>NC_141699.1:456338629-456938629 GCF_964263255.1 Lissotriton vulgaris
CATTTCTTCCTATTTTTTCAAAGGACCCACTGTGGCCTTGCTGCTGCATGGAACATTCTTTAAGTTGTCATTGCTAGAAGCTCCTGGTTTGTGTATTGATGTATGAACCTCTGCGTACCAGAACTCTTGTTGCCTCTTTTCCTGACCAATGTTTGCCTTTGTTTTGCCAGAGCCTGGGTCAAATTCCTGTGCTACTTGCTAGGAGCTTTCTCAGCCCTGCATCACTTTTGCCCTACTTGTTTAATTGCATTTTGTCTACAGTCAGATGCAGGTCTTGTGCTTCCTGCTTTCCAATTGTTCTTAGTTTCTCCTTCTGTTTCTTATATTATTTCCCTTTTCTTCTTTGTTTTGTTTCTGCCATAGCTCTTCCATTTTCTCCCCAGTTTCCTAGATTTTGTCCCTTATTTATGTGCCCTTTCTCTGTGTTTTGTGTTGCAATCTCCAGTTCCCTTGCAGTTCCAGTCTCTTGCTTACTACAGAGTCTAGTATCCTTGTGTGTGTTTATCCTGCTCTGTTTAGTCTCCAGTTTTTCATTGAGTGCCTTGTCCATATTATTTGCCACAGTTCTTAGGTTCCTTTCTGGTGCTCGCGTTGCTTACTCCTCATGGGCTCTTTGTATCTGGTAAGTGTGTTATCTTGACCTCACCTGTGTATATTTGCATTTCTTTTGTACAGGGGTTGGCTCTTAGATTCCATGAGTCAATTTCTGTCCCACTCTTTGTCTCGTGTTACAAGTAGGCCTAAGAGTTTAAATGTGACAGTGTTACCTTGCTATTTTCAATGGAATCTCCATTTAACCTCCAGATGGTCCCATAGAGGCTCGTTTTGTGCATGTACACACAGTACATATGTGTGCCCCGTGGTTCAGATACATAATCACATCTGCTGCCTCCTTTCTGTGAGGTTTGAAGGGTGACTATCTGTAAGAGTACTTTGCACAGAGAAATTGACATTTCATATTGCTGTGGGAAGTTCTGAGTATTACCTGTGTACAACTCTAGTGGTAGCCCAGAATGTTTGTTTGTTATTGGTTCCTTTCCCTGTTTGAACAGAATATGGTTGCTATGCCTTTTCGGTCCGGCTCCTCACCAAGTTTGTGTCTGGGCTTTTTTGGCATGCCTGTCCTTCTCCTCTGAATTGGTACACCACCTCTCTGCTTTGGTGCCTATGTCATTCTTTAATGGGTGCTTCCTTAGAGCCCCATAACAGGTCTGCACTGGGGCATGGCGAACGTCCATGATGAGAGTCCAACTTTTGTTTGTTTTTATAAAAAACAATTAACTGGCCTCCAATTCGCAAAACTGCTTATTTATTCAGCAGATTTTAAATACAATACCTTCAGTTATTGTATCATACTTTAACAATTGTACTCTATTTTACCTTTCTGCAACAGTTATACATTTTAAAGGCATTCAAGGTTAGTCATTTCATTTTTCAGAACCTAATTCTATTGTCACAAAAACATAAATTTGTGCAAAAGGTGATAACTGAACCGTTAAAAACATATCAATACAATGAACCATATTAATGCATTATCCTTTAGAAACTGTTTTGTAATTACACCAGTCCATATTTCAATTTATCAGCCTACCTGTGCTAAGATTATTTACACTTTACTATTTTATGGAGCACACAAACAGACTGGCTCAGGGGAATAAGATATTCTTACCATTCTCTCTGGGGTATGTTTTGTGTTGCTGCACCCTCATGAGAGTCCCACTTGATGAGGTTCCCTCGTAGACGAAGGGGGAAAATGCCTACGCGTTTCCAACCCCTTTGAGAATTCAGGGATTATCGTCAGGACTGACCACAGCGTAATCTGATATTCTTTGATTTAACTCACTCTTGTGATGCACATTCTTTTTGTCGCTCATATGGACTAGCTAATTTCATGTGTATTTCCTTCCTTTCAACAATGGGTGTTGATTTGCGTTTTTCATATAGGCTTGCGCTCCGCCTTGAAGATGGCTTCTTCTCTTGTCTACTATGTCGATTTAGGCTGTGGGGACGTGCATTTCAGTCTGGGCCAAAACCGTAGTTACCTGCCTTCTCTCCGACGCTTCCATATTTTGAAAACCCTCACCAAGTTTGTGTCTGGTCTTTTTTGGCATGCCTGTCCTTCTCCTCTGAATTGGTACACCAACTCTCTGCTTTGGTGCCTATGTCATTCTTTAATGGGTGCTTCCTTAGAGCCCCATAACAGGTCTGCACTGTGGGCATGGCGACCGTCCAGGATGAGAGTCCAACTTTCCTCTGCCAGATAGAATTTTGTGGCACTCTGCCATTCACCAAGAATCTTCTCTCACAAAGGAGATCAAAGAGAGGATCCCTCTTGCCAATATTGCTGCATTCTACGCAATGCAGATGATCACCCAGGGAGAAATGCAAGTGAATTCATGCTAACAACTCAAATTGGGTTCTGTTAGGGGGCAGTTTGCCCCCTTCTTTCTTACTGTGAAAGCATTGTTGATTCCTTATTACTTAGGATAAGACCATAATGTAAAAGAGAATATAATTGTTTTCTAGCAGCTATTTTGTGTCTTAGTACATGACAGATCAGTGCTCCAAGCAAATTGTCATCTGCGAATTGTGGGAGTTGCATAGATGTCTTCTTAATGGCTTATTAGTGCACAATGAAGATCAGGATTTAAATAATGTTTTATTTGTCCCCGTATATCTATATTAAAGGCTCCACCTTGAAAAGCAGGAATCACGTTGCATATAAGTTGAGACTCTTACCTCACCAAACGTGTGGTTTCCCAGCCTCGTTTAGTTGTGGGAGAACTACTAGCTTTCCAATGGTCATCCCTCAACTAGCTCTACCATTGGAAATCCAAAGGCCTCTCCACATGGGTTCCTGGGGCTACCAATCAGGAGGCTTTCCCTATTTAAAGAAGGCCTTTCAATACATATTATGTTTTGCCTTGCCCCTCCATGCAAGGCTTAGTGGTTCAGGACTGGAATAATGAACTATGAACCCATCACTGCGGATTATGGCTAGTGATTTTTTATTCCTTGAAGCAACACTAACTTCGGGGATTATGGCTCAGAAGCAAAAATATCACATAACAGGCCTCCATGACATCACGGCATCCAAGCCATTCCATTTCTGGTGAAAGTACTCCTGTCATGTTGGCAAAAGTATTTTCTTCTGAAATTCTCCATTGCTGTATTAGGAGAAACTAAATAGGGTGGGCAAGTTGTAGTCAGAGCATGTCAGTGATCTGGAACCTTTCCACTATAGCCTAACTCAATCCTCAGTGTTGAACTGGCCGAGTACTCTGGTACCTGTGTATGTCATAGCAAATATACAGAGAATGATATGTTTCCTACCACATGCACCTTTTCCTTTCCCTTCCCTTCCTGTGAGAATCACACTGACTGATTGCTCCTTGTGGGTCAAGAAGAGCTGTCAGTGACCCCTTGCTGCTATTTCAGCTATGATTAAATGTATCCATATGTGAATTAAGCAATTCTGGTAAAACATGATCAGATATTATGACATTTTTTTACATAGTTTCTGAATTTATATCGATAACAGTTAAGTAACTGAATATATTTATACCTAAAGATACACACAGTATTTCCAAAATGATTCCTCTCACATCGGCAGGTGGTCAATGCTGATATATACATTCCAAGCGCACAGTAAAAGCATAGTTTTCTGTTCATCACCACCCCCTTTTCTGAATCGTTTTTGGCCACTATAGGTGTGGCAGGGTATACTCAGACATGAGTCCCTTTCTCACTGCACCATCAGGATTCAAGCAAGCCGGGCCGAAGACGGCTGAAATGCCAGAAACCGGTCCCCGGTAGCTTGTCTCCTTTCTGGTGAAGAATTGGCTTGGTAGTTTAGTCTGCCCTGTTCCCATGATGCACTGGGCCAGGGACAGACTGATTTGCATATAGCCAGGTTCTGAGCTGGGATGGTGCAGTGAGATAAATAACGGTGATGGATCAAGCCCTGATCTTTGGACTGGGTAAGAGTGGTCTGCTTAATTCAGACACTCTGTTCATCACCACCCCCTTTTCTGAATCGTTTTTGGCCACTATAGGTGTGGCAGGGTATACTCAGACATGAGTCCCTTTCTCACTGCACCATCAGGATTCAAGCAAGCCAGGCCGAAGACGGCTGAAATGCCAGAAACCGGTCCCCGGTAGCTTGTCTCCTTTCTGGTGAAGAATTGGCTTGGTAGTTTAGTCTGCCCTGTTCCCATGATGCACTGGGCCAGGGACAGACTGATTTGCATATAGCCAGGTTCTGAGCTGGGATGGTGCAGTGAGATAAATAACGGTGATGGATCAAGCCCTGATCTTTGGACTGGGTAAGAGTGGTCTGCTTAATTCAGACACTCTGTTCATCACCACCCCCTTTTCTGAATCGTTTTTGGCCACTATAGGTGTGGCAGGGTATACTCAGACATGAGTCCCTTTCTCACTGCACCATCAGGATTCAAGCAAGCCGGGCCGAAGACGGCTGAAATGCCAGAAACCGGTCCCCGGTAGCTTGTCTCCTTTCTGGTGAAGAATTGGCTTGGTAGTTTAGTCTGCCCTGTTCCCATGATGCACTGGGCCAGGGACAGACTGATTTGCATATAGCCAGTTTCTGAGCTGGGATGGTGCAGTGAGATAAATAACGGTGATGGATCAAGCCCTGATCTTTGGACTGGGTAAGAGTGGTCTGCTTAATTCAGACACTCTGTTCATCACCACCCCCTTTTCTGAATAGTTTTCTGGCACAGCCTATCTGCAGCCAGACCATTTTATTCCACTTTAACCTCCTAACACTAAAGCAACATCAAGTATTCAATCATAGGCTGGTGCTGTCATGGAGCTCAGTGCATTTGTTGGCAATGTTAGCTATTATTCAGTAGCCTAACCCAATCTTCAACTGTTCAATTAGCACATGTGTTTGCTAATCTTATCCTTATACCTCTAAACATATATTATTCAAGGTGTTCTAGCAACCAGAGGATCATTCAGGTCATGGAGTAGTTTCTTCATTCCACCACATTTTCCTCTACTCTCCCATCTGTTCTACACTTCCCTTTTTAAAAAAATATTTTTTTTGGATTTTACAGTGCATCATAAAAATAGAAAAAACATTAATGAGTTAATCCGGTCATTAAAAGAAACAGCTATTGGGCATCAACAACAGTTCATAAATACAATCCATAGATAATAAATAGCACAGTACATCTTGTCCTACAGTTCATAATGCCGAGACATCTAAAACAGGGTGATAAAAACAGATAAAACACAATTGTAACTCAGGCAATTACAACTTGATCTGCCTTCAATTAGTAACCGGGTCCCAATCTTTCTTCAAAAATCTCTTGACTTCACCCCTTTTTGTTCATACAAACAAGTTTCAATGTTATGGATTCCCAGAAACCTAGAAAGCCACATTTGAAAGGACGGGGCCACAACATCCTTCCATCCTGCTGAGATTATGATCCTGAGCACAGCCGCGGAAATAAAAACCAGGCCTTCTTCCTCTTTCTCCAACTTTTGATTCAAATCAACGCCCATGATCATCAGGGTAGGGGATAGATCAATCTTTTGACCTATCAGCCCCTCCCAGAATTTCTCAATCTCATTCTTCACGGGGGTCAAGAGGCTACAATTACAAAACATATGTAATATATCTGCTTGCCCAGCCCCACACCTTGGACAGGTATCGTTATCCCTCACACCCCAGGAAAACAATTTAGCGGGAGTGTAGTACAGATTGAACACAGTTTTGTAGTGCTGGGCCCGCAGATTTGAAGCTCTGAAGATCTTTTTATTCAATAGTAAAGCCAGGTCGAGATCTACATCAGGATTCCCTAGTTTCCTAGACCAGGTTACTTCCACCTTATCACCATCATCTTCAATTTCTAACAGAAGGATGTTATAAAGAGTCTTAATTTGTTTACATCCTTTGGTCAATGCCTCCAAAAGCGGGCAATTATCAAGGGGTGGCGGATTTTGTCTAAGTCCCTTCAGGGACAGTAACAGTTGTCCATAAACAAACCAATGATTACAGGGGATTCCAAATCTGTTTTGTAGGGCGGTAAAGCTTACAACCGCATCTCCATTCATTACTTCTCCCAGGGTCTTAATACCCATCCCCCTCCAAGTTTTATAGGACCTATCAGCACCAATCCCTGAGAAGAGACTCAAGTTGTAAATATGTAGGTATGGGTTAACCTTGGGGATGTTACACTGCTTTCGACAGGCCTTCCACACCCGCCAGACACTGTCCACAATCTTATATCTGGCTTTCTTGTAAAATCTGCGGTCCACTTCACATATCATTAAACCCAGCACCTTCCTACTTACTAATAGCTCATATATAGAAGGGGGCTGCTGACCTACAGGGTTTACATCATTAGAACATGCCTCTGTCTGAAAGAGGCATTTGTGACAGGAGACAGGTCCAATGGTACAATCTTAAATTCGGCATGGCCAGCCCACCCCTTTCTCTTGGAAGTGACATCGAATTTGTTGACCGCCTTACTTTCCCAAATTGCCATATGAACTTTATAAAAACAGATTCTACATTTTTTATTATTTTCTCTTCCAGGAATAGCGGTATAGCCCGAAAGAGATAAAGCAGCTTGGGGAACATCGTCATCTTGACCGCATTCACCCTCCCTATCAATGAAAGGTGTAGCCCATCCATCCTTCTCAGATCGGTCTCTATGGATTTAATAAGCGGTATATAATTCTCTTCAACTATTTTATCTACTGAGGCGATAATTTTCACTCCTAAGTAAATTGCTGCATCCACAAATCTGGAATCAGTTTTTACTATATTTTTTGTACAGATAATCTGGGTCTTTGCTTCGTTTAATAAATAACCAGAACGAGCACCAAAATGTTTGGTAAGGTCGGACAGGACCACCATTGCCTGCTGGGGGTCAGTTGAGAAAACCGCAAGATTGCCTGCGTAAGCTAATATTTTATTTTCAAATCCATTGAAAACAACCGGTCTTAACCTAGAACAACCCAAAATAGCCTGGAAGAGGGGGTCAATATAAAGAGAGGAAAGAATCGGGGAGCACGGGCATCCTTGGCGCGTTCCTCTCCTTATAGAGAACAGGTCAGATTTCTCACCCATAACTGTGACTCTGGCTATGGGCTCTGAATACATTGCCCTGAGTGCTGTGATGGTTTTCTGCCCGAACCCTCTTCCTGCCAAGATACCCCAGAGAAAGCTCCAGACCACATGGTCGAAAGCTTTCTCTGCGTCGAGCAGGATCATGGCCATCTCCCCTTCCGTGGCAGAATGGGGGTCAAATAGGGCTATTTCCCTGCTAGTATGATCCGTAGTGCCACGCCCGGGGACAAACCCATGCTGCCAAGGGGAAACGAGACCGCCAATAATCCTGCCCAACCTCAAAGCCCAGATCTTTGAGTACAGCTTGGTATCAGCGTTCATCAATGAGATTGGTCGATACGACCCGGGGTTCTCACTGGGCTTCCCTTTTTTGTGGAATATAATAATATTTGTTTCTCTCCACGAATCCGGGATCAGGCCGGTGCAAACAATTCCATTAAAAAGATCTACTAGTAGCGGGATGATTTATGGTTCAATATGCTTATACACCTCCAATGGAATGCCGTCGGGGACGGCAGCCTTCCCTGAGGCTAACTCCTGTAGGGCGACCTTAATCTCCATTTCCGTGATATCCCTGTCCAACTCTTCCTGAAGGGAATCATCCAGGCGCGGTCCTATATCTCTGACGTCATCCAAATTCCTTCCGTCCATAACCACCCCACCATACAATTTCTGGTAAAAATTTCTAAACACCGCTAAGATCTCTTTAGCCTCTGTAAACTCCCTACCGCTCTCCACTATTTTTCTAATTACAGTTTTTGACTTCTCTTGCCTTAAATGAAGGGCCAGGGCTCTACCTGCATGTTCTCCCGTTTCATACCTCTTAGTTCTGGTGGCCTGATATTCCCCTATCGCCTTTTGAGTAACCAATTTCTTAATAGCCTTAATAGCCAATACAACATTATGGCTGTTACTACCATCCACACCCGAAGTGATAACCTTAATGTGCTCTTCTTCTACGGTTGCTAACCTCTCCAATAATTTTGTTTCCTCAATCCTATCTTCTTTCCTCATCTTAGCTGCGAAGCTGATTGTTTTGCCTCTAAAAGCCGCTTTAAAGGACTCCCACACTACATTACGAGATGAGCTGTATCTGTTGGCAGAAAAAAAGTCATCAGTCCACCTCTTAATGTGAGCTACAAATGTAGTATCTTCCAATAGTCTCCTCTCGAAGGACCAAGAGGACCTTACCCTTTCACAGACCCCTCTTTGATATGTAACTATTAGAGGGTTATGGTCCGAAAGTACCATCGGTAACCTAGATTTAGCAACTCTATTAATTTCCGGAGTGGAAATAAACAGGTAATCCAATTTGGATTATTTCTGAGCTGGATTTGAAAAATAAGTGAATCCAGGGTTTTGGGGCTCCTTAGTCCTCCAGACTTCCACTAATCCGAGTGAATCCATGAGGGCCTTTATCGCCCTGAAGACCCTAGGTTCCCGCCCAGCATAGTGCCCCCCATTGACCCAGTTAGCAGAGATATTTCCCCGCATACTATTAACGGTGCCAGCCAACCAGCTAATTCAATTTCAAAATAATTGAAGATCTCTGGGTCATCACCATTTGGCCATACACTGCGCACAAAGTATAGCCCATTTCCAATTCTGCGATAGCCCATCTACCACAGCTATCTACCTTCGTCTTTTTCACACCGCCCAGAGCTCTCCTAACCAATATGGCGACCCCCCTAATTGTTGAAGATTGAGATGAACAGGCGACCAATTCAAACCCATTTAGAGACAACAGATTCCGCTTTAACCAAGGAATGTAAAGTCTCCTGGAGACATAGCACATCGATCTTATTAAATTTGACAAAGTATGCCAATTTTTGTCTCTTCCTGCAGTCGTTCAATCCACCTGCATTCATTGTACAGATTCTAATGTCTGCCATCCTTGCAATTGGTTCGACCCTCCAACAGACCATAGACCTTATACCAGCTAATTTTCCCTAGACACCCTTTTAGTCCAGATAACACAGCCTCAAAAACAATACCAATAATGCACCATTTCCTCCCATTTTCTTTTTTCACCCATCCACACCTGCCCACATCCCTCTCCAACCAAGCCTCCCACCCAACCCCCCTATAGCCCAACCCTCCCTGCCCCCCCCCCACTCAGTGAGGTGCACAGATCTGAACTGTGCATGCGACGGACGTGCAGTGGTTGCGGTGAGGACAGCAATAAACAAATCTTAATACCTAAATTAAGCCCCCCCCCCAAAAAGGGAAACAAAAACACTTATAGAAGAGCACAAGGAGCACCTGTCCTGTCATCTAAAGAAGCAACAGCTTTCGCCCTAAAGATAAGCCCCATAGCCCAAGCTGTCTAGATACTCCTTGGCCTTGATTTCTGAAGAGGAATACAATGTTTTCCCCTCATTAATAATTTTTAACTGCGCTGGGTTGATTAAATACGCTTGGGGTTTCCTGTCCTGGAAGGGCTTGATCAACCCCCTAAGATGCCAGCGCCTTTCCAAGGTCACGTGGCAAAAGTCCGGGGGTACAAAAAACGACACCCCATCACAGTTTCTCCTGGTATCCGGTCTTGCCCTCTCTGTGATTGCCTGTCGTAGAATAAAATTGCCAAGAAATATCAGCACCCCCCTGGGTTCATCCCCTTCTTTAGCATTCCTTCATACTTTAGAGGGGGTACGGTGGACTCTTAGTAATTTGTTTGGCCAGTCCCATCCGGACAGCTCAGGGAAGGCTTGCTGGAAGAGCTTAATGATATATGTCCTGATGTCCGACCCCTCGATCCCTTCCGGAATTCCCAGGACTCTCAGGCTGTTCCTTCGAAGCATATTTTCCATCTCCTCCAGCTTCCATTGTATGTCTGTAACATGGGAATGCTGTGAGTCCACCTTAGCCACCGCTCCTGCCACCTCGGCTTCTGTAGCCACCACCCTCTCTTCCAAATTTGACACTCTGTCCCCGTGGTAGCACAAGCCCTGGAGAGTTTTCGTACCACTCCCTGCATTTTCCTCATAGCAGCCTGTGATTACGGCTGTCTTGGCGCGTTTCTTCTCTGTGTGCTAAGATCTCTTGATGTATCGTCTCAAGCAGTCGAAGATTGTGGGACACCCCCTAACTACTCCACCACTGGGGGGCTCATGAAGTTCTCCCGGTTCCCCTTACTCACGGCGTCCGAATTTACTGCCTCCATGCCACTTTCACCTTCCCCGAGACTTACTGTTTCAGGCACAGGCTTAGGAACCAAGTACAAGTCACCAGCTGTCCCAGAGATGTTGCCCACTCCCAGCTCCTTAGACCCTTTCTCCTTATCCGCTTTTGTGAGCAGGTCGATGATGGTAGCAGTGGCCAGCTGGGTCTTAGGAGCGCCTTGCTGCCTCTTCTTTTGTTGGTTCAGCTGGGGCTGAGGCTGACTATCCCCACGCGTGACATTAGTGGCCTCATTCTTGTTTTCCTCCCTTAGGGCTTTTTTTTCAAGTTGCTCGCCTTAGATCCCGGGTTCTGTTTGAGAGCCATACCTCTCAAAGACAGCCTCTTCTGCTGACTCCCTAGCCGGCTGTGAACGCTGTGAACGCCAGTGGTCTCTGTGCTCGATTTCGCCTTATTCTGCTGACTCCACCGACTCCGCATCAAGGTCCGCCCTCCTCCTACAGCGTAGCGTCCTCGACCGGGAGCGAGTCTCTCCAAATGTCCGTACCAAAGCCCGCAGGAGCAGCCTTGCCGATCCGCATTCAGTAAGAGCCGACAACATTACTTTGCCCTCAAATAGCTGAGCATACGACCTCCCAGCTAAAAACAAAGATTTTAGCTGCTCCTCCCTGTGTGCTTAAACCACTATTGGGCTTCTCCTTGCAGCTTCCTCACCGCAGCTCTGCACAGGCCACTAAGCGGCCGCCATCTTGCCTCTCTCTGTTCTACACCTCCTTATGTGTATCTCTTCTGGGAGTGCCCATTCTTGCAAGTAATCAAGACATTGTATTACTTCTGACTCGCTTGTGTAATAAGAGGTCTTGAGAGGTGGTTGGTTTCAAGTAAGGATTTATTGGAAATAGGGAACACCTAAACAAACTGTAGCGAGAAAGGCAATCACAACCGATCTCCAGGATATCAACTCATGAACAACTGAGAATCCCTAACATTCTCTAATGACCTAATACAATTCTACTAATGACATAGTAAAGAATACCACACACCTCCCCCTTTAAAAAAAAAAATATTTAAAAACGAACATCTCTAAGCTTAACAGGAGTATGCTTAACACGTAAACCTTTCCTTGCGATATCAATTTCTTGATCAATATTTGAAGAAAAGGTATTACTAGCATTTTCATGCACAACATTATCAACAACATTGCCATTTTCAATATTTTGTCGAAGACACAAATTGTCAAAAACTTCATGAGTACCATAAAATCCTTCCAATTTCTCAAAAGAATCAACAGAAAATAATTTTCCAGAATTATTGACTTTGACTGAATGACTCTTAGTAAAACTAGTTGTGGAGCAGTTTGGAATAGTTTCATCCACATGAGATTTACATACTGAGATGTGTCTGAAATTCCAAACTTTACCACCTTCTACTCTCACAGCTTTGCTAAAAATATCAGTAATTTTTACAGGATTAGACCATTTGGACGCTTTCCCATTGGCTTGACCCCCAAATTTCACTCTCATCAAATCAGGTTTCTATCACATAACATCTCAAATGGAGACAATCCAGTTACAGAATTTGGAGACGTGCTATACGTTAAAAGTGTGGCTTGCAAAGCCTTCTTCCATTTCAATCCACTCTTTATAGTCAATTTACAAGATTCTTTAATTACCCTATTGAAACGTTCTACTTGACCATTGGCTTGTGGAAAATAATTCTAAACTCTCTTGTGCACTATTCCACCACTAGAAAGGAATGATTCCAACTCTTTGCTTATAAATTGTGGACCATTGTCAGAGATCATTTCTTCTGGTAATTCTTCCCTACAGAATACCTCATATAAAAATTCAACCACATTCACAGAATAAACTTTATCCACTATTTTTAATTCTGGCCACTTTGAAAAATAATCGATTAAAACTAAAGCAAACACATCTTTGACAGATTGATAATTGAATGGGCCAATAATGTCCATACCCAATTTTCTCCAAGGGCCTTGAGCAAACTCCACAGGAGTAACATCAACAGAGAGATGTTTCATAGATGTATCACTTAAAGTACACAGGGAACAATTTCTAACCCATCTGTCCACCATACAATCCATGCTAGGCCACCAATACAATTCTTTATTTCGTCTCATGGTTGTGGACATACCCATGTGACCTTCATGAGCTAATTCACACATATATTCTCTTATATTCTTCAGAGGTACAATCTTGTCAGCTCTTAACACTATACCATGATTTAACATAAGCTCATCTTTTACTTTAAAATATGAAGCTAACTCACCACTCAATTTCCTTTTTTCAGGCCAACCTTTGTTTAAAAATACTTGTACTTCTTTTAAGACTTCATCTTGCTCCATAGCTTGTGCCCATTCGGCCTCTGAAATAGCATTGGACTTTTCTTCTCCTAGAATCGAATTCACATCAACCATAGTGTAAGCTATACCACACTCTTCCCTACTTACGGATTCAACACCATTGCTGATAGGAAATTGTGACATACAATCAGCATGGACATTAAAACGTCCTGGAATATACAGTACCTCGCAGCGATATTCTTGCAATTTAGCAGCAAGTCTTGCTAAATGGGCAGTGAGCATTCTACCCCCTCCAGCAGACAACATACTAATCAAAGGCTTATGGTCGGTTCTTAATGAAAATTTTGTTCCCCACAAAAATTGACGGAAATGCTGAGCTGCCCAAGTACACGCAATTATTTCTTTTTCTATGGTGGAGTAATTAAACTCCACCATGAACGAAGTGTTCTAGAAGCATATGATACAACAAATTCACCTTCTTTATATTTCTGCATTAAAACAGCTCCCAGACCAACATTACTTGCATCCACACAAACTATGCATTCTTTACCCACAGAATATGGTTTTAGAAATGGAGCATCAACAATCCCATTTTTGAGGATATCAAAAGACTCCTGTTGATCCTTACCCTACAAAAAGTTAGTATTCTTTTTTAACAACAATCGTAATGGATTAAAAATTGTAGAGTAATCTTGTACACATTTTCCATAAAACTCTGTAAGCCCCAAAAAAGACAACACTTGTTCTTTTGAAGTAGGAATAGGTGCCTTAGTGATACTCTGTACATGGTTGATTTTAGGTTTAATTCCTTCTTTAGAAATTTCATGACCTAAATACTCTACTTTATTTTGTCTAAATATGCACTTTGAGAATTTCAATGTTAAACCTTTCATTTGAATTTTATTCAAAACAGAATATAAAGTATCATCATGTTCTTCAGAATTTTTGCCAAATATCAAAATGTCGTCCTGAAATGCTATGACCCCTTTACAGTTTTCTAATAGATCTTTCATTAGACCTTGAAAAACAAAACCAACGCTTGCTAGTCCAAATGGCATACGTAAAAATTGAAACATGCCCTCCGGAGTTACTAAACGCAGTGAACTTCTTAGAATCATTATGCAATTCCACCTGATGATAGGCAATGGCTAAATTGATTGTCAAAATTACAGTGGCATCAGATGAAGTGGAAATTAATTCATGAATGTTGGGAAGAGGATGTTTGTCTATCCAAATTTCTTTCTTTAAACTGTGGAGATCCACACACAAGCGAAGATCTCCTGTGCTCTTAAGTGATAAAACTATGGGAGAAACCCATGGAGATACTTCGATAGGCTCAATAATCTGTTTTTGCACTAAATCATCTAACATCTCTTTAAGATTAGTTCTATAAGCTAAAGGAACATTTCTGACTCTATGTCTAACAGGAATCGCCTTATCATTGAGAATGAACTTGTTGTTGTCCGTACCTGATACACGGCGCCGGGAAACCTAAGAGAGGGAGATCAATTACAACTAGGTTAACCGCCTACGTGGACAAAACGGCGTACCCGCCCATCCACAAACGTATTTCTCCTCCGGGTTACCGCTTCACACGGGGATCAACGAGATTTCGTACAACCTGACTTAATATTTTGGAGATCCGAATCAGGATTCTACGTAACACCCGGACTGGGCGTTTGTATAACGAACCTCTACCATAACATTTTACTACGAGGACACGGAACAGAGTCTGCACACTGACCGGCCATCTCCTTAAATTTCATTACCAAATAAGGATAGAGGACTAGACATCCATAGGGATTGCATTTAATCCCAAAGGTTGTTTTCAATCTAGCCCTGAAGATTCGCAGTTTGTTCCCTGTGATGAAACACGTTTTGGCTTTGGGAATGGAACAATAAACAGAAGTGACTACACCAAGAACAGACTGTATCTCCACCCATGTTTCTCCATGCACATATACTCATTCTCGGAGATTCACTATTTGTTTAGATTTGTCTTAAATGCCTTAATTAATAGATTTTCAAAAAAACTTACACTATTATTACTATTGACTCACTGAATGTTTATAGTGCAGGGGCATAGTTGTTTTTCTGAGAATGAACTTGTTTTTAATATTGGAGTATTTCCCCAAAGTGTTCCTAAAAACATCCGGATAATTTTTTCATGTTGTCAACAAACATCTCATTATTCTTAACCATTTCTGAAGAAGTTTCATTATTCTTAACTATTTCTGAAGAAGAAACATTCAACTTGGAAACTGTTTGTGACGAGTCACTATTGGTATCCACAAAACTTACTGAGGGAGAAGCATTGGGATCAAGTTTAATCCCTAATTCTTGTTGATGTTGCCAACCAAGAATAGATACACCCTTCGTGGCTACTTACACTCTTCCTTTAATTACTCTGTCTTTGAATTAAATTTTAGCCCAAAAGAACCCTTCAAGGTCAATTTTATGTCCTGAATACACTCCAGGTTGAATGTCAGGAAGTAACAAATTCCTTGTACCCCATAAATCATTAAATAACTTCATTTCAATGATGGTGTACCATGAACATGAATCTACCATTAATTGGACAGGTTTGTCATCAATCATAGTAATACATGAGCGAAATGTTTCATGTTCAGTTTCCTTCACTGACAATATGCAATACTTCTTCCACTTCTTGGGAAATGTAATTAATTTTCTGGATGGAACGACACACATTAACAAAATATCCCTTTTTTTTTACATTTGATACATACTTTATTCCATGCGGGACACCCTTTATTGTTGCCAACATGGTTGAAACTGCCACATCTGAAGCATGCAATGGTATTTCTTTTTGAAAAACTTTTGTTATCTACGTTTTACTTTTCAATATCCTTCTTGAAATTTGTTTTAGTATTTGTGTTAGAATTTGTTAGATTTTTTACTATGAAAACTTCCGATTCAGTATTTTGTGGTTTCGAACATTGGTTTCTGATCTCCGATACAAATAATTCCGATTGCTCAATACCTTTTGCGATAATAATGACAGCACTAAGAGAAGATTAAGTGCCTAACCAAAGTCTTTCTTGAATTTTTTTACTTTTAGTCTTCATCATTATTTGATCTCTGAGAACTTGCTCATATGAAATGGTGTCAAATACACATGAACAAGCCAAAGAACGTAATGCTGAAAAATAATCTTCTATAAATTCTTCTGGTTTTTGGCACGTGAATAGAATTTAAACCTTTCCCTTACTGTGTTTATTTTCCTTCCAAAACGAATTGTCATTTAATAATAATAATAATAACTTTATTGCACGATTAATAAAAATCTTTGCAATTACTCTTTAAAAAAATGAGGAAGATACATGATCAAGAGTTTTACAAAAACGGGTAAAAGCAGTAGAAAAGCTAAAATTGAACAAGAGAGAGCCGTGCAAACTGGTACGGTACAATTAATTTGTTTTAAAAAAGCCTTTCAACATTTACTGAGTCTTTGGTAATCAAAAGAGAATTATCTTAAAGTGCGAAAGCAGATCTTTTTTAAATCAAGTTCAATCACTAGCCGCTGGATTTAGGGTCGTGTTAACTGTTTTCATGAAACGCACTAGTCTGCAGGCTAGTCGGATGTCTTCTCCCTTAAAGCTAGTCAGCAGAGCTTGTCTGCGAGTTCGCACACCACTTTGGTTCCAGAGCTTTGTTAGTTGGCCCCTTTGGGCTCTAGGTAAGGCTTTGCAGCTACATAACAAGTGCAGAACGTCCTCCTTTGGGTTGTCGCAGAGCCTACAATTAGGGTTGGATTCCAGGCGTTTCCATGGGGGGAGATGTTCTTTTGATGGAATTACCTCCATACTCAACCTCAGAAAATCTTCCTTCGCCTTCCTTGAGAAACATGTGCTGAGGTAAGGCGCTGGTATAGCCTTGAATCACGAACCACCCGTGGGACCTCCTGGTTAGTGCTGCTTTGTCTTCTTCCAAGGAAATTATTTTCACAGATTTGTTGACAAGGCGCTTGAAGCATTTGTGTGAACAACTCGAGTCCCAGAGGTCTTTTAATATAAGGGACTTTACAGCTGCTTGGAGGTAGACCATTGCAGGGGAGCCCTTGTTTGTCTCCAGCTCTTTCCAAAGGTGGGCATTCAGGGAGTCTGTTTCAGCGTTCTTTACTTTATGCCAGCATTTTGCGTATGCGCCCTTGCGTGCAATTTGCTGCTTCTGTAAGCCGAACTCCAGCCTTAACTGTGCTGGGAGGTGTATGGAGGGAGTGTAAAGAGTATTCGGAATGTTTTACTGACCACGTTGTCTAAGGTGCCCTCGTATCTCCCTCTCATGCATTCACTGCCGTATGTTATTGATGGTAGCAGTTTTGCACAAAATATATTCAGCAACGGGATTAAGTTTGGGCCCGCTATTTTGTTTTTAATGATTTTTAAAGCGATGGACAGTGAAATCCCTCTGTTCTTTATTGATGTTTCTTGTCGCTTGAATGAGCCGTTTGAGTTAAAAATTATCCCCAGATATTTGTATTCTTTGACTGTTTCCATTTTAAGGTCGTGAAGGGACCATTGAAATACTTGCTTTTTTGATTTTTGATTAAATACCATCACCTTTCATTTTTCCGTATTTATACTTAGGCCGTTGTTTTCAGAAAATGTGCTTCTTGTATTGATAAGGTGTTGCAGGCCTACTGGTTTATGGCTGATTAGTATCAGATCATCTGCATATAATAAGTTCAACAATGTAAAACCCCCTAACTTTGGGGCATGATGGTTGCAGTTGTCCAGATCTTTGGAAAGGTCAGACATGAAAAGGTTGAACAAGGTTGGTGCGAGGCCGCACCCCTGTTTCAATCCTTTTGTAGTCGGAATTTCTTTTGACAGACAGTTGCCGGCCCCCAGTTTTATTTGGATCCAAGTATCTGAATGCAGTAAGATCAATAGATTCAGCAATTTGGGATCCACCTCCCACTTTGAGAGTTTTGCCCACAATTTCCCTCTGTCAATACTATCAAATGCGGCTGAGAAATCGATATAGCACACATATAATGTTTTTTTATGTTTGATTGTAGCATCTATCAGCAGGGAGAGGGCTAGGATGTTTGTCGAGGTCCCTAGATTTTTTGGGAATCCAGTCTGATTGATAGGGATACATTTTTAATTTGATGCCCAGTAGGTTAGTTCTTCCAAGAGTAGCCCCGAAAAGTATTTGGCGTCTATATCTATGAGGGCTTAGCCTCGCTCTTATTGCCTTTTCTGTAAATTGGTGCGATTATTGAACCCTTCCAGGAGGACGGAAATTGTTTGGCCTTCCAGGTTTCTACGAAGAGCGGGAGCAGTTGTTCGGCCCAGTTAGTTGGATCTTGCTTATAGATGATGGGAAGGATTCCATTTGGGCCTGGTGCTCCCTCCTTCCGTCCTTTCGCAATTCGTCCCTTCAACTGCTCAATCGAGCCTGGGAAGTTGGTCTTCTCAACTGGAGGCTTTAGGGCCGTCGCAATCGCCTGGCAGGACTCTGGATTTCGGTGGCCCTTGCCTGGCACTTCGCCATTAAAGTGTTTAAACAAATAATTTACACATGTGACCTCAGTGATGTGGGAGTTCACTCCAGGGGCGTTCGGATTATCTATTTTATTAACAGTTTTCCCGAATCTTGCACTGGTATTGTTTTTTGAGTCGAAGAGCAGTTTCGCCCAATTTTTGTCGGCGGCTTCCTGCTTGATTCGCCACAGGATTTTGTTCTTTTTACACTTTAGTGATCTCAGTTTTATCACTGAGTTGGTGTCCCTCCCATCTTTTCGCAGCTCGTGAAGTGTTCTGTTAATGGCTGTTTTTATTACCCTTAAATTGGAAGTTAGAGAGGACTGAGGATAATTATTTAGGTTACTTGTCCAGCGGGCCGTTATTTTTTGGCTTGTCCGTACGTCGGTTTCTTTAACTAAATTGAGCTTAGTATTCTTTTGGCAGAAGAATTTCAGGAAGGACTCCCAGGCGAATATTTTGTTGTCGTTCAGCGCTGCAACACTTTCCCAGCACGTCTTTGCTTCTTTCACTAATCGATCAGGGTCGCTGATATAGCACTTAATTCTATTGCATTTTGCTGAGGTCGATAACTTTCGGCCATTTGTTGGAAATGTTAGCGCTGTCCCTTGTGCCCTCAGTGTCAATTGTTGCGGGAGATGGTCACTGCAGTCCGATATGCCAATTTTAAAGTCTTGTACTAATGTGAACAGTGAGAAAGATAGGAAGGTGTAGTCGATCACCGAGCAGGAGATCGAGTTATGGAAAGTAGCTGCTTGGGGATGGTCCCCAGGCGATCGCCCATTTATCGAAATCAGGCCCAGATTTGTTAAGTCTTCTATTATGCTTTTTGATAAATTTGTTGGTTTGCCCCATGGACACACTTCCAGAGGTGGAATCCCCCTGGCATGCAAATAATCTTCTGTTGGATGATTCTTTCCTGATGACTTCGAAAGGAACATGTTGAAGTCTCCTAAGACAATAAGGTTCAAAGTTTTCACTTCCGTTATTAGTTTGTTCAGTTCTGCCACCAGGGCAGTAGCGCCATTTTTTTCCCCTTTGGGTGCAGATAGGTATTGACCAGGATTAGTTCTTGCCTGTTGGTTCCTGTTGTAGATATTTGCAGCTGAACTGCAGTGATCCCGTTTTCCGTTCCCGAAATGTTTTTAATTTGCAGTTCTTTTATATAGTTTATTGTTTGTATCGAGGTTTATGTTGTTAGCCACCTTTCTCATGTCCAAATTTTGAGGTTCTCCTTGCTGGGAGGTGGAATGTTTTAAAACCCTGAAGATGGAACGGTTCAGCTGACCAGGTTTCTTGTAACAAGATTAAGTCACACTGCTGAAAGTATAACAGTAGATCTTTATTGATGACTTTTGCTCCTAGTCCGTTTATATTCCACGAACACAATTTTAGCGGCCGATTTGTTTGTAAGGGGATACTGATTCGCTCTACAGATTGTCATTGGCTGGACTGTCTGGTGTTAATTGTTTTTGCGATCCAGTCCCATTCTTGATTTGGGGTCGCAAGACCATAGATTTTTTGCGGAGGGGATGCACCGGCCTTTCGCTCGGCTGAGCTTCTGCGTGCTCCTCTTAGTATAGATTTTTTGGGTATATCTGGGTGGCGTTTGTTCAAAGTCGAGTTAACATTTTCTTGGAGATTTTCATTTGTTTAGTGGCTTTTTCAAAAACATCCATATCTCCAGCATCTTCAATGGGAGGTAAATTGTCAAATTCCTTTATGCCTGCACCTCCTAAACAATGGCTAAGTAATGCAAGTTTCCTTTTGGCTGAGCAACCATATTTTTCTAGTACATCAACATAAGCGATAAACATTGGGAACCACAAATCCCATTCAATATTGGGTCACCTGCAGTTTGCAGAAAATGTGGAGGTGTAGCGATATTCACATTGTAAAAGTAAAGTAAGAAAAACACAAGAGAAAATAAACAAAATAATACCTTGCAATCAAAATGGGAAGGTAACAATAGTGCACAAATAGTTGGATGGTTCCTAGAACTGGGGAGATAAACAATAGATTAGCTAAATAAATATAAAAAAATTACTAGAAGCAATCATGATGTTTTGAGTAAAATGTTCGAAAACAGCTCTGGGTGAATTGCCTGACGAATTGAAGCTGACAAAGGTTTTCAAGATGGTGGCATGTAACTCACGTTTCTTACGTTACGTAGGGTCAAAGTTAAACAATCCCAAACTGTTTTGCCAAAGACTGAAATGGAACAGAGTTGAAGAACTGTATTGCGCGTGAGGAAGTCGGAGGAAAACAAAGACTTGCGCTGATATATAAAAGATGCCGCTTATAAACGTTTCCTATCACTCGATAAATGCGGTTGATCACAGGACATCAATAAGTAAGAATTCCAATAACAATTAAACTCTGGCATAAAACAAGTAGAACTCCAAATACGGAAACGTTGCTTAAGGTAATCAATAAAATGTACCTGTGAAATCTTATCCCGTCAGCGCGAAAGCATGTGAGAGCATTACCGAGCAGAATTTATGCAGTTACCAAAAGGATTTCTTTTGAGATTTTGACAGATGGAAATCTTCTGTAATCCGTTTCTAATAGAATAAACAAGTGAACGCTGTCTCCGATTTCGTAAATTCAGTTCCCAGACGTCGCCAAATATTGTGTAGTAAGAGGTCTTGAGAGGTGGTTGGTTCCAAGTAAGGATTTATTGGAAATGGAGAACAGCTTAACAAACACTGTAGAGAGAAAGGCAAGCAAAAACAATCTCCAGGATATCCACTCATGAACAAACGAGAATCCCTAACAATCTCAAATGACCTAATACAATTCTACTAATGACATACAGCCTGATTCATCATTCTCCCGTTTTGCGAGCCCCTAATAGCGATTCATAGCGAATCGCTATTAAGGACTCGCAAAACGGGATTCATGTAGAAATTGCATAAAGAAATGCGATTCCTACATATTCCTTATTTGCGATTAGCAAATTGCTAATCGCAAATAAGGAATAACTCACCATTCATTCCTATGGGTCAAAAGGCCCATAGGAATGAATGGGGAGTATTCCTTATTTGCGATTAGCAATTTGCTATTCGCAAATAAGATAGCGATTTGTAGGGTGCCAGGGGTGTCCAAAGGACACCCTGTAGCACCCCTCAAATGAATTTTTACACAGGTGTTGCACACACACATGTCCAAAGGACATGCGTGTGTGTAACATGCAACTCAGAAAAATGCATTTAAATACATTTTTCTGAGTTTTCGCAATTTACCACGAGGTCTGACCTCGCGGTAAATTGCGGCCAGAAATTGCGAATTCGCAAAAAAAATTGGATGATGAATTGCATTTAAGGAATCTCAAATAGAGATTCCTTAAATGTAATTCCTCGCAAAATTGCGAGATCGCAATTAGCGATTTTTGCATTTGGGATGCTGAATCCCAAATGCAAAAATCGCACTTGCAAAGGGCCAGATTCTCAGAATCTGGCCCTTTGCGAGCGCAATTTTGTTTGATGAATCGGGCGGATAGTAAAGAATACCACAGCTTGGTTGAGGACAATGTATCCAGGGGCGTAGCTTGGTCAGTATGATTGGGGAGGTGAGAGCTTTAGATTTCCCAACAATCATGCTGGGTCATCTTGTAAAAAACACATTATATGAGAGGGAGGACTTTGAGGGCTTAAGGGGCAGTGGAAAGAGAGAGCAGTATGAATTGTTAGAGGTGCATTAAACAATATTTAAAAGCTAATCAACATTTTGTAAAGCATTCAAAACATACACAAGTGTGTGTGTGTGTGTGTGTGTGTGTGTGCGTGTGTATGCGTGTGCTTGTGTGTGTGTGTGTTTGTATGTGTGTGTGCCAGTGTGGGCATGCGAAAATCCCAGGCATAATCTGACAGACACTTCATATAACCGAACTGAAAGCACTAGTACCCAACTACTTACTACAGAATACATTTTCATTTTTTAACACCGCTCCTGGACATTCTCCTCTGAATGCATCCCTACTATTAGGCAACAGCAACTCTAGCATGGCAAATTTGACTTTGATTTTCCTGTTTCATTTTGGTGTAGGGTACTCTCCCATTAAGCAGTGGCCTCACATCTATTGTCAACAGTCTCCCCAATTCTCTTCGAAATCCTGTCTTACCTCTTCCCATCATCCCTGTATTACAACACATATCCATATAATAGGTATAAAATCATCTTGCACCTCTCCACAGTCCTTGTGCATTTTGGTCAGTCTTTTTGGAACAAGGTGTGTGCTTTGCAGATAATTTAAATGCCCCAGTTTAAATCTGGTGTTGCTAGATATCTGTTTCACATGTTCACATGCTTTGTCTCAGCTGTAAGTGCAGACTGACTATGTCTTTTCCTTTTAACTATGGCTACTAAATATGCATCATTTTGTCATGTTGAATGGATTTATATAGATCTCTTTAGACGTGTCAGCCTTCGGGTGCTCTTACTCCAAACTTTTTGTCTCACTTCTCTATATTTTGGACTCCATTTTTGTTGGCTTAGGACTCTGTGCACTTTACCACTGCTAACTAGTGCTAGAGGTTGTGGTTTCACTTCTTAAAAGATGTTAACATTGGCTTATCCCCAATTGGCATATTTAGTTTACATATAAGTCCCTAATAAAGTGGTACTATATACCACATACTATGTACCTAGTGCCTGTAAATTAAATGCTACTAATAGGCTTGCAGCACTGAGTGTGCCACCCAATTAAGTAGCTCTTGAATGCCTCAGGCCTGCTATTACTGAGCCTTTGTGTGCAGTTTTAAAGTACCATTTCGACTTGGCAAAGTAAACCTCTTGCTAAGCCCAAGCCTTCCTTTATAATACATGTAAGTCATACCTGGGTTAGGCCCTGCTCAGGCCATGGGATAGGGTGCAATGTATTTGAGAATTAGGACATGTAGTTTAACGTTTTACATGTCCTTGTAGTGAAAAACTCTTAAATTCATTTCTCACTATTGCAGGACCTAACTCTCCCTTGGATAACGCTGGAGTTGCCTTGTTACATTTTATGAGTGTAATTTCCAAATGGGAATAGATTACCAGTTCCTGATTTGGGTCTCAGGAATCACAATTTAAAATAAGGGATGGGCAGAACTTGCGAAGTTTCACATGAAAACTTTATGAGATACCGCTGAGTTCCGCGAACAAGCAGATATCGACACTTGGTGCTACTCAAGCTGATTTTTAGCACCAGGAGCTTGTTCTGCGCTGCAAAATCACCACATGGTGTACCAGAGGAAGCTGCTTTGTTGGTGCTACTTGAGTACATTTTCTACTCGAACAGCAGCTTTCTCAACCCGATCGGTTACGACAGCTCGTGACCCCCCATTGAGAAAACTTGCTGGCTGCCCTCCTATTGTCCAACAATGGTGCTATGGATGCCTATTCCCGATCACACGTGCCAACTTACCATTGGCGAGCCGCGTGTGATAACCAACTCTGCCACATTACAAGCCTAACACTGAGTGGCTAAAATTCTGCAAACACCACCAACAGAGCAGAATTTATCACCCACCACAATTTAAAATCCAAACTTTTGGTGAAGTTGGATTTTAAATTGCAATTTTCAAAATGCCGCAGTCTCTGGGTCATATGACAGGGCGTAGCTGAAAGGTGGGCTTTGTGTATTCCTCCTAGACAGTTACACACAATGGGGAGCTGAGGTGTGACTAGATGAGCCAACACTGGCAGGATAAGTGGTAGGAGTGGGCCCAGCTTTACTTATACTTGAATAGGCTATGTCATGTTTCCACACCCAGGGGTGCTTACCCCTGCAGTTAGTCTGCGGCCAGGTAGGCGGGGCACATGAGAGCTTTCAAGGCAAGCCTCTAGAAGCTTCTTCCCACTTCAAAGGCACAACTGTGTATAAATAGTGGGCCTCAAACACCACCACTTAAGTACCCTTTGGGACCTGTGGAAACTTTGCCAAGAAGAAGGGTTGGGATGTACCACGTTACAACGCATACCATTACAACTACCTACCATTACAACGCGACCATTACAACGCATACCATCACAACGCATAGCGCTTAGAGGTGCTGGAAAGTGGTAAGTATAATTTACTATTCCAACTCCAGTCCCCGTGGACACTAGGGAAGGTGTTGGATAGTAAATTAAACGTATTCCCTATCCTAGAGCGCCCCCCAGCGCAATGCGTTGTAATGGTATGCGTTGTAAAAGTTGCGTTGTAATAGTAGGTAGTTGTAAAAGTTGCGTTGTAACAGGTGTATACCGAAGGGTTGCTATGCTGCTACAAGGATTGTCATTCCGCTGGATTGCAGCTCTGATGGTACTGCTGCCCTTCTGTGTAGTTTTAAACTGACATTTTGGCCTGGCAGAATAACCCTTTGCCTTCCCTTTTAATACGTATGAGTCACCTATATTGTGACCCCTGAACAGCCCAGAGGGCAGTGTATTTAAAGAGTTGGACATGTACTTTTAATTTGTACATGTGCTGATCAAAAATTAAAGCCAATTGCTAATATTCCAGTGCGGTAAACATAGCACAAACATGGGGGCATCCACGTAATTTCCAAGTTAATAACAACCAGGGTACTATAACAGCCTCCCATTTAGATAGTAAGGTATATGGGGCCAGATGTAGGTAGGCTTTTACCGGTCAGTAACGGCCAAAATCGGCCGTTACCGACAGGTAAAAGCCTTTTCCTATGTAGGAGGCTATTTTACCGATTCGGTAAATAACTAATCGGTATTTACCGAAACATAATTTACCAATTCGGTATTTACCGAATCGGTAAATGAGATGTAGGAAGCACTGTAAACAGTGCTTCTGGGCTTTAAGAATTAGTTATTTACAACCAACTATTAGTTGGTGGTAAATAAGGAATTCCTATGTAAATGCATAAATGTGCATTTACACCTGTGCCATGTGACAGACATACATGCCCTTAGGGCATGTATGTATGCCACATGTGCACACCAGCACTAATCAGCGGTGCAACAGGGTGTCAAAGTGACACCCTGCCACCATTCAATCAATCAATCAATCAGTGACACTTATAAAGCGCGCTACATACCCGTAGGGTCTCAAGGCGCTGGGGGGGGGGGGGGTGCCGCTACTGCTCGAACAGCCAGGTCTTCAGCTTCTTCCTGAAGGAGAGGTGGTCTTGGGTCAGGCGCAGGTCGGTCGGGAGGGAGTTCCAGGTCTTGGCGGCCAGGTAGGAGAAGGACCTTCCTCCTGTAGTCGCTCTTCGGATGCGGGGGACGGCGGCGAGGGCGTGGTTGGCTGATCGGAGGTGGCGTTTGGGAGCCTAGAAGTTGACTCGGCTGTTGAGGTAGCTCGGGCCTTGGTCGTGTAGGGCTTTGTGTGCGTGGGTGAGGAGGCGGAAGGTGATTCTTTTGTTGACGGGGAGCCAGTGAAGGTCTCTCAGATGTCCGGAGATGTGGCTGGTTTGTGGGATGTCGAGGATGAGTCTGGCTGAGGCATTCTGGATCCGCTGGAGTCTCTTCTGGAGCTTGGCGGTGGTACCGGCGTAGAGGGCGTTGCCGTAGTCCAGTCGGCTGGTGACGAGGGCCTGGGTGACGGTCTTCCTGGTCTCGGTGGGGATCCACCAGAAGATCTTCCGTAGCATGCGTAGGATGTTGAAGCATGCCGAGGAGACGTTGTTGACTTGCCTGGTCATGGAGAGGGAGGAGTCCAGGATGAAGCCCAGGTTGCGTGCGTGGTCTGTCGGTTTGGGTGCAGTGCCCAGGGCGGGAGGCCACCAGGAGTCGTCCCAGGCGGAGGGCGAGGAGCCCAGGATGAGGACCTCCGTCTTGTCTGAGTTCAGTTTCAGGCGGCTGGTCGTCATCCACTCGGCCACCTCTTTCATCCCTTCGTGCAGGTTGGCTCTGGCGGCGGCGGGGTCGTTGGTCAGGGAGAGGATCAGCTGGGTGTCGTCGGCGTAGGAGATTATGCTGAGTTTGTGTTTGCGTACGATGGCCGCGAGGGGGCTCATGTAGACGTTGAAGAGGGTGGGGCTCAGAGATGATCCTTGAGGGACGCCGCAGATGACTTCGGAGGCCTCTGACTTGTACGGTGGTAGGCGGACTCTCTGTGTTCTTCCGTCGAGGAAGGAGATGATCCATTCCAGCGCCTTGTCCTGGATTCCGATGTTGCTGAGGCGCCGTACTAGGGTGCGGTGGCAGACCGTGTCGAATGCCGCGGAGAGGTCTAGGAGGATGAGGGCCGCTGTTTCTCCATTGTCCATCAGGGCTCGGATGTCATCGGTGGCGGCGATGAGGGCGGTCTCGGTGCTGTGATTGGCTCGGAAGCCGGACTGTGAGGGGTCGAGGGATCCGTTCGTCTCGAGGAAGGCGGCCATCTGCTTGTTGACGGTCTTCTCGATGACTTTGGCTGGAAACGGGAGGAGCGAGATGGGGCGGTAGTTCTGGAGGTCGGTGGGGTCCGCTGTTGGTTTCTTGAGTAGAGCGCTGAGTTCGGCGTGTTTCCAGCTCTCAGGGAAGATGGTGGTGTCGAAGGATGTGTTGATGATGTCTCGCAAGTGGGGTGCGATGACAGCGTCGGCCTTGTTGAAGACGTGGTGAGGGCAGGGGTCGGTCGGTGATCCGGAGTGGATGGAGTTCATCGTGCGGATGGTGTCTTCGGTGCTGATCGGGGTCCAGGCGTGGAGGGTGGTGGTGGGGGGTGGTTGTTCGGTCATGGTGTGCGTTGGTTGGTTGTTGAAGCTGTTGTGTATGTCCGCGATCTTGTTGTGGAAGTATGAGGCGAGGGAGTTGCAGAGGTCTTGCGATGGGGTGATGTCGTTGTTTCCTGCGCTGGGGTTGGAAAGCTCTTTCACGATGTTGAAGAGTTCCTTGCAGTTGTGTGCGTTGTTGTCCAGCCGGTCCTTGAATGCTGTTTTCTTGGCGGCGCGGATCAGCTGGTGGTGTTTCTGGGTGGCAAGTTTGAAGGAGGTCCTGTTGTCCGGTGTCGGTTCCCTTCTCCAGACTTTCTCGAGGGCTCGGCAGTTCTTCTTGGAGCTCTTGAGTTCGTCGGTGAACCATGGGGCCTTCTTGCTGCCGGGTCTGCTAGGCGGGGTCTTCAGTGGGGCGAGTTCGTCCGCGCAGTTGCTGATCCACTTCGTGAGGTTGTCGGCGGCCTGGCTGGGGTTCGCTGAGCTGGCAGGAGGGTGCTGGCTCAGGGAGGTGGCGAGCTGGTCTGCTGTGATCTTGTTCCAGCTTCTGCGGGCGGCCTGTTGCTGGTGTTGGTGGGTCGTCGTTCTCTTGAAGGTGAAGTGGACGCAGCTGTGGTCCGTTCATTGAAGCTCTGTGGCGTGGCTGAAGTCGATGTCTGTGCTGGAAGAGAAGACTGCGTCGAGTGTGTGTCCGGCGAGGTGGGTGGGGGTGGACACCAGTTGCTTGAGTCCAAGGTTGGCGAGGTTGTCGAGCAGGGTGCTGGTGTTGCGGTCGTTGTTGTTCTCCAGATGGAAGTTGAGGTCTCCCAGGAGGATGTAGTCAGCGGAGGGGAGGGCATGCGGGCTGACGAAGTCGGCGATGTCCTCGCTGAATTGTGTGCGTGGTCCAGGGGGTCGGTAGATCAGGGTGCCTCTGAGGGTGGTGTTCGGGTTGGTGTGGATCTGGAAATGCAGGTGTTCGGCGCTGATCAGGGTGTTGTCGGTGCTGGTCGTGAGACGGATGGTGTTCCTGTGGATGATGGCGATGCCTCCTCCCATCTGGTTGGCGTTTCGGTCCCTCCGGACGATCTTGTAGCCCTCTGGGATAGCGATGGCGATGTCGGGAGCTGAAGAGGCGTTCATCCAGGTCTCCGTGAGGAAGGCAACGTCAGGGGCTGTGGCGTCTAGAAGGTTCCAGAGTTCGATGGCGTGTCTGTGGACGGAGCGGGTGTTGAGCAGGATGCACTTGAGGTGGGTGCTGCTGGTGTTCGACTTGGCGGGTGCTGGTGCGAGGCTGGTCCGGATGCAGGAGAACTTGCAGGCGTGGCAGCTGAAAGGTCCGTGGGTACGTCGTGGAGTGGCTTGATGGCATTCTGGGAGTCGGCCGGTGTTGAGTGCGGTGAGGGAGGCGGCAGAGTACGTGAGGCGGGTCGGGCGGGGTCTTCGTGGGCCAGGGGTCCTGGCGCTGGTCGCGATCCGGTCGCGGACGGGCGCAGACGGGCTTACCTTTGGCGCGCCTTCGGCGCTCAATCGGCGCGCCCGCTGCGCGTGACCGCTGCGCGTTCGCACGGTCGCCATTTAAGGCGAAGTGCGCGGGTGGGCGAAGCAGCTGGGAGGCGGGAGCGGGGAGGGAACAGAAGAGAAAAGGGGCGGGGCTAATGGCGGTGGCGGGAAGCGGGAGCGGGGAGGGAGAGCGGAGGGCGGCGAGGTAGGCGGGCAAACAGGAAGGAGACAAGCACAAATGCACAAATGGAGGGCAAAACACGAAGCAAAACGGCACAAAAAATACAGGCACCAATGCAGGTCAAAACGGAGGAAAAACAGTTAAACAAACGATCATATGGCACACAAAGAAAACAAGCACAAATTTAGGTCAAAAACCGGCGAAAACAAAAGGGGAGCGCTCAAGGCGGCAGCGAGGCCGGCGCTGAGGCAGAAGGCAGGCACTGGGGCACACGCAGCAGCTGGTGGCCGTGCGGCGCAGGGGTGTCCCACCATTGACTTTTTCCCAATTTTACCGAATCAGTATTTACCGATTCGGTAATTGACATACATTCCTAAGGCCTCCAGGTCCATAGGAATGAATGGCAAATACCGAATCAGTAATTACCGATACGGTAAATACCGAATCTTAATGATACAGTATTTTTTACCGATTAATTACCTACATAGGATTTACCAATTCTAAAATACCGAATCGGTAAAATTCTGTATTTTAGAATCGGTAAAACCTATTTACCTACATCTAGCCCATGGTCTTTATTCTGCATGTCACAAAGAAACAAGACAAATTGCTAACGCACTATCAAAATGTTTGAATCAGTGTCACCCAGGGCTACTGGTATGTCTCACTCGACATTCATGAAAGACCTGACCAATGATTTCCACATTGGGAAGCAGAAGTCAAGGGATATGTTCACTATGTGATACCCTCAAAAGGTGATGTTATCACTGTGTTCAAAATTAGATGCATTGTTGAAAAGATATCCAATACATATTACAAATTTAAGATATGCAAGAAGGCAATGAACGCTTTATGAGGAAAAACTGAATGTAATTAGGTGAATGGCTAAATTCTGGAAAAAGGGCTCCAATAGGTGCAGACAAAGTTTTACAGCATAAGCAATTCTTGTTTTGGGACAATAGTGACTTAACCTTTTGCACTTTCTAGCCCGCCTAGATTAAGTTATAAGGACACCAGACAGCATAGACAACATTCTGGGAATTACTGTTGATGTGATCTCTTACATTGTGAATAATGTTTCTGTGAACAAATAGTTTTGTGTTTACAGTAGAGCCACACATCACACAGTTGCCTCATTTATTCCCTTTGGCGCCTCGCTAATTCTCCAGCTGTGCGGGCGAATTAATGAGCGGGTGGGGTTTGGCCGGCCCCGGCCTCCGCACATGCTCACCATGATGCATGACAACCAGAGGCTGTCCCAAGGAGAGGCCAAATCACAAGAACTTGTCTTTGGCATGGCAGCACGCACCAAGTGGTCCTTCAAGTTACAACCCTTCTTAAATGAAAACAAGGGTAAATCATTGGTGATGCCAGTCGATTCAATTAGAGGCCAATGTTTTTGTCAATTTTTGTAATAGCATTGGTTTGTGTGCAAAATGTTCTATCACACACTACCCGTTCCAAAGTTTTATTGGCTGTGGGGTAAGTAAAAATGAACGTTGATTATGCCAGTTCCTCTTTAAGGAATGATTGATCAATCTGCATGGGTAACACCTAACTTCCAATATTTGAGCTAGAATGTTGGCCTTCCAGAAGTAATTTTCTTTAAACTTGAACTTCCTTCGAACGCGAAGAAATTTGTCAAAGGGGAGTCTATCTTTTATTCCCATTGAGTGGTGACTTGTGCATTGAAGTAAAGTGCTATGGGCAGTTGGTTTGGTGTACAGTTTAGTTGCTAACTTGCCTTCATGGGCCCTAATCGTTAAATCCAATACATCGATGGATTCATGGCTAGAATTAGATGTAAAGTTAAAATCTGGTGTACATGTATTAAGCCACTCAGGGAAGTCAGCAAGTAAAGAACTCTTGAATTTCCATAAGGAAAAATTGTCATCAGTGTAAAGCCTCCAATGGCGTACATTGTCAGAGAATGAATTCTTTCTTCCAAAACTGTCTCAGAACAGTATTGCACGGATTGGAGCATAAGAAGCCTCCATTGAAGTTCCTTTGCTTTGTATATAGTATTGGCTATCAAACTCAAATTAGTTCTGTGTCAAAGAAATGGTCAGGAGCTAGATTATAAATTCTGTGATTAAAATGACCAAACCAGGGGCTAGATGTAGGTAAATAGGTTTTACCGATTCTAAAATACCGAATTTTACCGATTCTGTATTTTAGAATCGGTAAATCCTATGTAGTTAATTAATCGGTAAAAAATACCGAATTGTTAGGATTCGGTATTTACTGAATTGGTAATTACCGATTCGGTTAAATTGGGGAAAAGTCAAGGGTGGCAGGGTGTTACTTTGGCACCCTGTTGCACCCCTGATTAGTGCTGGTGTGCACATGTGGCATACATACATGCCCTAAGGGCATGTATGTCTGTCACATGGCACAGGTTTAAATGCACATTTATGCATTTACATAGGAATTCCTTATTTACCACCAACTAATAGTTGGTGGTAAATAACGAATTCTTAAAGCCCAGAAGCACTGTTAAGCCCAGAAGCACTGTTTACAGTGCTTCCTACATTTTATTTACCGATTCGGTAAATACCGAATCGGTAAATGATGATTCGGTAAATACCGAATCGGTAAATACTGATTCGATATTTACCGAATCGGTAAAATAGCCTCCTACTTAGGAAAAGGCTTTTACTGGTCGGTAACGGCTGATTTCGGCCGCTACCGACCGGTAAAGGCCTACCTACATCTGGTCCCAGATCTCCAATCCAAGATATCCCTTATTACATTAATACCTCCCACCTGAGGGATATTGGTATACAAAGACTCAGTGTTCCAAGCACACCAATAGTACACCAGTTGAATCCAAGTCAATGTCCTCAATCTGTCTCACCAAGTCACTGTTGTCCCAGACATGACCCTTAGTGTTCATCGCAAATTCTCTGATGAAGACATTGATAGATTTACATAAAGGCTCAAGCACAGAGACACACTCAAACACAATGTGACTTCCTGGGGGGCATGATTGAGATGTGTATTTTTGGTAAGGGGTATAGTTCTTGGATTTTTTTTAAAATAAGGGATACAAATACATACAAATTCAGAAAGCCAGACTCTTTGGCCTTCAAAGTAGTACCCCTTAGAAATGAGGGAGTAATATGGCCAGTGTTCACAAGTTACACACCATATCCAGAAACAGATAATCAATCTGACACCTCCAGAGGTATGTACTCTATACACAGATCTGGTTTTAATATATAGATGTTTAAAAGAGTTTTTCATGAGAACAATAACAATAAAATGTGCAAAGGCTACTCAAGCTGCACAGTCACGATTGGCTACACATGGAATTATTCCGCAAACTATTAATGCAGTCATGGATACAGTTCCTCTCAGATGCTAAGAAATTCTGTTCTAGATTGCACAAACAAGTCAGGTTGAAGCAATATTTTCCCATATGGACCTCTGGAGAAACACAAAACTCTCACCATATGTCCGCCAATTTTGGATGGTCTGTCAGTGGAGAACTGCACCAATTTGGTTGTGGAGTGGGGTACAGTATTTGCTGCAGTATATACCAGAACACACAGTACACCTTCATGGGCTGTTTCAACAGAAGTGCTTAAAAAGATCCAAAATGAGTCTAGGGCAGCCCCTTCCCTGGACTGAACCTAATGGGAAACTTGCTGCAGTATCCACCATAATGTTAAGTAACATTAAAGGGAAAGGAGGAGTGTTGGTGGTACACCAATGACTCCCAAACTTGAATCTGAGACATCAGGAGTGCGAGTTACGAAAAATTATTGAGGAATCCTATGCACAATAGGTACAGCTAATTTGGGAGTCAGGCCTTGTAAACCACAAATTAAGAGTTATTCTGAAAAAGGATAACTTGAAACAGGCATCAGATTTTTTCTAAGAAGTGGGATAATAAGAAACATAAAGAAAGACTAAATTGAGGGGCAGATCTCCTCATCAGGAGGCCACTTAAAAGCATTATAATTTGCATAACCGTCATAATATTAAAATGCCTAATAGATATCAGGATGCTGATACACTTTCATCTCGTTCCTCTCTGAAGTCATCGAAAAAACACTCTGAGAGAGGTGGATGATTAGATTGCACATCAGAAGAGTATGTGAAAGCAAATAAGGAATCACAGAGCTGTTCTGACTTCATAATAAAAGAGGAAGATAAACCTACACAGCCCAAACCTCAATTCAAAAAGAAGAAGGTGGCTTGTATTAAAGTAAGGGGACCATCCATTACGACGCGGTCTTTACACCGCACTGCCATTACAACGCTGCTTTTACAAGGCAAGTTGTTACCACGACTTGCCCCGGAGGGCGCTCCAGGCTAAGGAATAGTAGATTTACTATTCCAACACCTTCCCTACTGTACGTAGGCTGGAGTTGGAATAATAAATTATACTATTCCTAAGTCCAGCACCCTACAGCGAAAGTCGTGGTAACGACTTGCGTTTTAAAACCAACGTTTTAATGGTAGTGCAGAGTTAAAGACCGCGTCGTAACATCATACATCCTTAAAGTAAACCATGCAACAGATATTGAGGACAATATCTGAGCAGGGAGTGGGCTGTGACCATGCTGGACAGTGCGGCTGAAGTCACACTAGTTCACCAGAGCCTGATGGATTATCTGCTGGCAGTAATGGTGGCTGATGAGGGGTGATGCCCCAAAACTGGTCCCAGGGAGGACCTGGCCTGGCAGTTTGGGCTGGACCATTCCCATCGGGGGCCGGGTCAAGACTGATTTGCATATGTCTGGGTCTGAACTGGAAAAGCATGTGAAGCAAAAAAAAATGTATTTGAGCCCAGATCTCTGTGATGGGGTGAATGTTTGTTATTGTGCAGCATTCTGTCCATCAATTGTTCTTATTGCTTTTGTCACCCCGAGTGGGATGGGTATGCACAGACGTTAGTCCTATGGTCTCCATTCCACTGGAGTCAAGCTAGCCAGGCTAATGAGGGGTGATGCCCTGAAACTGGTCCTAAGATGCTTGTTTCCAGTCCAGGGAGGACCTGGCCTGGCAGTTCGGGCTAGACTGTTCCAATGTGGTACAGGGTCAAGACTGATTTTCATATGGCTGGGTCTGAACTAGAAAGGCATAGGGAGCACAAAACAATGGATTTAGGCTCAGATCTATGTACTGGGGGGGGATTTTACATTGTGCAACATTCTTTCCATCAATTGTTCTTTTTGCTTTGTCACCCTGAATGGGACCAGTATGCCACAACGTGGGTCCCGTGATCTCCATTCCACCGGACTAAAGCTAGCCTGGCTGATGAGTGGTGATGCCACGAAAATGGTCCCACTTTGCTTGTTTCCAGTCCAGGGAGGACCTGGCCTGGCAGGTCGGGCTGGACTGTTCCCAAGGGAAACAGGGTCAAGACTGATTTACACATGGCTGGGTCTGAGCTGGAAGGGCATTGGGAGCAAAAAAAGATGGATTTAGGTGTAGACCTCTGTAACGGGGTGAATTTTTGAAATTGTGCTGTATTTTGTCCATCAATTGTTCTTTTTGCTATTGTCACCCCAAGTGGGACGGGTATGCCCAGACATGTGTCCCGTGTTCTCCATTCCACTGGAGTCAACCTAACCTGGCTGATGAGGGATGATCCCCCAAAACCAGTCCCAGGATGCTTGTTTCCAGTCCAGGGAGGACCTGGCCTGTCAGTTTGGGCTGGACTTCAGGGTAAAGACTGATTTTCATATGGCTGGGTCTAAACTGGAAAGGCATGGGGAGCAAAAAACAATGGATTTAGGCCCAGATCTCTGTACTGGAGTGAATGTTTGACATTGTGCAGCATTCTGTTCATCATTTGTTCTTTTTGCTTTTGTCACCCGATTGGGATGGGTATGCCCAGACGTGGGTCCTGCGCTCTCCATTCCACTGGCGTCAAGCTAGCCTGGCAGAAGAGTGGTAATGCCCCGAAACCGGTCCCAGGATATTTGTTTCCAGTCCAGGGAGGACCTGGACTTGCAATTCGGGCTGGACTGTTCCCATGGGGAAGAGGGTCAAGACTGATTTGCAGATGGCTGGGTCTTAACTGGAAAGGCATGGGGACCAAGAAAACAATGTATGTAGGCCCAAATCTCTGTACTGGGGTGAGTTTTTATATTGTGCAGCATTCTGTCCTCAATTGTTCTTCTTGTTTTATTCACCTGAGTGGGATGGGTATGCCAAGACGTAGGACCCGTGCTCTCCATTCCACTGGAGTCAAGCTAGCCTGGCTGATGAGGGGTGATGCCGCAAAACGGGTCCCAGGATGCTTGTTTCCAGTCTACGGGGGACCTGGCCTGGCAGTTCGGGCTAGACTGTTCCCGTGGGGAACAGGGTCAAGAATGATTTGCATATGGCTGTGTCTGAACTGGAAATTCATGGATAGCAAAAGAACTATGGATTTAGGCCCAGATCTCTGTACTGGGGTGAATGTTAGGCATTGTGCAGCATTCTCTCCATTAATTGTTCTTTTTGTTTACATCCAGGTTGAAACATCGGATTTGAGAGTGAATGTCCTGCATCGATTATATGAAATGCAATTACATATAGAGGGATATACCACAAACCATTAATGTTCTCTTTTGGAAAAACTTGTCATTTAGCTATAATAGTCTCTTGGCTGAAAGGGAGTGGCCACCAAGATTTGTCTTGGACTGCCCAGAGGGAGAAACTATCATTTAACGGGCTTTTACCGATCTCATCCCAGATGCAGTTAAACATTCATATACCAGGGAGTCAGCTTCAGTACTCTCTCATGCTTTATACCTTAACCATTGAAATGTAGTTCCTATATTCCCAAAAGGCTCTGCGCATTGGAATAACATAAACAGCAGTGTAGAAGTAGGACTGAGGTCATCTAGGTCTCTACTGACTATGTTAGACTAAATTAGTTTTGCCAGCTAGCTCAGAGGTCACTAGAAACTTTCTAGAATTAATAGGGAGGGGTTAACTTCCCTGATTTAGACAAGAAGGGATTAGCTTCTGACAACCATATAACATGACAACTTTGCTCCCCCAGAATAAGGAGTGTATCTCCAGAGTCGTGTGAAAACAATAGACAGCTATTTCACTCAGTCAATCATGCATCCTTAATTTCACCAGGGTGCAGAGAAATAGAGAGACAGGTGTTTTCAATAAAAGGTGTTATTTTATTGAGCAGTCTTCTTTCTCATGCAAGAGAAATGAATTGCCACAATTGCAATACTTATCATGAAGTAAAGTGCGTACAGTAAAAGGAGGATTATAAAATAATACTGTAAAAGCAATGATATGGTTTCTTAGCCATATGATACTTTAAAGCGGATAAAATATTTGCATACATAAAAACATTGACTAACAAACTCAACTGGTGCTTCTAAGATACGCCTACCCCGGTGTACCTGACCTAAGCCTAATACTTGGGAAGGAGTAAGTAAGTTGCAGTTTTAAGGTAAGTTAGGTTTTTGCCAAGAATCTGAATCAAGAATTTTCTCTAAGGTTTGAATCAGCTCCGTACCTTGGTTATAGAATGAAGAAGGTCTTGTATGTCATTTCTGAGGACTCGATCTCCCAGTAACCCGCAAGGATGACTGGAAACAACAGAGCTGGATTTCTCGGCGTGAGAAAAGGCAGCTTCTCCATTGTGTCAAAGGGGAGGGGCGGCTTCCTTCTGCTCTCGCATCAGCTGGTCTTCGGATAAGTAGATAGCCGCTCTGCTCCACACCACCGTGTGTTTGCTTAAGGCAAGTGTTGGTATATTTATACCTGGAAGGTGCCGTGTTTGACGTAAGGTTGGACATTAGACGTCAATAAAAGATGTCACTAAGAACTGACTGTTCCTTTAGTGCTCGCAGGAGTTCAATGACAAATTAAAACAAAGACATGGGGAATTCCCAGGTTGCTGAAGGTTTGGTGTGTCGAAAGAACTAGTTGTGCTCTCTAGGAATCTAAGGAAGTAGCCTTGCCGTATTTGGGCTGCGTGGCCTATGGCTGAATATGGGTAAGATTTGTATGCCTTCATTAGGACATGATTTATCATAACCGCATAAGGGCATGAATCAGGAATATTTAATTAGGGTCCTAGATACATTCACAACACCATGTGGGTCAGGGCGATGGTTCCCCTTATAGTATTAGTCAGTGAATTCAACCCCACAACCTCAATGACAATACCCCATTAAACATGAGGCTATAAAGCATGTTAGAGAAATTCTCACACAACTTGAATATAAAGATGTAATCTATGAATAATCTTTTATCTCCCTTTATGTAACCAGACCATTCATATCATCTGGTATTAAATGACAGTCACTTGAACAGAGCTACACGTGCATTCACTGTACAAAACATGTACAGTTCGGTACACATGAACAACATGGTGAATATGAATACAAAACCACTTTAGACTTTCCAAATGGATTTTTCTGCCAACACATAACGCCTGAAGGCAGGTACTTGACCACATATATTGCACTGTTGTTGGAAATGGCCCTTTTTGCAGGGTTATCCCCAAACATTTTGCTTCTTCCTCCCTTATTTTTCCTGACCTGTGGTTGTTGGCAATAGGACTCGGGGCAATAGGACTCTGGGCACTGGGGGAGTGCATAGTTATAAATTACAGGACTACCGAATGGGCCAGAGATTTGATTCTACATGCACCCATGCCATCCAATCATGAATATAACACCACGTTGTTCCCACTTGATTATTTTTACAGGAATCAGTCAGGAAGACAAATTACTACGCATTGTTTCCAGCATCCAAGAGCTGCCCATATCAACCATCCTAATGTCTCCCCCATTTCTTCTTCACTGTTTAATTTATATGACAACTTTACAGTTCCAATTTACAACAGATTCCAGGTGTTCAACTCATTAGAGGAGAATGATTGACTGAATGTACCATCTATGGCACCACACCCTGAAATTGTTGTACCTGGCGATACAGTAACTATGGAAAAAGAATTGGGGGGCCAAAGCTGTGTAGAAGTTGTAACTGAGCTAAATTTAAACTTGGCCAGTGACGAATTATGTAAAGACAATGATGTAATTGTGACAAATGTAAACGTATAACATGACATTAACATGATAGCGAGTTTAGAAACATCATTATTGACTAACCATCCTGAGGCCATAAGAGGCAATCATGCCGATTCCCTTGTATTTACCACCTGGAACATAGCGGGAATTGCTGATAAATTAAGCACCCCGTTTTGGGACAACTTTATTATACATGGTTACGATATAATATGTCTACAAGAGACGTGGCATAAAGAACAAATAAAAGTTGATGGTTACACCTCTTATAGTGTGGCAGCAGTAGCATCTAAGGCTGGTAGAGCAAAGGGCGGCCTACTGACTCTGGTTTCCACAAAACTAACGGAATTTAATGTTGGGGGATATGTGGTGGTGGGTGAGCATGCGTCAGTCTTGCGTTTAACACACAGCAAAGGCAGAGATTTAATTATTGTGAATTTTTATAATAATATCGTGGGGCCCAACCGGGATAAGATTGTTCCGGACGTTGAGTGTGCAATAGAAGAAGCAATCACACGTTCAAATAATAGCACTGTAATACTCTGGGCAGGAGATTTTAATATCAAAGCATGTAGTCACGCCCGAAAGGGGATTTGTGGACACCGGGAAGAGTACCCGGGTGGTGACAATATCATTTTTAATTATTTCCCACACAGTAATTATGGTAGTGCATTGAACAATCTGGTAGCTAAATTAAACCTGGAGCTACTAGAATGTACAAAGAATAAAAACAACAAAAAATGCCCCACATTCAGAGGGAGGGACGCCCACTCTAATATTGATCATATTTTGATGTCTAATGGCTCTGCTTACTCCAACGTCTGGGTAATAGAGCAACCTGTTAGTGACCATAATAGTATCTCAGTGGAATTAATGGGTTGGGGCCCAAAAACAATTGTGTATGGCAGGCCTGTCCAAGGGATCACGGCCGAGAGACCAAACGGCATGAGGATCAAATGGACAAAATAGACCCTAATAAACTGACGAAGGATATCCTCTGTAAATGTAGCAGAGAGGTTGATTATTGCCTAGCACCAAATGTGACCGCGCCCACCTTAATCTATAACTTTTTAAAAATAACGAGTACTGTTGAGAACTCTTTGGCCGTAAGAAACAGAAAGCCCTAAAGAAAAAAAAGTGTGTGGTTTGATAAACATTGTGCCCAGACTCTAAAAAAGCTAAAAATAGCGCTTGATGACAAACTAAGAGACAAAGAAAGAGTTAGAGAAGGACAAATTAATTATAAATCTGCTTTGGCATCTAGGAAAAAAGAGTTACAAAATGATGCTTGGTACAAACTGGATATGGCTGCCGAAACAAAAGATCATAAATTATTTTGGGAAACTATTAATGACTCCTTCCTAAAGAATGATAACATTCCCGAAGTCAGTTCTCATGTCAGCTGCCAAGCATGGATTGTTCATTTTTCGGAGATTTTTAACTCTGATTTTAATTTAGATGGGTCTATTTTTAATACAGATATGGCATCATGTCCTAAATGGCAGAAAATGCAGTTATTTTTAACTCTGGATGAAGTCACAGAGGCAATTAAAAATAGTAAGGGGGGTAAAGCACCTGGGCCTGATGGGGTACCCATGGATTTTTATAAACATGAAATGACTCTATGGGCTCCAATTTTAACATGCTATTTTAATGCTGCGGTGGAAGTTAGCTTACCTCTGACATGGGGTCAGTCAATTATTGTACCCCTCTACAAAAAAGGATCTAGGTCCGAGGCCCGAAATTACCGTCCCATCTCACTTTTGGACTCGACAGTTAAAATCCTTAGTCGAGTCCTATTAGTGATATTGGAAGCCTGGGCTGAGGAAAAAAACATCTTATCCCCAGTCCAGTATGGGTTTCGTAGGGAGATGGGTACAATGGAGCAGTGCGTGAATCTGGAACTCATAGTCGGCAAGTATACCAAAGCTAAAGCTGGTAATCTCTACCTGTGCTTTGCCGACTTGAGTTCAGCATTCGGTCTGGTGGAACACGCACTGCTCTGGCCTTCTATGTTGGCGATGGGTGCCCCTACTGAAATTATCCATCTGCTTGCCCGACTGTACAACAATTTGTCCAGTAAAGTTAGATTTGGAACAGATGGAGATGCACCCCTTTTTTTAAAATCAGGAGAGGTATCCGACAAGGATGTGTACTTACCCCTCTACTGTTCTCCCTTTATATAAACCAGGTTGATCAAATTTTAAGACAGACTAATGCAGATGCACCTATCATTAATGGTAACCCGATCCCAATCCTCTTATACGCGGATGACGCGGTCCTCCTTTCTAGGACTCATAATGGACTGCAACATTTAATCAATCAATTCCAAGTATTTGCTGAAAGTAGGAAGTTGAAAATTAACAAAGGGAAGACGGTTACAATGACATGTGGTAAGAAACCAAGAAAATGCAAGCCCTTCTTTTTAGATGGGGAGAGATTAGAATCTGTCAGTAGTTTCTGTTATTTAGGCATTACTTTTTCAGGAGATGGGAGATGGGTCAATGAACAAAAAAGTGTCCTTTTTAAAATGGTTAGGAATACAAGTTGTATTTTTAGATTCACAGCCAAATTAGGGGGTCGCAGAATATATGAAATGTTATCCATATTTAATGCAAGATGTATATCTTCAGCCATATATGGAGCTGGGGTTTGGGGGCACGATGCCCAGAGTGCTAAATTGATCCAGCGCGAGGAGAATGTGTTTTTAAAACGATTAATCAGTGCCCCGGCTACGGTCTCAACTAAAATAATACATAGGGAACTTGACATGAATCATGTTAATGATTTAATTGTTTTACGTCCTTTGTCCCTATGGAGCTCAATTTGGGCAAAGGAGGAGACAAAGTTTACCCAGGATGTAATTACTGATTGTATTAAACTTGACCGCCAATCAAATATCCCCTGGCTGAGCCATATACAACATTGGTATAAGACACTGTATGGTCTAAACATTTTTAAAGATCTAACAATAGGTTCTACACTATCGAAGCGGGAGCTTAACGTTTCACTCCTTAAATATACAACTGGGATTAGAACGGAAAGATATGTAAAACAAAGTACGTTCAATCTCTACCTGGAATACAATAATAATGAAGGCTTCCAAACTTATCTTACTGTTGTTAGTATTAATTCCCATCGTTTTGTATTGACCCGTCTTCGCTTGGGAATTGTTCATCACTTAGTGGCCTTTTCCGCAGTTAAGAAACCCGGCACCAGTCCGTGTCCCTGTGATGATAAATCCAAACAGAGCACCTGTCACTTTATGCTATTCTGTAACTTTTATACTTCTTTTAGAAAATTTTATTTGAAACCCATCTTTTTAAAATATAACACGCGTTGTATACAAACAGCGATGCAACTGATGTTCCATCTAGAGACCCCAGATGTATGTTTTCATGTGGCCACTTATATTTTAAAATGTATTACTGTAAGAAAATCAATTATTATATGAATTCATTCAATGATGCTTTTTTTAAACTTTTTAAATTTTCCTTACTATGTCGAAATGACTACCTTTACCACTGTCTTGACATGTTTTTTGGCTCTATTTCGGAGTGATGAAGACTTTAAGCTTGCTCACATCTAGGATCTGTATTCTTACCTTGTGTTGGCCCTTTTAAGCCCTTTTTTCCAGACCTAGAAGAGGATAGCTGCTTTATATGATGATAGATCCCTTACTCTTGACTCTAATCTATCTATTGCCTATTGGCTTTGACATAATTATGTGTCTTTTCATTATCCTGCCTATAGTAGAGGGTGGATCCTGTGGTCCTGACTTTATATTACACATTGGTATGGTTTGTGTAGGTACTCTGACAGAGCTAAGGGTTATTTCATCCTTCTCAGGCCTACAAGGCCCAGAACTAGAGAGACTCCATTTTGCTTTCTGTCCCTGCAGAGCTGAGATGCTTGAAGGGGAAAGGTAATATTTTGTTTTTGAGCTGTTGTTCGTCCTAAGCGAACCGGAGAGAACCGGCCAGAGCTGAATCTAATCAAGAAGTGTCCCTGGGCTCAGGTCTCTAGACGAAACAAGCAGCTGATCACTGTGGGAGCGTCTAGAGCAAGGAGCCCCGTGCATGGACCTGGTGGGAGGAGGCTACTGGCTGGAGCTTTCCACTAGAGGAGAGGATTCCATATTAGCGAATTGCAGGAGAGGAGGAGTGGTCAGTTTGGTTCTTGAAGAGTGAAGAGTAGAATGTTTGCTGGAGCTGGAGTATAGTTCAGTTCTATTGGTTTTCTGGAATGGAGAAAGAAGGCAGATGATTGCTGAAGCTGGAGAGAGCAGTCATATGAACAAAGTTGGAACTATCAGCTGGGGCTGCCAGTTTATCAGAATGCATTAAAGCAGATGGAGGAGTTGAGGCTGTCAGCTGAAGCAGTTGAGCCAGAGGCGTGAAGCTGTGGTGACGGAGGGAGAGACAGAGAGCCCTGATCCTACCAGAGAGAGAGAGAAACATTCCTTCTAATAGGTGAGGTAGTCTAAATTAGTTTGCTTTACACTTACACCTTAATCTTGTCTTTATTCCCTAGGCTATTGTATGTCTAATCCCTTTTCTTTCAGCGGTGTGTTACAGTTCCTGTTAGTTACAGAGACCCCGCAGATCTGTGTATGTGTCCCATTCTTTTGTTATTGTAATAAAGATACCCCAGTTCTTAGTGAACCAGTGTGCATGTGTTGTTCTTATAATAGAGAGCGTTTAAATCAGGGAATAACTCTTGCATACAGTGTGTGTCTCTTGATCTTAAAGCACAGGTAACCTTTCCTTCTAGTCAGGTGTTACAGCCAGAACAGATGCTGCCCCTGATCCGGTAAGTAGCCACTGAATAATTAGGGAGAGAGAGGAGCCCGTGGGCTGGAAGAACATTGACACACTAAGTGATTCGGCCATCCCATAATATTATTGTAGTAGCGAACCTTTAGTGAATAGTGAGAGAAACTTCCCAACATAGAGAGAGAGAGAGCTGAAGGTATTCATAGGAAAGTGATCGTCGTTGTGTAGCGGCGTTAGTGAGAGCACTGATTGTGGTCGGTGTGTATACCCACAAGATTGTGGCTTGAGAGAGCACCGGGAGGATACGGTGTGTAATGAGATCGCCTCTAGGGAAAGTGGCGTTAGTGAGAGCATCAGGTGGAAGCCTGATGTGTAGGTCCGCCGGATTGTGGACCGGATTGAAAGGAAGAGAGCACTAGGGCTGCAGCCTAGTGTGTAGACACGCCGGATTGCGTGTCGAGTGAGCACTGATGGTGATCAGTGTGTAATGGTAAATAATCAGAACTGCCCCAGGGTAGATTAGTCTGGACCCATGTGGTCGCGAGACTATGAGGTATGAGTGTGGTGTAGGGCATGGACGTCCTTAGTAATCAGTGAGTATTCCTAGTAATCCCTATAGATTTAGTGGTTTTTCTAATGATATGAGCTTGTATATTGCGAGTTCCCCATCCTCAGGTAGGTACCCAGGTGCCTGGATAGATGGGTCCTGAGGAGGGAGGTGGTTACGTTTTGGCCAGGTTGGTGTTGCTCTGGTGAGCTGGTTCTATCTGGTCTGAGAATCTGGTCATTACAACCACTTATACTACTTATGGTTAGTTGCATTTAATGAGTTAGATCCTTAAAGTATTCAGATTTGTGCTGCTAAGTGCATTTTGTACTTTGGGAAGGGTGGTACTGACACTTTGCACTTTATCATGCTAATTTGCACATATATGAACGCTGTATAATTGCTGCTATTGTATATCATGCACTGAAAGAATGGTATAGCGCTTGCACTTTAATTTGACATAGTTAGACCTTTTAAGTATTCGGTTTTTTGCTGCTAAATGCATATTGCACTATAGGAAGGATGGTATCGATACTTTGCATTTTAACAGGCCAATTTGCACATATATTAATTCCGGACAAATGCTGCTATTGTATATTGTGCACAGAAAAAAATTGTATAATGCTTTGCGTTTTACTTTGACACATTTTGTACATATTTTAGTGGAAGTATACCCCAAAAAACTGATACATATGTATGCTGTTTTGTTTAATATGTTTGTTGCTATATGGTTGTATCTTTACATACCGAAGAAAGCATCTTTTGACTTGACTTGACTCTGGGCACTTAACCACTGCTGATCAGTGCTAAAGTGCATATGCTCTCTGTGTAAATTGTTATTATGATTGGTTATCCATGATTGGCATATTTGTGTCACCAAGAAGTCCCTAGTAAAGTGCACTGAGTGTGCCAGGGCTGGTAATAACAGATGCTACTAGTGGGCCTGCAGCACTGATTGTGCCACCCACATGAGTAGCCCTAAAATAGTGTCTCAGGCCTGCCACCCCAGTGCCTGTGTGCAGTCTGTGAACTGCCATGTTCTCCTGGTCAGTGTCCCCACTGGCCAGGCCTAGCCCTTTCCTTTCTGTACACATTGGTCACCCCTATGGAAGGCCCAAGGTACCCCCTTGGGCAGGGTGCAGTGTATGTGAAAGGTAGAGCATGTACTTGTGCAGGTGATATGCTCTGGTAGTGAATTACATCCATTTTCGTTTTTCACTATTGTAAGGCTATCTTGCCCCATAGGCTATCATGGGGGATGCTGTCTACAGTGGCTACCAGCATATCTTCCCATAGGAGCAAGATAGGACATAAAAGTCTGGTATCCTTGAACCCTGAATTTCATAACACATCTTTTAGAAAGTTGCTGTTCTCTTGTCTGACCTTTCTATGTGCCTTTGTATGTTTGTGAATTGACTGTCTGGTTTGAGAGTGACAGGGGCTCCCCAGCCGGAGGCTGGCTGAGTCAGCCCTAGGCTGAATAGCTCCATCTGCATCTAGAGTAGTGGGAGGGGATAGCACCTGGGCCTGAATAGGGCTGTGCCTGCCTTCCACAATGCTGGCTACACCTCCTGTTGGGCGACTGATGACCCTGCCCCTCTCCCTGAAAGGAAAGGAGAGGACAGGAAAAAGTGCTCAAGGAAAAACCAGAACTAGTACAGACCGGGCTCAGAGCCCTCCTGCACAAAGGGATCAAAGACTTTTAGGGGTATTCGTACAGGACCCCTGACTACAGTAAATTAGATCGGCCTGGAATCAAGAAGTAACCTCTGCCAAGGAGAAAGCTGAAACTGAAGAAGGAAGACTGTCCTGGTGTTACTCTGCTGGACTGACCTGCTGATGCTTTGCTGCCAAGGAGAGGGGAATGACTTTGCTTTGTGCTGTGCCCCCTTTCTTGAAGGAATCTCCAAGGACCTGAGAAGAGCTGGCTCCCTGTTTTGAAGTCCCAGGAACAAAAGGACTTCGCCCCCAGCTTCCCTGAACTCTGCTGAGAGAGTTCTGTCCTTCCTAGTGTGCTCGGGCCAGTTGTGGTGCCTCTGGAAGTTGTGCCTGTGTTGGGAAGCTGGAAACCAAGCTTTTAAAGAACTTTCTGCAAGTTTTGTCGCAAACCCGGCAGAGCGAGAAAATTCCCACTGCTACGGAGGCCGAGATCATCGCAGCGCCTATCGCCGCTGCCCTAGGATGTTGCATCCTTCTTTAGCGGGAAGATTTCCGCCGCTGCGAACATCGTCGCAGAACCTGTTGCCGCTGGGTGAGATCACTGCATCACTTCGCTGCGAAAATCGTCGCAGAGCCATTGCATCGAGGAGCTGTGAGAGGAAGATCGCCGCTGGACCATGCATTGTCGCCCCGGAGATCGTCGCAAGCCCTGAGAATCATCGCATCGTGCCTTTGCGTGAGAAAACTTCCTACGGAACCTACGCATCGGAATCCATACAAGTGGCCCTCCTCTCCATACAGACTGGATTCGTCGCTACACGCCCGCTGCTGCAGCGAGGTTGTCGCTAATGCCTCCCTAGGGTCTCCGGAGCAACGCATCGCTTGTTTTCCACTGCTACAGCTTCTGTGCTTGGAACTTTTTATCGCTAACAAAGGTACTGTGGCTAAACGTGATGCAACTGTGATCTTTTCACGCAACTGAGGAATATTTTATCGCTAACATTAAGAACTCTTTTGCAACCATATTCTTGAATTGTGTATGTTGGATTTTTGTCGTTTTGGTCTTGTGTAGTTTAGATTAAATACCTTTATTTTTTGAAACTGTTGTGGAGGTAGTTTGTGGTGTTTTCACTGTGTTACTGTGAGTGTTGGTACAAATATTTTACACATTGCTTTTGGATAAGCCTGACTGCTTGTGTCAAGCTACTAAGGGGGTGAGTAGAGGTTATCTAAAGAGTGTTTCCTCCTTACCCTGACTAGAAGCAAGGGTCCCTATTTGGATAGTTGTACCTACCTCTGCCAACTGGAGGCCTCCAGTTCTAAGAACTGGGTTCTCAAAAGCAGTTCTGCCAATTGCCCCAGGGGTATATGAACAGCCCAGGGTTGTTTTCAGTCTGGGTTGCAGAACTTTTGCAAGAATATGATGACAAGCATTGTCCTATGTCGCATAGTTTGGGGATTTGCTAACATGGGCAACAGGTTCAATTAAAAAAAAAATCAAAAATAGCCCTCATCAATGTCCTATTCCTAAGATGTGAGTTGTCAAGTCATGGCAGAAGCCTAGTGATTTATTTACTTGATACGTTTGCGCTTCTGGATCCACCAAATACACTAATGTGACCATAGTGATTCTAGTATAGAATATATGTGATGCCGTGATTAATAGACAGAAGCAGACAAAAGTTATAAGGAGTGTCAAAACAGTCAATAAAACAAAGAGTTCCACCATCTTGTTGAAACAGCACATATATGCATACATATACAGTAGTTATAAGAATTTAGCATACTCCTATTATGAAAACCCTAAGCTACATGTCTAGGGTGTGAATGTATGGTCTGTCAATAAAGCCCTTTCTGGATGATCTACCCCCTTTATCTGGTGGTTAACAATGTAGGACTCTGTCTTGGTCACAAACTGGATACCCCTCACTGAGATATCAGGCAGCTGCTAGGTGAACGCTTCAGCATGCAGGAGCCCCTCGAAGTCAGCAGAAGCTTCTCCTCTAATTGTATGTAGAAACAAAAGGATATATATAGAAAAGGACATCCTTGCCTCGGGCCGTGGATGTAATAATAAACACATTCATATCACGCATGCAAAGTCCTTGCACATAATGCCAAGGTAATATGAAAGTGTACTCACAAAGTTCTTTTGTGACAGCAAGGTCTGTGTTTCTTAGAAACTTAACCAAAAGCGTTGAAAAAGCAAATGTGTGTCAAAAGTCATTGTGACAAAGGGAAGGGAAGTTTAGGAAAGCACTGTGTACATGTAAATTGGCTCTATTTCCTACCAGGCCTAAGTCGGGCACATGACACTAAAGAAACTCCAATCAATATTGAGTTTCCAGAATTTAGGCAGACCATTCTTTCGAGACTTCGCACTTCGCAGAATGGGTAAAATCGGTCAAAGTCTTGCTACATCTAGAAATTTCAAGCACACATTGGAAAACTGAATATACACTAGGCATGGGCGGAAAATCCGTTCCGCTCGCGGATTTTGCGGATTTTCGGGAAATCCGCAATCCGCGAGATTTGCGAATTTCCCGCAAAATCCGCAAATCCGCGAGCAGCGGATTTTGCTCGCACTGCTCGCACTGTTCGCGTGAGTTCGCGCCCCGCGAATAAGTGCAAAATTGCAGAAATACGATCTTAGCAAAACTGAAAGTAACTACTTACCAGGTTCAAAAGTTCAGGCTCATCATTAGTAGCCATTTCCTGTAGTGCTTCCTGAGGGGCCCCTCCAGAGTTCAGTTGCCAGTTGAAACTATTATGTGACCCTGCTCTGAACCTCAGAATAGTTACACATATGCCACAAAGGTCCTGAATTACAGCTAAGGGAGACAAGCAGGAGCCAGGCTGGAAGTTAAAATCCATTAATCAGCCCCTAATTAATTATTGTCAGTTGGGGCAGGGCAGGTGTTGTAACTAATTTTGCAACAATGAAAGCACTTAGCAAGTGCAAAAGATCACTAATCAGGGCGCACTAAGGAAGCAGGTGCCAGCTAAAAAAATATTCTGTGACACATTAATCAGCCCCAAATTAATTCAGGTCACTTGAGGCAGGGAAGGTGTGCTTTGCTTTGCCGAAAATAATGTACACTGGACAACCAGAGGGTGTGGTGATGAAACAGAGGGTGGCATGGGTGGGCCAGAGGGTGGCATGAGTAGTCAGAGAGTGGCAGTGGTGACAGAGAGTGGCAGTGATGAAGAAGAGTGTCCCAAACAGGCTGGACACGTAGAAACAACAAGTTCGCAAAACTTGCGACCCGACAGGTAAGTTCGCAAATTGCGAAATTGTAAAAACCCTCGCGAACTGGCAGAAACACGGGCGAACACAAAAAAAAAAACGCAAATTCGCGGATTTTGAGGATTGCGAATCCGCAAATCCGCAAAATTCGCGAACGCGAGATCCGCAAAATTCGCTCATGCTTAATATACACAAATTCTACATAAAGTACAAGCTGACATGCTAGCTTCCAAACATTTGCAAAAACATGTAAACATCATCAACCTAGGGATCTGTATAATTGTGAGTGCATCAGGGTCCACCTATGACACATTCAACGAAGGAAACACTGTACCAATTGAATACGAATCACTTTTGTTCCCCAATGCGGAAATGTGTTTTGTACCGACCTAAAACATTTTGACAGCGGTACAAACTGCTGTAGTGAGAGAAAGGTCTTTGGCTCAGGGGAAACACATTATTTTTGGGACTCCCGTCCCAGCCTTAGAGGCTGTCACAAAGGCCAGTGTTACAAATGCAAAAACGTTACATCCAAGATGAATACAGTGGGCCAACTCTCTCACTGCAACCGATGTAGATTAAAGAGTTGACTCTACACTACAAACACAAGAATACCTGCTATACGAAAATAAATATCCTCTGCCTAATTAAGTCAGGCCTCTAGATCAGTATTATTACATCATCTATACTGACAGTTCAGCACAGTCTGCCATAGGTACAAAAAATAGCAAAACTATTCAGCACGCACCAGTGTTAAGGGTAGAATGGAGGATGGTGAATTCTGCCCTCACAATACCTGCATGCAGTCATTAGGGTATGGCACAGCACAGTTGGCTGATCTTCGAGTTCTAATTATGGCACTTTAGAATATGGATCCTGGATTCTACACACTTATTGTGTTTGATTTGTATTATTGTGTTAAAGTCTTACAATGAGTACTTACACTATTGGAGCCAGAATGGATTCAGAGATTCCAAAGGGTATACCATAAAGCACAGTCTCCTTTGGGGACAAGTGGCAAAGCTCAGAGAATGCTTGACACAGACTCATGTCATACACACACAGCGTGTAGGAATACAAATTGTTTGGAATTCCATGGCTGATGAAGCCGCAAAAGCAACAGTGCAAACTGCTGCAGTCGCTGCAGTTACCCGTTCTAGCATGAGGATGGATAAAAGACTTCATGGTGGCTGTCAACACTGCGCATGACAGCACCCAACTGCCGTAAGGTTTTCAAACAAAATACTCCTATTAGTTAAGTGCCCAAAACATTCAGTTTGCTCAGATTCCTGGAGTGAAGAAATCGAGTGATACCTAATCCAGATCCCAGGTCGGGTCTAATCCTAGCAGCACATGAGGGTCTAGCATCTCCTCACGCAGGGGTGGCAGCTACAATTTCATTATTACAGCAACACTATTGGTGGCCAGGTTTATATAAACAGACCAACGATATTGTCCTCAAATGCAACATCTGCCAGCTGAGGAAAGTTTCCACCATAGAGCATTCATCACAGACACTTCTACTGATCTCAGAAAAGCCTCTTGATTGTGTTTACCTGGACCACAGTGGTCCTTTACAATCTGATGGAGCTTATAAATACATCTTGTTAGCAGTGGATTCCTTCTTTCGATTTCTATGGGTTTGGCCACAGCAATCAGCTAACACCTGAACATTTATAAAAGATCTTCCAGGTCTTTATCAGGATATATGCTTTAGCTTCATTTGAGGAGGTGTTTGCCTCCAGGGCATACAGAGACACCATGGGAACATTGGGTGTGACTATGAGGTACTCCTCCTCCTACCATCCTGAGGAAAATACAGTAGTGGAAAGGAAGAACTGGGACTTAAAGCACTCTTTAAATGCGACAGTATTAGGTTCAGGTCGCACTTGGGTTCTTTACCTGTACAGGGTCCAGAGAGCCCTTAATAATTTGCCTAGAAATTCCCTGGGTGGTTGGACTTTCTATGAGATCCTGTTTGGGATTAAGATGTTGGTTCCCGACCTTGACAGTACCAGTACAGTTGTTGCTCACACATCATTTGACATCAATGAACATTTGGCTGTTTTATAGGAGCTGAAGGACTTTCATGAAACTAAGAGTAATGCCCAGCTAAAACATATTGACACCGGAGAAGTAAAGGAAGTACCAGTAACTCCTGGGTGGATTACCAAGATTGATGAACTAGCCTGGGAGAAAATTGTGGACAATAAGTAATTCATGCCATCTTACAGAGCACCTGTGCCTGTTCTGGTCATTGAAGGTATAAGAGCCATACTTCTACCGCCCCTTGCTGGTTGCAAAAACAAGAGATTATGTCATTAGATCTCGGCAAACAACATTTTGTGGCTAATTCTACACAGTAGGCCGAGAGGGCTATGAGCTAGTTACCTGCCTCCTCTCACTAACCAATAGGAAGTCCCTATGGAAGCTTTGATCAGCAATAAAGATTTTCCTCCCCTACAAGGGACAGCTAACATTGAAGTATCACTTATTTCTGTTACATCAACAAATTCTTCACAAACATCATGCACAGAAACACAGATTTCAATTTGGCAAACAGACAAAGATGGTGTCTACTGCAATGTAGAATGCAAAAAACAGCTTTTGGCTACTTCATTGACTTCGATCGCTTCTGTTCGGATTCATCTGACCCACCACCACTACTGCCCAGGGACTGCATGAATTATACATTAAAAATATACTTTTTATATACATTTGGATTATAATTCTGCTACTTTTTCTCTTCATTTTGATTGGTTTTGTGACAGTTTTTTTAAAAAATTTTGAATGGACACTATCTCCCAGTAGGCTCTGCTGTTAAACTGATGAACTTGGTTTTAATACCAGATTCTTCATTACACAAAGTGCGAAGAAACCTTTCCCTGGTGAACATTTCTGCTTTTTCAGTTCCCAATGGAATTGTTTGGGATAAGGTATCTTTTGACATATGTGGACCCACTGAATTAATTCAAATTCTATATAAATTTAAAATGTCTTTGCATGATATTATCACTCCTAATACTCTCTCTGATGATTGGGACATTGATACAGTGCTTGAAATGCTAGATGACATGCAGCATTCAACCGTTTTTAATGGAACTGAAATATATAATGGCACAGCAAATTCTGATGAAACGTTGTTTTCACCAATATAGTCACCACTTCCTGCTTACTCAAGTACTCCACTTGAAGTATTTAAGTAAACTCAGTTGATAACAATGCCCTACTCCAACAAGGGGTAGCTCAAAAGCATTTGCACAGAAGTTTGCTTATTTTTCATGCCATAATCCAGCTGACTTAGAGTCTTATTATGATACTCTGACACCCTCATGGGCCAAGAAAGCTATCCTAACTGACACTAAGCTGTGTTTTTCATTTCCCAGCTGTCTATACAAGGGTTTGAATTTTAGAAAGACAATGGTGATTTGAAATTAATTTGGGCAACTAAGGATTGGCAGGTTCAGGGGAACAAGGCTTTATTTAGAGCAAGTTGTATACCACAGCAAATGATTTTCTGGAGCAAAACTGTGCAGCAAACAACCTGTCTTGGCCTGGCTGAGATAAAAGATTTGAATGCACCTAACATTCCCATATTTGCTCGAGGCAACAATTTACAAATTACAAGGAGGAAACATTAGACACCATGCTTCACAATGGCTCATACAATTCTTTAGGTATCAGTCAAGAGGGATGTCAGGCACGTTTTCTTGACAACATAAAAAGGGTTTAGGGTCAATAGCACACACAATAAAAGCTACCCTGTAATAATGGTCACTTACATAATGTAACTGTATCCCTACAAAGCAGTAAATGAGTTGAGTGCTGGGCATCTCAAAAAATGTTATGCACTGTCCTCATACACCACCAGGCTTGCATTTGAATGGAGATGGAAAGACTTGATAGTGTTTTATAATGTTCATTGTTTTATTTCTTGTCACCATTTGTGATTGTAATGTTTTATTATTTTTTATTCTAATGCAAAGTTTTGTTTTCCATTGGTGGGAGTTTTGCCTACGGTTTCTGCACTGGTAGAGTGTTTGGTAAGAAAAAGCTTTTTGTACTTTTTACTCTTAATGAGGAACCGTGCCCTTCATAAAAGCGTTTTTTTGATAAATGCTGTAATAATAGCAGCATATTTAGCTTCTGTTTGATTGTGTGTGAAATTCTCCTTTGATTTGAGAACAATGTGTTTTGCATTGACTCTATGTAATTTTCTTTTAGTTTTCCTTTCTAGTGGGATATCGTTGGTGCTTGTTGTGTCTGTGCAGAGTTGGTGCTGATTAGTCTACCTGTCTCTGGCAAGTGACTGGTATCATTGTACAGTATGTAGGTCTTCAAGTGCTTTGTATTGGTTTACTTTACCTTTCAAAAGCTATATGACAGTAGTTTTAGTTTCCTTTTGATAAACAAAACAGGTGATGGACAGAATGTGGATCAATGTCACACATTCACCCCAGTCCAAAGATCTGGGCCCAAATCCATCGTTTTTTTGCACTCCACACCACCCTGGGTTAGACAATGGCGATATGCAAATCAGCTCTGACCCTGTGCCCCATGGGAACAGTCCAGTCTGAACTACAAAAGCCATGTCCTTCCCAGAACGGAATCAAGCATCCGAGGACCGGACCGGTTTCGAGGTAACACCTCTCATCAGCCCGGCTAGCTTGACTCCAGTGGTGTGGAGTGCCTGGGACCCACGTCTGAGCATCCCCAGCGCACTTATGGCGGTATTGCAAACAAAACAGGTGATGGACAGAATGTGGATCAATGTCACACATTCACCCCAGTCCAAAGATCTGGGCCCAAATCCATCGTTTTTTTGCACTCCACACCACCCTGGGTTAGACAATGGCGATATGCAAATCAGCTCTGACCCTGTGCCCCATGGGAACAGTCCAGTCTGAACTACAAAAGCCATGTCCTTCCCAGAACGGAATCAAGCATCCGAGGACCGGACCGGTTTCGAGGTAACACCTCTCATCAGCCCGGCTAGCTTGACTCCAGTGGTGTGGAGTGCCTGGGACCCACGTCTGAGCATCCCCAGCGCACTTATGGCGGTATTGCAAACAAAACAGGTGATGGACAGAATGTGGATCAATGTCACACATTCACCCCAGTCCAAAGATCTGGGCCCAAATCCATCGTTTTTTTGCACTCCACACCACCCTGGGTTAGACAATGGCGATATGCAAATCAGCTCTGACCCTGTGCCCCATGGGAACAGTCCAGTCTGAACTACAAAAGCCATGTCCTTCCCAGAACGGAATCAAGCATCCGAGGACCGGACCGGTTTCGAGGTAACACCTCTCATCAGCCCGGCTAGCTTGACTCCAGTGGTGTGGAGTGCCTGGGACCCACGTCTGAGCATCCCCAGCGCACTTATGGCGGTATTGCAAACAAAACAGGTGATGGACAGAATGTGGATCAATGTCACACATTCACCCCAGTCCAAAGATCTGGGCCCAAATCCATCGTTTTTTTGCACTCCACACCACCCTGGGTTAGACAATGGCGATATGCAAATCAGCTCTGACCCTGTGCCCCATTGGAACAGTCCAGTCTGAACTACAAAAGCCATGTCCTTCCCAGAACGGAATCAAGCATCCGAGGACCGGACCGGTTTCGAGGTAACACCTCTCATCAGCCCGGCTAGCTTGACTCCAGTGGTGTGGAGTGCCTGGGACCCACGTCTGAGCATCCCCAGCGCACTTATGGCGGTATTGCAAACAAAACAGGTGATGGACAGAATGTGGATCAATGTCACACATTCACCCCAGTCCAAAGATCTGGGCCCAAATCCATCGTTTTTTTGCACTCCACACCACCCTGGGTTAGACAATGGCAATATGCAAATCAGCTCTGACCCTGTGCCCCATGGGAACAGTCCAGTCTGAACTACAAAAGCCATGTCCTTCCCAGAACGGAATCAAGCATCCGAGGACCGGACCGGTTTCGAGGTAACACCTCTCATCAGCCCGGCTAGCTTGACTCCAGTGGTGTGGAGTGCCTGGGACCCACGTCTGAGCATCCCCAGCGCACTTATGGCGGTATTGCAAACAAAACAGGTGATGGACAGAATGTGGATCAATGTCACACATTCACCCCAGTCCAAAGATCTGGGCCCAAATCCATCGTTTTTTTGCACTCCACACCACCCTGGGTTAGACAATGGCGATATGCAAATCAGCTCTGATAAAGCCAAACTTTGTTCATTACGCTTTTACACAGTGTTTGGTATTACTGATTTAATTGTCAAGTTACTTTTCTTAGTAAGAATTATGGCTAGCCACAGGATTACCACTCTGCAGGTTGTTGATGTGCTTTTCCAGTCTTCCTCTGACCATGATTATGAGATGGACTATGCATTGAAAGTGGAGGAGGAAGTCCAGGATTCTGGCCGTGAATTTTCTGTCAGACAGGAATCATCGGATGATGAAGCCACTCTCAGTGCGGATGCTGTGCCATTTTTAGAAGAGGACAGTGGTGTGCCAATGGTGCATAGGGAGGCATAGGAATGCAGCCTGGAGTTGAAAGGCTTCCCATTGAAAGAGCTGAACTCTGGGTTGCCCAAAACATAGTGCAGCCAGCACTGTCTGCCTTTAGTTGTGTTGCAGGGTGTAGAGTGAATACTGAAAAAGGTCTGATTAGAAACGTAATTCAGATGTTTATGGACGTTTTATTTTTGTATGGGTTTGTTGGCCAGACTAATTTGTATGCTGAACACTATTTAAGGGACAACAGTACCTGACTTAAGCCACATTCTAGAGTCACCCAGTGGACTCTCACAAATCTAGACAAGTTGAAGAAGTTCTTGGATTTAACTTTGTTGATGGACTTGATAAGGAAGCAGTTGCTGTCTTCATATTGGTCTACTAGTCCCTTGATGGCAGTGGCTATATTTCCTGCAACCATGAATTGTGATTGGTATTTGCTTCCATTTTGGAAGCTGCATTTTAGTGACAATTCTTTAGGTTTGCGCAAGATCACCTTGATTGTGACTGTCTTTTTAAGATTCGGCCTGTCCTTGATCACTTTGTAGATCAATTTTCAGAGATCTATATTCCAAGGTGAGAAATAGCTATGGGTGAATCTTTTGTCCTGTTCAAGTACTGTTTGCATTATAGGCAGCACATTCTTAACAAGAAGGCACCTTGTGGAGCTAAGATGTATATGCTGTCTGAGAGTAGTACTGGATATGCCTAAATTTCAGGGTGTACATTGGTAGTGATTTCAGCATTTACTCCCCAGGTTGTTTGTCCACTTTCGGAGTTTGTGGAAAAAATGTGTGGAATCTCTGTAAAGGACTTTTTAACAAATGTCTCCATTTATAGGTAGAAACCTACTACATTGGTGTGCAGTTTTTTCACGGAATTGATCAAAGTGGACACTATTGCTTGTGGCACAATATTCTCTAAGCGTAAAGGTTACCCAAAAGAGTTTGCTTGTAAAAAACTTGAGACAGGACAGGGCAGTTCCTTGTGTATGATGACATTCTTGCTGTGACATTTTGTGACAGGAGAGATGTCTACATGCTTACTACCATCCGTGATGAAAGTGCTTCACTTGTGACTGTTTGGGGTCAGGTTGCTGAAGTGCGTAAAAGTGTGTGAATTTTTGACTAAATAAAGCACATGGGTGGTGTATATAGAGTAGATCACAGGTTAGAACCTTACACTGCTGTTTGTAAGGCTTACATTTGGCATTAGTATTTGGCAATCCATTTATTCCATTTAGCCACCTTTAATGCTTTGATTGTATTTAAGGATTGTTCTCCAAAGTCAAAGATGATATTTGGTCAGTTTCAGCAGTTTTTGATAGGCAGCCATATTGTAGTGCAATTGTTCCTAGAGTTGCAGCCGAGGAGGATGTGACTAGGGAAAAGAGTAAAAAGATGATGGACGGAATGTTGCACATAGCAGAAACCAGTCCTAGGATGCTTGATCCCCGGTCCAGGGAAGACATGGATTGGCAGTTTGGGCAGGACAGTTGCCATGAGGCACAGGGTCAAGGCTGATTTGCATGTGGTTATGTCTGAACTGGGGTGCCATGGTGAGCAAAATAACGATGGATTAAACCCAGATCTGGGACTCGGGGTGAATGTGTTGCCAATGTGTTACATTCCATCCATCATCTTGTGTGTTTGAAGATCAAAAGAGTGCCACTCTATTGATCACATTCTTCCCACTCCCAAAAAGACTTGTATGACTTCCTTATTGTCCTGGACTGGAGTCCGGTGAGGAGAAGAAATCAAATTGGGAAATATTCCCAAAAATAATCGTGGCTCCCCCGCACAGCTAGTACATCTGGCATGAACCTATTAAAGTCCCTAAACCAATGGGATATACGCCAGCAGATTGATTTATTCAAATAAATATCCAGAAGTAGCATCTTGACTCCAGTACACGACTGAGTCTGATATACTTTTTGTTTTTAATATTGAGAATCTGTCCTGAAGAAGGTGTTTGTATTTACAAAAAGCCGAAACGCCGCGTCAACACTTGTTTGTTCCTGTTTCTTGTTTTTAAAATGTTTTTATATTATTTCTGGCATTTGTATAACTGTGTATCATGTGATTGATTTGTAAATATTATGTAGACACTCTTGTTGATTAACACATGTTTTTAAAGACATTATAAATTCTAAACTGTTTTTATACAGCTGTATGCAATAAATATTTACAAATTTTACCCTACTGACAACAGCGTGTCTATCCACTTTGGAATTAGTATGTTGGTCCTATGCATATGATTTTTGTTTTACAACCGCATTCAGTTCTACTTTGCCTCTCTCATAATTAGTACATTGAATTTAGTTTGTCTTTGTGTGATCATTTGATTTGCACTGTTTTGCATCAACTTTTGCTTTAGTTGATAGGATAGCATATTTTGCATTATTTCGGGACACCCCTTGTTTCGCCATTTACTTCCCCTGGTTTCAAAAACCAAGATAGGGGGCCTCCTTACCTTGTTATATTTACTCAGTGTGTGTGGATTGCCATTTGGCTGGTGGTATGTGTGGACTGGCGTTTGGCTAGTGGTGTGTGTGGACTGGTGCTTGGCTGGTAGTGTGTGGATTGCCGCTTGGCTGGTGGTGTGTGGACTGGCGCTTGGCCGTGGATGTGTGTGAGTTGGTGCTTGGCTGATGATGTGTGTGAGCTGACATTTGGCTCGCAGTGTGTGAGTAGTGACTTGCTGCTGGTCACTACACACACTCCTAGCCAAAAGCCAGTGCACACATTGTGTCAGCCACCAGCCAGTGTGATTGCCGTGTCAGTCATGTGGGCATATAAAAGTGATTAGCCCTTCAATGGCACTGTCTGTTGATGTGAGTGTTGTAATGTGCTGGGCCTGCAAATGGCAGTGGGAATGGTCTTGTGTATGTTATGTATTAAAGATGTGTAAATGACTTGTAAAGCAGTTGGTGCCTTGTCACAGTGTGCCTCTTGTGGATGCAAACCGTTTTTCTTACCCACAATGCCCTGCAAATGTCAAAATGTGGTTAAAATCACACATTTTCTTGCATCACTGTGCACTATTCTTCCAGAATCAGAAAGAAAACACAGATTTATTACCACCCAGTGTTCCTCCACATCTCCTGATATAAATGCTACCTCACTTTTGTGACGTGGGCCAAGTGACAGTGACAGGAAAGGGCACAAAAAGTATTGTGGAGACATCAAAATTATCTATCACAAAACAACCTGATTTTTGGCCCCAGGCTCGCCGGTCATCTAGGAAACCCACCAAGCTCAAGCATTTCTGAAAACTAGACTCCAGATAGAGTCCAGGGATGTGTAACATGCATGGATACCCTAATGTTTTATTATCCAGAATTCCTGCAAACCTCAAATTTAGCTACAAATTCATTTTTTCCTCATATTTCTGTGTGGGATCACTATGCCAGCACAAATTTCCTGCCACCCAGAATTCCCCTTGTCTCCCTTTTCTCACTAATGACAAAGTACTGCTTTTATTGAATGCAGTTACACTTGGAAGCCTTCGGTCTGCACAATTTTATTAGTGGCACCTACCCTTAAAGATGTTGGGCGAGGAGCATGAGTGATGATCTTACGTGTAAACGAAGATGTTCACGTTTATTGTAGATGATTTGTGTACGCTTTCTGTACTAATACCATGCTGACTGTTACTTTTGGAATGCAGTAGAAACAAAAGGTACAATGTCTATTCCGTGAATGGGCATTGCGGGATATCGCAATTAAATTCCTCCTTCCTTAAAGTTTTATATCTTGGTCTCTTATTTTTGATTTCTTTTTGTATTTAATAATGTAGTCAATAAAATGGTCAGAGTAACTGCTCTCTCCGCTCGTGCAACTCCGTCGGTAAGGCACTGCCCCTAGTGCTTTCTGGTGTCCCATGATAGGTGTTCGAGTCCCTTCTCCTCCCTGTTTGTCTAGTGGAAGATCCTGATCTTCTGCTAGTCTGCTTTGCGGGTGTCAGCCTTTTCTGTCTTTTTCTGTTGTTCTTCTCGTTTCCCTTTTTCTTTTCTGTCTTTGTATTTTTTGCCTTTTTCTCTCTTTTTGCCTATTTTTTCAGTTTTTCCCTGCTGCAGTGGCCCCCACAGCACCTCACCCCCAGCGTGTTCTCGCATGCTCACCCTCCCAGACCCCTACTTTGTGGTGGCCGCTGCACAGCAGGCGTGCCGAAGGCAAGCCTGTCTACGCCTGTCTGTGACCCGACTGTATCCATCACCAGGGACCCTGGTCCCCCGACCCCCTGCCACTATGACCCAAGCACTCCACGCACTCAACCCTGGATGCAACAACAACTGGCAGCTCTCGAGTCCGAGCAACACCCATGGCCCAATCTCATGCTGAAACTGCTGCTACACCTTCACCCACCTCCAGACTCAAACTGCCACCCACAACCCACCGAACGTCACCGCACACAATCCTCTGAGCAGCATCCTCCTCAATGTATGCTCCATGCACAGACACACCGTAAAAATTTCGGACCTCCTCAACACTCATTCGCCTAACGTCACCTTCCTCACAGAAATCTGGACCAATGCCAGGTCCGTCCCAGACATTGAAACCGCCATCCCAGACTGATACAGGATCCTGAGGAAAGACCTCCTCAACCGCCCAGTAGTAGGCCTTGCCATCATCCACAGAAGTTCCCTGCACCTAACAACCACCAATTCGGATGATGCCTCTTACCTCATGGGAACAAATCCACTTCCACATCCAGCCCAACCCCAGAATGATGCTCCGCAGAACTCTCACCTACAGACCGCAGGGACCCCGGTCCCTTTTCATCAATGGCATCTTAGACTACATCGCTCCCCATGGCCACGCTTCCATGGACTACATACTGTTGGAAGACCTGAACTTCCACCTAGACAACCTCAGCGATCCCAACACCACCGCCCTCTTGAAGTGCCTCACCAACATTGGACTGAAGCAGCTCCTCTTCACCCCCATACACACTGCAGGACACACTCTTGACCCCACTCAACAGTCGCTTCATCTACACCACAGAACCGTTCCAGACAGACCACCACTGCATCCATTTCTCCTTCTCGAAATCCAATGCACCCAAGTGCATGCCATGCCTCTCATACAGAAACTGGAACAAAGTCACTGAAGAACACCTCACTACCGCCCTCAGCTGCACTCCTCCCCCTACTATGATGGACATCAGCACAGAAGCAAGCAACCTTCACCATTGGATCACCAACACTCTTGTCCCTCCATTAATCCACCAGACTACACAACACGCAAGCCACCTGGTTCACCACGGATGTCTGAGAATCCAATCGCTCTTGCTGACGTCTGGAGACAATGTGGAGAAACAATAAAACCATGTAAGCACGCTCTGACTACAAGGCCACTACCAGAGCACACTACCAACTCATCAAATCAACAAAGAGAAACTTCATCCAAGACAGAATCATGTCCAACTCCCACAACTCCAAGGAACTCTTCGCCATCATGCAAGAATTGTCCTGAACCCAACAGCGGAGCTACCCTTCCAAGACCTCCGCAACAAACTCAGCTCCTTCTTCCACTGCAAGATCAAGACATTAAACGACAACGTCAACGACCAAGACCATGGCACCACCCCAACACCCCCCCCCCCCAGCAATGCCACCCAGCAGACCCTCCTCACCTGGACCCCTCTCACCACAGAAGACACTGCAAAGACTATTAAAAGCATCCACTCCGGAGCACCTACTGACCCCGCCCTGCTGCACATCTTCCACAGAGCCACCACCACCATGGCGCTCAAGCTACTTTAAACTTTCAACAGCTTGCTCAAGACCGGCACATTCCCTGATGATTAGAAATGTGCCACAGTCAAACCCCCCCAAAGAAGCCCTCTGCAGACCCAACAGATCTCAGGAACTTCAGGCCTGTCTCACTACTCCCTTTCACCGCCAATGTCATCAAGAAAGTCATCAATACCCAGCTAACTCACTTCTTAGAAACCAACAATATCCTAGACACCACTCAATCCAGATTCCGCAGCAACCACAGCACTGAGATAGCTCTCATAGCTACCACTGATGACATCCGTATCAACCTCGACCAAGGCCACACAGCAGCCCTCATCTTCCTGGTCCTTTCAGTAGCCTTCAATACCATGTCCCACTGTACACTAGCCCCCAGACTCCACCAAGCCGGCATCCAGGGAACAGCCGTAGACTGAATTTGATCTTTCCTCTCAGGCAGAACATAAAGAATAAGACTCCTGCCCCTCCTCTCCAAACCTACAGGATCCTCCCACAGCCCCACGCTCTTCAATGCCTACATGGCCACCCCTCGCAACCATCTTCAGAAAACACAGACTCAACATGGTCTCATATGCCGATGACAGTCAGCTCATCGTCTCCCTCGCCAAGGAACCCAACATCACCCGGCGCATTTTCCAAGAAAGGGTGAAAGACGTCACAACCTGGATAAGCAGCAACTGCCTGAAGCTCAACTTGTAGAAAACAGAAGTCCTCATGCTCAGCTCCACCCCCTCCACATGGGACAACACCTGCTGGCCACCCGCCCTCGGAAACCCACCCACCTCAACGGACCACGCTAGCAACCTCAGCATCATTCTTGACTCCACTTACCAAGAACCGCCAGATCAATGCAGTGTCCTACACTTCCTCCAACAACCTCCACATACATTTTTTATTTTATTCAGTATGAAATGCACTTTTCCTTACTAAATATTGTGGATTTGGATGCATTTTTTTTACCAGTCTTGGTTTGCTTATTTTAATGATAAGGTGAGGTTTAGCCTCATTTCACTTTCCCTCTTTAACACACGGATGTTGAGATCACGGTGTCGGGTGTGATTTCTCCATTCATTTTGAATGTGTATTAGAACATAGTATGTAGTCTGTCTCGTGGTCATTTATGTGAGTACTTGGCCTTCGATTTCCCATTACCATTAGCCTGGTATGTTAAAATTATGGTGCCTCCTCATACACTTTTTTTTATAACTTAAGAATGTATATCTTGTGTTTGCTCAGAAATTGTTTCCTTGTCCTGTTGATGACCCAATAGGTTGAAAGAGTTGGCAAATTGAGATAAAGCATTAATTGTGTTTTGTTTCTATGATAATATGGATAATTGTATTGAAATATAAACCCTTTGCTATTAGGATAGTTTCTGTTTACACTGCATATTGTTAATATATGTTTGTTTAGTGTAATATGCTGAGCACAAATGTTTGTTTGTATATTGTATTGTTGCTGTATATAATGTCTATGATATTTCCTGTAAAAACCTAATAATAATTTTCATTGTGTACTAAAATTATCTGTGTGGGCATCTGTTCTTTCCCCTTTTCTCTTTGTTGAAATTCTTTTGGTCAACATATTTTCTCTGGAACAGTTGTGCTCTCTATATTACTTTTAGAAAGTTGTCATTTTCCCTCCATAGCCATTTAGTGCTTGCAACCTGTCTCTTGGTCAAATGACTGGGTGTAGCTGGTAGTTGATCTTTGTGTATTCCTCCTGGACAGCCACACACAATAGAGTGCTTAGGTGTGCTTGGATGGGCCATCACTGGCAGGATAGGAGGGTGGAACTGGGCACAACCCTACTTTCACCTAAATAGTCTGTGTCCTACCTTTTACTCTATTTTTCAAATCTGGTGTGAGATCATTTTCTGTTGTGTTTCCACTTTGTTACTCTTTGAAGTGTTGCACAAATAGTTTACACATTGCCTCTAAGTTAAGCCTGAATGCTCTGTGCCAAGCTACCAGGGGATTGTGCACAGATTAAATTATGGTTTGTTGTGACTTCATGTCAGCCCCTGTAGCTCTTGTCACCTCTGACGATACCTCGGAGTAGGCACGATGCGCAAAAGGTGTCCACCTCTTGATCGTCTCAATTCTGTTTGCTGTAATACCTAATACTTTTAGGGCAACAATAGGGTAAGTGTTGGATAGTGTAGGGGTAAAAATTACTATTCCCACTCCAGTGAGTGCTACAGTAGGGTACGTGTTGAATAGTGTAGGGGTAAAAAATTCTATTCCCACTCCAGTGAGGGCAACAGTAGGGAAAGTGTTGGATAGTGTATGCGTACAAATTACTATTCCCATGTACCCCGAAACCCATATCCACCCAAAAACTAAAAAATCTCCATAACTTACCTCATCATACATTGTAATGACATGCATTATAATGGCATGCTTTGTAATGGCATGCGTTGTAGTGATGTGCATTGTAATGGCATGCGTTTTAATGGCATGCGCTGTAAATGCAGTTGCATTGTAAAGGTAGGGAGTTGTAATGATTGCGTTGTAGTGGATGTTTCCCCCCTAGCATGTGTGCAGACTTCTGCTCCCTCTGTGAGGGATGCACCAAACAGGACAGACGTGCCCACCACTTCTCAAAGACTGCACCTGTGCCAGCACCTTAGTAAGGATTTGAAACCAACATTGTGGCCAAAAGGCAAAAAGAGAAAGCATAATTTTAAGCACAGTGTTGTAGTATGCTTACTGTCTAGTATTTACTTTTTACATGCACAACTATTTTTCACTTTTTACTCAGCCATCCGGCAAACAAAGAAAGGGCATTAGTGCTCCTGACAAACCTGTAAGTGCTTCTCAGTGCATTCTTTTAGACTGTATAATGTCAACAAGTCAACTGTAGGGACCGGACCTATTTATCTTAGATGAAGATGAAGGGGGAGATTCTCAAAACTTTTGTGCTGGGTTAGTGTCACAAAAGCAACACTAACCAGTGCTAAATGTTTTTTTTCCTGATTCAACTTCCAGTGTAAAACTTGTCCCCTAAAAATAACACAAAGCAGCACAAAGCTTTGCTTTCCATTACTTAGCGCCAAGAGAGAGTTAAATGTGTGGTACCTGGGCATTTCCATGCAACCATCCAAGCCTTTGAACGCGAAACCCTATCTGCAAAGAGTAATAGACAGGGTTTAGCATAGAAAGTTAATGCCACTTGAAAGGACGCGTTAAAAGGAGAAATTTATTTCTCCTATCTTTTCCAACTTTGCCTGCATGCTGCACTGTGTAGCACACATAGAAAGTAGGAAAACCCTTAAAGCATGTCTAAGCATAGTATTTTGTACACATCCAATACACAACCTATGGTAGACTCAGGCATGCACACGAGCACTATGGCTCTAAGGTGTGTGTCAGGCTCCTCCTTCCAGAATCCTCTGGATTGTGCTGATGCTCAAAAGGGGTCCATCTCTCAACAGCCCCAAGTCTGGAATGTGAACACACACAGACTGTTGGGATAGATAAGTGAGGGAAGGAAAGGGTAGGAACAGCTGGGAGAGAGATCTGGGCAAGAAAACAAAGAAACACAAGGTAAGTGTATATCAGTATACCTGTATTTCCACAAGAGATATTACCTCATTCCAATATAACTAAAACTCATACACCCTTACGCAAAGGAAAAAAGTAAGAGTTTAATGCCAGAATAGAGTAGGGTGGATGCAAAGTTCCCACATGAACTATGAAGAAAAAGAGAATACACATGTGAAATAGCTCCTAACCTTTTTGACACTCTGTTATTCTAGCAATGTTTCTCTCTTACACCTACCTACGAATGCATGTGGTAACAGTTGTAGATGCAAGGCCATAACAGGCTGGACACCCTTTTTGCTATCTCTCTCCTGGGATAGAAGATAAAAAACAACTAAATGAAATAAAGTAAGATCTTAACATAGTCCACAATAATAACAGTTCAGATGGGAAATATCTATATCACCGTTTTCTCATCCACAATGAACAAAAGAGGATAGTAATTTACTATTGCTTTTGTTATTTAATACTGTTATTAAATTAGTTGTCTGTCGAGCAAGGATGACTCTTATCCATGAGTAACCCGCACTACTCAATGGTGCGTCATAGGGGAGTTTAGAAACCTCCCCCGCAATAGATTAAGTGCCAGATGTAGGTAATCTAATTTTACCGATTCTAAAATACCGAATTTTACCGAATCTGTATTTTAAAATCGGTAAATGGTATGTAGATAAAAAATTGGTAATAAATGCCAATTCGGTAAAATTCGGAATCGGACATTCGGAAATTACCAAATCGGTATTTACTGAATCGGTATTTACCGAATCAGTATTCCCCATTCATTCCTATGGGCCTTTTGGCCCATAGGAATGAATGGGAAATACCGAAAAGCAAACAAAAGTGAAACATACGTAGGCAGGCAATCAGGTGCTACCACCCTCCCTCGCCCTACCAGGAAGTGACGGCACAGGCAGCTGCAACTAATTAGAAGCTTCTGGAAAGGCAGTTGGAGCTGAGCTGAGTCCCTGAGCAGCAGAAAAGGTTTTGAGCACTTTTAAAACTGCAAAATGGCAAGCAGCAAAGGAAAAGAGCAGACAGAGAGGAGGAGGAAACTCAAATTCAACAGCATGGAGCTGCAGGTTCTTGTTGAGGAGGTGGTGAAGGTGCACCAAAAACTGTTTGGCAGAATCTGCCAAAAGGAAACTCTGTCTGGACATACTGGACAAAGTTAATGCAGTTGGGGTGACTAGCAGAGACTCAGAGGACCTGAAAAAGAGATTCTATGACCTCAGGAGCCAAACTAAGAAAAAATTGGCTGAACACCACAAGCAGGCAACAAAAACTGGCGGAGGCAAGAACCCAGCACCCCCCCTTACTGACCTGGAGGAGATGGTGGCCTCAACCATTGAACCAGACATCGTCTGCGGACTGGGAGAAGTAGACAGTTCTGCCAGCTCTGCCAGAGCTGCAAGCAGAAAAGGTAAGACACATGCACAGCATTCCCCCCCACCATCATCCTTACCTGTACCCTTTGTGGCCAAGTGAACCCCAGTCCAGTACAGCTAGCACTATACAGGAGCAGTGCATCATGGTACATGTAGTCAGGAAATGTAAGCACATGTCATACAGCACAGCAACCAACAAGTTAGGGAAACGATTGCACAGAGAATAAAGCCAAAGTGTGAAATATTTAATTGTAGTGACTGTGAGACAGTAGCGCTTAGCTAATGTAGGCTCATATATCCACAAGTGAAACGTCTCGCAGGCGTTCGCAGGAGACTGAAGGCACACCACCAGAGAGGGAGGAAAGCCAGGATCCAGGTCCAACTACCCAGAACGTACCACAGGATACAGGTGCACCAAGTAGCCATCCTCCTGTACAAGACTCAGAAATGGCTCCAGAGTTGCAGGCGTCCCCTCTAAGATCTCAATCTCCTCTGTTGCTGTCATCCCCAGAAATGCCAGCATCACACCATGACACAACACCTGCATCACAACCAAGCAGGAGGCATGTTGTGGTCCCACTTGTAGAAATGGAGTCATCAGCAGCTGACATGGCGGGGGAAGAAACGCACAACTTGCCTGTGGGAGGATAGCCCTGGCACACAGCACTCTACTGCAGAGGTGGGCCATACTGGTGTAGACGCCGCAGAGTCCTTGAAAGGCGTGCAGATACACATGTGGAGGGTCAAATGTGTTCCGTGGCCTGGAGGGGTCCATGGTGAGAATCCAGAGGATGCAGGGAAGAGCCATCCAGTCATGCCAACGCCAACTGAGGTCCCTGAACAATAACATAGGAGACATAGGAAAGGGAATCAGGGAGCTTGTAGAAGTGAACAAAGAGATGGCAGCAGGGAAGAGCGAAATGAGCCAATCGGTGCAGTTGCTATGCACCAAACGAGACACTGATTTTGAGTCAAGGCGCAAGGAAAGGCAGCGTGCTCATGGCCAAAATAAAGCAATCAACCGCCTGGCCACTGTCACATCCCTGCTATGCAGGAGAAGCAGTAGCATGCAGGAGGCAGTGACCCAAAACAGCAATGAGGTCACTAGGGGCATGGGCAGGATGACCAGTGCTCTTGAGGCGCTGCTAAATGCCCAAACAGCACAAACAGCTGCTCTGGATGTGCCTGTGAGTGAGGAGAGCACAAGCAGGAGCAGCATGGCAAGCTCCCTTGTCCCAAAGACAAGGAGAAGCAGCAGGCGCCACGCTGATGCCACAGGCCAGCAAGAAAGTGAGCACAGTGAGCACCATACAAGTGGCCCTGGAAAGCGAGGGCGAAAATGACTATGACAGTTCATGGTGAAGTGAACCAGGAATGACATCATTTAAGTTAAAAAATGTTTGTTGCACATTTGTGCTTTAGTAACCTACGTCATGACACAATTAAACTACATTGGGTGCATACTCCACCTGTCTGTGTCTCTTTACTTACTTAAAAGAAGTTGCGTGAGACCTCTTCCCATCTGTGTCTCCCATCAGTTGGTGTTGCAACTCCAGATGTGTGAGGTTCAGGAAGTGCTTGGTCGTCATCATGGTCCTCATAATCAGAGATATCCACTTTGGTGCCCTTCCTAACCGCAAAGTTGTGCAGCATTGCACAGGCTGCAATCATCTTGCAGCAGGTGATCGGTGTGTACTGGCGGGCCCCTCCACTCTTATGTAGGCAGCAAAATCTGCTCTTTCACGTACCAAAGGAGCGCTCCACAATGTTTCGGGTTGTTTTGTGTGCCCTGTTGTATCTCCTCTGGCTTGGAGTTGTAGGGTTGAGATAGGGTGTGAGGATGAAGGACCTGAGGGCATATGCACTGTCCCCTACTTGCAAGAAGAAAACACACATATACACCTGCTATACGTATCAGGGGAGTTTCACACAGTGTGTTATCTAGCAAGTATCCTTCGCCAAATTGCCCCGCTGTCAGGCGTGTGTAGATCCCACTGTTTTGGAAGATGTAAGAGTTGTGCGTACTCCCGGGAAATTTGGCTACTATGTCAGTGATCATGTACTTGGAATCACAGATCACCTGTACATTTATGGTGTGGGTGGACTTCCTGTTCCGATAAATGTACACTGTGGCAGCAGGTGGGCATATTGGTATGTGGGTACCATCAATACAGCCAATGACGTTTGGGAAATGCGCCATCTGATAAAAGTCTGTCTTTGTCCTGAGCAGTTCTGCATGCGTTGCAGGGAAGCTGATATAGTAATGCATTCTCTGCAACATGGCGTCAAGGAATTTTTGGAAAGATGGGACAGACAGCTCTTGGACATCCCACCTACCACAGCAACCACACTCTGGTAACTCCCAGATGCAAGCTGGTGTAGGCTGCACAGCACCTGCACATTGGGTGGGATGGCGTGCGCCCTTGGGGTTGGATGATCCAACAGTGGGTGGAGGTGCCTGATAAGGTCCAGGATAGTTTGAGGGGCCAGCCTGTACCTTTGTAGGATCTCAGGCTCAGTTAGCTGGAATAGAGTGATCCTCTGCCTGTACACCTGCTCCTCCCTCCTCCAGACCCTCTCTCCTTCTTCCTGTAGCCGTAGCCGCCTTGCAATGACATAGAATGCCGCCATTCTGGTGAAACTGGTGCATTTTAGGGGCTTTTTTATAGCCTGCACCTGGTTACCGCCTGATTTCAATCCATGGTAAATACTGACTCTTAAATACCGAATTTCATGCAAATTCAGTATTTAAAAGGGTACCTACATCTCGAAATTCATTATTTCCATTTCCTAATTTCCGAATCTGTAAATTTACTGAATCGGTAAATTTACCGATTTGGTAAAGTTTCCCTATTCGGTAAATTTACCGATTCGGATGTTCTTGGGTCCCCTACATCCCAAATGCCCAATACCGGTCGGTAACGGTCGAAATTCTGTAATTTCGGCCGTTTCCGACCGGTATTTGGCCACCTACATCTGGCCCTAAGGTAGACAGTCTATACCAATGGGAGGAGATTTCCCAAAGGGTATTACCAGGTCTGTGATATCAAAAAAACCTCCCCCGCAAGAGACCACGTAATGCCAAACTCAAACAACGGGATAGGAGGACTAACGGAATCCGAGGAGTCTGTGAAATCAGGAAACCTTCCCCGCAAGAGACTACAGACTGCCGGTCTCAGCCAATGGGGAAGATATAATCAGAGTAAATCGGCAAGGCTACAATGAATCCTTCCAGGATGGGGACAGTGAAAATGTGCAAAACGCACTCCTACTGGCTGTGGGTAACTGTAGGCTGAAGAAGTTGTCCGAGGTTCTTCATCAGAATAATCAGCAGTGATTGTTAGAAATGGGATCTCTGGCTGGCCAAGGCTCGTGCCAAAGTCAGTCAGAGACCACCACTCTAAGTCAGGGCAAGGAAGTCACCCGCCAATACAACCCTGGCTCACCCTCTTGGTAGCTTGGCACGAGCAGTCAGGCTTATCTCAGAGGTGATGTGTAAAGCATTTGCGCACGCACCCGCCAGCAACAACATCCAACGCCCCCCACAAAAAGAACTCCATACAAGGTATATGTAAAAATAGCCTTTGTATTGCAAAACACATTATATAGAAACACACACTTTACAATGTGCCAATAGGCACGGGCAGAATTTACAGGGGATTATGTACAGGACAGGGCCACAGGGACCACTGTCAGTAATATGCACTTGTAGATTTTAGAATATTAATCACTGTAGGACAAAAATTAAACATAGAGCACACAACCAGTAACTATTTGCTAACAGGTAAGTACCACCCACGCAACCTTAACCACCTTAGGAGAATATCCAAATGCCCCCGAGCCTCGCAGGCTCTAATTCCGCACCGGCAAAGGGCAGTAGGGGGGGGCACCCGACACCCCGCTCTTCACCACTAAGCACAGGCCAAACTCACCGACTGCTCAGGGGGACGCCTCCTCCGCTGGTCTGGGGCTCTCCCTGCTTCTCTCCGGAGCCCCGCCTGCTCCTCCCGGCGGCGGCTCCTCTTCTCAGGCGGCGGCTGTTTCACGAGAGCTCCCGCTCCTCGGGGCTCTCTCTCCATACTCCTCCCTCTCTTTCCGGGCTCTACCTCGCTCTTGGGAGCCCCATGGGGGGGGGAGAAAAGACGCCGGCTTCCCTTCTCTGGTGCAGGAGCGCAGGGTAGGCTCCCGCTGCTTCCTGCTGTATCGTTTCCGGGTCAGGCCCCGCCCACGTCACAGCGGCGGTGGCCTGACTTCCTGGGCAAGCCAGGCAGCAGCTGTGAATTGGAGGGGTAGGCTCCCTCGGTAATTAAATATAAAGCGAGGTAGGAACTCGCTCGCTTAAATTCAAAAAGGGGCAAATCAAGCGCTCCCAGGCACTGAAGAGAAAATAGAGTGCTCCTAGGTGCTCGGGCAAAATAAAGCGCTCGTCGGGGCAAAATAAAGCGCTCTCAGCGCTAGGGGCCAGTTCAGCGCTCCCAGGCGCTGGTCCTTCAGGGGGTGGGTGGCAAAGCTGGACCCAGAGCCAGCTCACAGGGTCCTCCTAGGCAGGGAGGCAATCCCCAGTGGCGGTCCTCCTGGTGCCCAGCAGCAGCCCCCCTCAGCAACAGGATCCAAGAAGAGAAGAGTCCACCAGGCCTCCAGGATATCCAGGGGCTGGGCAGGGCCCAGGGAGGCAAGCCTTCCCCTGGGTCCCAGCAGCAGCACGCCCCTGGTAGATTCCAGTCAGAAACAAGAACATTTTACAAGAGGTCACAGCCTTTTTTTTTTACACACAATTCCTTTGTCTGAAGGTGCAGGCATGGGGCGAACAAGATACAACTGGTTCCTGAGCACTTTGTTTTTGCTCAGCCCCTCTCTCTATCCACAGGGTGGGTCAGGGACATCAGACACACCACAGGGGGTGGAGCCAGCATTGTGAGGGGAAATCCCAGCCCTATTCAGGTCCCAGGTGCAGCCCCTCCCTCACATCAGCATGCTAATCTCAACACTCACCACCGGGGCAGACCCATCCTGACTCCTGGAGCCAGGCTCACCAGCCAGCTCCAGCCAATCACACACCAGACACAAATTACACAAACATGCCAACTTCTAGAAGTGGCACTTCCACACTAGACACAATCATGCCACATACATCATTGCGCAGTATTTAATCACACGAGTCCGCACATACCAAACTTGCATCTGCAATCCCCACGCATCAGGAACTACCAGGGACACACACATTCCCCATGCATTCCTATAGGAGGGCAGGCCAATCTCGCACAAGCACTCAGGGAGCGCACGCACTTTACACTGCGCCACAGTGTCAAAGTGCGCAAAGACCAGAAATCACTATAATTATTTAATAAAACCAGGAAAAAAGTTCAGGGGTGAACCTGCCAGAAGGGCCAAGTCCAACAGCGATGTTGATTACCGGCTGCCTTTTACCCCATTTCCTGCATGACGGCCGGATCACATACGACGTGATACGCGGGGGCATGCCGGGAACTGTAGTTTAAGCAATGGGTTCTGTTTCCAGGCTACCATGTGTGTGACAGTCAGTGCGTAACCAGTCTTTTAAACCCTGACAGTGTGTGCCTGGCGCACAGCACTTAAAATCTGTTCCGGCTCTTGGGAGAGGGGAGATATGGCGTTCTCCTACTCCCTTCATGTCAGCTGTGCTGCATTCAGTGATTTTTTTTCGAGAATGTGGGCCTAATTTTCAGGCCTTTTTCACCTGCACTAACTCTCCAGAGATCTTCTCACACACCGTTGCCAGTTCTTAAGATTCAGCTTTCGAGAGTTGGGGAACACTGGGGATAGGATGTAGCCTAACGGCTAGAGCGATTGATGTCGAAACTGGGGAACTGAGTTCGAGTCTCGGCACTGACGCTCAACATCCTGTGATTCTGGGCAAATCACTTAATCTCCCCTTGCCTAACAAAAAGTAATGTTTCCTCATGCAACAAAACTGCTGCGCTCTGATACCCGCTCTGATACTCAATATCTTTGGGTCTAGTTTGTGCTACATAAAACTTTAACTCATTTCACTGCACCACTCTCTAAAATAAACTTCCAACCAATCTTCAACATCTCTTCAACCATATTTTGGATTTTTTCTTTAAATAGATGTAAAAATGTCATGTTTTCAATTGCTTTTTAACTTTACTACATACAGTTTGATTGTGTTTCTGTAGCAGCAGCGGCTGATTCATAACAGCGGTGGCAGGGCAGGGTAGGTTAAAATGTAAAAATAAAATTCACTTTCCTTTCCAAGGATGCTATCTTCCTCCATTGTCTGTCCTCGCTTCTCTTCCCAGAAGCACACAGGCTCCCCTGAGCCATGTTGTGATTTATCTGAGCAATGTGTTTCGGCACCCACACAGGGACTGCAAGCGTATGCATATGCATGATCTCCACAAAGCTGTGCATTACTCAGTGGAGAACATGTTAAATGCGCATGACTGTTTGGCTGGCCCAGGACGGACGGCCAAACTGTCATGTGCACTATGGGCACATACCACTTCTCCCCCAACTGACTGTGATGACAGTCAAGCCTCGCCCCACCCCAAAACTACCTTCAGCAATGAATTCTTTTTTTTGTACTAAAAGTGATTTATTATCATTTTATTTTTCCTTTTTTACATTGCTGGAAAGCAGTGGAAGTACGCTTCTCCACCATGGCGGAGGAGTCGCCGCTGGTCTGTAGTGCAAAGATGCCTTTGGGCAGCTATTTACATGGCGGTGGCACCAGTTACATGCCCTGCAGTTGGACATATGGGAAACATTGCAATCATGTGGAGAGCCAGGGTCATGGCAGAGTGAAAGTACACTGCAAGAAGGCAGGTGGGCCTGGGTTAGGCAGTGGGCGCTCCTGACTGCTCAAATATGCATTTTTCATAATATGGAATATACATTATTTCAGAATGTAAAACTAACATTTAGGGGCCCATTAGGATGGTGGCGGAGTGCCCCCGCCAGGCCGGCGGTAGCCTTCGCCGGCCTGGCGGGGGAGATCCACTGCCATCCGTCCCAGAATGACCCCCCGCCATATTAGTATGGCTGGGGGTTCCTTGGCGGACGGGGAAAGACCGTCCGGCGCTTTTCTGCCCCGGTCGCCTTGCGACCGGGGTGCAAAAGAGTTTTATATGGTGGCGGCGTCTATCAGACACTGCCAGCCATATTAGGATGGGCTTTTTTAAATGCCTTTCCTTGGTGGCAATGCCTCAACAGAAAGGCATGCAGAGTCTGCATTGGGGGCCCGATGCGGGCCCCCTTGGACTCCGGGGGGGTGGGGGTGCACATGGGGGGTACCTATGGTACCCTCCAGCAGTTCCATGCACAGCATGGTAGACACTACGCTGTGCCTGCCATGCTGTGCATGGAAGTGCACTGCATGACTTCCTGTGATTGTGGCGGGCGGTGCTGAGTGCACCGCCCACCACAATGGTAGGAATGCTGGATGAGCCCGCAACTGTGGCAGCCGCATCATAATACCATGCACGGAACCCCCACCCTTATGGCGGGCAGTCCCTAGTACCGTGAGGATGGCGGGTGGGCAAAGTCCGCTTGCCATCCTAATGGGCCCTTAGTATGCAAGAAAAGGTGAACTTTGATGTTTTGACTACTCAGTGCGAGCCAACAATGTAAGACCTTGATAGAGGTTATTTGGAAAGAAGTTGCTTCAATTCATCAATGAATGATTGTCCTCAGCTATAAAAGCGGATTCATCCGTTTAATTAATGTTGTGATAGCAAAAATTGAGCAAGTCATTTTCACAAAGAATAGTGCATACACGTGTTCAGACATTTCTGTTCTGATCTTTGAAACTAATTTTCAAAACATTCGTTTTTTGAAAAGATATATTTTACTGCTTGGGAAAAAAAACACTGTCTTCACTCTTTCAAGAAGGTAGGGCAGGGGAATTCTCGGCAGTCACGGTCAATCGCCATGTATGGTTGTTTCTGGTCCAAATCTATTGAACATTTTCTTAAAGTCCAAAACTGTTCTCATCAGTGGCACACAATTGCTAGATGTTACTAGACTTCCTCAAACCTGTGAAGCCCTTGTGATGGAGACGTACACCAGATGATTCCTCATTTTTAGAACAAGGTCACTGTCATCCATCTCTCGCTTACATTGTACAAGTGATAGTGCACCATGCTTTTTATTAAGGTCAGTGTGTAAGGCCTTGAGTGTAACAATACTGTGCAACATGCAATACTAGGCCATGATGAACCTTAAACAATCTGTAGATCGTCAAGCAGTGCCCCAGCTGTTTACAATTCACATTAGTCAGGCCTGCCCTCTGCAATGGAACTTTCTTGGGAGCCTCCAGAGGAACAAAATGAGTTAGGATCAATTTCATTTTACAGTTACAGTGTAACCCATTTGGTCACACAGTGATGCTCCAAGTAAATAAAAGGGATTAAATATAGATGTATTATAAATTCAGAGCCAAAGTAATATAATTTAGTTTCAGAGACATAGTATTAAAGTACAGAATTACCAACAGAAAGCCAAATCAATGTTCTTAATATTATAAAGCAAGTGAGGAATTTGGTAGCCACAGTGCAAAGGTTAAGGAACACAGTCTGATGATTAGATTAAAAGTCCAGATGATGCATTAGGAAATACTAATTCTCATTGACTAACCCACACTAAATAATGCTTGAAGGGAAAACCCTAATTAGATCACGAAGAATAGAAAGGTGTCAGCATAGAAGAACTTCTGTATAAGTTCTCCGAATTAAATATATTGCATAGCATAAAGCCACACTACAGAAATAGGGCAGAGAGGTCTATACCTCACCAGGTCTGAAAGGAATATGAAACAAGTTAAAAGGTGTTTGCTTAAATGTACCCACAGAAAGAACCTGCTAGATCCCATATCAAAGGTCTAATTGATGCCCACCTTCAAACAATAATTTTTGGGACCTACATTAGCAATTCCCTTCTTTGATCCACATATTCAGAACATCCTAGGTTTCCAGCCTTCTCCTCAGTCCGCATAGGCAGTAGTCCTCCCTTCGTTAGTTAGTTTTATTGTCCTTGCCAAGAGTACTCCTTCGAGCTTCCCTCTCTCGTTCACACAAACTGCCTTTCTTTATTCATCAGTTCATGCCACTGCACCTGTAGAGGAGAGTAAAACATTCCACCTAAAGCAAATATTCACGTTGGAGGTTAAACGTTGCAAAAATCCAAATGCTTATGGCCTATGGTCAATTTTAGTATAACAAGGATTTCAATACACTACATGATTACAGCCACATTATAAATGCAAAATGCTATTGAAATAGATACAGTTCATGTTATATAATAGATGTAAAATGTTATTTAAAAGAGTATGTGGATGAATGTGGATTAACAATGTGAGTCAGACAGGAGTCTCTATTATGCATTAATCTTTTAATGCAGTCACAAGCAGCTGCAGTTACATCATAAAAGAAAGAGCTAGAACGCAGTGACAATTGAAGTACAATAAAAGGCATGAGGAACAACACAGCTGCCTCTTTTAAATGCGGCTCATTAGCAGATAAGTTACTCTTACTTGCTCTCTATATTAATTGTGCTGAATGCTCCTTTTGTACTTATATTGGTTCAGATTGCTTCCTTTTCATTGATTTTGTACCTGTATTGATTCTTGCCATTGATAACTGCTTATTTTATTCCGATTTTCATTGTTATCCCATCATCTTGCCACTCCTTCCCTCCCTCCCTCCCATTTTTTCATTCTTCTTTTCGGATAACTCACCCTAATGGATCGTACTCATTTCCTAGACTCCTCTTCTCTTCACTCCCTAGACCAAGTTACACCTCAACCTTACGAACTCTTTTCTTGTTTTGTTCCATTTAAAAGAGGCAGCTCTGTTGTTGCTCATACCTTTTATTGTACTTATGTTGTCACTGCATTCTAGATCTATCTTTTATGATGTAACTGTGGCTGCTTGTGACGCATTAAAAGATTAATTATTTACAAAAAGGGGGTGGTGATGAACAGAGTGTCTGAGTTAAACAGACCACTCTTACCCAGTCCAAAGATCAGGGCTTGATCCATCACCGTTATTTATCTCACTGCCCCATCCCAGCTCAGAACCTGGCTATATGCAAATCAGTCTGTCTCTTGCCCAGTGCATCATGGGAACAGGGCAGACTAAACTACCAAGCCAATTCTTCACCAGAAAGGAGACAAGCTACCGGGGACCGGTTTCTGGCATTTCAGCCTTCTTCGGCCCGGCTTGCTTGAATCCTGATGGAGCAGTGAGAAAGGGACTCATGTCTGAGTATACCCTGCCACACCTATAGTGGCCAAAAACGATTTACAAAAAGGGGGTGGTGATGAACAGAGTGTCTGAGTTAAACAGACCACTCTTACCCAGTCCAAAGATCAGGGCTTGATCCATCACCGTTATTTATCTCACTGCCCCATCCCAGCTCAGAACCTGGCTATATGCAAATCAGTCTGTCCCTGGCCCAGTGCATCATGGGAACAGGGCAGATTAAACTACCAAGCCAATTCTTCACCAGAAAGGAGACAAGCTACCGGGGACCGGTTTCTGGCATTTCAGCCTTCTTCGGCCCGGCTTGCTTGAATCCTGATGGAGCAGTGAGAAAGGGACTCATGTCTGAGTATACCCTGCCACACCTATAGTGGCCAAAAACGATTTACAAAAAGGGGGTGGTGATGAACAGAGTGTCTGAGTTAAACAGACCACTCTTACCCAGTCCAAAGATCAGGGCTTGATCCATCACCGTTATTCATCTCACTGCCCCATCCCAGCTCAGAACCTGGCTATATGCAAATCAGTCTGTCCCTGGCCCAGTGCATCATGGGAACAGGGCAGACTAAACTACCAAGCCAATTCTTCACCAGAAAGGAGACAAGCTACCGGGGACCGGTTTCTGGCATTTCAGCCTTCTTCGGCCCGGCTTGCTTGAATCCTGATGGAGCAGTGAGAAAGGGACTCATGTCTGAGTATACCCTGCCACACCTATAGTGGCCAAAAACGATTTACAAAAAGGGGGTGGTGATGAACAGAGTGTCTGAGTTAAACAGACCACTCTTACCCAGTCATAAGATCAGGGCTTGATCCATCACCGTTATTTATCTCACTGCCCCATCCCAGCTCAGAACCTGGCTATATGCAAATCAGTCTGTCCCTGGCCCAGTGCATCATGGGAACAGGGCAGACTAAACTACCAAGCCAATTCTTCACCAGAAAGGAGACAAGCTACCGGGGACCGGTTTCTGACATTTTAGCCTTCTTCGGCCCGGCTTGCTTGAATCCTGATGGAGCAGTGAGAAAGGGACTCATGTCTGAGTATACCCTGCCACACCTATAGTGGCCAAAAACGATTTACAAAAAGGGGGTGGTGATGAACAAAGTGTCTGAGTTAAACAGACCACTCTTACCCAGTCATAAGATCAGGGCTTGATCCATCACCGTTATTTATCTCACTGCCCCATCCCAGCTCAGAACCTGGCTATATGCAAATCAGTCTGTCCCTGGCCCAGTGCATCATGGGAACAGGGCAGACTAAACTACCAAGCCAATTCTTCACCAGAAAGGAGACAAGCTACCGGGGACCGGTTTCTGGCATTTCAGCCTTCTTCGGCCCGGCTTGCTTGAATCCTGATGGAGCAGTGAGAAAGGGACTCATGTCTGAGTATACCCTGCCACACCTATAGTGGCCAAAAACGATTTACAAAAAGGGGGTGGTGATGAACAGAGTGTCTGAGTTAAACAGACCACTCTTACCCAGTCCAAAGATCAGGGCTTGATCCATCACCGTTATTTATCTCACTGCCCCATCCCAGCTCAGAACCTGGCTATATGCAAATCAGTCTGTCCCTGGCCCAGTGCATCATGGGAACAGGGCAGACTAAACTACCAAGCCAATTCTTCACCAGAAAGGAGACAAGCTACCGGGGACCGGTTTCTGGCATTTCAGCCTTCTTCGGCCCAGCTTGCTTGAATCCTGATGGAGCAGTGAGAAAGGGACTCATGTCTGAGTATACCCTGCCACACCTATAGTGGCCAAAAACGATTTACAAAAAGGGGGTGGTGATGAACAGAGTGTCTGAGTTAAACAGACCACTCTTACCCAGTCCAAAGATCAGGGCTTGATCCATCACCGTTATTTATCTCACTGCCCCATCCCAGCTCAGAACCTGGCTATATGCAAATCAGTCTGTCCCTGGCCCAGTGCATCATGGGAACAGGGCAGACTAAACTACCAAGCCAATTCTTCACCAGAAAGGAGACAAGCTACCGGGGACCGGTTTCTGGCATTTCAGCCTTCTTCGGCCCGGCTTGCTTGAATCCTGATGGAGCAGTGAGAAAGGGACTCATGTCTGAGTATACCCTGCCACACCTATAGTGGCCAAAAACGATTTACAAAAAGGGGGTGGTGATGAACAGAGTGTCTGAGTTAAACAGACCACTCTTACCCAGTCTAAAGACCAGGGCTTGATCCATCACCGTTATTTATCTCACTGCCCCATCCCAGCTCAGAACCTGGCTATATGCAAATCAGTCTGTCCCTGGCCCAGTGCATCATGGGAACAGGGCAGACTAAACTACCAAGCCAATTCTTCACCAGAAAGGAGACAAGCTACCGGGGACCGGTTTCTGGCATTTCAGCCTTCTTCGGCCCGGCTTGCTTGAATCCTGATGGAGCAGTGAGAAAGGGACTCATGTCTGAGTATACCCTGCCACACCTATAGTGGCCAAAAACGATTTACAAAAAGGGGGTGGTGATGAACAGAGTGTCTGAGTTAAACAGACCACTCTTACCCAGTCCAAAGATCAGGGCTTGATCCATCACCGTTATTTATCTCACTGCCCCATCCCAGCTCAGAACCTGGCTATATGCAAATCAGTCTGTCCCTGGCCCAGTGCATCATGGGAACAGGGCAGACTAAACTACCAAGCCAATTCTTCACCAGAAAGGAGACAAGCTACCGGGGACCGGTTTCCGGCATTTCAGCCTTCTTCGGCCCGGCTTGCTTGAATCCTGATGGAGCAGTGAGAAAGGGACTCATGTCTGAGTATACCCTACCACACCTATAGTGGCTAAAAACGATTTACAAAAAGGGGGTGGTGATGAACAGAGTGTCTGAGTTAAACAGACCACTCTTACCCAGTCCAAAGACCAGGGCTTGATCCATCACCGTTATTTATCTCACTGCCCCATCCCAGCTCAGAACCTGGCTATATGCAAATCAGTCTGTCCCTGGCCCAGTGCATCATGGGAACAGGGCAGACTAAACTACCAAGCCAATTCTTCACCAGAAAGGAGACAAGCTACCGGGGACCGGTTTCTGGCATTTCAGCCTTCTTCGGCCCGGCTTGCTTGAATCCTGATGGAGCAGTGAGAAAGGGACTCATGTCTGAGTATACCCTGCCACACCTATAGTGGCCAAAAACGATTTACAAAAAGGGGGTGGTGATGAACAGAGTGTCTGTGTTAAACAGACCACTCTTACCCAGTCCAAAGATCAGGGCTTGATCCATCACCGTTATTTATCTCACTGCCCCATCCCAGCTCAGAACCTGGCTATATGCAAATCAGTCTGTCCCTGGCCCAGTGCATCATGGGAACAGGGCAGACTAAACTACCAAGCCAATTCTTCACCAGAAAGGAGACAAGCTACCGGGGACCGGTTTCTGGCATTTCAGCCTTCTTCGGCCCGGCTTGCTTGAATCCTGATGGAGCAGTGAGAAAGGGACTCATGTCTGAGTATACCCTGCCACACCTATAGTGGCCAAAAACGATTTACAAAAAGGGGGTGGTGATGAACAGAGTGTCTGAGTTAAACAGACCACTCTTACCCAGTCCAAAGATCAGGGCTTGATCCATCACCGTTATTTATCTCACTGCCCCATCCCAGCTCAGAACCTGGCTATTTGCAAATCAGTCTGTCCCTGGCCCAGTGCATCATGGGAACAGGGCAGACTAAACTACCAAGCCAATTCTTCACCAGAAAGGAGACAAGCTACCGGGGACCGGTTTCTGGCATTTCAGCCTTCTTCGGCCCGGCTTGCTTGAATCCTGATGGAGCAGTGAGAAAGGGACTCATGTCTGAGTATACCCTGCCACACCTATAGTGGCCAAAAACGATTTACAAAAAGGGGGTGGTGATGAACAGAGTGTCTGAGTTAAACAGACCACTCTTACCCAGTCCAAAGATCAGGGCTTGATCCATCACCGTTATTTATCTCACTGCCCCATCCCAGCTCAGAACCTGGCTATATGCAAATCAGTCTGTCCCTGGCCCAGTGCATCATGGGAACAGGGCAGACTAAACTACCAGGCCAATTCTTCACCAGAAAGGAGACAAGCTACCGGGGACCGGTTTCTGGCATTTCAGCCTTCTTCGGCCCGGCTTGCTTGAATCCTGATGGAGCAGTGAGAAAGGGACTCATGTCTGAGTATACCCTGCCACACCTATAGTGGCCAAAAACGATTTACAAAAAGGGGGTGGTGATGAACAGAGTGTCTGAGTTAAACAGACCACTCTTACCCAGTCCAAAGATCAGGGCTTGATCCATCACCGTTATTTATCTCACTGCCCCATCCCAGCTCAGAACCTGGCTATATGCAAATCAGTCTGTCCCTGGCCCAGTGCATCATGGGAACAGGGCAGACTAAACTACCAAGCCAATTCTTCACCAGAAAGGAGACAAGCTACCGGGGACCGGTTTCTGGCATTTCAGCCTTCTTCGGCCCGGCTTGCTTGAATCCTGATGGAGCAGTGAGAAAGGGACTCATGTCTGAGTATACCCTGCCACACCTATAGTGGCCAAAAACGATTTACAAAAAGGGGGTGGTGATGAACAGAGTGTCTGAGTTAAACAGACCACTCTTACCCAGTCATAAGATCAGGGCTTGATCCATCACCGTTATTTATCTCACTGCCCCATCCCAGCTCAGAACCTGGCTATATGCAAATCAGTCTGTCCCTGGCCCAGTGCATCATGGGAACAGGGCAGACTAAACTACCAAGCCAATTCTTCACCAGAAAGGAGACAAGCTACCGGGGACCGGTTTCTGGCATTTCAGCCTTCTTCGGCCCGGCTTGCTTGAATCCTGATGGAGCAGTGAGAAAGGGACTCATGTCTGAGTATACCCTGCCACACCTATAGTGGCCAAAAACGATTTACAAAAAGGGGGTGGTGATGAACAGAGTGTCTGAGTTAAACAGACCACTCTTACCCAGTCATAAGATCAGGGCTTGATCCATCACCGTTATTTATCTCACTGCCCCATCCCAGCTCAGAACCTGGCTATATGCAAATCAGTCTGTCCCTGGCCCAGTGCATCATGGGAACAGGGCAGACTAAACTACCAAGCCAATTCTTCACCAGAAAGGAGACAAGCTACCGGGGACCGGTTTCTGGCATTTCAGCCTTCTTCGGCCCGGCTTGCTTGAATCCTGATGGAGCAGTGAGAAAGGGACTCATGTCTGAGTATACCCTGCCACACCTATAGTGGCCAAAAACGATTTACAAAAAGGGGGTGGTGATGAACAGAGTGTCTGAGTTAAACAGACCACTCTTACCCAGTCCAAAGATCAGGGCTTGATCCATCACCGTTATTTATCTCACTGCCCCATCCCAGCTCAGAACCTGGCTATATGCAAATCAGTCTGTCCCTTGCCCAGTGCATCATGGGAACAGGGCAGACTAAACTACCAAGCCAATTCTTCACCAGAAAGGAGACAAGCTACCGGGGACCGGTTTCTGGCATTTCAGCCTTCTTCGGCCCGGCTTGCTTGAATCCTGATGGAGCAGTGAGAAAGGGACTCATGTCTGAGTATACCCTGCCACACCTATAGTGGCCAAAAACGATTTACAAAAAGGGGGTGGTGATGAACAGAGTGTCTGAGTTAAACAGACCACTCTTACCCAGTCCAAAGATCGGGCTTGATCCATCACCGTTATTTATCTCACTGCCCCATCCCAGCTCAGAACCTGGCTATATGCAAATCAGTCTGCCCCTGGCCCAGTGCATCATGGGAACAGGGCAGACTAAACTACCAAGCCAATTCTTCACCAGAAAGGAGACAAGCTACCGGGGACCGGTTTCTGGCATTTCAGCCTTCTTCGGCCCGGCTTGCTTGAATCCTGATGGAGCAGTGAGAAAGGGACTCATGTCTGAGTATACCCTGCCACACCTATAGTGGCCAAAAACGATTTACAAAAAGGGGGTGGTGATGAACAGAGTGTCTGAGTTAAACAGACCACTCTTACCCAGTCCAAAGATCAGGGCTTGATCCATCACCGTTATTTATCTCACTGCCCCATCCCAGCTCAGAACCTGGCTATATGTAAATCAGTCTGTCCCTGGCCCAGTGCATCATGGGAACAGGGCAGACTAAACTACCAAGCCAATTCTTCACCAGAAAGGAGACAAGCTACCGGGGACCGGTTTCTGGCATTTCAGCCTTCTTCGGCCCGGCTTGCTTGAATCCTGATGGAGCAGTGAGAAAGGGACTCATGTCTGAGTATACCCTGCCACACCTATAGTGGCCAAAAACGATTTACAAAAAGGGGGTGGTGATGAACAGAGTGTCTGAGTTAAACAGACCACTCTTACCCAGTCCAAAGACCAGGGCTTGATCCATCACCGTTATTTATCTCACTGCCCCATCCCAGCTCAGAACCTGGCTATATGCAAATCAGTCTGTCCCTGGCCCAGTGCATCATGGGAACAGGGCAGACTAAACTACCAAGCCAATTCTTCACCAGAAAGGAGACAAGCTACCGGGGACCGGTTTCTGGCATTTCAGCCTTCTTCGGCCCGGCTTGCTTGAATCCTGATGGAGCAGTGAGAAAGGGACTCATGTCTGAGTATACCCTGCCACACCTATAGTGGCCAAAAACGATTTACAAAAAGGGGGTGGTGATGAACAGAGTGTCTGTGTTAAACAGACCACTCTTACCCAGTCCAAAGATCAGGGCTTGATCCATCACCGTTATTTATCTCACTGCCCCATCCCAGCTCAGAACCTGGCTATATGCAAATCAGTCTGTCCCTGGCCCAGTGCATCATGGGAACAGGGCAGACTAAACTACCAAGCCAATTCTTCACCAGAAAGGAGACAAGCTACCGGGGACCGGTTTCTGGCATTTCAGCCTTCTTCGGCCCGGCTTGCTTGAATCCTGATGGAGCAGTGAGAAAGGGACTCATATCTGAGTATACCCTGCCACACTTATAGTGGCCAAAAACGATTTACAAAAAGGGGGTGGTGATGAACAGAGTGTCTGAGTTAAACAGACCACTCTTACCCAGTCCAAAGATCAGGGCTTGATCCATCACCGTTATTTATCTCACTGCCCCATCCCAGCTCAGAACCTGGCTATATGCAAATCAGTCTGTCCCTGGCCCAGTGCATCATGGGAACAGGGCAGACTAAACTACCAAGCCAATTCTTCACCAGAAAGGAGACAAGCTACCGTGGACCGGTTTCTGGCATTTCAGCCTTCTTCGGCCCGGCTTGCTTGAATCCTGATGGAGCAGTGAGAAAGGGACTCATGTCTGAGTATACCCTGCCACACCTATAGTGGCCAAAAACGATTTACAAAAAGGGGGTGGTGATGAACAGAGTGTCTGAGTTAAACAGACGTCTCTTACCCAGTCCAAAGATCAGGGCTTGATCCATCACCGTTATTTATCTCACTGCCCCATCCCAGCTCAGAACCTGGCTATATGCAAATCAGTCTGTCCCTGGCCCAGTGCATCATGGGAACAGGGCAGACTAAACTACCAAGCCAATTCTTCACCAGAAAGGAGACAAGCTACCAGGGACCGGTTTCTGGCATTTCAGCCTTCTTCGGCCCGGCTTGCTTGAATCCTGATGGAGCAGTGAGAAAGGGACTCATGTCTGAGTATACCCTGCCACACCTATAGTGGCCAAAAACGATTTACAAAAAGGGGGTGGTGATGAACAGAGTGTCTGAGTTAAACAGACCACTCTTACCCAGTCCAAAGATCAGGGCTTGATCCATCACCATTATTTATCTCACTGCCCCATCCCAGCTCAGAACCTGGCTATATGCAAATCAGTCTGTCCCTGGCCCAGTGCATCATGGGAACAGGGCAGACTAAACTACCAAGCCAATTCTTCACCAGAAAGGAGACAAGCTACCGGGGACCGGTTTCTGGCATTTCAGCCTTCTTCGGCCCGGCTTGCTTGAATCTTGATGGAGCAGTGAGAAAGGGACTTATGTCTGAGTATACCCTGCCACACCTATAGTGGCCAAAAACGATTTACAAAAAGGGGGTGGTGATGAACAGAGTGTCTGAGTTAAACAGACCACTCTTACCCAGTCCAAAGATCAGGGCTTGATCCATCACCGTTATTTATCTCACTGCCCCATCCCAGCTCAGAACCTGGCTATATGCAAATCAGTCTGTCCCTGGCCCAGTGCATCATGGGAACAGGGCAGACTAAACTACCAAGCCAATTCTTCACCAGAAAGGAGACAAGCTACCGGGGACCGGTTTCTGGCATTTCAGCCTTCTTCGGCCCGGCTTGCTTGAATCCTGATGGAGCAGTGAGAAAGGGACTCATGTCTGAGTATACCCTGCCACACCTATAGTGGCCAAAAACGATTTACAAAAAGGGGGTGGTGATGAACAGAGTGTCTGAGTTAAACAGACCACTCTTACCCAGTCCAAAGATCAGGGCTTGATCCATCACCGTTATTTATCTCACTGCCCCATCCCAGCTCAGAACCTGGCTATATGCAAATCAGTCTGTCCCTGGCCCAGTGCATCATGGGAACAGGGCAGACTAAACTACCAAGCCAATTCTTCACCAGAAAGGAGACAAGCTACCGGGGACCGGTTTCTGGCATTTCAGCCTTCTTCGGCCTGGCTTGCTTGAATCCTGATGGAGCAGTGAGAAAGGGACTCATGTCTGAGTATACCCTGCCACACCTATAGTGGCCAAAAACGATTTACAAAAAGGGGGTGGTGATGAACAGAGTGTCTGAGTTAAACAGACCACTCTTACCCAGTCCAAAGATCAGGGCTTGATCCATCACCGTTATTTATCTCACTGCCCCATCCCAGCTCAGAACCTGGCTATATGCAAATCAGTCTGTCCCTGGCCCAGTGCATCATGGGAACAGGGCAGACTAAACTACCAAGCCAATTCTTCACCAGAAAGGAGACAAGCTACCGAGGACCAGTTTCTGGCATTTCAGCCTTCTTCGGCCCGGTTTGCTTGAATCCTGATGGAGCAGTGAGAAAGGGACTCATGTCTGAGTATACTCTGCCACACCTATAGTGGCCAAAAACGATTTACAAAAAGGGGGTGGTGATGAACAGAGTGTCTGAGTTAAACAGACCACTCTTACCCAGTCCAAAGATCAGGGCTTGATCCATCACCGTTATTTATCTCACTGCCCCATCCCAGCTCAGAACCTGGCTATATGCAAATCAGTCTGTCCCTGGCCCAGTGCATCATGGGAACAGGGCAGACTAAACTACCAAGCCAATTCTTCACCAGAAAGGAGACAAGCTACCGGGGACCGGTTTCTGGCATTTCAGCTTTCTTCGGCCCGGCTTGCTTGAATCCTGATGGAGCAGTGAGAAAGGGACTCATGTCTGAGTATACCGTGCCACACCTATAGTGGCCAAAAACGATTTACAAAAAGGGGGTGGTGATGAACAGAGAGTCTGAGTTAAACCGACCACTCTTACCCAGTCCAAAGATCAGGGCTTGATCCATCACCGTTATTTATCTCACTGCCCCATCCCAGCTCAGAACCTGGCTATATGCAAATCAGTCTGTCCCTGGCCCAGTGCATCATGGGAACGGGGCAGACTAAACTACCAAGCCAATTCTTCACCAGAAAGGAGACAAGCTACCGGGGACCGGTTTCTGGCATTTCAGCCTTCTTCGGCCCGGCTTGCTTGAATCCTGGTGGAGCAGTGAGAAAGGGACTCATGTCTGAGTATACCCTGCCACACCTATAGTGGCCAAAAACGATTTACAAAATGGGGGTGGTGATGAACAGAGTGTCTGAGTTAAACAGACCACTCTTACCCAGTCCAAAGATCAGGGCTTGATCCATCACCGTTATTTATCTCACTGCCCCATCCCAGCTCAGAACCTGGCTATATGCAAATCAGTCTGTCCCTGGCCCAGTGCATCATGGGAACGGGGCAGACTAAACTACCAAGCCAATTCTTCACCAGAAAGGAGACAAGCTACCGGGGACCGGTTTCTGGCATTTCAGCCTTCTTCGGCCCGGCTTGCTTGAATCCTGATGGAGCAGTGAGAAAGGGACTCATGTCTGAGTATACCCTGCCACACCGATAGTGGCCAAAAACGATTTACAAAAAGGAACAATGGGACAGGAACAGACTAATTTGCATACAGCCAGGTTCTGAAACTGGGATGGTGCAGTGAGCTAAAAAACGGTGTTGGATCTAGCCCTGATCTCTTGACTGGGTGAGAGCTTTCTGCTTAATTCAGAGACTCTGTCCCTCACCACCCCTTTTTGTAAATATTTTTGTCCACCCTAAGCGTGGAAGGGTATTCTCAGATGTGAGACCCTTGCTCATTGCACCATCAGGATTCAAGCAAACCGGGCCGAAGACGGCTGTAATGCCAGAAACCGGTCCCCGGGAGCTTGTTTCCTTCCCAGTGTAAGAATTGGCTTTTGTAGTTTGGTTTTCCCTGTTCCCATCATGCACTGGGACAGGAACAGACTAATTTGCATACAGCCAGGTTCTGAAACTGGGATGGTGCAGTGAGCTAAAAAACGGTGTTGGATCTAGCCCTGATCTCTTGACTGGGTGAGAGCTTTCTGCTTAATTCAGAGACTCTGTCCCTCACCACCCCCTTTTTGTAAATATTTTTGTCCACCCTAAGCGTGGAAGGGTATTCTCAGATGTGAGACCCTTGCTCATTGCACCATCAGGATTCAAGCAAACCGGGCCGAAGACGGCTGTAATGCCAGAAACCGGTCCCCGGGAGCTTGTTTCCTTCCCAGTGTAAGAATTGGCTTTTGTAGTTTGGTTTGCCCTGTTCCCATCATGCACTGGGACAGGAACAGACTAATTTGCATACAGCCAGGTTCTGAAACTGGGATGGTGCAGTGAGCTAAAAAACGGTGTTGGATCTAGCCCTGATCTCTTGACTGGGTGAGAGCTTTCTGCTTAATTCAGAGACTCTGTCCCTCACCACCCCTTTTTTGTAAATATTTTTGTCCACCCTAAGCGTGGAAGGGTATTCTCAGATGTGAGACCCTTGCTCATTGCACCATCAGGATTCAAGCAAACCGGGCCGAAGAGGGCTGTAATGCCAGAAACCGGTCCCCGGGAGCTTGTTTCCTTCCCAGTGTAAGAATTGGCTTTTGTAGTTTGGTTTGCCCTGTTCCCATCATGCACTGGGACAGGAACAGACTAATTTGCATACAGCCAGGTTCTGAAACTGGGATGGTGCAGTGAGCTAAAAAACGGTGTTGGATCTAGCCCTGATCTCTTGACTGGGTGAGAGCTTTCTGCTTAATTCAGAGACTCTGTCCCTCACCACCCCTTTTTGTAAATATTTTTGTCCACCCTAAGCGTGGAAGGGTATTCTCAGATGTGAGACCCTTGCTCATTGCACCATCAGGATTCAAGCAAACCGGGCCGAAGACGGCTGTAATGCCAGAAACCGGTCCCCGGGAGCTTGTTTCCTTCCCAGTGTAAGAATTGGCTTTTGTAGTTTGGTTTGCCCTGTTCCCATCATGCACTGGGACAGGAACAGACTAATTTGCATACAGCCAGGTTCTGAAACTGGGATGGTGCAGTGAGCTAAAAAACGGTGTTGGATCTAGCCCTGATCTCTTGACTGGGTGAGAGCTTTCTGCTTAATTCAGAGACTCTGTCCCTCACCACCCCTTTTTGTAAATATTTTTGTCCAACCTAAACGTGGAAGGGTATTCTCAGATGTGAGACCCTTGCTCATTGCACCATCAGGATTCAAGCAAACCAGGCCGAAGACGGCTGTAATGCCAGAAACCGGTCCCCGGGAGCTTGTTTCCTTCCCAGTGTAAGAATTGGCTTTTGTAGTTTAGTTTGCCCTGTTCCCATCATGCACTGGGACAGGAACAGACTAATTTGCATACAGCCAGGTTCTGAAACTGGGATGGTGCAGTGAGCTAAAAAACGGTGTTGGATCTAGCCCTGATCTCTTGACTGGGTGAGAGCTTTCTGCTTAATTCAGAGACTCTGTCCCTCACCACCCCTTTTTGTAAATATTTTTGTCCACCCTAAGCGTGGAAGGGTATTCTCAGATGTGAGACCCTTGCTCATTGCACCATCAGGATTCAAGCAAACCGGGCCGAAGACGGCTGTAATGCCAGAAACCGGTCCCCGGGAGCTTGTTTCCTTCCCAGTGTAAGAATTGGCTTTTGTAGTTTGGTTTGCCCTGTTCCCATCATGCACTGGGACAGGAACAGACTAATTTGCATACAGCCAGGTTCTGAAACTGGGATGGTGCAGTGAGCTAAAAAACGGTGTTGGATCTAGCCCTGATCTCTTGACTGGGTGAGAGCTTTCTGCTTAATTCAGAGACTCTGTCCCTCACCACCCCTTTTTGTAAATATTTTTGTCCACCCTAAGCGTGGAAGGGTATTCTCAGATGTGAGACCCTTGCTCATTGCACCATCAGGATTCAAGCAAACCGGGCCGAAGACGGCTGTAATGCCAGAAACCGGTCCCCGGGAGCTTGTTTCCTTCCCAGTGTAAGAATTGGCTTTTGTAGTTTGGTTTGCCCTGTTCCCATCATGCACTGGGACAGGAACAGACTAATTTGCATACAGCCAGGTTCTGAAACTGGGATGGTGCAGTGAGCTAAAAAACGGTGTTGGATCTAGCCCTGATCTCTTGACTGGGTGAGAGCTTTCTGCTTAATTCAGAGACTCTGTCCCTCACCACCCCTTTTTGTAAATATTTTTGTCCACCCTAAGCGTGGAAGGGTATTCTCAGATGTGAGACCCTTGCTCATTGCACCATCAGGATTCAAGCAAACCGGGCCGAATACGGCTGTAATGCCAGAAACCGGTCCCCGGGAGCTTGTTTCCTTCCCAGTGTAAGAATTGGCTTTTGTAGTTTGGTTTGCCCTGTTCCCATCATGCACTGGGACAGGAACAGACTAATTTGCATACAGCCAGGTTCTGAAACTGGGATGGTGCAGTGAGCTAAAAAACGGTGTTGGATCTAGCCCTGATCTCTTGACTGGGTGAGAGCTTTCTGCTTAATTCAGAGACTCTGTCCCTCACCACCCCTTTTTGCATTAAAAGATTAATGCATAATGATAGCCTCCGTGTCTTTAATGAAATTCAGATTCTCTGGTCATGTTAATAGGAGAATCGCAATGAACAATGTGAGTCAAAGCAGACACATGGAGATAAATGTGAGAACTACAATTAATTGTTACTGTAAGGAAAACGTTAACTATCACACACACATGTAAATGTCAAGATTAAATGGTAAATGCACTTTTATATTGGATCGAGTGCTCTACACCTCATTAACCCCTCCGACGCTCATGAGGAGCTCAGCTCGTCATGAGCCACGGTTCTCGTGTGCTCATGACGAGCTGAGCTCGTCATGACCGTTAGAACGCTCAGGTGTGGGGCCAATTCCCCTGCTGTGCTGGGCATTCTAACAAACGGGCGTGGTCATGACGAGCTCAGCTCGTCATGAGCACACGAGAAACGTGGCTCATGACGAGCTGAGCTCGTCATGAGCACTGGGGCGTGGTGGGCGCCCACCCTCCCCCCAGCACAGCGGGGAATCGGCCCCACAGCCACGGGGTTAATCATATTAAGTCACAAGAATACAGAAGGTCATGAGTAAACATATATGTGGCCTAATCAATCATGAAAGGGTGGAGCTAAAATTCAGCTGCTCCACTATCTTATGCAGGCATGGAAAAGGTTCATTTTAAATTGATACGGCACATTAATTGTGCCTCTGGTGACCATGTGTATTGTGCCTAATGTGAGCCAGGCAGGGGGTAGTAGAATGGAATCAGTGTATTTGGGTGGAGGAGGTACACTCTCATTGGCGTCTGTCTGATGAAGGATGTGGTTAATGTTAATCTGGTGTCTGGCAACACTTTTCGAAGGGGCATTTATAAATATGCATCATTACAGATTGCCCATGACTTCGTATTGACAGCCCATTTACTATCACCATAGACATCGCTATTGCCAAATGTTTAAAGCTTTAATCATTTGAAATGCAAACGTGAATATGTCATACTCAGTTGAAAAAGTGGAGCTAACTGCACCAAAGTCTTGTCTGATATTATAGTCTTTCCTTAGGAGAAGCAGCAGTCCTACTGTGCTCGTAAAGTGGACAGGAAATTACGACATGCCCATATATTGCCTAAGTACTTAAATACAAGGACATTCATTTTATAGTTATATCCCAAAAGTGGACATTTCCTAATTGAAAATTAATAAATAAAAAACTAATTTTGGGGCATAGATGCTGCCAAGGTAAAATTCATGGCAACCTATGTTTGACTGTGCAGTGAGCCTGCCTGTCTGTGACCTCAGAGCAGATTCCACGTTTCGACTCACTTTCCCAAGCCAAAACCTTTATACTCACATCCCTACCATGTAATTTCTAGATTCCATATGGATATGCAGTTATGAGGCACATCTTTGGTCAGGAGATATCTCTACATACCAAAGAGGTTAATCTCAAGGAATACTATCCTGTGTCTGGTTGACAGAGTGACAGGAGCTATGAACTAATTCTTCGTGCTCATTGAATTCTATTGGAATCCTCCCACACCCACTTGTCTGATACACACATGTTGTAGAACATGGATCATACACTCAGACTCCCTCAGTCGGAGTGCATTATCCACGTGGCCAACTATCAAACCACTGTAATAATTTATCCCCAGCAGGCCTTCATTAAGATTCATAATCATCCATCAATTCTTTGATTACTTTGAAGACAAAAACTGGTTCATTGACTTTAAATCTGGTTTCACATCCCAGAGAGGGACTGAATCATCATTACTGATAATTAGAACATCATTTCTTTCTGGAAGTGGTGAAAGTGGTAAATTGATTTTACTAGCTTTGCCTGCAGAGCAATGGAAGTGATGCATCAGTTTCTGGACATGCGGCCTCTGTTCTCGACTGCAGTGCTGTGTCAATAAAGAATCGGCGCCCAGGGAACGAGGCACTGAAACTCCTAACGCGATGTGTTGATGCAACTGTGACAATTCATGCACTGCATCGAATCATCAGCCGTAAATCAAGAGCTGCATCTTTTCCTCATTTCTCTCACAACAATGGTCCCATGCATAATTGAATTCAAGGGAAAATAAATATAGACACAGTGGACCTATATTAAGTAAGGTGATTTGTCCAGCCGGACAGGGACCACAAATCTTTACTATATAATTAAATAATCAAAACAATACCTTACATTCATTAGAGTGAGACACAAGCCTGTGCCCTCACGCTTACAAATTGGCAGAGTGACAGGGTAGTAAAGAGACAGAAGGGCAATTTTTGCTCCCACCCTAGAATGTGAAACCATCCTCCCAGTCACTAATCCTTTCCATCATGGCGTCCACATGTGGAAACGCTACATTAACGACATCTTTATGATTTGGGGTGGCCCTGTCGAAGTCTTACCTTCCTTTGTACATTGGTTGAACAGCAATTGCAACGGGCTTACTTTCTCTTTAAACCACAGAAAAGCTAGCATTCCATTCTTGGATCTCTGTATCCAACACAAAGATGGTCTATAGTTCACCTATTTGTTTCGTAACCCGACGGAAAGAAATACACTACTTAGTTACAGTAGCTGCCACCCCCGAGCCCTGAGAGACAGTCTTCCCTATTCACAATTTTTAAGACTGAGAAGAAATTGTTTCCAAAATACTGATTACTTTATTGAGGCAAATACCCTTGCTAATAAACTTAGACTCAGAGGATACCCTAGACGCTTGGTTAGGAATGCCATGAAAAGGGCATGGTAATGCCCCCGAGAGACATTACTTAAACCCAAAGCTAAAAAAGAATCTGATAAGTTGGTTTGTGTAACTACTTTTTCCCCTGTGTCCAGCAAAATAAGGAAAAGTATTAAAAAGAATTGGCATATCATTAACTCCGGAAACCTGTCCCTAGAAACACCATTATTTGCTTTCAAACGCAACAAAAACCTAAGGGACCAGCTTGTTAGAGCAGCCTTGCCCCCATCTAAAATGGCCAACACTACTTTGCATGATCTATGGTCACTTCCCCCTTTAAGGGGCCACTCTAAATGTGGCTCATGTGTGGTGTGTGATTTTTGCATTGAGAGTAACAAATTTGTCTTTAAATACACTAGCAATGTTCTTAAAACTTTCACAAACTGTAACAGCTGCAATCTAATTTATGCAATTCTGTGCCCATGTGACATGATCTACGTGGGACAAACAAAACAAAAGATCAAACTAAGGATATCCCAACATCGTAGCCGGATCAGGTGCAAAACTGCGAATGCTCCCCTCGTTGAACATTTTTTGGAAAAAGGATATTCGGAGGACCAAATCAAATCGTCTGTGATCAGCCAAGTCACTCTACCAACTAGAGGTGGTGACCTGTCTAGGATGCTCAATAAAGAAGAACTGAAATGGATATTAAGGACTGACAGTCTGAACACTGGGCTTAATTTACAAGAGGACTGGACTAGTCTACTGTAAATGGGTCAGCCTTTATTCCGCTTTGAGATATCTGTTTATGTGCTTTCACTTTCACTTATTCTACACTGCGCTTCTGCAGGTCTCTTTCTGCATGCTCACACTCACTTAAGATGGCCGCCGCTTGTCCTACACCTATTTCCAGCCCTTGGTTGCTGTTCTATCCTCCTATCAGCTTCCACCACCCTGACCGGCTCTAGCTTTTACTTCCTGGTCGCGTGTGTATCACTGCCATTGCCATGGTGCACACTCGAAGCCTCCAATTTCGGTAAGTGCTCCAAACGCTGGTGCCAGCCTCGTTTGCCCCCTTTTCCCGCTCGCATACCTGACCCCCTGCTTCCTTTTACCTTCCATTCCAGGCTCGTGGGATCGCGTCTCATTGAGGGCGCTCGATCCAATTCCCCATTATGGGCTCTAAACATGGATTACTGCGGTCCCCTCGGGTAAGCTCTTGGCTGCCCAGAAGTGTTGGTGCCTGACAAACAACCCCGCTTGCGGACCTATTCCTCCCTTGCCGCGCTCTAACCGGGTAAGCTCCAGGCTGCTGCTCTGCTCAATTCTCCATCCTGCATGCGGTTACGGGCAAGTGTATTAATATCTGTCCGCCCATTTCTCCACCTCAGAGCGCGTCCTCATTCATAGTGATTTGGCGACCTTCCACCCTTCCTTCATCCGAACCCTGGCACCTACAATACGGCGACCCACTGTGATTGGTAAGCCTCCCTCCCTCTTTCAAGCGAGCCTCCCCACTTGCAATGCTTGCATACGGCTTACATCTTTTTTATTTCCTTAGATGCCGTGAAGTATTGCCCTCACCCCGCTCTACGTGACTACCAATTCTACCAGGTAGTGAGGGCGTGTACAGTCATGCCGGTCTTTTCTTTTCTTATATTATCACTTCTCGTTTTATCACTTGTTTTTAGACCACATAGTCCACTGCGCTCACTGTTGGAATCAGTCTTACCAGGCTGTACCCTTGCCGCTGCCGGCCCCAATTGGTACCAATTCCACTGTTCCTCTTGTGCTGCATGGTTTCGCATATCACTATGTAGACCTGACTCCTGCACGCGGATATTAGGAACAAATTCCTGCATGCGACGAGAAAGCCTTAGTGTAGTCCTTGCACTTTCTTAGACACTCGTCTTGCACTCAAATGATTCCTACTCGCATTCGGTATGTGGACAGAACGCCGCACCCCTGTGCAATAATTGTTAAAAACCCCTTTTAATTCACATTCACTGGCCATCACCATCACTTGTTGCTGTATTTATTCTTCCTTGATGGAATTTCCTTGTAAATTTTTTTCTATTCCTCCCCTCTTTTGTCTTTGTGTCCAACATCCTTTAGGCATAATCTCTGTCCTGATGATGATCCCATGAATTTTGTAAAAGGGATCGAAACGCCGTCGACTTGTTGAAACACCATATATATAAATGTATACTAAATGTGATATGCGTATAATGGTGTAATTGAATTTCTGTCATTTCTTCACTTTCAGAAATCGTTCACTCTTTGCCTAAAAAACTCTTCCCTCTGTCTCTTTACCACCCTGTCACTCTGCCAATTAGCAAGCGTGAGGGCACGGGCTTGTGTCTCACTCTAATGAATGTAAGGTATTGTTTTGATTATTTAATTATATAGTAAAGATTTGTGATCCCTGTCCGGCTAGACAAATCACCTTACTTAATATAGGTCCACTGTGTCTATATTTATTTTCCCTTGAATTCAATTATGCATGGGACCATTGTTGTTTGAGAAATATGTTCCCTGAGGTCCTGTGCTGAATCGTTTGGGCGCCCTTTTTGTTTTTGATCTGCATCTTTTCCTCAGCCGTGAAGCCTGCACAGCATCAGAGGCGGAACCGGTGTCATGGATGTCAGCAACATGGGCTCAAGACTCGCGCTGCAGTGATTTTTTTGACACGCTGCAATAGAGAGCTGGCGCCTGCGCTGAAAGCTGTGGTTGATACATCAAGCGGGAACCGTGCTTTGGGTCAGGCAGAGGCGATGCTTCGATCTTTTGCAGCGATGCATCAATAAAAAGGCTCAGGGAGTCAATGCATGGAGTTTCTTCTTAAGCGCACCAGGTTATACCTACAAGGGCCTAAAAACTGGATTTGGCACCACTTGGCAAGTCATAACTGTCAGCAGAAAAGCCCAGGCACTCGCAGGTGAAGTCTTTGATGGCCCTGAGACTTCAAACAGGAGGCAAACTCAACCCAAGTCCTTAGAGATCCTTGGAAGCATGATACAGAAAACAAAGTCCTGTCTTTTCGCTCCCTGGAGAGAAGCAGCAAGCAGCAGGCCAGCACAACAATGAAACAGGCAGAGTGGCAGTCCCTCCTGCAGCATCCAACTCTTTCTTCTGGCAGAATATCCTCAGTCCAGAAGTATTCTTATTTTGGGTTATCAGATGTCCAATACCTATGCCCCTTTCTGTCTTTGAAGTAGGCAAACTTCAAAGGATAGTCTTTTTAGTGCACAAGAACTTCCCTTTCCCTGATCTGCCTCTAGACACACTACAGAAGGGTGCAGATAGATTAGTGTGAGGACAGGCATAGCTCTATTCAGGTATCAGTTACAACTCATCCACCAGTCTAGCGCAGGAAGGCTGATCAGTCTGGCTACCAAGGAGGTGAGCAGGGGTTATTTTGGGTGTGTTACTCCCTTACCCAGACTAGTAGGAAGGGTCCATACTTGGCCAGGGTGCAAGCCATTGCCAGCTAGAGACCCCCATTTCTAACACCCCTCCTTTAATTTCCATTTCTTAAAGCTATATTTCAAAATTATGTTAATAGCTGTTTTATTTTTATTTTGTTCTTCATTTATAATAAATATATATGTATTTTTGAGTAGAATACATTTTTTAATTTTGCCATATGCTTAACCCTGAAGAGAGCTCCACCCCGACTTTAGAGTTTCCCTATGGTACAGTATAGAGAAAATGTTAAACAACTATTTACCGATCTAATTATGATTAGAAATATTTTATATTGAATATGAAAGTAAATTCCTTTCATGTTTTTTTTTAAACTTAAACCAAAGGTAAAAAATGCTAATCTCTATTAATATAACTTCAATTAATAGAAATGTATTAGAATCAATTAAAATCCTTTTTTTTAGGTCAAAACTAAAAAGTATATTCCTACCTAAAGAAAACAAAATGCATTAATAATTAATAAAAGTGGTGTATAAAATAATTACAATTATTGTAAGCATTATTCAACAAAAAGTATTGTTATAATAATTCAACATTATTTCCTATAGGGTTTTATTTTAATTCCCTACCTTTGTTATTTTCTATGAGATGGTGTTGCAATACCACTGGTTGGCCGTGTGTAGTGCTGAAATTACCACAGTGTTTTAGTAGAAACCTAAACTCAAATTTTGTGCGTAGCCAAAAGTTATCAAAAGTATAAATTACTCACAATTGTAAATTACCTTTGTTAATCAAGCCCAATGTGTACGTACATGAATATGGAAACATCTTATATACATACAAACCTTCAATTTTAAATACGTCATCCAGAGAATGCTATAACAATGTGACTCTAAACCCCAACTGACATAATCAAATTTAAGCAACATTCTAAAGTGCCTTTTGGTGATAATTAGAGATGCAGTACGGGATACAGAAAACAGTTTTTTTTCTCAACACTGGATTAGCTCTTTTCAGAGCTACAGGTAAAACCTTCAGAATAGTCTATAAAAAAGTTTGTTCCAAGTGGTCAAGGACATATGGTAGAAAACCTTTATCGAATGTTTGGGAAGATATGACAAAAGAGTAGGTGGCACAAAAGGCATGGTAATTTTTACTAATTTTTTATTTAGCATAGTTAATTAAAACCACTGCAGTACAAAATTCAGAATAAAATAAAAAACAATTTAAACTACATACTTGATAAAACCCGCATAGCGCAATCATAGTTTCTCGGTTCATTTCAGACACAAAATTGCATCCTATTAAATTAAACTTTTAAAATTGGTACAGTTTTGTTTTATAACATAGTGTAAAGTCAGATTCAAGTTGTGACTTTTTCTTTCCCGGTGCCTTCCTATTTCTCATTAAGTTAGCCATCACGATAGATGCAGTTTTGTTTTATTGAACTGTATGAAGACATTTAGGGATCAGTTTTTGGCATTTTCTTTTCCACTGCCTTCATAAATTTCACAAAGCTACAGTTCAACTGTGGGTCCTGAGATGCAAAACAGGCAAGAACTGCATTCCTTCGTGTGCGTATCCCAAGCCGATTACAGTGGTGTTTCAAAAGGCATGGGGAAAATGAAAGGAAATGGTCCAAAACTGATATGCAATCAAATATATCAACCTATCTCAAGCCAGTTTGCAAACTTTGGGATAGCAGCAACTTTCATAAGATACCATGACTTAGGCATATTGCACTCACTCTCAACAGCATTAGTTGTTATGAATACTAGACCAACCGGGAACACTTTGGCCCCTCAAGTCAAGGTAGACTAAAAATAAACTATTGGTTGTGGCACTCTGAACAGTACCATGGCAAATTGTTGCCTACTCAATCGGAAATTATACTCGTTTTTGAAAATTACATTGAACACGTATTAAGAGAGCACTGTTTATAAAATAAAATTCAGGCTATGGTGTCTTCCTCTAAAGTCCTTCATGGGAAACATTGTTTACAATGCGGTGTTTACACCGCACGACCTTTACCATGCATCCATTACAACGCAAGTCATTACTATGACTTGCCCTGAATGGCCCTCTTGGTTAAGGAATAATGTGATTTTCTATTCCAACACCTTCCCTACTGTTACTTGGGCTGTAGTTGGAATAGAAAATCATATTAATCCTCAATCCAGCGCCCTCCAACACAAGTCGTTCTAACGACTTGCGTTGTGAAAACCGCGATGTAAAGTACAGCGATCAAAATGATCGCGTTGTACTCTCGTACATCCGTCCTTCACATGCCAACTGGTCAGATTTAAGCGTTGATTCCATATGCCTCTGCTTGCATGGTGGTGATTAGATCCTTGTGTACTTTATGCTGCTCTGCTCCTTTTCTCTGCCAGCAAGAAGATTTCTGTGCTCTCTTTTTATAAAGTATGATAACAGGCATTGCAATGCCGCCATGCATTTATGTTTAGGAAACAATATCGACTCTATTTTTACCCCAGTGGTTTCTTCCATTTATGCAGCATGGAAAGTTATGTGATCTTGTACTAGAAAGCATAATGAGATGAGTGCTTTAATTGTTAGTAACTCACTATTGCCATATCTCTTTTTTGACATTTTTACGTCGAAAATGAACTTTAATTATCCTGCAATCTCTTGCATAAAGGACGTAGCCTCTAGCCAGTGCCAACACTTTAATTGTATTGCCTTGGTTATAGAACGTTTTATGTTCTCTCGTTGTTTATGGTATTTAACTATTTCGAACTTTTAACTATTCTGACTTGCTCCAGTGTTTTAATTTTTACGCATGTGTTTAAAGGTTATGCACTTGACACCTATGACACAATTGTGTTACGTAAGTGGAGTACTATAATTGCACTGTGAACGTACCTAGCCTTTGTGAGTCACTACTGATCATCTAAGAAGAGTAGTAGCCCACTGAACATCAGTGCGCCAACAGCGTTGTCCACAAAATCGAAAACGTGCTCCTGTCTTAAATTGCCGTTTGGTATTCTGTTGATTTAACAAACAATGTCCAAGGTACACAAAGAAGTGCGCTTGGCGACTGTTTGGAATAAGATCCTATACGCAGTATGTTCTTCCCAAGCCTTTGGCAAGTATTTGAAAATCTCCCATGCTGTGGTAGCCCTGATGTTTAAAAGCGTTCATGATGTATCTCTCACTTGCACTGAACACTTTGATAGTATTATCTGATATTTTTTTATCTTCCATGAAGTGTTTGTAATTTGCCCACATTGCTTGTATAATTTTTGCTACAATACTTGTGAATGATTCTTGTTGGAAATCGACCTTTCTGCAGGGGCACACCCAATGTTTTGCCTTTTTCCTCCCCTTTTTGCTTATTTCCTTTCTGTTGGCCGTAGGACTCTATGCACTTTACCTCTCTTAACCAGTGCTGGTGGTCACACCTGTAAAGATGGATTGATTGACATATCAATAACTACTTGCATATTTAATTTACTTAGAAACCCCTGGTAAAGTGCCCTACGTGTGCACAGGGCCTGTAAATTAAATGCTACTAGTGGGCCTGTCGCATTAAATGTGCCACCCACTTAACTAACCTTTAAGCATGTCTTAGGCCTGCCATGTGGCTTTGGCATTTAAAACCGACAGTCAAGTCACAAACTCCCCTTTTATTACATATAAGTCACCACTAAGGTTGGACCTGGTTAGTCCATAAGGCAGGGTGCAGTGTAATTAAAAGGTAGGGAATGTGCTTTTTAGTTTTACATGTCCTGGTAGTAAAAAGCTCCCAAATGTGTTTGTGACTACTGTGAGGCATATCCCTCCCTTAGGTTATCATTGGAGATTCCTTGTTACTTCAGACAAGTGTAATTCACAATTGGAAGGAGGTAGAGCTGTCATGTTTAGTACCTAAGCAATTGTAATGATAAATCCTCTTTAATGGTAAAGTCAAATTTACCATTACCATTTTAAAAATGACACTTTTAGAAAGATGGCATTTTTTCTAGCCCTGTGTGCCTACAGTTTGTCTCCAATACACAACTGGGTGGGTGACAGCTGGGTTTTGTGCATTCCCTCTAGACATCCACACGCAAAGGGAGCTTATGTGTGACTTGATGGGTCATCCACATTCTGATTGCCCTTCCAGGGCAGGATGGGAGAGAGGAGATAGGCACAGCCTCACTCTTACACCTGAATAGGCTATGTCCTATCCTCACACAAAGGACTGCTTAACTCCCTGTAGTGAATCTGGAGCCAGGGAAGGAAGGGGGGACATCTGTGCACTTCAAAGCCCCTCTTTGAGTCTCTCCCCTCTTCAAAGGCACCACTGGGTATAAAAACGGGTCTTCTGACCCTACCACCTCAATACACTTCTGGACCAGTGTATACTATGCCAAGAAGAAGGACTGCTGTGCTGCTGAAGGACTGCCACTCTGCTGGACTGCTGCTCTGGAAGAACTGCTTTCTTACTGTGCTGACCTGTTACCTGCAGTCCTCCTTGCGTGAGTGAGAAGGTCTGGAACCACATCAATTGAACCCAGACCCAGAGTGACTCAAAAGGTTTGCTGGCTTGCCTCTTCTTCTGAAGGCTCAGAGACATCAAAGATTTCCAGCCACTCTGCTACAGCACCTGGCTATGCCATATGTGAGCCTGCCCTGCCAAGTGGTACCAACCCAGTCCTGGACCTTTGGCAGTGGGTCTGAAGGGCCGCTCCAGCAGAATCGAGGTATCGTCGTCGACTCAGCTGCTCAAAACTGCTGCACCTCTACAATTGCAAGTACGTCATTGTCTTTGCCAGGATTTATGCCAATGCATTGCTAACAGCGCGGCACAGCAACACCATTTCCAATGCATCTTTGCACAGTTTGGAACCGACACGTCGCCTTCAGTCTAAGAATCGATGCATTGCCTCCTCTGCACCGTGCATCACGTCTTCAAAGGGGACACAATCAAGGTACTTTGCAGCTGGTCAAAGCTGGTCCCTGTATCTGACCTGCAATCCATTGCGGTCGGCCTGAACATTTGGATTTAACCCAGTCCAGTGCGACCAGATAGCCTCAATTGGCACTTTTTGCTTTTAAGCACTACATTTTAGTATATTCTCTAAAATTTCAGAACTCTGGTTCTATGTATTGTATTTTAGTTGCCTTGGTCTTGTTTTGTTTAGTAAATTAAGCTCCATATTTCTAACCAGGTATCTTTGTGTGAGGTGTTTTCACTGTTTGAAGTGTTGCACAAATACTTTACACATTGCCTCTTAAGTTAGGCTCAACTGCTTTGTGCCAAGCTACCAAGGGGTGAGCACAGGTGAACTTAGGGTGTGGTTGTGACTTACCCTGACTAGAATTGTGGTTCCTGCTTGGACAGGGTGCATACCTCAGTCAACCAAAAACCCAATGTCTAACAATGCTAATTTACTGTTGATATCCATGTTTATTGCATGAATGCATTAGAACAAGACTTTTTGTTACTTGCACATAGTATTGGAACAATAAATAAATACATAAAAAGATATTCATAAGGGATTTGGCCACCCTTTTTAGGTTTGGATAGTGCACAACAACATAAAAGGATTTTTCAGAACAGATGGGTAACAATTTCATTTTGGAAAGCTGATGGCTATTTTTCCTAACAGAGGTCCATTGTAATTCAGTATGCTTCGATGCTTTTTAAATTAGCAGATATAGCATTCACACAAAGAAAATGACTGTGTAGAAATTGTGTATTGCCACCAAGGTTTCCAAACAAGTGCTTCAAATTAAAAAAGTAACCATTTTGATATTCAGGAATCTCATACTTCAGACAATAACTGACAAACATAGTTGATGAGAAACACAGCCTTCAAAAAGTTTGGAAATCACACACTCCTCAGTTTGGGAGCTAAACTTTGATTTGGTATTTATTTTAGAGATTGTACCACCTTAGTTTGCCGAAATACTGGCCCTTAAATTTTCGCAAGGGTTTGGAATACACCATTGATCAAAGTGTATTCAAATTCAACAGAATGCAATGAGCATTGGATACCATAATTAAAAATCCAAAAGTCTAGTAAAAGTCTGGAAACTCTGGCACCAATGTAACCCTAGAAACGTGTTTAAGTAGAAAGCACCATCTATAATAAACTATATCCTTATTTCAGATATCAGAAACCATGTGGAAAATATTTATAAAATGTAGAATTAAGCCAAGTCTGTGAAGGCTTATTCCTGATGGCTATTCATTTGAAAAGCGGGGTGACTCATTCTCCCGAAACTAGACGAATAATTGACAAAACCGTTCTACAGGATATGTTTTTTTTTTATAGGAAATCCAAATCACCTTGCAGAATTGAGGATGTTCAACTTAGGATCAGCATCAATGTTTTATATGTTACTAGCAGCCCGTCCCGACCTTGTCCGGGAGCATTCAGGCTTCCCCTACCCCCGCCTGCCCCGACATTGCCCAGCAGCCCGTGCCCCCGCCCGCCCCGTCCCCCGCCTGCCCCGACCCCCGACTGCTCCAGTGTAAGGTGCGTTCACCTGTCTTCGTGGTGGGGTCTACTACCAAGTAGATTCTGACAGTGAATGGGAAGACAGATGAGGTGTTGATTGTTATGCCCCCGAGACTCTGACTTTCGCCTCTGTGCTCCATAAAGACACACGTGCATCTATTCATTATTAAAGCGTGTTGCAGTAACCCCAAATGGTAGCAGGAGTATCTGTGCCTCCCAACATCTCGTCCCCCACCTGGCCCGACATACTGCAGCGTGTTGCAGTAACCCCAGATGGTAGCAGGAGTATCTGTGCATCTTGTGAACTTTCCTCAGCCGATCCCCGTCCCCCACCTGACACGACAGCCGCCTGCCCTGACATTGTCCCCGGAGGCTTACCTGATCCGCTGCCCCTCAGTTTACCGCTCCTCGCCTCTCTGCTCCTCACCACGGCCCGACAGCCGCCTGCCCCGACATTGTCCCCAGAGGCTTACCTGATCCGCCGCTCCTCAGTTTACCGCTCCTCGCCTCTCTGCTCCTCACTGCCTGTCTGCCGCCACTCCTCCCCCGCGCCATGTCCGCCTCTCCGCTGCTCGCACCGCCGCTGGCCTGTCCGCTGCTCCTCAGGTCACCGCTCCTCCCCCGCGCCATGTCCACCGCTCCTTGGACGCCGCTCCTCCCAGTGCTCCTGACGTGAGCACGCACGTCGCGGCCGGCGCTACTTTGGAGGGACTACTTTTTTATATAAATTTTCTAAATAACATTTATTTTTTAAATTTATATAGCCTATGTCCTTCTGTTTGCCCTCACGTTTTCAAACATGTATTGGGTGTTTGGATTGGTGGTGTACTTTTCGAGTTTACCTGGCTCAAAGGACACAGTTCTCTCTTTATAATAGTATATAGATTATTACTGTGTTCGTTAGTGAGATATCCACAGAGTCTATGCTCAAAACATAATGAATAAAGGGGGGTGCAATCACTTTAGAAAAAGATACACTGCATCCATAAAAGTATCACTTCATTAGCTGTACATAAAATAGGCATGGGTACTAAGCAGAGAGACACAAATGGGACCTATTGGGGCGTTCATTTTAATAAATGATTACTGGTAACTCTAACCAGCTTTTAATCTACCAGACTCCTCCAGTCGTTAGACGACACTGGAGTGTGAGTTTCACGAGGAGACAAAAACTGCCTAGTCAAATTTTTCTGTAAGTCCAGTAGGGTAGAGTTGTCAACGGGACTTTAATTACTCTACTTTTTGATGGAGAGGGCTGGCCACCACTGCCTAGTTTTTATGATATATATTTTTATAAAGCTCTGACAAGAAAGATACATTTCTGCAGAGCACAACAGCTCTTTATATAAAAAAACAATGCTTTTCTTGCCTTTAGTACAATGACACTGGTGAGTACTATTGTTTTTCATCCGACTCTTCCATAGTCTATTTAGCATGACCATAATACACAGATCACCATCTGCTGTTACATCCATGCATCTGTACTCTGTCCTGTGGTTACTGTGTATAAAGTCTACAGTAAACATAGTATGCTCACCTCCTAAATAGATGGGGTAGTAGATGGAAGTCCGTAAACTAAACTTAATACATAGAATGTTTCCTACCAGGAGAATGCACCTTCTCCATTCAGATGGTCATGTTGCAAAACTTGATTCCTTCGAGGATAAGAATATTTGACAACAATATTCAATTTCGAATTTCAGATAGCGCTCGAATCCAGGCTATCCCCATATTCTTCATACAAAGAGAAAGATGATATGTTAGAAATTGTATTTATCAGATGACATGACCATGGCCGTTCTCACACTATTCAGCACCTACCTCTTAGGTGCAGCTACACGTTCGCGGCTACATTTTTGGAGCACGTCTCTGAACATCACTCCTTCTGGCCAGTGTTTCGCATAAAGGAGGCAATACAAATCCACATCATTCCAAACCCGCACCTTCTAAGGGCTTCCCAGGCACCTATCCACAATCAAAGCACTTTGAGAATCCTCAGGGTTAGTTACACTATAATAATGCTGCAACTTAAAATGCAGTTGTATCAGCACTGTAGGCAATGTAAATATAATATTTGAAATTGTAATACCTTCAGATACTTCCAGCACAACAATCTGGTACAGGAGATCAGCCCTGGTCTTCATAAAGGGCAATACTAAATCTGTGTTTAAAGCCTGCCTCTGCTTACTCACACCCTTATTGAATCAGACAAGAGCATCTTTGTTGACCGCTTAAGGCGGGAACATTTACAATGCAAAATAAGTGGTAGCTTGTAAAATGGCTAAAACAAGACATTAAGTAACTGATTAGTGAAATGTTCATGGCAATGTGAAGACTGTTTTAATTTCCAAACCCTAATTAAATCTCTTGATAGTATTTCCCCTGACTAGTGCTCTCTGCTGTTATGATTTAACAAACAGAAATGGCAAGACGCAATCAGAAGTAACAAAGACAACGAAGGTTGGCCTATACCCTTTGAACGTCTTATCCTGGACTTCCTAAGTCAGCCTTATGTTGCACACTCTGAAATATCTCTAATCCGTGCTTGAACTAATCACTTAAAATGATCGGCACTTCCCTATCAGTCGCCTAGCAGGAGGATTATGGGCCTTAACAGAAGCAAGGATAATTGTCCCCCACCAATGATCTAAAAAATCAGACAGTCATAAGGTGGGTGTGCTGGGACGTCACACCCCGGTATCACTGAACCTGGTGCACTACCAATAGTTCACCCCTCTCCCGCCCCAAAAAATGGGATCAGTCTATTAGTTAACAGAACCTCTATGGGAGTTCCGCTATTGATGATGACAGGCACTGGGAGGTAAGCCTGAAGCAAGAAATGCATGAATAGAGGAAACATTGGCGTGGGGAGGGAGCACCGTTGGAGACCATATTACTAATTTGAGGTTACATCACAAAATAGCTACAATAACTACATTGAAAAGGCCACATCTAATTATTAGGAGGCAAAACAAGGTCTCTGAGAACCAGCGGTTCCTACACTTTAAAAGTTAAGTCATTAAGGAAGCAAGCATTTTTTGTTATAATTTGTTCTTTCACGGTACAGTTTCATGCTCTATAAAATCGGCATTAGATTCTTCCGCATTTGGCATCTTAGTAGTGTGCCTGCTGTACAGCTAAAGAGTTTATTTTACTTTTAAAATTACATTATGGTCCTCTACGCTCACTGATTTTAAATGACAAACTCCTATTGTGAGATATAGTTAATAGTATTGGACTATGCAGCTCTGACTGCGAAATGTTTTCGTTTAATATTTAAAAGGCCTCCTATTGTGTTTGAGGAAGTGTCCTTACACCTTGTATAATGAAACTATTAAGACCACTGGCATATTTGGTGACAAATATATTTTCAACCGGTTTGCATGATGGTTTTATCAGTTAATGGAACCGAGCAGCAGCACAACAGCCTTGTTGTACCCGTTAGGGGAACAGAGTCATTCATATATAATACGCTTAAGGAACCATAAATGGGCAGAAATTTCGGGATAAATCGTACCACTCGCACTTGAAAAGCACAATTTTATACATGAGCCTCATAAACATATAGAGTGGAAATTAAAATTTAAAAAGGGTGTCATATCAGTTTAAAATAAGTTAATGCTAAATTTACTTCTGTTTGCCTTTCTCTTAATGCAAGCTTGCTTTATTGCCATGATGGTGACAAAGGCATTTAAAGTAAACATTACGAAACAGCATCTAATTTGATTTCACTAAACTTATCACATCGAAGATAATTAACAAAAGTTAAAAATGAAAAGCAAGCGTCAAGCGTGCCTAGTATGTGGCTAAGTGAGTATCTCAATTTTCCTGTTAACCAAGTCCTCGAAAAGTTTTCATAGGAAGTCAAAAAGAATAAATACATTGTCTATGTATACAGAGGGCGGGCAAAGAGAAGCTGAGGTTGCACTAGGAAAATAAATATATTATGGCACCCGAAATGTAAGCATTAGCAAAACCTACTGGTTGTTCTTTTCAGCCTGTATGCTTTGCTAATGATGAGGACTAAATAATGCACTCATATAGAGGCACAAAAGAAAAATATATTACTAGCACGCATACTTGACTATAGAGACAGGGATTTGATTCTACAAACTTTTAGGGTCAAGAAGTCCTGGTGTCACTAGGGAACCGCGAAAACGGTGCCGCAGCTTCAATGAGGTGGTCAAACAGCAACTGTGCAAGATAGGCATGAATTCATGCGCTTCTTTTCCTTGCCACATTGTAAGTACTGAAGGGGGACATGTCACACTTCTTCCAAACACTAAGAGGAGGCATGCTCCTGGACCCACATGACTGTAGAGCCGACTGGGAGGGGATGAGATCCCAGTGCTTAACTTGTAAAAAATGAAGTTCCGAGGCTGAAAATGCTGCCAAGGAGGCTGCAGCCCACTTCTACCTCCGGTGTGCCCAACTTTCAACACCCGCTCTGCCTCAGTCCCTATCCTGTAACCATGCTCTGCTGTCTGTCCCTTAAGACATGCATTTTACTTCTTTACCTACACTGTCAGATGAGCGCGAAAACAAAATGTACACCAAATGAAAATGCTTTTTTTTAACATATTAATCAGTGTGCTCTGACTGGGTTTGTTGCAGTTCAGGAGGCTGCTTGAGCACAGCAGGTCATGTCACTGCTAGTGCTGCCTGTAATTAGTTTGATCCAGTTATGATGACGACAAAGGCATCCACTGCTCAGCTTGATGTGACCCTGCCTGCCAAGTCGCAAGCACTGTCCCCAGCCGCAATGCTGCAGTGCCTGTGAGATGTGAGTATGGCTGTTGCACCTATTGGGCTCAAGCACACTCAGCAAGTAGCATGCTTGGAGGCAGCGCACGTAAACTACAGGTGACTTCATAGCGCACAAAAGTTGCGGTGGGCCACTGTCACATCAAGCTCATTGAGGATAGTAGCAATGCAGGACTGCAGGCCCCCACTAAAATTATCAATGGGAGGCTTAGGTATGCACATACACACCCCTTATCCTACCTCTCACCTGTTTCTGTTCCTTCTTTTTATGACCTGTTTACGATATGGGTTGTGGTGTTTTATTAGGTGTTTGTCCAGCTTGTGTAAGAAGGAATGTTGGGTTTTGTGCATGCTTGCAAAAGCTAGGATTGCCCCTTACTTTTGTGCTGAGTCATATAAAAGGCCTCTGTTCTCTGTATTCATCAGACTACCTCATTCAGCTACTACGGTTTCTGTGTGACGTGGTTTCATTTATTAGTAATCTTTATTTTGGCAAAATATTGCCATAAAAGATACAAAACAGCTTAATAAAATATGAATAATACATTAAAAACAACATCTGCAAATCATTTTAAAACCATTGCATATTCCAATTTTGACAGTTATACAGCATCCCCAGTTAATAGATGTCTTCTCTTATGCCATATACTTTCTAAGAATTGTGGCTACGGTAAAAACAATCATATCAGATAAGTCAGTTTTAAAAATCCTGCATTCCTGCAAACAGTGAGAAAACCCTAGATTTTTCCAGGCCAGGACAAACCAGTGCCTCCTTGCCCGCGCATAGGCACGGCAGAAGAACAGTATATGCAGCTCAGTTTCCTGCTCTAATTTGCACCCGGGGCAATGGCTCATGGAGGACTCAGACAATTTGCTGGTATACGCTCGGATAGGCAAACTGCCATACCTCCATTGTAGGTACAATTTCCTGGTGGTATTTGGGAATATAATATCTAAAACTGGTTCAAATTTGTACATGTCCCAAGCCTTTAAATGATTCAGTCAGGGTGCCTGGATCTGTATTATGTATGCGTGCCGCAATTTACTTTCATAATACAATGTGACCAAGTGCTTCATTGATACCCTGGTGCTAGATGACAGAGGATCTGACCATAAAGAAGCTAGTCCCAATCGCCCTCGTTCATTCTTTATATAATTGAACCAGGGGATACTTTGATACTAATGCAGAGTCCACCTCTGCTAGGCCCACAAAGTGGTGATGCGGGATCACTGCATTAACTGCACCTGGAGAGTGAGGCAGGTCCTGTGTTGGGACTTATTGGGGGTGGAGCATAAACTGCGGACTGTTACCTTGAGGTGCCACTCCATTCTGAGCCCACAGGCAAATTGCAGGTGCTCCAGAGGGGAACTGGAATCCGTTTTATCACTCCTTGACTATTAGGGGCATCTGATGCACCAGCATGGGGGCAGCTGGCCAGCGCAATGCTAGCGTGGTTAGTGCATGGTGAGCAGCACCATTCTCAGATTGGCATCCTCCTCACCACAGATGAGATACTTTGTAATACTCAAACAGACATTAACTCCATCCTTGTGTATTATCACTGCTTCTTATTGGTGCCACAGGTGGTGGCAACTGGTGAACCGATCAACGCCTTCCTCAATGAGGCGCAGTCTGCATCCGCCCGCTTCAGTGTGAGGAACTGGATGACTCTATGCAGTTGGGGGAAATACGTAGTGCTATTCAACAGAACAAGACGCCGGGCTTGGATGGCTTCTCTATAGAATGTTACGCTGCTTACAGTGTACTCCTCACTCCGTACTTACTTAAGATGTAGCAAGAGGCGGGGTCCTGTGGTGCACTGTGGAGTTGGTCAGGGAGGCCCTGAGAGTTGTACTTTAAAGCGGGCGGGAAATCAATGGATGTGACCTCACATCATCCACTCTCACTCTTAAACCTGAACCATAAAATGTTAGGGAAAGTCCTTGCCAATAGGCTGATGCCGGTATTGGGCGAGTTAGTCCATACTGATCCGAATGGATTGATCCCTGAGCGCAATATATACCTGAACATTCAGCACTTACTCAAACTGATGGGATCCAATCCGGGTGACCTGAAATCTTGTCTGGCGGTATAACTAGACAAAGAAAAAGCATTCAGCACCTTCGAATGGTCATACATTTTTGCAATACTGGGTCGAATGGAGATGGTACCAACGTACTTGCAATGGGTACTAATGGTGTACAGCAAACCGATGGCGAGAGTCAAAATGCGTCAAGTGGTGTCATACAGATTTGAGGTCCAGCAGGATGACTATTCTCCCAGTTTTTCTTTGCACTATCATTGGAGCCTCTGGCAACCTGGCTATGCTCCAAAGCCTGGGTGTTGAGTGTGCAGGCGTTCGATGCATGGCATATCGTGTCCCTTTATGCGGCTGACGCTCTGTTTATTTATTTATACAATGCCAGTTATCACACCGCCCCTTGATGGAGATGCTTGACAAGCTCTGGTAGTTATTGGGTCTACAAATTAATAGACTGAAGTCTTGCCTGGTCCCTCTGCAGCAAGTACTGGAGCACGGAGTGCTTTTGGGATGCTCACCAGCCTGACATGGCAATTTGATCCCTCCAAATACTTGGATGTGAATATTTATCAAAACGATTAAGATTTACTGGGTGCTAATTTGAATACAGCAGTGACATCTGCATGCTCTTTTCTTCCCTTTTGGCTCTCACTACCTCGGTCTCCTAGTGTCAGGGTGGCAGTAGCAAGATGTTGGTGTTGCCCTGAGTGCTCTACCTTTTCATTGGTCTTCAGGGGCTAATCTCGGACCTCTTTTCTGGAAAAGGGGAGAAAAAAGCCTACGTTAGAGGTGTCGCAGCAAAATGTATTAGACCGAGGTTATGGTTGCTCCAAATGTTGAGCCTAATTACACAGTGGCACAGATGAAGTGACCGATGGGGGCTGCCCCAGTGCAGAGAGAACAGTGATTATTATGGACAATCTGGAGCGTGGTGATACACGCCCCTGGAAGGAGGCAGGAATATTCCTGACTGAGGACCTTTTGGATGCGGGAGTATTGAGAACCTTTCAGGACTGAGGAAGGCCAGCGTAGTGCCAGTGGCCCACTTCCTACAAAATTACGCAATATGCCATGCCCCCGATACGAAACAGTGGGCGTGTGACCTGCTCAAAAAGGCCTAGGCGGAGTCGGATGTGCTAATTAGGTCCCACCTTTCTGGGGCATGGGGTGGGGTGGATGTTTGCTGGGATGAATATATTACACTACTGGAGGCCAAGAGTGGTGAGCGGCCACTCTGAACGGGTGGTGGCTGGCATTAATATTTCATCTGCTATGCATGGCGGTCATACCCATTCCTGTACTTGTTGCACTCCCTGTTCCCGCCAGAGCTGCCCCGTTGAGATGTGGGTAGTGTGCACAAATACATGCACTCTTCTTCTTCCTGAATATGTTGCTTGTGATGTCTTCTGGCCGTAGTTTCTTGTCTGTGGTTGTACTGTACACCCCCCCCCCCCACACACACACACTAGCAGTAGGTGAAAAGGGTGCCGCTTTACCATGGATGTAGTTGCACAAACATGTGTCTGTTTCATTTGATGCTTTGATTTCTGTTGTATGATTACATTATCTGACAATTGCTTCCTTATGTGTTTGTGTTTCCATACCAAAAATAAATGTAAACAAAAAAAAGCAGTGGTGCTGCTTGGAGAGGTGCGTGCATAGTTCAGGCTGGGAGAGAGGAGAGCAAGGAGATTTGCCAATTGGGAGAGAGATGGACAATGAGAGATACGCGCAGAGCCTGGTACATGCAGTACAAGGTCTGGCTAGTAAAAGATGCAAGCAGGGAGTGCTGCAGGCAGGGTGAATTGCAGTCAAGAGAGTCTGTCTGGTACAGTTTCTGGTTGGGAAATACACAGGGTGAGAGATGAACAGGCATATGTGTGGGCAGCGAAAGATGCAGCTTGGAAGGTAGTGGACTGGAAGAAGTGCAGGGTGTCAGATGTTCAGTTATGGGACTGGGATAGCTACAAGCAAGAAGAGAAGTTGCCATGGAGAGATGTGGACTGAGATGTGAGGGCTGGGAGAGGCAGTGGTGGCTACCATAAATGAAGGGTGGTGGCGTGGGTGAAGTCGCGCAGGAGGCGTTGCGTGGGGGAATACAATATTTTTTTAAAACATACCTTTCGCCACCGGCCACTCCAGCGTCGCGTCTCGTTGTGTCACCGCTCATTTTCCTGCCTGCTGGTCCCAGCAGCCCCTGGGACAGACTTCCTATCCAATCCCCACACTGCAGAGCAGCGCTGGAATTGGTCTGAGCAGGCAGGAAAGACGCCCTACCCAGACAAGGGAGTCTGTTTAGTTTCTCCAGCCTGGCTGCTTAATGCAGCTGGGCTGGTGAAAACATAAGTGCGCATGTGTGATTTGGTTTGCCTGAGATGGCCAGCCAAACACACATGAGCACTTAGGGAGTGGAGTGCACTAGCACTCCCCCTTCCCCCTCACATGCCTTGGCCCTGCCCCTCCCAACACTGCTGGCTAAGACCCAGCAAATGTAAATTAGTATGATGCAAGAACACCGTTTTATTTTACATTTGCTGGCTTTGAGCAAGGCAGTGAGGCGACGCTCCTCTGCCATTATGGAGGAGCCGCAACTAGTGATCAATCAATCAATTAATCATTTTGTAAAGCGCACTACATACCCGCGAGGGTCTCAAGGCGCTGGGGGGGGCGCTACTGATTGAACAGCCAGGTCTTGAGTATCCTCCTGAAGGTCAGGAAGTCTTGGGTCTGTGGTAGGCTCAGTGGGAGGGTGTTCCATGTCTTGGTGGCGAGGTGGGAGAAGGACCGTGGTTCTTTGGATGCGTGGGACAGTGGCGAGTGGGAGGTTGGCAGATGGGATACCTCACCGTTGCTGCTGCTGGCTCCTTGCAGCCGTTCCTTCTTCTTCACAACTTGCGGTACCCGCTCCGCGGGTCCCGCTGCGCTGCTCCTTTCCAAGGGACACCTGGACTGTGCTTGTGGGCGAACTGACAGCTAGCTGGGCTGCAAGCGCTTGGGGTCCGGACTTCGTTTCCCAGAAGCCCCGGTTCCCCCCGCCTCCCGTCACCTGGCCGCTCTCCCTGCTAACCTAGTCCCGCCTCCACATTTAAAAAGGTGTTTTGAAGCTTCTTTCTCTGGGATACCTCACCGTTGCTGCTGCTGGCTCCTTGCAGCCGTTCCTTCTTCTTCACGACTTGCGGTACCCGCTCCGCGGGTCCCTCTGCGCTGCTCCTTTCCAAGGGACACCTGGACTGTGCTTGTGGGCGAACTGACAGCTAGCTGGGCTGCGAGCGCTTGGGGTCCGGACTTCGTTTCCCAGAAACCCCGGTTCCCCCCCCTCCCGTCACCTGGCCGCTCTCCCTGCTAGCCTAGTCCCGCCTCCACTCTTCAGCCTTGTATTTAAGTCAAGTGCAATCCCTGCGGCGCGGGAGCACGCGGGAGCGTCCCGGGAGAAGCCCGGGACAAGGGCGGGCCCTCTGTGGCCCTCAGAGGCCCAAGGAGACTGGACTGGGCATAGCCCCCTGGCCGCCAGTCATTCCTGTGCCATTGTAATAGAGCCCACACTGCTTGACTATTAATAGCTGCTACTTCCCGCTAAAATGTCACTTGCTCCGCTAAACTCTGATCCAGCTATGCCAGATAAGCAAGGGGGTTTGTTAAACAGAACTTTGGACCATTATTTTATAAAATCTGTGGCTGACATTTCCAAGGGAGCCACCTTAGATGAGCGGAACGCCGCCGTTCCGTAGAAATCATGAAGAACAGGCCAGTGATTGCTCCATCCCAATCTGCTATTTCAAATGACGAGGGCAGTCAGAATGTTAATGATAGGGTACTTTTGCTGGAAAGCCAGTCACTAGCATTCAAAGATACCACGCTTACACATAATACTTGCCCCACACCGATTATGAATGGTCCCCCCTCTATCAACCATACCAGTACTCCTAACACAGCGAAGCCACTGATTGCCCCTGCTCCTATTCTAGGCAAAACAACACGACATAGGGCCAAAAAAATAATGCCTACGCCTAGAATTTATGGTCCACCCCGAACAAAAAACGGCGGAAAAGGGGGGAATCACAACAAATAAAGTTGAGCCACTCCGATTTTGGAAAAAAGACAAAGACTTCTGTTGAAAATGCTAAGGCCTTAATAGCTACAACAGAAGGAACTATTACTTCACCTCCGCCCCTACCCAACATGCCTATGGATAGGGTGGCTAACCTAGATACCAGTGCAACTGACAATATGCCCCAAGTAGTTCAGGAACTCGCTACATTGCATAGTATAGAGAGCTTAATCAGAAGCTATTCAATAGCATTCCTAGAGAGACTGAACAAAGTGGAGGATAGATTAGGGAAAATTGAACGGGAATTAGGAAGCAAGAGAGCTGCCATTAAGCCAGTTGTAAGTAATGTCACACAAACCACTACATTGCCAATTCAAACTATTATAACTGCCCCAACTTCTGCTTCAAATACGAACCCATCTACTTCGAAGCCCCCTGAAAACAAGATCACCAAACAACACAACCCACCTTCCAAGCTGCTACAAGGTAAACCCGATCAGATTCCGGCTATTCCAGCCAGTAATCCACCTAAGGCCATGGCAAGCTCATCAACGGGGAGACCAACAAGGGTGTTGGATGGTACTATAAACTATTGGGGGAGACCTAAACGGGTTCCACTCCCAGAACTCCCGCCGGAGGCAGTACCTTTTGTTGTAGTTCTTACAGGGGTGCCTGTGCTGGATCCAAATAAGCGGGAGGGTTTTGCACAACTGAAGAACAAGATTATGCATTGGCTGAGTTTATTTAGGCCAATCATAAATAACATCAGTGGCGATATTGTTCACGTTCGCCGTCTTCAGTGACTGAGGGGTAGACCCAAGGACATCGAGGGTGATGTGGTGGTAGTAAACTTCAGGGACCCAAATGTTGTCCAATATATATTAAACTGGCCACCAGGTAGCACTAACAACCGCATAATTCCCAGACCACTGACATATTTCTACCCAAGATCAGTGGTGTTTCCAACCCAACATCAACCACCCCAGTTTATAACAACACAAACCCTTCTGAATACCTATCCCTCGACTGCACAGAGTGTTAGGAACCCCCAATATGTGCCCTATCCCACGTTAACCCCAGATCCCTATGGGTGGAATTATGTACCAGCTAGACCCAATAATGCAAATAATAGGAGAATGGATCATCTAAAACCATTCACACCTCTGGAGACCACAAATAGATTTGACATATTCAGTGGCCTAGATGATTGTGATTGATGTTTTTTGAGTTTGGGGGGTGAGAAAAGTGGAACACACACCCCTAGTGTAAAGGGTGTTGATAATGGAGTTGAAGTGTTGGGGAATACTGGGCTTTCACCTTTGCTCAATCTGGTCGCGAGGGATGGAATCATGCAGGGGGAGGACAGTAGAATATCAACAACTGGGGAAGGACCTTTGGTGACCCATCCTGAGATCCCAGTTAGAACAAGGGAGCCATTAAAATTGACCCCCGAGATCCTAGCTGGAACAAGAAAGCCTGTAAAATTAATCTCCTGGAATATAGCCGGAGTCGCAAAAAATTTAAGGGACCCAGAATGGGCAAGCTTCATAGATGGTTTTGCCTTTTGTTTGTTACAGGAAACTTGGGCAGTAGTTACACCACACAGACTTGGGTATAAGTCTTTCGGAATAGGTGCTATCCCATCTAGAAGTGGAAGGCCCTCGGGTGGTTTATTAATTTGGGTGAAAGTAAACCTAAGGGTACAAATTGAGGTGCTGGATACAAATTCCCTTGACATCTCAGCCTTAAAAATAACCACACACGAAGGGAAAATTCTCTTCCTAATAAATGTCTACAATAGACCAAGACCTTCATCAAGAGACTCACTAACATTGTCGAAATTATACTGCTTTCTAAGCATACTAGATGGTAGGGAGGATCATGTCATTCTGGCCGGTGATCTAAACTGTAATTATGAACCTATCTTGGGTCTTTTTGTTATATCTTTGAAGAGGAAGATCAAGCCAACAAAATTCCTGCCCTGGAGAATACGAAACCTGTAAAATGTTCGGTTTTGGCACTCCAAATAACAAAATTATGCACGGAGTATTGCCTCAGGGCTTGCAACGGACGGTTTCCGTCTGACAGCTTGAAAAGACCAACTTTTAGTAGGAATAATTGCAGAAGTAATTTGGATTTTGTGATCGCTTCTATATCCATCTGGCCGAACATTCTAGACTTTGAGGTTAAGGACAGGCTAGAAAGCGACCACTTTCCAGTAAGTCTTTTGATGGAAGCCTCCTTGCTTGAAGGAGCAACTTCCCTTCACACAGTAGATGGTAGTAATGGTGACAATACTGAGATCCACATTAGTAACAACAGACGAGCACTCAAATGGGCATTTATATTAGACCATGGTGAGATTCTCGCAGAAATATACACTCTTTTTGCAGAGACCTTTGGTTCATACATAGGTCCTACGGTAGAGGAGGTTAACCCAATCCATTTTCTGTCACTTCACAACATTTTTTTTAATGAATTAAAAATTCTAGTTACTAAAATGTCCAAGAAGAACCAACAGAAAATACAGAATCTGTCCCATAGCAAACCTTGGTATGGCAGAACCTGTAGAGAATCCAAAAGGGCTCTTTTATCAGTAATTAAATCTAAGTCCCCTTCGGACATACAAACAGCAAGAAATAACTATAAGTTAGCAAAAAAGGCTTCTAAAATAGCCTGGGCGGAAGAAAAATGGGCTGATATGTTGCTGGCTGCTAAAACAGGTGACAACGCAGGTTTCTGGAGGCTAGTTGCCAACGGAAACCATGTAGGGAGAGTGGCTAAGGACATCTACCTGGATGAGCTAACATGGACTAATCATTTTACTAGTCTTTATAAAAAATGAGACGATGCTTACATGGATTCAGAAGTCCCAAACTACGAGCACCCCACAGATTGCCTGGATTTTACATTAGGCAAAACTGAGCTGTAAATTAGCCAAATAAAGTCTGGCAAAGCACCAGGTTTAGACAAGATCCCAGGGGATTTATATAAGCACAACCTAAAAGTATGGGCACCATACATAAACCTTTTGTGTAACAAGTTATCCCTCACTTTAAATTTCCCCGAAAGCTGGAGGGGAGCTGAAATTGTTTTAATCTTTAAAAAAGGGGATAGGATGGATCCTTCTAATTATCGGCCAATCAGCCTGATGGACATCCTCCAGAAAATTTATTCACGTCACATTTTACTTCGTGTCAGTGATTGGATGGAGGGAAATGCAATTTTAACCAAATTTCAAGCTGGTTTCCGATGTAAAGTAAGCACAATTGGTCATATATTTAGATTTTGTTGCCTTTATTGGAAATACGTATTAATTAAAAAGGGTCATTAATATGTTGCTTTCGTTGATTTGAGGGCAGCATTTGATTTAGTGCCACGTAATCTTTTATGGAAATTGTTGAGTGCAGTAGGGTTACCAGTCAGCTTATTAGTTCAGATAAAAGAGCTACACGAAGGGAATTTTGCGAAAATTCGATGGGGTCCAAGTGGGGAACTAACTCAAAAAATCCCTATCGTACTGTCCCCCACGCTCTTTTCCCTTTTCGTGAATGACATCCCGTCACACCTAGAGGGATGCGAAAATGACTCTCCAAAACTGAACGGAGAAAGGGTAACATCTTTACTATTCGCTGATGACACTATTCTGATTTCCCAAACTAAGAAAGGTCTCCAGGCACTACTGAATTCTTTTAGTGAATACTGTAGTAAGAAAGGACTGGAGATAAATGGGAAAAAGACTAAATGTATGGCCCTAAATCCAACAAAAACCGACAAAGGCTGTTTATTATTGGAAGGAGTAAAACTAGATTTGGTCTCCCAATTCTCATATTAAGGGGTTACATTAGATTCCAAATTTTCATGGAGAGCACAAATGGAAAAGAGCAAAGTGGCATTCGCTCAGAATGTAAAGCCAATCCTTAGGGAGCAAAGTCTAAGCACCAGCAAAGCTGTGTCTCCGGCGATTGAACTCTTCAAATTTAAGGTACAACCAGCAGTGCTATATGGCGCAGAAATATGGGGACCAGGGTCTAAGGATACCTTTAGTGTCCTGAACAATAATTTTATGAGAAGCCTGGTAAGGGTCCCAAGAGGCACTCCTCTAGTGCCCCTTCAATTAGACCTAAACATCAAAAGAACCGATCACTACACTATAATTCGGCCACTGATGTTATGGGTTAGACTATGGCGGGTGCCCGAATTACACGACTACAGGGACGGGATAAAAGAAATTATGGAGTTAGATAATTCAAAATCTATCCCATGGCTAAAGCACGTTAAAAACTGGTTTAGTAAAATAGGCCTAAAACACTTTTGGGAGAGTCCAGAGCAATTGCCGCCCAACCCGAAACTAATTCTAAAAAGGGCTTTCTGGAGCTTTATTGTTAATATGACATCAAGTTCCCCAACTGCCGGGACCCTAGTGTCAAATTTTCTCAGCTTTAAAGATGAGCCATTCTTCGAGACCTTTATGGATGAGATAGAGCCCCCTCTTGCCAAAACTCTATTCCTAAAATTAAGGTATGGGAACCTTTTACTAAAAACAACTTTGGCACGTTGGGCTAAGAGGCCTAATGACCCATCCTTAGTAACCGATGAAATCTGCTCTATGTGCGAATGCCACCAGATTGAAAATCTGTCTCATATTTTCTTCTTTTGTCCTGCTTATGTATTGGCCAGGAAAAGATGGATAAAACCACTATGTCTATTGTTGGGTGTGAGATCATGTACACAGGCTTTGAGAATTCTTACAACCAACACAAGCCAAACAATAATTTTCAGTGTCAGTAGATTCTTACATTCAATCTTTTTCCTTAGGAAAAAAAAGGGACAACAGTTGTTAACAAAGTTCATCCATGAAAACATGAATAATCTAGTAATTAGTGGGGGTTTCTTTTTCCTTTTTTAGTACCACATTGACGTTTGTGCTTCGATTTAACCTTATTATGAAATGTATTTTATGTGATGGTTTTTATGTAATAATGTTCTTAATGTTATGATTGTGTTGTGACTCTTTTATGGCAACTATGCCGAAATAAAGAACTTTGAAACAGCCAGGTCTTGAGTATCCTCCTGAAGGTCAGCAAGTCTTGGGTCTGTGGTAGGCTCAGTGGGAGGGTGTTCCATGTCTTGGCGGCGAGGTGGGAGAAGGACGGTGGTTCTTTGGATGCGTGGGACAGTGGCGAGTGGGAGGTTGGCAGACGGTAGCTGGTGGTTGAGGATGTAGAAGGAGAGCCGTCAGTTTTGGTAGACTGGGCCCGTCTTGTGGAGTGCCTTGTGTGCGTGGGTGAGGAGCTTGAAGGATATCCTCTTGTTGACGGGGAGCCAGTGCAGGTTTCTCAGGTGGGGGTGATTTGGCCGTGGTGTAGAATGTCGAGGATCAGTCGTGCTGAGGCATTTTGGATTCATTGTAGTCGTTTGATGACCTTGGTTGGGGCTCCCGCGTAGAGGGCATATCCGTAGTCGAGTCTGCTGCTGATGAGGGCCTGGGTGACTGTCTTTCTTGTATCTATCGGGATCCATCTTTAGATCGAAGGAGCATGCAGAGGGTGTTGAAGTAGGAGGAGGAGACGGCGTTGACTTACTTGGTCATTGAGAGCGTTGAGTCGAGGATGATTCCCAGGTTGCATGCGTGATCGGTGGGTGTCGGGGTTGCCCCCAGTGCCGTTGGCCACCAGGAGTCGTCCCAGGCTGAAGGGTTGGAGCTGAGGACCTCCGTCTTGTCCGAGTTCAGCTTCAGACGGCTGGTTTTCATCCAGTCGGCGACGGCCTTCATTCCTTTGTGGAGGTTGGCTTTGGCTGTGATGGGGTCCTTGGTGAGGGAGAGGATCATCAGCTGAGTGTCGTCGGCATAGGAGATTATGTTGAGATTGTGCTGTCGGGCTACATGTGCGAGTGGGGCCATGTAAATGTTGAGGTTCAAGCTAAGGTTCAGAAGGCAGAAGTGAAAGCTGCGGCAGATGGTGGTAGAGAGATATATGGGCAAGGAAAGGTAGAGAGATACAAGGACAGGTAGAGGTACAAACAAGAAGAGGATAAAGCAGCTGCAGGCGTGGACAGAGAGTAACATACCGAGAATCCAAGTGAAATGAGAAGCCAGGGAAAGATGAAGGGATTAGAGCTGTGGGCTTGGAGTGGTACAGGAGGTGGAAAGTAGGTGCAGGGAATGGTACATGCAGGGAGAGTGTACAGGGAAAGAGACAATCAGCAAAATGTGTTGACTATGTGTAGGCTGTGAGAGGTGCTTGCAGGACGAGTTATAGACAGTGAGAAGTGAAGACAGGAGAGGTAGAAGGAGAGAGGTGTGTGTGGGCAGGCTTAGAGTGGGATATGAGGTGGGAAAGCCTTGGCCATGGAAAAGTATGGGGAAGGAGAGGTGCAGGCTGGGAAAGGAATGGAATGAGAGTGATGTAGGTTGAGAAAAGTGGAGCTATGTAGACATGCAGATAGAAGATGGGGTGAGATTGATGCAGTCTCAAATAGGTGTGGAAGGGTGAGGCGTGGATAGTGGTGATGGCAGCGAGAGGTGCAGCTAGATATAGGCGCCATGAATGTGTAGACTGACAGGAAAGTGAATAGAGAGTGAAAGGCAGTGAATCGTACTGGCAGGAAGAGGTACAAGCAGGGAGAGGAACACCCAGAGTGAGGTGCCAGCAAAAAGGACTATTGCACAATGACCTAACTTGCCATATTCAAGGAAGAAACACCTGCTATTAATCTGCATGTTTTAGTATTTCTAAAGAGAGAACCTAGCTGGCTAGCAAGGGAACACTGAACAGGGGCAAGATCAATTTGGGAAAAATGAGGGGAGGGAAGAAAGGAACTGCTTAGAGCTAGCGGAAGGCTTGACAAGTCAACCTGGATGAGGTTGTGATTTTTACAGAGATGAGTTTTCAGATTTTTCAAGAATTGTATACAGTGCTTCATTTGTAACAAAATAGGTGCCATGGCCCTAATCAGGGGGCCACTTCAGCTTGCACCACCCATAGCACCTCTGAGAGCTGCCAATGACAGTATCTACACAACTACTAACCATTGCACTTCCACAAGTGTGACAATTCAGACTACTCCAGGCCACCAAAACTATAAGAATGGCTTGAGAAGCAGGTATTAGTCGTTTATAATTTATATTGAAACAATAAACAACTGTTGCTGTGCTCATTTCTAAATTAGGCAAACAGCTCCACCATGTGGCAGACTCTAAAAAGTGCTGGTGTTGACAATTCAGTGCCGATGTCGAGCTCAGGAAACTACCGGGTCAAATTAAGCACCTATTGCATATATTGCATATTGTTCCAGATCTTTGGGGCACTAAACTGAAAAGGCTTGATTTCTCCTTCTTGTAGTGGTTAGTCTTTAATATTGTGATGTCAGAACTCCTTGTATGGTGCTAACCTCCAGGTACTGGTTATTTGCTAGGCAGATAAACAAGGGTCTTGGTGTAGAGAGCCTTATACCTGATGTAGTTGATCATAAAGATGCTTGCCTTGGGAGCCTGTGTACATCCTTTACTATGAGGATTCAGCTTCTTGTTGAGCTGTACTGCTGTATGAAGCATGCCTTTCAAAATAACAATGGTAGTTTCTGGACTGCTGTTGAGCAAGGCACTACCTCCATAAAGACTGGAAAGGACTAGTGTTTGAACTGTGCTTCTGCAGTCTTTTATTGGGATAAGAGCTTTGAGTATTTTTTTTTCAGTAAGTAAGGGGGCATTGTCGACTTCGACTGCTTAGAGCATGACTGATTCCATACCTGGCCAAGGTGGCGGAAGCACACGTGAATTCCATCTTGACAGGTTACTTGGAGACTAATGGGATTCTGGATGAGTCTCAGAACGGATTCCGCGCCAAACATAGCACGGAATCTGCCCTACTGGCCGTAACGGAACAGTTAAGGGTGACACAGGACATGGGTAGCACCTCAGCTCTGGTCCTGCTGGACCTAAGCGCGGCGTTCGACACGGTCTCCCATAGGATCCTTCTTAGGAGACTTTGGGAGATAGGAGTCGGAGCTCAGGATTGGTTTGCGTCATTTCTATTCGACCGTTCCTTCCAGGTCCATTCTCCGCCGTACTCATCCAGCAGGTTCCCTCTAGGCTGCGGTGTCCTGCAGGGGTCTGCCCTCAGTGCGACGTTGTTTAACGTGTATGTCCGCCTCTTGGCCATGTTGGCCAGGGAACGTAAGATCAAATTAATTTCATACGCGGACGACACGCAACTGATCTTCACCTTTTCTAATGACACCGTGGGGGACCGAGCCAAATTCCAAGAAGATATCCTGGCCATTTCCAGCTGGCTGACAGAGAACTGTCTCCAGCTGAATTCATCCAAAACCGAGGCACTTCTTATTGGCAGCGACACTCAGAAGTGGGATGAGCACTGGTGGCCCCCTACATTGGGCCCGCCTCCTACTCCTAAGAAGGAAGTAAAAAATTTGGGTGTGATTATAGATAACTCACTTGCCCTTGAGTCCCATGCCAAAAAACTGGCAGGCACTTGCTACGGCCGCATACGCTCTCTTAAGCCCATCCTTGGCTTCTTTGAACCCCCCCATCCGTCAGATAATTGTCCAAGTTTTGGTCTTATCCCATCTAGACTACTGTAATGCCCTTATGCTTGGTTCCAACTTGACAGTCACTAACAGACTGCAAAGGGCTCCGAACGCTGCCGCCCGCATTCTGTTCGGACTGACGAAACACTGCCATACCTCCCAGGACTTGCGAAGGATGCATTGGCTGCCTGTTAAACAATGCATTCAATTCAAAACCCTCTGTCTCATTCACAAAACTCTTTATCGCCTTGGCCCCCAAATCTTGCAGGGACTTTGTTCCTTCTATGTCCCTTCGCGTGCTCTCCGGTCCGCGGACCTTTTTCTTGCCCGCACCGTCAAGAGCTGGAGGTGCAGAGCCGGGGGCTGGTCATTTAGGTATCTGGTTCCAAAACTCTGAAACTCTATCCCTCTAAGAGCGCGTGCTATTACGAACCACCTGCTATTCCGAAAACAAATTAAAACCTGGTTGTTTTCTTTTGTTTAGGGTACCCCCGGGGTTCGGCATTCTGTCGTCTCTATTCTTGCCGTCTTGTAATGAGGCATGTCGGCAAGCACTGGGACGCCCCGTTGCTGGGGTAGCCATGCGCTATATAAAATAGCGTAACATAACTTAACATAACATAATATACTGCAGTATTATCTGGATCCTGATTGATAGTCTTGAAGTAGATTATGCTTGCCAATGTGTTCCTGTAGTTGGTCCAGGGAAGACATGACTTGGCAGTTTTGGCTGGACTATTCCCATGAGGCACAGAATCAGACTGATTTGTATATGGCCATGTCTGAGCTGGGGTGGCGGAGTGAGCTAAAGAATGACGATGGATTAAACCCAGATCAGTTGACTGGGTCTGAGTGCTTGCAATGTTCAACTTTCTGTCCATCATCCCCTTTGGTTTTGCTTTGTTCGCCCTAAGTCAGCAGGGTATGCCCAGACATGGGTCCCTTGCTCACTTTGCCACTGAATACAAGCTAGCCTGGCTGATAATGGCTGCTTAGCCAGAAACCGGTCCCAGGATGCTTGCTTCCGGTCCAGGGAAGACATGGCTTGGCAGTTCGGGCTGGACGGTTCCCATGAGGCACAGGGTCAGACTGATTTGCATATGGCCATCTCTGAATTGGGGTGATGGAGTGATCTAAAGAATGATGATGGATTAAACCCAGATCAGTTGACTCGGGGTACGTGCTTGCAATGTTCAACACTCCGTCCATCATCCCCTTTTGGTTTTGTTCCGTAGTTGGGTGGCAGCCACCTGCTCAATGGTTTTTCTAATAAACTCAATGTGGGTTACAGGATTGAAGTTGGCTTTTTCAGCAGTGTGGGGATTTGTTAATTCTCTAGACTATCTGGGAAAGAGACTTGGGATAGTTCGGTGTTGACAATGTGCTACAGGGGTGTTAGGGCTTGTCTTTACAGAGACATAATGATGAAGAAGGGAAACACGTCATCTTTGTAGGAGGTGGCTGTTTGTGAGTTCATAATGTGGGGGGCCCTTGTAAAAGAGAATACTGAAGAATGAGCAGTGCACAGTGTGGCAGCTCTGTATAGTTCATGATGTGCAGACCAACAATGAATTGCTGGCTATATACCTGATGTTGTTGATTTTTTCAGTGAAGAAGAGGTTGATAGCATTGCTGATCGAGGACTAGGTGGTCTGCTACGGAGTTGGCACACTGTCTTATGCTCTCATAGTGGGCTTTGTTACTGATGATTATGCCACTTATGGTGGTCTTGTAGTAGGTTGCTTTACCTGTGGTTATGATGTAATGATCGTTGAAGTGGAAGGATTTCAGACCCTAAGATCCTCCTGGCATTTTCTCCTACTATATTTGTATGTTGCACTTTGTTGGACTTGGCCCTTTTTGCAGGGTCATCCCTGAACTTTTTGAATTCCACCTGTACTTTTTTTACCTGTTATTGTTGGTTTTATTACTCTGGCCACTTTACCACTGCTGATCAGTGCTGAAGTAGGCATGGTCTCCCTATTAAAAATTAATGTATGAATTAGTGATTCCATGATTGGCTTGTTTGGTTTACTTGTCAGACCCTAGTACAGTGCACCGAGTGTGCCCAAGGCTTGTAAATCCAGATGCTGCTAGTGGGCTTGCACCACTGGTTGGGCCACCTACAGAAGCAGCCTGTAAAAGGGTGTCTAAGGTCTTCCATTTCAGAGCCTTTGTGCAGTCTGGTACTGCCATGCTGACTGGGCAAGTGCACCCACTTGCCAGTCCCTAAACTTTCCCTTTTCGTCATATCAGACACCCCTATGGTAGGCCCAAGTGCATGGTGCATTGTAAGTATAAGGTAGGACATGCCCTGGTATGTGTGGCATGTCCTAATAGTCAATTACAGCCATTTTTGCAAGGCTACCTGTACTCCATAGGCCAGAATGGGCAGTTAGAGTATTACATTTTATAATCCTAACTGGCTCAGGGAACATGGTAGATGTTCGAGTTGAGTATGCCTGAATTCAGAATGATAAAATACATCTTTTAGTGAAGTTGGTTTTAACATTCTGTGTTTGAAAATACCACTTTTAGAGAGTAGGTATTTTCTTGTCTAACTATCCAGACCTGCCTCTGCTAGGTTGTGTATTACTTGTCTGGAGTTTGAGTGACAGGGCTGGGGGATTCCAGGAGACAGAATGGGTCGGTCCAGTTGTGAATAGAGAGATCTGCATCTACATGGGAGGTAGGAGTTGCACCTGGGGCCTAAATAGGAATGTGCCTGCTCACCACTGTGCTGGCTCGACCCCCTGTGGTGCGTCTAATGTCTCTGCCCTGCACTGTGAAAGAAGAGAAGGAATCATGTCAGCAAAGTGCTCCGGGCTGTGCCTTTCCTCCACAATGCTGACTCCACCTCCTGTGGCATGTCTGATGTTTCTGCCCTGCACTGTGAAAGGAAAGAAGGAGTCATGTAAACAGAGTACTCCAGAACTGGTTTGGACTGGGCAAAGGCCCCTCTGCCTTCAGAGGACAAAGAATTTTGGGGTATAAATATTAGGACCCTCATCCAAGAAATTAGATCACTTTTGGACTACAAGAAGAAATCTTTGCTGAGGAGAGGAACCTGAAGAAACTGAGGAGAGACTATCCATAAGCTGAAGTGCTGCTTTGGGGATTGGCCTGCAGTGGTTGCCTGACTGCCAAAGGAAGAAGAAAGGAACTTTGTGTACTTTATTTTCACCTTGGAAGGATCTCCAAGGGCTTGGAACAGAGCTTGTCTACTGCTGAAGTCTCAGGGACAACAAACTTCAACCCCCAGCTCCCCAGAGTTCTTTAGAAGTGACTGCTGCTGTTTTGGGGCCTTCTGAGGGACTGCGTGACGCATGGAGCTGGAAGCGTGACTCAAGAGGAAGAAGCGTGTCGCCATCACTGCTGCTGCCGTCGCAACTCCGGAGGAGGGTGTCTCCGCTGTAGCTGTCGTATTGCACTGCATCAAGAGAAGCAGCTGGCAATGAAGAGGAAGCGTGTCGCCGTTGCTGCTGCTGCCGTCGCATTGTGGATGTTGCCGCTGTAACTGTCATATTACACCACATCAAGAGAAGTGTCTCGCAACTAGGAGGAAGCGTGTCGCTGCTGCTGCTGTGGCATTGTGGATGTCACCAATGTAGCTGTCGTATTGCACCGCATCAGGAAAAGAGCCTTGCATCCACGGAGAAATGCGCCACCATTGGAGCTGCTGCCGTCGCATGTTGGATGTCGCCGCTGTAGTTGTCGCATTGTGCAGAAGTTTCTTGCAAACTTCAGCGGAGAGTGTTGCAGCTGAAGCTGTTGCCGTCGCATTGCTGAACAAGGGTGTCACCACTGCAGTTGACGCATCGAATCGAGACTTCTCGCATCATCGGAGAAGCGTTTCGCATCTGGAAGATCTTCACGTCTTTATTTCTTTGCACCAGAACTTTGCCGCATTTCCATCGCTGCAACATTGCTTGCTGTGGAAACGCAATGCATCACAAGGTACATTGACTTAAAGTGTCGCATCTTAAGAACTGAACAGAACTAAGCTAAACCTACCATCTTAAGCACAGTATTATGGATTTCTGTCGTTTACGGTCTTGTGTTAATTCTATATAAAGAATACTTATTTTTAATACACAACTGTGTGGTGTCCATCTGTAGTGTTGTCACTGGGTTACTGTATGTGGTCACAAATGCTTTACACACTGCCTCTGAGATAAGCCTGTCTGCTTGTGCAAAGCTACCAAGGGGGTGAGCAGGGGTTATTTTAGGAATGTTCCCCCCTTACCCTGACTAGAGGCAAGGGTTCCTATTTGTCACAAGTACCTAGCTGTGCCAACTAGAGACCACCAAATCTAACACACTTGTCCAAGGGTAGGTTTTGGGTATAATCACAGTGCTGATTGTTTAGGATGGAGGCATGAGTTTTCAGAGTAACATAGCATTCAACATGATTCTTCAGAGTTGTGTGGTAGGTGTTGAAAAGGGTGTTGACTTCTGGTGAATGTTGGACATGACTGAGTAGGTAGTATAGGTTGATTAGTTCTTCTAGGGTTCTTCTAGATAAAGGTCCTTAAAAGAGCAGATGGTAACTTACTCCCTTTTCTGCTGCCCTTCATGTGGGCGAGTGGCATATGTGATGGTGAAGGGGACACCAAGATGATCAGTCTACTCAAGCAATGAATGAAATTAATGAAATGAAATTGGGTTTTGTAAAGCGCGTTGTTACCTGGATGCCTCGTAGTGCTGTGGATAGGCGGTGCTGGATAAGACCGTCAAGCTATTGGCAGAAGAGAAATGTTTTCAGACTCTTGCAGAATTTTTGAAGATTGGGTTCACCGCGCCGTATGAGCGGCATGGAATTCCAAGCAGCGGCCGCGTTCCATGAAAAGGAGCGGCCACCCCACCTAGCACGTTTAATTTTCTTAGTTGTGGCCAGAAAGGTTGTGCTGGAGCGCAGTGATCTCCGTGGGTGGTAAGGGGTGACTAGGGAGCTGATCATTGCGGGGGCTTTTTTCCACAAGGCTTTGTGCGTTATGCACATCGCCTTGAATCGTATCCTGGCCTGAATAGGCAGCCAGTGTAATTCCTTCAAGGCGGTGGCGCCCGAGTGTATTCGGGTTAGTCCGAGAAGAAGACGTGCTGCTGCATTCTGGATTACTTGAAGTTTTTTTATCGTGCTAACAGGTGCACCCAAGTAGAGGGCATTCCCATAGTCAAGACCGGACAGGATAATGGCCTGAACTATTATCCTTCGGGCTTGAAAAGGGAGGAGGGGGAGAACTTTCCTCAGCATTCTCATTAGCCCAAAGCAAGTGGTGGAGAGTTTGGTGGCTTGCTGATTGAAGCTCAGGGTGTCATCCAGCCATACACCCAAGCTTTTAATCTGTTCTTTTGTCTCGGGGGGAGGGGGATACCCATGCAAAGCAGCCAATCAATGTTGGGTCTTGGTACAGCTGTTTTTCCCAAGAACATTAGCTCCATTTTGTCCCCGTTCAACTTTAAGTGGGACAAGGCCATCCATTTTGTTACCGCTTCTAAACATCTGGCCAGGTTGTGGGGAGTGTTAGTCCCCCAGTTATGGAACACGCTACCTGAGACGCTGCGCAGGGAAGGGAATCTCCTATGGTTTAGAAAGGTGCTAAAAACACTGCTGTTCAGAAGAATCATCAGTGCTCTATAGGCCAGTAGATGCCTTTTATTCTGTGATTGCCAAGTTATTGTTCTTACCACCGATTTCCGAGCGCCTAGAGACCTGCAGGTGATTGGGCGCGATACAAATCCAAAATAACAATAACAAGTGTCTCCTGGCTGGTTCATAGCCACCACTAATTGGGTGTCATCAGCGTAGGTTACGATTTCAAATCCGTAAGGATGCACGATCTTTACTAGAGGCTCCATATATACGTTAAAAAGTGTGGGGCTCAGGGAGGAGCCCTGGAGTACTCCCTGATTGAGGGGTCAGATTTTAGAGTGCCTGGCTCCCTCAGCCACCTGAAACTTCCGATCCTTTAAGAAGGACCGTAGCCACATAATGGCTTGTCCTGTCACTCCAAGCTGTTTAAGGCGGGAGATTAGAATGCTATGGTTCACGGTATCAAAGGCGGCACTCAGGTCTAACAGTATAATTGCTGTGGTGCCGCCTTGATCCATGTGCTTCCGAGCTAGCTCTGTTACTGTCAGCAGGGCGGCCTCTCTCCCCAGTTTTAAGCGCAAACCTGCTTGAGAGTCATGGAGTAGATGGTTAGTCTCCAAGTATTGCATCAGGATGGAATTTATGTGTCTCTCAAGCAGCTTACTTATCCAGGGGAGGAGGGAGATGGGGCAATATGGGTAGCAGCAGTGGATATTGGAGAATACAGATGGAATAAGGTCCAGTGTGTTGGCTTTGAAGTGAGTTGAGTAAGTAATATGGTGTTTTAATTCTAGGGTGTTGATTAGAAACTTGTGAGCCTACTCTTCATGGTTTGGTGCTCGGAGCCTCCTAAGCCGCATCGTAATGTGCCGGTCAGATTCCTTTTTGACTGCCTCATTACAATTGAGGAGGTTTGACAGGAATACAACCTGTCATTCTGGCTGGCTTCTGATGGGCTCGGTGAGCCTGTCCGCCTGTCGAAATGTGGCAAGTAATCACAAGGACAGGCCGTTCCAGCCTTGAGATCATGATGATGCCTTCTGACATGGTTTCCATGCTGGCCTGTCCGACACGGAAACCATGTCAGAAAGCATCTTTGGGGGCCCCCAGGAGGTGTGTCTAACATAACCAGTGATATTAAATTCTGAATGAGGTGTTCAGAAGAAGAGACTGTGGGGATAATTTAGAGTGTGGTGAATGCAAGACATCTGCATTCAAGTGATGTCCATCATCAGCCAATGTCACTGATCGGTGCCTCATTTAGATATTTGGGAATCCCAGGACTTTTGACTACAAGGTTTTGGGTGACTCCAACTTTGAAAACCCATAGACATCAGCCCTTTGAACAAGGGCTACTGATTCATTACTTAACTAACACTATTTAGTATGATCCTCCCAAAGTTACTTCTTCATACCCTAGCCATCATTCGGTGCATGGCAGTCCCACGCAGGAAAATGCAGCAGCAACCCTCACACACACATACACACACACTAGGAGAAAACTCCAAATACATGAGTCCATTGTTATTTTTCTCACAGGGAAAACAGCTTTCGAATTTCTCTGTGAAAAACAAATGTTAATAAGGCTACCGTGCCATAACAACATACCTTGATTTGGATCACTGACTAAATATCGACGGACACAATATAGACTACCCAAAATATCGACGCCAAAATATCAACAGACAAAATATCGAATTCCTATCTACAAACAGGTAAGTGCCAAAATATCGAATCCAAAATATCGTTTATATATATAAACATTGTAAAAATATCGAATTTGTTAAAAATAATGTAAAATTAAAAAAATATTAAAAATACATAGCTAAAATATACTTAAAAATACTTAAATTACCTTAAAAATATTAAATCATTAATTTAACTTATATAAAAAATATACAATCATATCTGTTAAAACATATACATATATATAAACATAATATTAATAAAAAATACACAATGTTATTACCGTAGGATAGCGGGGTGTAAAAATTACTATTCCCACTCCTGGAAGTGCAACAGTAGGGAAAGCGTTGGATAGCGTAGGGGTAAAAATTACTATTCCTACTCCAAACAGTGCAACAGTAGGGAAAGCGTTGGATAGCTTAGGGGTAAAAATTACTATTCCCACTCCAGAGAGTGCAACAGTAGGGAAAGCGTTGGATAGTGTAGGGGTAACAATTAATATTCCCACTCCAGAGAGTGCAACAGTTGGGAAAGCGTTGGATAGCATAGGGGTAAAAATTACTATTCCCACTCCAGTGAGTGCAACCGTAGGGAAAGCGTTGGATAGGGTAGGGGTAAAGATTACTATTCCCACTCCAGTGAGTGCAACAGTAGGGAAAGTGTTGGATAGCGTAGGGGTAAAAATGACAATTTACACTCCAGTGAGTGCAACAGTAGGGAAAGCATTGGATAGCGTAGGGGTAAAAATTACTATTCCCACTCCAGTGAATGCAACAGTAGGGAAAGCGTTGGATAGCGTAGGGGTAAAATTTACTACTCCCACTCCAGAGAGTGCAACAGTAGAGAAGGCGTTGGATAGCGTAGAGTTAAAAATTACTATTCCCACTCCAGAGAGTGCGACAGTAGGGAAAGCTTTGGATAGCGTAGGGGTAAAAATGACTATTCCCCTCCAGGGAGTGCAACAGTAGGGAAAGCGTTGGATAGCGTAGGGGTAAAAATTACTATTCCCACTCCAAAGAGTGCAACAGTAGGGAAGGCGTTGGATAGCGTAGGGGTAAAAATTACTATTCCCACTCCAGGGAGTGCAATAGTAGGGAATGCGTTGGATAGCGTAGGGGTAAAAATTACTATTCCCACTCCAGAGAGTGCAACAGTAGGGAAAGTGTTGGATAGCGTAGGGGTAAAAATTACTATTCCCACTCCAGACAGTGCAACAGTAGGGAAGGCTTTGGATAGCGTAGGTGTAAAAAGTACTATTCCCACTCCAGAGAGTGCGACAGTAGGGAAAGCGTTGGATAGCTTAGGGGTAAAAAATTACTATTCCCACTCCAGAGAGTGCGACAGTAGGGGAAGCGTTGGATAGCGCAGGGGTAAAAACTTACTATTCCCACTCCAGTGAGTGCAACAGTAGGGAAAGCGTTGGATAGCGTTGGGGTAAAAATTACTATTCCCACTCCAGAGAATGCGACAGTAGGGAAAGCGTTGAATAGCGTAGGGGTAAAAATTACTATTCCCACTCCAGTGAGTGCAACAGTAGGGAAAGCGTTGGATAGCGTAGGGGTAAAAATTACTATTCCCACTCCAAAGAGTGCAACAGTAGGGAAGGCGTTAAATAGCGTAGGGGTAAAAATTACTATCCCCACTCTAGTGAAAATAAATTGATATAAATCACATAATTATAAATTAATCAATTAATAAATTACTACTCCCACTCCAGAGAGTGCAACAGTAGAGAAGGCGTTGGATAGCGTAGAGTTAAAAATTACTATTCCCACTCCAGAGAGTGCGACAGTAGGGAAAGCTTTGGATAGCGTAGGGGTAAAAATGACTATTCCCCTCCAGAGAGTGCAACAGTAGGGAAAGCGTTGGATAGCGTAGGGGTAAAAATTACTATTCCCACTCCAGAGAGTGCAACAGTAGGCAAGGCGTTGGATAGCGTAGGGGTAAAAATTACTATTCCCACTCCAGGGAGTGCAACAGTAGGGAAAGCGTTGGATAGCGTAGGGGTAAAAATTACTATTCCCACTCCAGAGAGTGCAACAGTAGGGAAAGTGTTGGATAGCGTAGGGGTAAAAATTACTATTCCCACTCCAGAGAGTGCAACAGTAGGGAAGGCTTTGGATAGCGTAGGTGTAAAAATTACTATTCCCACTCCAGAGAGTGCGACAGTAGGGAAAGCGTTGGATAGCGTAGGGGTAAAAAATTACTATTCCCACTCCAGAGAGGGCGACAGTAGGGAAAGCGTTGGATAGCGTAGGGGTAACAATTACTATTCCCACTCCAGTGAGTGCAACAGTAGGGAAAGCGTTGGATAGCGTAGGGGTAAAAATTACTATTCCCACTCCAAAGAGTGCAACAGTAGGGAAGGCGTTAAATAGCGTAGGGGTAAAAATTACTATCCCCACTCTAGTGAAAATGAATTTATATAAATCACATAAATATAAATTAATCAATTGATACATTTTAATTAGCAATTAAGAATTAATTAATTAACAATTAAAAATGAATTAACAATTTATTCAAAATAAATACCAATTAATTAATTAACATGTTTAATTAATTATAATTAAATTCCCCTATAAACCCACAACCCGCTACAAAAAATAAAATAACATTATTCACACAATCATCAATTAATCAATTAATAAAAATGATTTATCAATTAACAATTCATTAATTAGCAATTAAAAATTAACTACCAATTTATTCAAAATAAATACCAATTATTTAATTAACATATTTAATTAATTATAATTAAATTACTTCCCACCCTATTCCCCTATAAATCCAAAACCCGCTACAGATTTAAATTACGCAAAAACTAAATAACATAAAATTAATTACTTACAATACATTAAAAAAATATATACTTTTCACACATATACTAACATACAAAACACTTTAAAAAATTTGATATTATTAAAAAGTCAATATTTTTAATAACCTATATTATGTACTTCGATATTTTGACTGTCTATATTTTTAAATTCGATATTACATTACTTACTTTCAAAGCGATATTTTCGATGTCTATATTCTGTCCAGTCGATATTTTGTCCATTCTATATTTTGGACTCGATATTTAGGTTACTCGATATTTTGGAATCAATATTTAGACCATTTACCCTTGATTTGCATTTTACACACCAAATTGAGGTAAAACGTATCATTTGGTGGGTGGGGTGCCCAAGGGCTGTAATAGGTGGGGCATCCACTTTCAAAGCACTTTGACATGTATCTGCCAAACTGAAACTCTGACCCTGCTGGCATTACTGTAAATAAGGAAGCAAACGCCATCTTTTAGAAATTGGGTCTCTAGTTGGCGGAGGTTTGTCACCTTTCTAAGTAGGGACCACAATCCTAGTCAGGGTAAGTCAGATACACAACATAAATTAATCTGTGCTCAACCACTGGTAGCTTGGCAATGAGCAGTCAGGCTTAACTTTAAGAGGCAATGTGTAAAGTATTTGTGCACACATTAATTACAGTAAAACAGTGCAAACAGCACAAAAAGACTTCATTCTAGTTTAGAAAAATAGAAAATATTTCTTTGAGTAAAAAAGACCAAAGTGACAAAAATCCCAAAAGTAGAACTTGAGATATGAATTTTTAAAGAAAAAACTACAATGTGGTGCTTAAAAGTAAATTTTGCTTAAGGGATACTTGAGGTCGCGCTGGACCAGGGAGAATCCATGGTTTTAGGCCGACCGCGATGGAGGGCAGGCTGGCTACAGGACCCACGTAGGGCCCATTGAAAAAATACCTTGGCTGGAGCAAGTGTTCGCATCGAAGACTCTATACATCGGTTCTGATTCACGCAGTTGTGTCAATGCGTTGAAGTCGAGCCTTGCAGTCGGGTCCTGCGTCATCATCGAACCCCTTACAATGCAGGAGCTGCATCATCATCGATCCTCGCAGTAGGGGCCCTCAGATCAGCGCTGTGTAGTCAAGCCTCACAGTCGGGTCCATAGGCGGCATCGAGCCATGCAGGGATGTCTTTGGATTGGCACTGCGTTGGCATTAAAGGGAACTGCGCAGGTTCCGATCAAGCAAAGTTGTCGCTGCATCGTTTTTTGCAGGAAATCAGCTCCAGAACCAACTTTCAAGGTCCAGGACTAGATTGGCACCTCTTTGCAGGGTAGCACTCACAGTTGGCAAAGTCGAGCAGCTGAAGCAGATTTGAATGAAGTCTTTGATGGCCCTGAGACTTCAAGAACAGGAAGAAAGCCAGCAAACCCTTGGAAAAACTTGGGTTCATGGATGTAGAGAACAGGTTCAATCCTTCTCACTCCCAAGCAAGAAGCTGCAGACAGCTGGCCAACCCAGAAAAGCTGGTAGCAAAGTGGAAGTCCCTCCCTCAGCTCAGCAATCAGTAGGCCAACACAGTAAAGCAGCTAGCAGAGTGGCTGCCCCTCCTACAGCACAGCAGCTCTTCTTGTTAACAGAATGTATTTATTTCCAGCAAATTTCTAAGTTGATGGTGTCAGGGGTCCAGTACTTATATCCAGTTGTGACTTTGAAGTGGGGGATACCTCAAAAAGGCCTTTGATGATCACAAGGTCCTTGCCTTTCCTGCCCTGCCTACAGACTCACTGCAGGGAGATATTCATGTCTTTGTGTGGGGAAAAGCAGGCCCTATTCAGGTACAAGTGTAGGTTCCTCGTTCTCAATCTAAACCAGGAAGGCCCATCAGCCTGGTGATGGGGCATCAGGATGCAAATGTCGCACCCCAGCTCCCTTTGTGTGTGAATGTCTGTTAGAAATGGGAGGTTCTGATTGGCAGGTTTTCTACCCTGTCCAAGTAGGAACTCTTCCTTCTAGTCAGGGTAAGAGGGATTAAACTTCTAAAATAACCCCTGCTCACCCCCTTGATAGCTTGACACAAGTAGTCAAGCTTATCTCAGAGGCAGTGTGTAAAGTCTTTGCAGATAACACACAGTAATACAGCGAGAACACTACAAAAGGACAACATACCAGTTTTAGAAAAATAGCCAATATCTGTCTGTATAAAATAAGACCAAAATGATATAAATACAATATACATTAATCAAAATACAAATATTGCTTAAATAGACTCGAAATACAGTTCCTTGAATTCGATAGCTCCATTTGGGGCTATCCTGGGGTCATGAACAAACAATTCCAACAGTTCGGGCTGACAATGAGGTCACAGGCTAGCTACGGTGTCAGGAAGAGCTGTAAACAGTATGTTGGAAATGCAGGGCATTGTTGACCTCTCGATGAGCTCTGAAGAGGCAGCATCAGCAGGAGTCAGTCCTGGCGATTGATGCTGGAGTCGTCAAACCCTTGAAGTCACCTGGGCTGCATATCGAACTCCGTGAGATTGAAGTCGGGAGCATTGGCGGGCATCAGGGCTGCTGTGCAAAGTGGAGCAGTGCAGGGTGTGGTGACCTCAGGTCATGGTGCAGGCAGCAGCTCAGAGACTCTGTCCAGCAGCGTCAGTGAAACCAGGGGTGCGGTGCAAAGTGGAACGGTGCTGGTTGTGGTGCTGACAGGTTAAGGAGCAAGCAGCTGCATTATGGTTGCTGTAGCATCGTTGGCACAAAACTGTGGTGTGGGACGGGGAGGTACCTTGAGTAACTTACGAGCGGTGCCCCCAAGCGAAGGAGCAGGCATTGGTGTCGAAGTCCGCATGGCGCTGCATTGACGGGGATACCAGGGCGGCAATGTGAAGTGAGGCAGTGTGGAGTGTAGTGCTGTCAGGTCGCAGTGCAAACAGCTGCTCGCCGGCGACATAGGGTGGCGTTGTCAGTGAGACCAGGGTTTTGGTGTGAAGTGGGGAGGTGCTCTCTGTGATGTCAATAGGTCACAGAAATGGCAGCGGCATCGTTTACGGTGTTGGGTTCCCAATATTCCTCTTTGGAAGCTGAAACATGCTGTTCCAGATGAGGGTAACCAAGACGATGGTGAAGTGTTTGGTGTGCCTGAGGCTTCCAACAGGAGGCAAGCTCTCCTTCTAGCCTTTGGGGGTAACTTTTAACCGCAGGATTCAAGAAAGTTCAGTCTAGTCCTTTCACTGCCCATGACAGAACAGCAACTCCAGACCAACCCAAAAAGGCAACAAACAGCACAGGGGCAAAACGTCTTCTGGCATCTCTTCCAGCTCTTCTTGTTGGCAGGGTCCATAGTCCAAAAGTGTTCTAAAGTTCGAGGGAAAGGGCCCCAGCATGTATACTTCTTCTCCCTTTGAAGTTTTAGGCAGCAGGTCCCTCTTGCTCAGTAGAATTTAGTTCTGTCCTCCCTAGTCCAGCTTCAATAAAGGGGAAGGAGACAGCATTGTGCAGAACTGACACTGCCTATTCAGGTGCTAGTGAGAAATCCTCCCACTACTCTAAATGCAGAAAGTTCTATTCAGCCTTGTTATGAGACACCCAGAAAAGGCATGACACACCCCAACCCTCATTGAGACTGTCTAAAGTGAATTCCCTTCCCCAGCTCCTGTCACTCTAAAAGCAGACGGTGAATACACAAACAGGCAGATGTACTCAGGATGGTTAAACAAGAAAACACACAATTTAAAAAAAGACCTTTACTAAAACATATTTTATTAAATTCTGAGCTCAGGGAGTCTAAACTCAGTGTGTCTATCTTTTCCCAATTGAAAGTTACACTTGTAAAAGATTAGAAGGCAGCTCCAGTGATCACATATGGGAAAGACAGTCTTTCAAGAGTGGAAAATAAAACACACAGTATTTCGCTATCAGGACATGTAAAGCATACTATTACATGTTCTACCTTTCACATACACTGCACCCTGCCCATGGGGCTAACTTGGGCCTATCTTTGGGGTGATGAACATGTTGGACAAGGAAAGGTTTGGGCATGGCAAGTGGGTGCACTTGCCAGGTCGATATGGCAGTTAAAACTGCGCACAAACTCTGCAGTGGCAGTTCTGCGACACCTTTGAAAAGATACTTGTGTGTGGTGCTGCAGGGCCAGTATTTTATTTACAGTCCCTGGGCACACATAGCACACTGTACTACGGACTTACTAGTCAATCAATTATACCAATCATGGAAAACCAATTATAACACAATTCAATTCAATTCAAATGAGTCTTTATTTCGACTTTTAGTCATAAAAGACATACATAAACATATTAAAATCAACATTTCATCATTATTACATCCATATTAGGTATTTACAAGGGAATACATCACTTAATCATCCAATTAATATTATCCACACATTAGGTGTTTCGACACGACTAGTTAAAAAAAAAATAATGTGTTTAATAAAATCATTATAATTAATACCATTTGTTTTCCTGCGTAAATATCAGATTGTATTTATGGGGGCTGCAATGCTTTCAGCTTATCCCTTCGTATTAGCCACGTCCACTTTAAAAATTTTGCAAGCGCAACCGCAACACTTTCAGAGCAATCAGTTTTGAGAATTCTGAGTGCTACAGTCCCACTCTGGATACCCTTTTGTATACAGATCGGCCTGATCCATTTGTGGCGAGGAGCTTTGTACATTGGGCACACAAACAGCAGATGGGCTATGCTTTCAGAGTGTACTAGACAGAAAGGACACATTTGATCATCAGTGTTACTCGACCATTTGCTGGTGAATGTTTTAATTGGAAGGTTTCCTGCCCTAATCTGATGGAACAATTTCCTATCATATGGTATTGTAATAAGGTCCCAATATCTCTCATACACAGGGATATGTTTCTGCTCCAAAAAAACCCTTGTGTGCGATGGAGCGGTGTGTTTCTGGAACTCCTCTTGGGTTACGTGAGCCCAGTAAGCCTCTTTCAAAGTTTGTTTGGATGGGAAGATATTCTCCTCAGGTTTTTCCCATAAATCCCCCATCCCTAAGGCCTTAAGTAAGGATTTAACCTTCCTGAACCATAGTATTTTTCCCCCAGAGTCCATATTTCGTGTTTCCAGAAGCACTAGGGCGTAATGAGAGAGTTCAGGCGTGACCCATAGTCTCCTCCAATAAGCGATTGGTCTGAAGCTACATATGTCCTGTATTTTGTGACAGCCCAGGTCCATATACAGAGGTACAATTGGTGTTGATTGTGGGAGCCCTGTTAGGCATCGCAAACATTTATTTTGTGCATTTTTTAAGGCCGTAACATCGGAAACCCCCCACAATTCCACCCCATATAATATAGAAGATCTCACTTTTGTGTCATATATTTTAAGTACTGGGGCTATTGGTTTTGTAACTGAGGACTTAAACTCTCTCAGTAAAACGCCTGCCAATTGTGCATGCTTAATTGTTAGATAAGACATGTGTGGCTTCCACTCTAGCCGTGATCCCAATGTAATGCCCAGATAGCTGAAGCTGTCTGTCTGTTCTAGCAATTCACCATTCATGAAAACTCTGCCCCTTATCTTCCTGTGCCTGTGCATTACCATAAATTTTGTCTTAGACACGTTTATAACTAGGCCATAGTCATTGCAGAATTTTTCAAAACACCCAATTGTTTTCTGGAGCCCTTCTTGTGTTTTGGAAATTAAAAGGGTGTCGTCTGCAAACATTAACAGAGGAACTGGAATGCCATTTTGTTTGGGTGCGTCTGTGTGTGCATACCTATAATAATCTGTAACCCGGTTAATGTATAGCGTGAATAGTGTTGGTGCCAATACGCACCCTTGTCTGACACCCCTTTCTGTTGGGAATCTGTCTGTGACTTGACTCGGGTTTCTTCATCTGACCTGCGCGTAATTATTTTCGTGAAATTTAATCAAAACTGTGAGGAGTTCATATGGCATGCCTTGTTCATAAAGTGCTCGCCACAGCCTATCTCGTGGCACGAGGTCAAATGCCTCTTTTAAATCGACAAAGGCTGCATATAGTGTGCCGCCCCCAAGAATCACCCATTTCCAGTATATTGTTGAAAACCTAAAAACTTGGTCCACTGTACTGGTGGAGGGGCGGAAGCCAGCCTGAAGCGTAGACATGACCACTGAATCCTCTATCCAGTTCTGGATCCTGAGAAGAACCATCCTGGCCATTACCTTTTGAATAGATGCTATTAAGCTGATTGGCCTGTAGTTAGCAGGATCTGCACGATCACCTTTTTTAAAAATTGGTATGATTTCGGCTCCCCTCCATAGTTCCGGCAAGGTGGAGCCCCTGGCAATTGCATTTGCCAGCAGTTCAATGTATGGGACCCAGACCTCTTTACTGTGTAAAAAGAGGTCTGCTGGAATTTTGTCTGGGCCCGGGGCTCTTCCTCTTGGTATTGAGTTGAGAGCACATTCAACGTCTCTCCGACTAAACACTAGTGCAGTTGTAGATATGCGATTACTAATAGAATCCAGATCATCTGTAGGTACACTATTTGTGTTAGCAAACTGGGACTTAAAATGCGATATCCAGCATTCTGGAGGGACAGAATTTACGGGCTGCGGTTTTTGATTCCCCTTGCCCCATCTCACTAAGTTCCAGAAACCAGTCATGTCTCTGGACTTACTGGCCTCATATAATTCTTCCCAATAATTGTTGTCCCAAGCTTTTTTTGCCTCTTGTTGTATTTTTTTGTAGTGTCGTCTAGCGCCCTGTATCGTCTTCCTATCAGTGGTTCGCACCGCTAGTGCTAGGGATTTATATGCTAGCCTACAATTTTTGTCGTACCAAGAATCGGGTTTCCGTCTACATTTACGCAAAGGATTTTTACTTGACTTACTAAAAAATGTGCGAGTTTAAAAAAAAGGTTTGTGTGAATATCAGTCACCCTGGTCTCATAATCATCCTTGGATGAATAACCCTGTAGATCTGCAGTAGCGGCCTTTACCAGGGCGTCCATTTCTGCAATCGAGTGAGGATTACCCAAACACTCAGCCCATCTCAGCCGCCGTGTATCGCTTGCCAGGACAATGTCACCCATTGTTTCTATTTCGGCTTTTCCCTGGCCCTTAAGGAGCTGTATCTCTAGGCTGAGTGGGTTATGATCACTCTCTATTCTTTGGATTATGGTCATATCACATATAGACCACCAAAATTCCAAGTGCACTAAGATGTAATCTATTCTACTTGTACTCAAGCTGGTATTAAATGTGGGATTACCCTGCCTACCCCCTTGTGTTCTCCCGTTTACTGCTCTAAGCCCACACTCAAGACTGAAAGTCTTGAGTTGGAGAGCTGCTTGAGTCCACCTCTTTATTGGGGGTATGTTAAGTGAGAGGATTTGCCAGCAGATATCTTCTGCCTCTGTGAGTTCTAGATCACTTTGATCCAAGCGCTCAAAGGAACAATTGAAGTCTCCACATATTAGAACATTTGCGTTTCCCCTCCATGTTCTCACATAATGGCCCAGTGCTTCAACTGTCTCTGACGATTTCCCTCCCGGTTTTCCCCTGGCATACACGTTGAAAATTATTAATTCACCAAACACAGGGAATTTTAACTTTACCACCACTATATCTTTGGAATTGGTTACTAACTGAGTTGTTGTGTATCTATCATCCTGCTTGACCCATGTTGTCAGACCCCCCATTGGCCTTCCCTTGTTAGAATGGGTTGCGGCTATCGCGAATTGTAAATATCCTAATCTATTTTGGGGTTCAACTGCCCAGGATTCCTGCATGGTAACTATCATATAATTATCAATAAAGTCGGTCCAGTCCCTGGAGGCCATCTTGTTCCTGAGACCTGCCACGTTCCAGGATACTTAGAACTGTCGGCCCGGGACGTTGGATGTTTCATTTTGGGCCTGATTGCTCCATAGGCGTGGTTCCCCGTAAAGAATGGTAGATCCTAAGGGGTCAATAGACCCCGTGGGTCTCTGAGGATTATCATGTAAACCCCTGGGAACTACTTCTATTTGTCCTGTAGGACTATTTATTTGATTTTTAATGCCTACTCTATGTTTAGTTGTGACAGTCACCATTTCTCCCTTTCTAGTTAAATCAGTATTTGAGTCGGACGTAACTTCAGTGTCACGCAAATTGGCCCCCGAGACCGTAACTGTCTCTATATTTTTGGGGTCAGCGTCACATAAGTTTACATCTTTATCCTGTAATACTAAAGTGCCACATACTGACCGAAAGTAACGGGCTATATTAGTCCCCCCCATAGGTGGGCCTGTTACACAACTTATGCTGTTAGCCCTGTAATCTCCCTCTACCTTATCTTCCTCGTCAGTGCCCTCCATGCTAAATGTATGTATTCCACTGCCCCCATCCCCTCTGTTCTGTGGACTTCAATCACAATCATCCAAACCATTTAGTATATTGAACCTATTTGTTGTCTCCAATGGCGTAAAAGGCTTTCGATGGTCCATTCTCCTGTGGGCAGTTGTATTGAACCTGGGGGGTACGATATTCCACCCATATGGATCAGGGGCAGGTACTGGGTAGTGCGCATATGCAGGGTTCCTAATGTTTTGTGTGATAGGAAAGTAATTATTAGAGTAAGCTTGTCTATGTGGATGTTGAGGCGGGAACACTATAGATCTTGGATAGAAATACGTTAAGGGACGGGGGGTAATGCAGTTGTTGGCATTACCTGGAGGCCAATTTAGTATGTAATGGACAGCATTTTGGTCTCTGAAGTTGACTACAACCACATCTCCCTCAGTATCCTTAGGTCTACCACCCAACCACTGAAGACGGCGAACATGTACTATTTCGCCGTTGATGTTACTTGCGATTGGCCTGTATATACTCAGCCAATGCATGATTTTGTTCTTTAGCTGGGCATATCCTTCCCGCTTATTCTCTTCCAGCTCTGGCACACCCGTAAGGACCACCACGAAAGGCACTGCTTCCGGTGGAAGTTCTGTTAATGGACCCCTCTTGAGTGACCCCCGAGTGTGCCTAGTGCTTCCCCCCTCTATTCTAGCTGTCCCCGAAAGTGGAATTCCCAGACCCTTCGATGGCTTAGTGGCAGGGATGACAGGAGTAGGGTTGGGTTTGTTTATCAGCTTTATGGAAGGTGGTTTGGGTTGATTTGTATTTGTATTTTGAGAAGGTTTAGGAGCTGCTGTTATCTGGTTAGATGGACGATTGTGGGAACAAGTGGCGGTTTCAATAGACATTGGAATGGTTTGTACAACGTTATTTACTACAGCCCTGGTAGGTATCTCCTTACTTCCCAATTCCAGCTCTATTTTGCCAAGTCTTTCCTCCACCCTCTTTAATCTCTCGACAATTGCTAGAGTGTAGCTCCTAATTATATGTTCGATGCTGTCTAGTGTGACACTGGTATGCGCTGGTTGTAGCGCAGGGTCTACTAAAGGTCAGTACTATCCTCCCTATCTTTGTGTGGAAATGCTGGGAGTGGTGAGGGTGCTGTTACTATTCCCTCTTTGTCATTAATAGCTTTTGTGCATTGTTCGTTAATAGTGATAGGCTTGACTTTTCTGCCAAAATCGGAATGGCTCAACTTTTGTTTATATGGTTCCACCCTTTTGCGCCTTTTTTTGGTTGGGGGTGGGCCATAGGTTTTGTGCAACATAGTTTTCTTGGTCTTGTTTCGTGTGGTTTTACATGGCATAGGTATTGGTGTAATCAGCACCTCAGTTATACTGGATAAGCTAGTGGAGTTGTGGGGTGAGGTACAACTCGCAGCTTGTATATAGCAGGTACTGGGTGTAGGCATGGTATCTCTAAATAGAAGAGGCAAACTATCCAAGGATACGGTATCGTCATTGCCATTATGGCTCGCCTCGATGGTAGTATTGACTACTGGAGTAGGGTCAGTCAAAGTCCTGTTCTTTATGCTTTCAATCGAGCGGCGACGTTGTAACCGCCGCTCTGCTAGAGTTAGTTCTTTGGGAGTTTCAGCAACAGTTCTAAAGAAATAGTTGTCCAGTGTTCCATTTGACAAGCCCCCAGGTTTTTCAGACATGACAATCTCCGGACTTAAGGCCGTTGTAGACATTATAATGTTGTTATGGACATAAAAGGAAGGACTTACTCAGATAGATCAGAAAATGCAGACAGGCGACCAAGGGTTCCGGCCCAGTCCAGTCTCCTCGGGCCTCTGAGGGCCTAAGAGGGCCCGCCCATTGTCCGGGCTTAGCCCCGGGCGCTCCCGCGTGCTCCCGCGATGCGGGGGTGACGCCTCTTTAATGCGCCGCCTGGCGCGCTCTGGCTCCGGGATTCTCGCCGCTAGGGCAGGCGGGAAATGTAGTTTAGCGCCTCCGATGTCCTCCGATGTAAAGTGCCCCCCTCCGCTCGGCGGCCGCTGAATGGTTAGTGCGGCGGCGGGAAGGGGACGAAACCGACCCAACAGCGGCCAAATGGGCAGCCCACGGCGTGTGCAGCAGGTAGGAGTCCCGAAATTAATTGAGCAGCGTCACACGCTCCACCGGGGTAACGCCTCTTTAAAGCGCCGCCTGGCGCGCTCTGGCTCCCGGATTCTCACCGCTAGGGTAGGCGGGAAATGTAGTTTAGCGCCTCCCATGCCCTCCGATGTAAAGTGCCCCCCTCCGCTCGACGGCGCAGGGTGGTTAGTGCGGCGGTGGGAATGGGACGAAACGGACCCAAAAGCGGCAAAATGGGCAGCCCACGGCATGTGCAGCAGGTAGGAGCCCCGAAATTAATTGAGCAGCATCCTATAACACAATTTGCAGTAGGAGCACTTGCACTTTAGGGCTGTATAGCAGTGCAAAAGTGCGCAGAGACACTAAACCAGCAATAACAAAGTCCAACCTACCATAAACACATGAGGTCAAAAAGCAAAAACACATGGAAAACAAGCCAAAAGATGCCAGGTCTCACACTGTCTAGAGGGAATGCACAAAGCTCAGCTGTCAACCAACCCAAACGTGTATGCAGAGACAGGCATAGGCACAGAATGGCTAAAGAAAGAAACTGCATTTGCAGACTTACAACTTAAAATCTGACTTCACTCTAAGCTATGATTTTAAATTGTGTGTCCAGAGACACCAATCTCTAAATCTCTATCTTTTCCCAGTTAGAAATTACACTTAAAATACGTTTTAAGGCAATCCTAATGTTAACCTAGGAGAGAGATAGGCCTTGCAATAGTGAAAAAAAATTTAACAGGTTATCACTACGAGAGCATGTAAAACTCAAACATACATGTCCTACATTGTAAGTACACTGGGTCCTGCCCAAAGAGCTGCCTAGGGCCTTACTCAGGGGTGTCTTATATGTAAGAAAATTGAAGGTTTGGGTCTAGCAAGTAGGTTAATTTGCCAGGTCGAAATGGCAGTTTACAACTGCACACACAGGCTCTGCAGTAGCAGGCCTGAGACAGGTTTAAAAGGCTTATGTAGTGGGTTGCACAATCAGTACTGCAGGCCCACCAGTAGCATTTAATTTACAGCTCATGGGCATATATAGTGCATGTTACTAGAGACTTATAAGTAAATCATATATGCCAATTGTTGGTAAGCCAATGTTACCATGTTTTGAGTATATGCATATTCACTTTGGCACTAGTTAGCAGTGGGAACAGCAAAAATGAAGTCAGTGAAACAGGAGGTCAGAAGGCAAAGAGTCAGGGGAAACCACGCCGAAAATGCCAGGTCTAACACGTGTTCCTCCAGCCGAAGGTGGGGACAGCTACCCAACTCCTTGGGAGTGTTCTTCACTAAGGCAGAAGAACCTGGAGAGATCATCAGCACTGGCGATGTCTGTGCAAGGACAGTAGTTCCACTGTAAAGTCCATTCCCTATAGGGAGATGAACCGCCCCAAAAGTTTAGGATTCTCACCCCTCATCTTCATTAAGCATCTGAGGGGCCTGTGGTCTATCTGAACTTGGAAGTAAATGACAAACAGGTATGACCTTTGCTTCTTCAGTGCCCAGACCACAGCAAAGCTTTCCCTTTCAATTGCGCTCTAACTCTGTTCCCTGGGAAGTAAGCTCCTACTGATGAAGGCTACATGCTGATCCAAGCCTTCTTCATTTAGCTGTGAAAGCACAGCCCTAATGCCATACTCTGAGGCCTCCGCCTGCACAACAAACTCTTGGGAGAAATTGGGGGCTTTGAGCATGGCTTCCTTCAGGGTGTCAAATATGTTCTTGCACGCCTCTTTCGAAATCACCTGACGTGGCTGCTTCTTGGAAATCCGGTCTGTGAAGGGGCAACAATGATGCCATATCCCTTGATGAATCTCCTGTAATATCCAGTGAGGCCTAAGAAAGCTATACCTTCTGTCTTGGTTCTTGGGGCGTTCTGGAGCCAGAAGGGTGTCAATTTTCGGTTGCAAGGGCTTCACCTTACTGCCCCCTACTTGGTGTATAAAGTAGATTACAGAACTCTGCCCTATCTGGCACTTACTGGCCTTCATAGTCAGGCATGCACTCTGCAGATCGCAAAGCACTTCCTGGAGGTGGGTCAAGTGATCCTTCCAACTAGAGCTGAAGACTGCAATAACATTTAGGTAGGAGGCAGTAAACTTCTCCAACCCAGCCAGGGCCTGATGGACCAGCCTCTAGAAGGTGGCAAGGGCATTCTTCTTAACAAAAGGCATGACCCGGAACTGGAAGTGTCCTTCTGGTGATGAGAACACTGACTTCTCTTTAGCCCCCTCAGTTAAGGCATGAACCTTCATAGTAATAGTTCTTATCCCCAAAGCATCTCAGTAGTCCTGAGGACTGAGCTCCAGTAGTTATACCCAAAATGGCCTTTGAAGATGAGATTCGTTCAAAAGGCCACCTTTGAAATGCACAAACCCCCTCTAAATGTAGGTCTGTCTGCCATCCTACCATGAAAGGCTTGATCAATATCTTTAGTGAGGCCAGGACCTTGCCACTTGGAATGCAGGTGAAGATTCCAACCCCTTTTATCTGTCTCAGGAAGGCCCCTCAGAGTCAGAGGTCTGCAATTTCCCTTTAGAGCTCCTAGTTTATGGCTGTCTATCAGGAATGTACAGATGTAACTGTCCCCCAGCACCCAGATGTGGATTGGAGACAGGCTGACAGGTGCACAGAGAGCTGAAAAGCATTGAAATGCCCTCATTCCAAAAAATGGAATTTTCACATTAGTAATTTCAAACACACTCTTGCTGCTGGAGAGGATTTGCCATTACTAATCCATCAAGGAAGGGGCACCTTCCTGTACATAAACAAGCCATGGCATTTTTCTTTTTCCATGTGTGCTGCACATGGCATCACACATGGAAAAAGCAAAAACGAGGCGAAATAATGCATTTCTCCTTGTTTCGCCAAATTAAGACCAGGATTTTCCAGGTCTTAATTTTGGCACTGCCTCCTATGTACGCTACCCTTGTACATAGGGGGCAGTGTCAAATACAATGGGTGTTGCAGTGGAACCCCCACCATAGCAGCACCCACTGCACACTCCTTTCACGCTAAACATAGTGTGAAAGGGTGCCTTGTACATAAGGCAAGTCCCCTATCACCACGGGAACGTCACAAAATGTGACGTTTCCATGGCAATAGGGGCTTGAACATATGGCCCTGAAATTTCGACTCATAAGAGCATGTGCTATTACTGATTGGGAAAACACTGAACATTACACATTACTGATCACTCTCGCAATTTTATAGCCACCCCCTTAGCTGGACAGTCAATTGTCACTCTTCCACTTAGTGCACCCAAAATCCTGCTGAAAAGTGCACATTAGCAGCAGACATTGGCATGGCTGGACGAATGAGAAAAAAATAAGTGTTGGAATGTATGAGGTCACTGCGTTGGCGATGGAGTAAGCAAGTAATATGACAGCAGAGAAGGCAAACTGCAAGCGCCAAAGGCCAGATCTAGAAGGCCATCATGGAGAACTTTTGTGCTGTTTTAATTTCTGACCTGAATAAAGTGAATATCTCAAATATGCAGAAATGTAGACATGGCTTCAGGGAGGCTGTGTATGGGGCTATTTAAAAACATGAGCACCTCACGGTACACACTGAAGGGTGTTCTTTGTTGATGATACAGACATGGGAAGAGGCTTTGAGAAGAGCCTGCCAGACTAATATATGAGACAAGAACCACCTCTATTTCCTTCTATGTTTATCTGTATGTGGATTTGCTTTTATAGTGTGCACATCATAAATTAATTACTTCCAGGTGCTAGTAGAAAGAGCGGTTTACAAGTTGCTTATAATATTTATGACAGCAGTTGCAAATACATTTTAGAATATGATTGCCTGTTAAATGCATGCTTTATGGGGTGATAAAGGGGAATATTGATGCTGGTGTTTGGGTTATATATTCTGGAGGTTACTGTATATCATGTGCAAGGTTTAAGTAACAAGTCACCAAGGCTTGTGTGACAAGAGGTCGTTCTGTCGCTCTTGTTGTATTACCTTGCTATGGATTTCCATGATTCAAACTTGGCTTATTTGAAAAATGAATTAAATAATAATAACAACAAAAACAGTCATACTAATAATAAGTTATTATTTTTATTATTGCTCTAGTCGTTTTTTGTTGTTTTTACTGTTGCTATGAATATTACTGTTATTAAAATAGCAAGGTAATTCAGTGGCAACATTCCTCGCTGCTGAATCATGCAGTTTTCTGGAGATCACGAGCTTGAATCCCACCAAGGACAATACACCGTTCTATCCTTTCAAGGTCTTCACATTAATTACGATTTTAAAAAGTTAAAAATAAGATCTGTTGTTTATAGTGCTTAATAAAGGCAGAAGTGCAGCATGAAACGCGTAATATGATTAGGTATCGTCATCCTTATCAATGCCGGTAACTAACATTAGAAACTGCGACTGGTGTGATCTAGAAGATACGCTCTGTGAGACCATTATCCATGACGAGGTAAAAACGCAGCGGGTGGTCTGTCTCACAACCTATTTGGCACATTCCGAGGACGTCTTTGATGTAAAAACTGGATCTGAGACACCATAGTCCGTAAAACGCGGCCACCATCTTTTTCTTCAACTAGTAGTAACATTCCCACGCTAACGAAAGCTTCATGAATTCCCTGGCTTATTTTATGATCTTTCTCAGGGTAGACACAAACGAAATTATTCACTTCCCTCTCCTCCGCTGACAAGAACAGTATGTGCGCTGCTTACATAGCTCTAATGTTTTCACGTGAAGAAGCACTGTAATTCCACAGTAGCTCTGTGAACATTTTTCATACCTCAGTAAAAGAGATTTCATGTGCCTTTTTCATTAAAAGCATACTGGCGTACACAGTACCCACACTATGCCACCACGAGGTCAACCCAAACACAACAGTATCATTTTTCAGGAAATGATCCGTTCCAGCTGGCATTTGTAACTGAAAATGAAGGTTAAGGGAAAATGCATTCCTCACTTCCTGTTTTCTAGCCTTGCGTTCCAGGAACACAACATTCACAGGCGTGCATGGGAGTGCAACTGGAGATGACCCACTGTTAAAATGGCAGTTCGTTCCTCGAAGGCAGCCATTTCAAAATTAAAAATATGATGCATCAAGGACAGCAGGCTGGGCTCTGGGATTCTTGCTAAAGGAGTGCCATGAACAAGGATGGGTGGACCACGAAGATGAATGGGCAATGGTACAACGGTTTGCAGAGATCTGATATTTTACATACAGACATTGTCGATCTTTGACATTTTAACTCCATAACCATCAACTGACAGGTACCTGCTTCACTTTCCCTGCTACACTTCTGCCTGGCCATGTTCAGAAACATTACTGCAGCCACATATCTCTTTGCAGCGCTATGAATATATATACATGTATATACAGATATATATGAATATATATATATATATATATATATATATATATATATATATATATATATATATATATATATATATATATATATATATATATATATATATATTTATATATATATATATTCACTGAAAAAAACCTAGGTTTCAGGGACGTTATATTTAGTTGGACATTTTTCTCGTACAAAACCAGAGAAATTCTCCCGTTATAGTTAGTTCAGCAAACTATAACTCGCGCCCCCGCAAAGCACTGCTGATGACGTCACATATTACATCATTCATGACATGGTCAGTGACATCAGTGATGACATCTCAAATGACATTAATGATGACATCACTGATGACATCATCCAGTGACTGTGTTTTTCTTTAAAGTTTAAATATCTATTATATATATGTCAATGTGTATTGAAGAATGAGTGGGTGTATAAGGGTCTGAATGAAGGATTTAGTAGGTGCGTGACTGACTGTTTAAGTGAGTGAATACATATGTCTTACTGAATGCATGGGTTAGTGATTAAACTGTGTGAATGTCTGTATTTGTCTGTTGTTGTATAAGCTGATGCATGGGTTGGTCAATAGCTACATGAGTGTCTGTATGGGTTATCGATTGGTTGCCTGAGTATTCGTATGGGTGCCTGAGTGTGTGTGGGTGGGTGGGTGGTGTCTGACTCTGTGCATAGATGTTTGAGTGGTTGATTCACTATATGAATGGGTTCAAGGGTGCGTTTGCCCAGGGTTTGTAAATCAAATGCTGCTGGTGGGTTTGCAGCATTGGTTGTTCCACCCGAATATATGATTATTCAACGATTTCAAGTTCCACGCATGCCTTTACCACGCGAATTTTACTTCGCATGTGTCTTTTGCACGCAGCATTTGACAACGCATGTTTTTACTCCGCAATCATAACGTTACGAAACATCTGGCGTCCCATTTAAATTAACATAATGATACTGATAGGCTACATGCAGTACGAAGGAAAAGATCGATGTTTTAAACAATAATAAACAGATTCCCTTACATTATATTTTTATTTTTTTCATAATGCGCTTAATTAATACCCTAATTTACAAAGTTTTGATTCATATCTTACCCCTGTACGTCTTTCACCATCAGCCCTTTCTTCCACCGACCACGGAAACAAGCGTCAAAACACGTCTATCAAAACTGATAACGGACTTCTATTATGACGTGCTCTTTTCCTTCAGCGTTTTGAGGCATTGTAGAGCGTTTTTTTTTTACGTTTTCTTCTTATTTATTTATTAATATCCGCTTTGTTTTTTTTGGGGGGGGAGACCCCCCCAACCCCCCCTATCCTCCCCCCAGTCCCCCCCCCAGCCCCCCAGCCCCCCAAAGCCAACGCAGATCGTACTTGCAGAACGACGACAGGAAGGAATACCACTCGCGTGGTAAAGACGGTCGTTGAAGGCTTACGCGTGGGAAAGACCTTTGCGTGGTGAGTGATATGCGTGTTATTTGCTTCGTAGTAAATGATGTTTCCCGTTCCACCCACCGGAACTGCTTGTAAAGTGTGTCTCAGGTCTGCCATTGCAGAGCCTGCTAGCAGTCTGGTACTGCCATGTTGACTGGGCAAGAGCACCCTTTTGCCAGTTTCTAAACCTTCCCTTTTATACATATTAGTCACCCCTAAGGTAGGTCCAAGGGCAGGGTGCATTGTAGGTAAAAGGAAGGACATGCCCTGATGTGTGTGGCATGTCCTAATAGTGAATTACATCCATTTTCGTTTTATCACTATTGCAAGGTTACCTGTTCCCCATAGGTCAGAATGGGAGGGAGTTTCATTATAACATCTTATAATCCTAACTGACTCGATCTTGGTAGAAATTTGAATTTAGTATGCCTGAACTTGGAATGATAAAATACATCTTTTGGTGAAGTTGGTTTAAACATTCTGTGTTTGAAAATACCTCTTTTAGAAAGTAGGGATTTTCTTGCCTAACTATCCAAGCCTGCCTCTGCTAGGTTTTGTATTCCTAGTCTGGAGTTTGAGTGACAGGGGCTGGGGGATTCCAGGAGGCAGGGTGAGTCAGCACAGGGCTGAATAGAGAGATCTGCATGCAGATGGGAGGGAGGAGCTGCACCTGGGACCTGAATAGGGCTTTGCCTTCCCTCCACAATGCTAGCTCTACCTCCTGTGGTGCGTCTGATGTCCTTGGCCTGCACTCTCAAAGGAAGAGAAGGAGTCCTGTAAACAAAGTGCTCCAGGACTGACCAGAACTGGTTTGGGCTAGGCAAAGGCCTCTCTGCCTTCAGAGAACAAAGGGAAAATGAGTATAAATATTGGGACCCAGACCCAAAAACATTGGATCACTTCTGGGAATCAAGACAAACCTTTGCTGAGGAGAAGAACCTGGAAGCTGAAGGAGGAGACTACCCTGTGCTGTGTGTTTGAGGGTTGGCCTGCAGTGGTTGCTTCATTGCCAAAAAAGGAGAAGAACTGAGTGTGCTTTCTATCGGCTTGAAGATCCATTTTCATATTTCACTATTGCAAGGCCACCTGTTCCCCATAGGCCAGAATGGGCAGTTTGATTATAGCATCTTATAATCCTAACTGACTCGATACTAGGTAGAAATCGAATTTAGTACGCCTGAACTCGGAATGATAAAATACATCTTTTAATGAAGTTGATTTTAACATTCTGTGTTTGAAAATACCACTCTTAGAAAGTAGGGATTTTCTTGCCTAACTATCCAAGCCTGCCTCTGCTAGGCTGTGTATTCCTTGTCTGGAGTTTGAGTGACAGGGCCTGGGGTGTCCCAGGTGACAGGGTGAGTCAGCACAGGGCTGAATAGAGAGATCTGCATGCAATTGGGAGGGAGGAACTGCACCTGGGACCTGAATAGGGCTGTGCCTCCCCTCCACAGTGCTAGCTCTACCTCCTGTGGTGCGTCTGATGTCCCTGGCCTGCACTGTCAAAGGAAGAGAAGGAGTCCTGTAAAAAAAATGCTCCAGGACTGACCAGAACTGGTTTGGGCTAGGCAAATGCCTCTCTGCCTTCAGAGAACAAAGGGAAAATGAGTATAAATATTGGGACCCAGACCCAAGAACTTTGGATTACTTCTGGGAATCAAGACGAACCTTTGCTGAGGAGAAGAACCTGGAAGCTGAAGGAGGAGACTACCCTGTGCTGTGTATTTGGGGGATGGCCTGCAGTGTGCTTTCTATCAACTTGATGAAGAATCTCAAAGGAATTCAACTAGAGCTTGTCTCCTGTCTGAAGTCTCAGGGATACAAAACGTCACCAACTAGCTCCCCCCTGAATTCCCCCTGCTGGGAATTGAAGTGCCTGCTGATGTGCTGGGCCATCTGAGAGATTGCGTTTTGCTCGGAGCTGGAAGCACAATGCAACAACGAGAAGCGTATTGCTGCCGCAGCTGCTGTCATCGCATCACCGAAGAAGCGAGCTGCCGCTGTCATCATTGCATTGCCGAAGCGCGGCATATCACGAGAGAAGCGTGCCGCTGCCACAGAGGTCACCGCCGCATTACTGGAGAAGCGCGTCACAGGACCTGTAGCGGATCCAAAGATCATCGACGTTGTTGCTTCGTAACCAAGATGCCATTTTGTTGCATTGGACCGGAGAACAGTATCGCAACAAGGTGCCATCTTGTCGCATCGTACTGGAGAGCAGTAAGAAACCAACGCATCACCTCACCACACTGTAAGGAAGTGAGCATCAACTCCCCTGCGTAGCAGTAAGGAATCTTCGCAACCACTTCCGTGCGAGTAAGGAACCGAAGCATCACCTTCCCTGCGACCCTTTTGTTACTCATTTAGGGTACATTGAGAGTAAAGTATTGCATTTACAACTTGAGAGAACTGAGCTATTTTATAACATTTTAAAGTCTATTTTTGAGTACAGTATTGTGGATTTTTTTCATTTGGTCTTGTGTTAAGTCTATATAAAAATACTTATTTTCATAATGCAACCTGTGTGCTGTCCATCTGTAGTGTTGTCACTGTATTACTGTATGTGTTCACAAATGCTTTACACACTGCCTCTGAGATAAGCCTGCCTCGTCGTACCAAACTACCAAGGGGGTGAGATGGGGTTATTTTAGGAGTGTAGCCCCTTACCCTGACTAGATGCAAGGGTCCCTATTTGGTCAAAGGTACCTACCTCTGCCAACCAGAGACCCCCAAATCTAACAATATGCATTTATTTCTGTTTGAATAAGTGAGTAGCTCTGGATGAGTGGTGGTGTGTGAGTGTCTGTATAGGTGTATGAGTGCTTATGATAGTGTTGTATTGATGAGTGAATACATGTATTGTGATTCTATGGGTGATTGAGTAGATGTGTGTGTAGACCTAGGAATCAGTGAGTGCGTATGTAGTAACTGGTATTTGTATGTCGATGGTTTCGAAAATGGTAGTCTGTATTTTACAGTAGGTGATTCAAAGGTTATATTAGAATGTGAGGAGGTGAATCAGATTTTCACGTGGATGATGTCATCAGTGATATAATTTGAGATGTCATCAGTGATGTCTCCAGTGATGTCACTGCCCATGTCACACATGATGTAATATGTTACGTCATCAGCAATGCATTTCTGGGGTGCGATTTGTAGTTAGCTGAACAAACTATAACCGGGGAATTTCTCTGCTTTTGTACCAGAGAAACATCCAACTAATTATAATGTTCCTGAAACCAATAGTTTTTTCAGTGAATTTCTAAGGTTTTTTAAAAGCTATTTTTTAACGATAACATGCCTGAAACCTATGGTTTTCTCAGTGAATTTCAAAGGTTTTTTTAAATACTAATTTTGAATTATATAATGTTCATTAAACCTATGTTTTTTTCACTAATTTAAAAATAGTTTTTAGCGATATTTTGTAACTTTAATATCCCAAAAATAGTTTTTGTAATTATTTTTGTTTGTTATTAAAATAATATAATGTCTTCTATTTTCTTAAATATTAATATATTTTGGGGGGGAGAAAAAAGTAGAGTTGTGCACCCATCATGTACCTATCTCGTTGGGTGTGCGGATTCAAACCGCCTTATTGGCAAAGTCATGAAGGATGCACATTTCAGCCAGCTCACTCCTCTTACGATTACAGGGAGGGAACAACAACGCTACATGTCCCAGGTCTTCCCTGCATTGATCTGCTGATCACAGGTCAGTTGTCAGCATGCCACAGCGGCTCCCTCACGGCTGGTTTATACCCACACCACACCCATGCAGCACAGGCATCACAGGACATGTGACCCTGCAAATAAAAAGGGCCAGGCACGTGCTCAAAGCCATTCTCACTCTCTATCTGGTTGTATCGCTGTGGTTATTATGTTGGTGGCAGCCGAGGTACTTCGGCCATCACAGGACTCCCGCAACGTGGCGATGACTTGAGGTGCACAGAGTTGGTGGCAGCTGAAACACTTTGCCCGACACAGGCCTTTTGTAATTATTTTTGTTTGTTATTAAAATAATATAATGTCTTCTATTTTCTTAAATATTAATATATTTTGGGGGGGAGAAAAAAGTAGAGTTGTGCACCCATCATGTACCTATCTCGTTGGGTGTGCGGATTCAAACTGCCATATTGGCAAAGTCATGAAGGATGCACATTTCAGCCAGCCCACTCCGCTTACGATTACAGGGAGGGAACAACAACGCTACATGTCCCAGGTCTTCCCTGCATTGATCTGCTGATCACAGGTCAGTTGTCAGCATGCCACAGCGGCTTCCTCACGGCTGGTTTATACCCACACCACACCCATGCAGCACAGGCATCACAGGACATGTGACCCTGCAAATAAAAAGGGCCAGGCACGTACTCAAAGCCATTTTCACTCTCTATCTGGTTGTATCCCTGTGGTTATTATGTTGGTGGCAGCCAAGGTACTTTGGCCATCACAGGACTCCCGCAACGTGGTGATGACTTGAGGTGCACAGAGTTGGTGGCAGCTGAAACACTTTGCCCGACACTGGCCTCCTGCCACGTGGCGATGACTTGAGGTGCACAGAGTTGGTGGCAGCCGAGGCATTTTTGCCGACACAGGCCTCCCGCCACATGGCAATGACATGAGCTGCACTGAGTTAGTGCCACCAGAGCTAAGCGGGTTTGCAGCCTGCCATGATGCGTCGGCCTCGATACACCATCCTGGCAATCAAGACCCGATTTGAATTGTGAGCTCGGCTGGACCGCATGTACGCCAAAGGCAGCTGGGTGTACAGACATGACTCCTTGGCGTGATGCAGCAGGATGCGCTGGGGGCCTCTGCTGTGGAATGCAGCGACTGCTGAGGAGGTTGCTCCGGTACGTGGTGGGCCCTCGTGGAGACATGCCGGTGGCGGCAGGTGAGCATTGAGGTCTGAGTGTGCAGAGTCGGGCAGTCTAGGGACCATGGCTGGGATGCTTGCAAAATATGTAGGAATCATGCACACTGCCTGAGAAGTTTGAGACAACATTAGGGTACAGGCCCAATGGTCCAGTTTTGCCTGCACATTGTTGGAATGCATGTGGTTTCTGTTGCGGTGATTGTGTGCAGTGATGGCAGGGGGCACATGTAGTACATGTGTGCAGGTAATTGCTCCCAACACGTGCAGGAAGCCTGCTATGGGGAGATTCCCTTGCTTGGTCTCTAGCTGTTCCTGCGCACTGTGGATGAAGTGAATATGCAGGTGTATCAAACTGAAAAGAATGGTGATGATTATAGGTATGATAAATCCTGCATGATGAGACCGTAACAGAACTTCGTTCGGTTGTAACATTTCTTTTCTTTCCTACGAAGGTTAGGACCACACAAACTTCTGTTACAGTCATTCTGTGCAGGATTGATAATACCTGTAAGCATTCCGGTTTGTCCAAGTGCAATACATTGTACCATATTACGTGTGTGACCATACTACGCTTGACCATTGTCTTCATTTTTCCAACAGGTTTCTGAATATGGAGTTTTGGGATTTCCAGGACGATCTACAGTTATTTTGATCCACAAGTTTACGTTACAAGTTTGTAATGTCACTCGTTATTTGATGTTTTTGTGTTGTTAATTTATGTTTTTCTAATAAAGTACTGTTTTTCCACTACTGTTGACTACTAGACTTCATGACGTGGTGCACCCCCATTTCAGTGACTACAATCTTGGGTCTGGAGCACATAGGCATCAAGCAATTGCTGGCATTGGGATTGGTTGTGCAGGAATACTGCGTATTAGGATGAGTGGGTGGTGCGGATACATGGGCCCTCAGTTGTTTTTGTGGACAGGCATCCAAGACGTGTGACAAAGTTTAATAGGGATGGCTGTGAGACTCCTCCAACTCTTGCAGTTGTTAGTTTGAAGGTACGAGAGGCCAACAGGTGCAGCACAGTCAGCAGCTATGTCTGTGGAATTATGTTGATTGTCCACTGTGTTGGTACCATCAGCCTGTGGGCAATGTGGCAGTGTGCACCAACTTGAGAATGGGCGATAATTCTTTTGCCACTTTTGCTGCGCTAAAGTGCTGATAACTCGGAGATAAGTCCCCACTGTTGGGTTATAGGGTGATTCTTAAACGGGCCCTTGTGTTTATTAGGACTCTTTTTGTAGCTACATGCAAATCTGAAGAAAAAAGATGAAAAAACAAGAAAAGTGGGCAGGGTACAAACACCCTGACCCCCTAGGCCTGCTCAGGGGATCCCCAAGTCCTGTAGGGCCAACAATTTTTTATTTTTTTATAGCGGCTGGGTGCACAAATCCAGACGAAGAAATAAAAAAAAATGATGGGGCGTATTCTCATGGACTTATCACTGAGTTATCTTCATTTTAGAGCAGCAAAAGTGGTGAAAGAATTATCATCCCATTCTCAACCTGGTGAAAACTGCTGATATCACCAGTTTTCCAGCAATAGTGTCCGCAAAAAACATTTCCACATATGAGAGCGACAACTAATGCTAATGATATGCAGTGTAGGCATTCGTTTGCAAATAAAACCACAAAAATACCAATATCCTGTTATTTTCACCCACCAGCCAAATCTGCGATACGATTCAAAAACAGGCGATACGCCACGTTTGCGGTAAGAATTTGACATCTGACTTTTACTGGTGTAAAGCAGAATGACTACCTACAGTATGAAAGGGAGCCCAGCCCAGAGCCACATCTGAAGAGTAACATATGTCATAGAGCTACTTATCATACAGCTCGGACACCCAAGAAGGCCACAACACCCACCACCACCACCACCCCCTGGACCTCCCCCTCCTACTACTCCTGAGGCGGCGCAGAACAGGAAAGCAGACCTTCCCAAAATGGCAAGGCCCCTCAGCCACACAATAGCTGAATGTTGGGAGAGGTGGGAACCAAGTTTGTGTGAAGGAGGCAAGTAACCCATCAATAACAATGCACACAATGGCAAGTGTAGCGGTGTTGTGCTGGACCGACCTTCCTATGCAGAGCACAGACTTCTCCATGTGTACATATACTGTTGGTGCTTGTAGTGTTGTGGACAGTGGACGCAACCATGTTACCTCAGGCAGTGGAGAAGATCTCAGTCATGTAGCTGTGTGTCCCCCCCTGTGGGTGGAAGCAGAAGTGAAGGGGTTGGTCCAACGTACACCACTTCAATGTAGGAGTGTGAATAAATAGGCCAAAGCTTTGGGCGTGGTTCACTTCTAGAATGGCCAATGAGTCTGCCAGAGCATCGGCCCTCACCCTGCTACGAGGCCATCGCGGTGACCACCGACCTCTCTGAAACATGCCCCATGCGAACCCAGTGGCACAGCACCCCAGAGTTATCTCTGTACAGACTACTGCCTTCAATGTACACCGCGGACAGCAGGGTTCCCAATTCAGATCGAGTCCAGATGACGCAGTCCAGTAGGCAACAGACATTGCTACCAGTGCGGCCCTCTCAGATCACGCATCATCGCTGGCTGTGCACACGCTGAGGGCTTCAGGTACCACTAACTCAGTGCACCACAATTCACTGCCACGTAGCCTTAGTGAGACAGAATTCATTAGGCAATAGACATTGCTCCCAGTGCGGCCCGCTCGGACCTTGCATCATCGCTGGCTGTGCACACACTCTTTGCAGCTCAAGTGAATGCTACATGGCTGTTAGCCCTTGCTGACTGCTGCCTCAGGCCTACACTGTGGTCAGCAGGGCTGACAATTCAGATAGAGTTGTGATTGCAGATGACGCAGTCCAGTATGCAACAGACATTCCTACCAGTGTGGCCACCCGTACCACATATCATCACTGGCTGCCCACAAGCTGAGTGCTTCAAGTACCACTAACTCAGTGTAGCTCAAGTCAACACCACATGGCTTTGGGCCCTTGCTGACCAATGCCTCCAGCGTACAATGCGGTCAGCAGGACTCACAATTCAAGATTAGTGCCAATTCAAATTGTGTCAGAGAGCATAATCGGTTAAGAAGACCAAATGCTCCCAATCTGTGCAGCTCAAGTCAACACTACATAGCTGTGGGCCCTTACTGACCGCTGCCTCTGACCTACACTGCGGTCATCAGGGGTCACAATTAAAATTGAGTCTTGATTCATTAATTGCAGAGTCCAGTAGGCAACAGACATTGCTCCCATTATCGATGGCGGGGTACTCTCTGAGTGCTTCAGGTACCATTAACTGTACAGCTCAAATCAATGCCCCATCCTTATGGGCCCCTACTGACTTCTGCCTCCAGCCTACACTGCGGTTCAGCAGGGCTCACAATTCAAATTCAGGGTTGATTCAATAATTTCAGAGTCAAGTAGGCAACTAACTATAACGTCGCTGAAACCTGCATATTTCGACAATGTATTCCATACATATTTCATCTTTAGTTCCATACGCCTACACTGCGGTCAGCAGGGCTCACATTTTAAATTCAGTCTTGATTTATTAATTGCAGAGTGAATTGTGCTTTTTGTCCTTGGATTTTGTCAAGAGGAAGTGACAAAAAGCATTCCTCGATGTCTGTACTGACTACTGCCTTCCATCTACACTGCGGACAGCAAGGCTCACAATTCAGATCGAGTCGCATTTGCAGATGAGACAGTCCAGTAGGCAAAAGACATTACTCCCAGTGCACCACAAGTCACCACCACGTGGTCTTATCGAGGCAGAATTCATTAGGTAAAAGATATTGCTCCCAGTGCGGCCCGCCCAAGCCATGTATCCTCGCTGACTGCGCACACGCTGAGCGCTACTGTTACTATGTATGTATGTATGTATAGGCATTTATATAGCGCACTACTTACCCGGAGGGTCCCAAGGCGCTTCGACCGCTGCGAAACCCTTCCTGGCTTCCCTGAGAGATGGTCCCTTAATGGGTATCTCCAGGGTGAGACCAGGCATCCCCGGCGGTCTGGTGGGGCCGTAAGTGAAGATGAGGCAAGCTAATGCCCAGAGTTGCCGAGTGTGATCGCTGATCAGAGTGGGCACCGAGGCGAGAGAATTATCGAGTCTGCTGACCCTGGTCCAGAAACCTGCCGCGCCGGGAATCGAACCCTGGTCCCGGGCCGTCCTCTGCTCTCGGGTCTGCCGCCTCTAACCAGTGAGCCACACTACTAACTCAGTGCACCACAAGTCAACACCACATGGTTGTGGGCCTTTGCTGACCGCTGCCTCTGACCTACACTGCGGTCATCAGGGGTCACAATCAAAATTGAGTCTTGATTCATTAATTGCAGAGTCCAGTAGGCAACAGACATTGCTCCCATTATCGCTGGGGGGTACTCTCTGAGTGCTTCAGGTACCATTAACTGTACAGCTCAACTCAATGCCCCATCCTTATGGGCCCCTACTGACTTCTGCCTCCAGCCTACACTGCGGTTCAGCAGGGCTCACAATTCAAATTCAGGGTTGATTCATTAATTTCAGAGTCAAGTAGGCAACTAACTATAACGTCCCTGAAACCTGCATATTTCGACAATGTATTCCATACATATTTCATCTTTAGTTCCATACGCCTACACTGCGGTCAGAAGGGCTCACATTTTAAATTCAGTCTTGATTTATTAATTGCAGAGTGAATTGTGCTTTTTGTCCTTGGATTTTGTCAAGAGGAAGTGACAAAAAGCATTCCTCGATGTCTGTACTGACTACTGCCTTCCATCTACACTGCGGACAGCAAGGCTCACAATTCAGATCGAGCCGCATTTGCAGATGAGACAGTCCAGTAGGCAAAAGACATTACTCCCAGTGCACCACAAGTCACCACCACGTGGTCTTATCGAGGCAGAATTCATTAGGTAAAAGATATTGCTCCCAGTGCGGCCCGCCCAAGCCATGTATCCTCGCTGACTGCGCACACGCTGAGCGCTACTGTTACTACTAACTCAGTGCACCACAAGTCAACACCACATGGTTGTGGGCCCTTGCTGACCGCTGCCTCCGGCCTACACTGTGGTCAGAAAGTCTTACACCTATCCAATCCAATCCAATCCTGCCAACATCGCTGGCTGCACACATGCTGAGCTCGTCAGGTGCCACTAACTCTGTGCATCACAACTCATGAACTCTTTATGATTGACTTTGGTGCTGTAGAGACCTGACGCAACAATGGCACCCCAGGAAGCAGGAATCACCGGGAGGGACATTAACAATTTCTTCACATGAGCACGCTCATCTTTGGTGCCCCTACCTCAGTGTACCACAAGTCATGGACCCTTTACTATACAATCTTTTGTGTGTGATTTAAGATCTGTTGCCCCTAACTTAGTGCACCACAAGTCATGGACCCTTTATGATTGAATCTCTGTGTGTGATCCGATGGTCACTGTTGTAGTTGTTGCCAGCACCAACCATTCCCTGAGGGCTGGCTTACACTCACCCCGCATGCATCCACAGACGTCACTGGACATGTGACCCTGGTAATATTAAGGGGCTGAGCGCACGTGCCCGTAGCCAATTCCACCATCTACCTAACTGTGTCCGTGTGTTCATTATGTATGCATGATGGTCCTGGGCCCTACTACATTACTTTGTGCTATTGACTGCGCAGACAACCATGTTATGTCTGTCAGTGGGGAAGACCTCGGTTATGTAACTTTGGGTCATTCTATGAGTACATGGGTAGAAACTGGATGATTAGAGTACTGCAAGGAGAGTGTATGGTGAATGTATAAGTGCTTGGGGATTGGCGGAGTGATTGGATAAGTACATACTTTGGCAGAGCCTAACCTCGACCACCAGCTTGGCTCTAATTGGCTGCCAACCTGTGGAGCATCAGGATTTCAAACCAAGCCTCGGGAGAGCTGATGCTATGCACGGAGCATGAGTAGGCACTGCACCGGTTCCTGAGTCACCGCCCTTCTCTGCAACAGGATCCCCACAGCATTTGCTCTAGTACCCAGGGTTCCCACCCACTAAAATCAGGGCCAATTGCTAGCAGGAATACTGCACGGATGCCTGGAAAACTGAGTCCAAGAGCTTGGAATTCTCATTGTGGTATACTGCATTCAGTGGATACCCTCCCAGGTCGTTAATCTCTTGATCAAGGAATTCTGACAGTTGGATCCCCTGCGTTCCTTCCACTGGATCCCCTAAAGCGAGCTGCTGGGTCCGTGGATCACCAGTAATAATAGGCCCAGAATCCTGTCGGCAAGATATTCCAAGCCCCACAGCTGGAACATTGACACAGGGCGGATAGAATCTATGGAATTCTGTAAGCGTAAGTGGAGGGGAAGGGGCCAGCAGAGCTGGTGTATGCCAGTCAGGGGAACAACTAGAGCCAAATTTCGGGGAAGGCTGATAGAAATTTTTTGGGGGGGGGGGCTAATTCTTCCAGTCATAGGCAGAGTGGAGATGCAGTGGCTCTAAGAAAAAGTGAAAACAGAACAAAGCCTCAATTACAGGTAAATGGTCTTTTAAATATCTGTGAAGTACTCGGGTGCTGTGCTGAGAGCCGCACACTCAGTGCGTTCACACTAGGCGGCCGCGCTGAGAGACGCGCACCCAGCGTGATCACACTAGGGGGGTCATGATGAGAGCAGCGCACACAGTGCGTTCACACTAGGGGGCCGTGCAGAGCGCCACGTTAGGATCACCACTCCAAACTTATCATTAAAAAAACTGTCCACTTCCATTAATCCCCATCCCCCAGGGCATGCCCAATTCTTTAATGTTTTTAATAATCATTAGGAAAGGGGGGCCACGTGGTCCCCCTTCCCTTGTCCAATTCTTGCTCCGGGGACCCTATCCCTCGGGGCCTGGCCTCCTCATTGGGGACTGTGGAGGGAGCCCCAATGCACCCACGGTGCCACCAGCTCCCCGCCTCCTGCAGGAACCGGCATTGCTTTTGGGAAATAGGAACTGCTAACATGCAGCTCCACTTGTCCAAAAGCAATCCTGCTTTGCTTTATTGAAGCGAGAGCAGGTGTTCCTGCTCTTGCTTCAATGAAGCAAACCAGGGTTTGTTACGCCAGGGAGGGAGCCATGCTCCAGCCCTGCCATTGCAAACAGCAATGTCCTGGTGTGGGTACCCCAGGACATTGCATGAGCCAGCCCTGGGGAGTGGCGGTCCCCAGGGCTCTCAAGGGCTCCAGGAGGGGGGCGTGCATCTTTGGGGGGCCAGTGAGGCCCCCTGCATATTTAATTAAAGCCCCAGTGGTGGCGGTCCCCGGGGCTTAGGAGGGCCTCGGAGGCCCCTCACTAATTACAAAACAAGCCCTGGGTAGGTGGCTGTCAAAAACAGCTGCTTTCTGAACCAAGTGCTACCTTTTTGCCAAATTTGGTGTAATTCCGTTCAGCAGGTTGGGCTGCAGTCTTTGATAACATTTCCTATGGAAATTATCATGTAAAAAAACTTTTTTTCTCTCATATAGCTACTGATCAACACATGCAGCAGTTTACAGAACAACAGATATAATGATGCACAAATTAATACAGTTTAATCACTAATCCATGCACTCAGTGAGACACATTTAATCACTCCCTCATACAATCAGTCATGCACCTACTAAATCCTTCATCCAGACATTTATACATCCACTCATTCTTCAATATGTAAGACATATTTTAACTTTACAGAAACATACAGTCACTGGATGTTGTCATCAGTGATGTCATTTGAGTTGTCATCAGTGATGTCATCAGTGATGTCACTGACCATGTCATGAATGATGTAATATGTGACATCATCAGCAGTGGATTGCGGGTGCGCGATATATAGTTAGCGCATCTAACTATATATGGAATTTCAATGGTTTTATGCGAGTAAAATAAGGTTTTGTAAATGCAAATCCCTAACTATATATGGCCTAAAACCTATGGTTTTTTCATTGAATTTTCAAGGTTTTGTAAATGCAAATTCCTAACTATATATCGACTATAACCTATGGTTTTTTCAGTGAATTTCAATGGTTTTTTAATAGCAAATATGAAAAGCTTTAAAATGTCAAGTACGTGATAGATAAAAACATTTTCGTATTTATGCACGCTGATGTGCTTTGAACGCTGCCCCCCTCCCCTCTTTTCTCTTAGTAGTACTCTCTCTTTGCAGATAGTGAAGAGTAGTTAACGCAGGCCTTTACCCCCGTTGTAATCCGTCCTGCCTGCTTGTCTCTCCATTTGATTGATTATTATCCAAGCATTTACTGTTTTACAATTGATTCTCTTTGGTTCATTCTCTATTTACAAACAAGCACAAAGTCGCAATACTCTGTTTAGTCTTTGCAGATCGTGAAAAATCGTGTAAAAAAATAAAAGTAATCGAGCAAAATCAGTAGGCCACTAATTGGATCTCTTTTTGACCTCGCTAAAATAGAAATATTATAAACAACCCTTCATGAGAAATACGAAAATAGTGAGATGAACTGAGCTCCACACATACATGGATGTTGAGTGCCATAGTTGAGAGTTCTGAGCAGTGCTTGTAAGACTATCATAAATGACAACAGAGGGGACAGGCAACAAGAACCATCAGTCAAAGAGGGGAGGGCAAGTTCTTCTCTTCCGGGTCATGTTGGGGCGCTACAGGAACTGATCGAATTGGTAGTCTACAGTGTTTCTGGATGTTTCAGACTAAAGCTGGCGTCAGCATGAGAGCACTACCATCTCGTAGCTCCGTCGTGGTCATTCCGCGAGCAATCATGGCAGCCGCTCCCCACCGGAAGCCTGCGGGAGTCGGGGGCCCCCAAGACTTTTGTAGAATCTTCACGGCTGAGGGGACGCTTTTCGAGAATGGAGCCCAAGCCCTAGCAGGCAAGCGTCCGAGTTCCAAGGTGTCCCAGGGCCATTTTAGTGGACCAGGCCCAAAACCGAAGAGCCGTCCGCCATTTTAAGAGTCATGTGGCAGCCGCCTATCGCTGCACTGCAAGAGTGGGAGCAACTCAACAACATGGTGAGCGAGACGCGGTAGCCGCAAGAGCGGGCGCAACTCAGCTGGATGGCCGCCACCTGGGGAGGCCCGTTCACGCCGCCTCCCCCACGCCCGCCCCCCCCCCGGGCCGCCCCACGCCAATTTTCGGAGCAGCATTGTAGGATACCAAAACCAGTGCGGCAGTTTACTGGACATCACCTGGGTGCCATCAACATCTCAGCGCGTTCTACTGGCCTTGGGACTATTCGCACAACAGACCGCTACTGACGAGGCCTCCCCCCGCACCACCCGGGACGCCCCACGCCAATTTTCGGAGCAGCATTGTAGGATACCAAAACCAGTGCGGCACCCAGGCGACATCACCTGGGTGCCGTCCAGAACTCAGCACGTTGTGCTGCCTTGGGACTATTCGCACAAAAGACAGCTTCTGACAATTGTTGCTTTTTTTGGTGAAAAATGTTTAAAAGTTTTTACAGTTTTTGTTCCGTTCATTATATTTAAAAGTTAATAAAGTTTTATAATCTTACTTTGTTGGAGTGTTATAAAAAATTTTTTAAACGGGTGAATGGGGCCTTGAATCGGGTTATTGTCATGTGTGGGCTTTGCAAGTGTACTGCTACAGGATCGGACATTTCAAACTCAAATGCCCGTTCTTTTTCTTACCTTTCCGAAGCATGGAGCGCAATAGCAGGCAGAGAAAGGGTGATGCAAGTGTTGAACACTGCCTAGCCTGGAAGTTGCTGGCAGTGCCCCCCCCCCCGCCCGCTCCTGAAAGAGGACACACACACACCGCCGCCCCGAGTACTTCACAGAACTTTAAAAGACCATGCGCTTGTTTATGAGGCTTAAATGGTTTATCACCCCTTCTAGAACCCCTGCATCGACCCTCTGACGTTTCCTGTAAGAATTACCACGTAACACAATACCAAGCCCTTTCAGCTGAAACCCCCGAGGAATCATGGGGCATATTATCAAGGGGGTTTATCTCCGCTTTTTTGGCTTTAAAAGCCAAGAAAGCGGAGATAAAATTATCTCCCTATTACCAAGCTGTCGCTAACACCAGTTAGTGACAGCTAAAAGGAGATAGCGACCATCGTGGGCCCCGCTTTGCATGTCAGTGATAGTGCCCTGAGCAGTTCTTAGCCATGTTATCCAATGGGAGGTGGATAACATGGATAAGAGCATTTGCTCGATAATACATGAATATCGCTGACTTTTCTGCGATATTCATGCATTGCGGCCGTTTTTTATCGCATTTGCGATAAACCTTGCTAATAGCAAGGTTTATCTGCGATAAAAATCGCCGATGTGCGGCGATAATTTTTGTCTCTAAACAAGTTAGAGACAAAAATTATCGCTAGTTGTTGGTAATATGCCCCCGGGTTTTTGCTTGCAGAAATCGGGAGGCGGGAGACTAGCACTGAAATCAGTAGTCTCACGCCTGAATCGGGAGGGTTGGCATGTCTGGATTCTCTACAGCTGGGGCCATAAACTACATCCGCAGGGGTAGGTGATAGCCTGGGACCAGCCTGGCATCTAAAATGGCTGCCGTGCACGACAAAATTGTGGCATTGGAAAAAAGGCAAGATGGCACAGACAATGTTTATCAATAAGGATTCATTTATAAAAAAATATTTTATCGCAGTGACAAATTGGCGGTCAACACTTCCTGATTTCCATCGAATCGAACGTTAACAGACGTCACGCAGCAAAAAAAATAAAAAGCTCACACACAGCCGCTGGAAGAGATGTATCAACATATATGAGCCTCCTCAGCCACCCTCATGAAACATAGGAGATTAGGATACGTCTCCCGCACCCCCTTATACCTAGTAATTTAATTAAAACGAAGCACAAAATGGCGAATTCCCGTTTCGCTACCAGTTTGCGGCCCAGTTCGCGGCCCGTGAAGCGCTTCTACAGTGAAAAATCATTTTTTTTTATTTTCCCCACGGGACCCTTTAATAACCCCAACAACATTCCTAGGGGGTCAAGAGGGGTATACCTTGCCCCCTTTCATTAAATTCCCCCTTCGTTTTTCACCTCTTCTTCTCTCTCGATCCTACCGAGAGATAAGATGGCGGCCGCTCCGGACTGTTTAGAATGTTGACAGACACGGGGGAGCCAATCAGCTTCGCATCGCAAAGTTCCGTTTCGCGAAAAGTAAGCGAACCGGAGCGCAGCCTGGAGCGCTGTTACAGATATATATCTTGATTTAAACGTTAATTTCTCAAAAACTACTGAGGCACATACATTGAGACCTAGCAAAGGCACATCGGGCTAACAGTCCCTACAATTTTGCCAAGTTTCGTGCAAATCCATTCAGCCGTTCGAGCTAAAAGTGAGTCCAACCGCCCTATGGAAATTAACATGGGAAAAACGCGTTTTGGGACCCCCCTTTTTTCTCGGCCCCCCCTCGACAAAACCCCCCCAAATTTCCAAGGGCTGCTCAGAAACAAAATGTGCCATTTTCCTGAAAATTTCAGCCGATTCCGTCCACAAACGCCAAAGTTATTAGACATAGAATTTTCAAAAATCCCATAGGGAATAATTCCTAACTATATAGGTAATATATATATATATATATATATATATATATCTTTTTTTTGGGGGGGGCAAAGATGCAAAGCACTCCGAAGTGAAAGCCTTAAGCTTGTTTATTCGACAAAACGATTTTGTCGATTAAACAAGCTTAAGACTTTCACTTCGGAGTGGTTTGCATCTTTGCCCGCAAAATTGAATACGGAGCCAGGATCCGGCTCCCATGCCAAGCACCCACTGCGAGAGCGCGCTGTATGAAGGATCACTTTGTGGATATATATATACATATATATATATATATGAAAACAAAGTGCCCGAAAGCATTGAGAAGGCACATGACTTCACTCTGGCTTTTCAGCTTTAAAATGCAGTTTTACCCAATGCTCTGCTATTCATGCCGCATGGCCGATGCGTTTCGAGGATGAAATCCTCTTCTTCCTGGGCTGCTTACATGAACAACACATCGAGTGCCCACAGTATTTCCGGCATTATTTATTTCAAATGTTCCCAATGTGGGCGTTTGCTGAGTGCAATGATCTTGTGGTGCCGGATGGGACATTGAGTCCATACTGTGAGCGCAAATCTTTCCTTTTGTAAGGTCAATGTGTTTTCATAATTCGAAACTTTGCAGTAGTCCTTAGTAGGTGACAGAGTTTTGAGCCAAGCTCTTTTTGCATGTAAAATGATGTGCTGAACCGGTGTCGATTAGTACAACTCCTCAGCCTCTTTAGTTCAAAGATGGTGCTCCACTCAACGGCAGGACGGCCGTGTAATTATCTGAAAACAAAGTGCCTGAACGCATTGAGCAGGCAAACAACTTCACTCTGGCATTTCAACATTAAAATGCAGCTTTCCCTGCAGCTCATAGTAGTTTACCTAGGATAGATTATATTTTATTACCTACGGCGCTGGCAACTATGATCCAAGAGGTGAAGTTTCTTGGTAGGGGCATTTCTGACCACTCTCCGCTATGGGTGCGGCTGGCCCTAGACCTTCCAGAAGTGGGGAGGATAGCTCCCATCAGCACATGGCAGTTGAAAGATCCAGCCATTAAGAAAAAGGTGCTGCAGATGTCAGATCGTTATTTCGTGGGAAATGTGGGGTCTGTTGACTCGGTGCAATCCCTCTGGGAAGCATACAAAACAGTGGCAATACACAAGGTATTGTCCCTAGTGTCAGGCAAGACGAAGAAAAGACAAGCAGATGTGGCCCAGAAAGAGAGGGACACCAGGTGCCAGTTTTTGGAGGAGAAAGAAGCTGAAATGACACTGTTTAGCCCTTTACGACAATCCACTTGGATTCAATAATGCGCAAATTGAACTGACTAAACACTGCAGCTCACTTGAGGAGAATCGAGCACTATGAGTACCACAGGCCATAGCGGCCACCACGCCCAGTGGGTGGGAACTAATTATCAAAAGCAGTGCTCAGAGAAATTGCAGTGTGCTGTGCAGTTTAGCCGAGAGCCCCTGACGAATTGATGGACTCATGAAACGCGTCGGGCTGAAAACATTTTGTTGGACAGAGCTGGCCTGTCACCACGCTCCTTCCATTAAAGATGAGTGGCTGAATTTACTTGGTGCTGGGCCTTTACTATAACAGGCAACTCTTTTTGATGGATATATATATATATATATATATATATATATATATATATATATATATATATATATATATATATATATATATATATATATATATATATATATACATATATACATATATATATATATATATATATATATATATATATATATATATATATATATACATATACATATATATACATATATATATATATGCATGTATATATATATATATATATATGTGTATATAGTATATATATATATATACATATATATATATATATATATATATATTCAACTTTGAGCAAAGGATTAGTTACCGGGATCCATATCCCTTAGTCAGGTGGCGTGTTGCGCTCGGCTAATCCCATCGCCGAGTATTGACCATGTCCAGAAAAAATGCTTTCAAAAGCAAAAACACGCACTCGGAAAGGTGCAGCAAACAAGGGGTTTATTCACGAGGTAACGCTACGCGTTTCAGCACAAGGGTGCTATTAAGTTACTGGTACTTTCCAGTTAATTTGCACATCTGAGTCTCGTAATGCACCCAATCTTTATGTCAGCCTAACAATACATTAGGACAGTGGTATGATTAATTTGGAATTTGTGTTATAATTTCCTTCATTATTTCCCCGATATTTATGGGAAGAAGATGCGTTTTTAGAGGCACAAGCTAGTAATTACTTCTGCAGGCAACTGTCATATACTATACTGGCACTATATGATTCTACATGCTTGATAAGAATGAGTTTATGTCTCCTTTCACGTTCTGTTGAAAGTCACATTTTTACGTTTGCAATTCTATGATGTAATAGACATAAAACGTGAAATGACTAGTTAACAATGGCCGACGCGATTCATGCATTGAATGTGTCCTTCTACTATGTTTACTAAACATTATGGTCATTCTTGTTTGTACATAAGTTGTTCATGATTGGTTTAGGTCAAACGTGTGATCAAGGCACCCTTGTGCTGAAACGCGTAGCGTTACCTCGTGAATAAACCCCTTGTTTGCTGCACCTTTCCGAGTGCGTGTTTTTGCTTTTGAAAGCATTTTTTCTGGACATATATATATATATATATATATATATATATATATATATATATATATATATATGGATGTCAAGCTAAAAAATGTTAATAACACACTACAAAGCACCCTACACAGGAAAAGCACGGCTGGCAATATTACATTGCACGCCAACAGCTCACATCCTAAACACCTCATCGCCAGCATACCATACGGAGAGGTCCTGCGACCTAAACGTATCTGCAGCGATGGGGATGATTTTAGGAAATGTGTTGAAGACATGCGCACAAGACTTAGGGTGAGAGGCTATAGCAACAACATCATTAATACAGCCATTAACAGAGCAGAAGAACGCCCCAGAAGCAGCTTATTTAAAGATGGTCCCATCCAATCCACCACTGAAAAGATCAACTCTGACAATCCCAGATTAATCTTGACCTATTCTCGTCAGGGAAGGAAAATCAGGGCCATTGTCCACAAACATTGGCCGATCGTCCTTACTGACAACATCCTGGGTGAAAGATTATCCATTCCCCCCGCTGTAACTTTCAGAAAGGGAAGATCCATGGGCAATGACCTGGATAAAAACTCTCCAGAGACTAGAAAACCGACAATATGGCTTCAACCTACAAAGGGTTTTAAAAAATGTACTACATGTCGGGCCTGCAAATTCGGCTGCAACAAATCTACATACGAGACCCCTTTCAATGCATCCCCTATATCCATCAAGGGGAGTTTTAATTGTAAAACGGACTTTGCTGTCTACATCCTGACATGCACCTGTGGTTTAAATTATGTGGGAAGCACAAAACTACAGGTGCATGTCAGGATCCTACAACACCTGAGAGCCATTCTTCACAATGACGCTGCCTATCCCGTGGCCAGGCATTTCGCTAAGTGCCACAACAAAGACATTAATTGTCTTTCGTATTTTGGCAACAGAGAGAGAAAGCTAAGACAGCTGGAAACGAAGTTTATATTGGAATTAGACAGCAAGTGGCCCAGGGGCCTGAATAACACGGAAGATATGTATACATATCTTTAGAAAACTATTGTGCCTAAAAAAACTCTGTGTATGAGGACTTTTTGCAAAAAGTCTCTTTTCTTTTTTAACTAATTTTATATTTTTGATGATTATACACTGCACAATAAGTAGCGAGTTTGCATCTAGTCTTCAGCCCATGTATATATCTATACACCCTCTCTGCCACGCCCGCTCTCATGACTCTCCTCTGTCCTTTAAATAGTCTATACTGACTTTTTACAAACATAACATATATTCTATGACTTCTTTCCAGATGTCCTATGGACACTGACAAATTCTGATTTAAACAATGAATTATGTGAAATTATATGTTTATGTGTATATAATAATGTATAGCTATGAACTTTTAATTGACTTGTTTGTCAACACTTATTGCACGTTGAACACTTTACATCTATTTTCTTTTTGCACTATTAGCACAAGAAACAGCACTTTATACAGGAATTTGTTTGAACTTTGTATGGTCTAACAGGATTCACATTATTCTTACCTTGAATGCATGAACATATGGCGCAATTTACGTATGAAATATGTCAATAGGTTAAAGCAGTATTTCCTTAAGGTCGTGTATATGACCCATAGTAGAACAATTCTGGGCTCATTATTGGAAACAATTTTATAAATGGATTTATCCTGGTATTTTAAATTTAATGGTGTATATCAACTCGCCTTAAGTTTGCAATTAGAAGATCAGTATGCCACAGAATATAAACTTGCATTTAAGCGGTTATTATCATTGTTTGTCCTATTGATGTAAATTAGCCTGGGAAAGTTATATATCCATTCGGTAGTCTTTCTTTCATGCTTATCAACCATGTGACCTGCAGCCCACTCATTGTAGGGGGTGTGTACATTTGATGTAAAAAAAGTATAAAAAAACACAACGGTCGCAATGTTAGCTGAATGTGATCAAGGGCCAAACCAAACCATACAGATACTCATACTGATACTGAAAAAAAATCTAATAACCCATATACACACACATGTAGCTACTCACCAACCCATGCAGCCACTTATACACAAAGTGAAACACTGATACATATATTTTAATATTTAAAAATTACTCGCTAATATATGTATTCACTAAGCTACAATTAATAAGCCAGTTAACCAATCAATTTCTTTTTTTAAAAACATCCATTTACACACTTATTAAAACATTTAGTCTTCCTTCGACCTTTACATATGCATATATAAAACATATTTATTTTCAGAAAGACACACATTCACTGGATGGTGCCATCAGTGATGTCATGAGTGATGTCACTGACCATGTCATGAGTGATGTAATATGTGACGTCATCAGCAGTGCATTGCAGGCACGCAAGTTATAGTGAGTCCAACTAACTATAACGTGGGAATTTCAATGGTTTTATGTCAGTAAAATTTCCAGCTAACTATAACTGGTGTGAAACCTATGGTTTTTTCAGTGAATTTAATAGGTTTTTTAAATGCTAATTCCTAACTATAACTGGTGTGAAACCTATGGTTTTTTCAGTGAATTTCAAAGGTTTTTTAAATGCTAATTCCTAACTATAACTGGTGTGAAACCTATGTTTTTTTCAGTGAATTTCATAGGTTTTTTTAATAGCAAATTTCTATATCTATGAAATGTAATATTTTTTATAATGAATCCTATAATGTATATTTATGTAATACTATTTTTTTTATGTATAGTGATCATGTTTTTTTTGGTGGTTTTTTTTTGCCCTGGAGCGCTCCCGGTGCGTGTCCCGGTGAGCGCACCGGAAAGCGCAGTCTTGCGGCGCACCCCAGGGCACGTACCGGTTAGCGTCCCATTGGCGCTTTTTCCGCGAAAGAAAACATCATCGTGACGTATCGCGTAGCCGCGTCCACGTGATACGCACGGCATAAACGCACCCTGAAGCACTCAAGTGCATACGATCGCGCAACGTAAGCATCTGATGCGCTTACGCGACACGCCCCTGGGCGTGCCCCGGGGAGCCTAGCGTAAGCGCGTTGGGTTATGTGACCTAAAAATAACACTTTTTATTGGTGCAGGACAGTTTTGGTTTCCAAATGATGAAAGCCCTGGTCATGTGACCTGAAATTAACACTTTTCATTGGTTCAGGACAGTTTTTTTTCCCTAATGATGAAAGCCCCCACCTTTTTTCCTCATTCTCACTTTGTACTTTGAGTGAAGAAGACCTGTTGAAAGACCTCTCTGTACTTTTTTGGACTGAAAAATGGCTTCAGTAGCAGCAGCAGCAAGAGCATCTCAGCCACCACCACCACCACCACCAAGAGGACCACCACAACACCACACTGGTGGAGATGAAGAAGAGGAAAAGGAGGAGGAGGAAGAGGAGGGGAGGAGGACATTCCTGCCAGAAGACAATACCCCATATAGGCCAAAGCCACACATTGTATGAGAGTTTTTTTCCATCCCAAGTGGCCAAAAAAAGGTGAATGCGCCAAAGGTGACTTGCCTAATCTGTAACACGGAACTTTCAAGGGGGAACCCTAACAAAAAATACTCATTTGGAAATAACACCATGATTCGCCCAAACATTCAACCCCAGTTTGGGAAATACAAGATCACTTGTATTTTTTGTAGGAAAACCATCACCTATGGTGAGCAAAGCATAAAGCTCATCAACCGTGCTGGTGACAACCACAAATGCCCCAAAAATCCATAATTATTTCCTGGGGTTTTTTTTGCTCCGGTTGAGCCGTTTTCAATTCCTTGTTTTTTGTTTCTCCCCAGAAAAATAACAAAAAAAATATAAAATAGTTCATAAAAGCCAAAAAAAGTACAAAATGTTCAAAAAAAATTAAAAAAAATATAAAACAACAAAAAGAAGATAAAAAAATTTATAAAAAAAGGCTTCATTTTTAAAAAACTCTGTCATTCTTTTTCCCCCCGGTACGCTCCCCAGTTCGCTCCCCGGTGCGCATACCGGGCGCTCCCCTAGCGCATATCTAAAAAAATAATATATTTTTTCTTTTGCCCCGCGGGGCCCTTTTATGGCCCCCACATCAAACCTAGGCGGGCAGGGGGGTCTACCTGCCCCCTTTTGGTCTTTCCCCTCTTTTTTTTTTCCACCTCTTGTGTCTCGATCCTACTGAGACAATAGATGGCGGCCGCTCCGGACTGTTTGGAATGTTTGCAGACACCCGAGAGCCAATCAGCTTTCTGCGCGCGAACTCGCGTGGCGCGCTGGTTCGCGCCCCGGTGAACGTACCGGGGCGCGCTTATAGATATATATATTTTTTTAACCTAAATTACTCAAAATCAACTGGAGCACATATCTTGAGACATAGCAAAGGCACATCGGGCTACCAGTCCCTACAATTTTTCCAAGTTTCGTGGAAACCCATTCAGCCGTTCGGGCTAAAAGTGAGGTCGACCGCCCTATAGAAATTAACATGGGGAAAACACTTTTTGGGACCCCCCTTTTTTCTCGGCCCCCGCTTGACGAATCCCCCCCAAACTTTCAGGCAAGGACCGGAGCGGCGCGAGGCAAATTTGAGGAAATTTTTAGGCAGATTCCTCAACTGGCGCCAAAGTTATTCCCAATAGAATGTTGCGATTTCCCTATTGAAAATAATCCTAACTATAACTACCTACTGGCGACCGCCAGTAGGTAATATACATATATATATATATATATATATATATATATATATATATATATATATATATATATATATATATATATATATATATATATATATATATTACCTACTGGCGGTCGCCAGTAGGAATATATAGTTAGGATTTTTTCTGTATGGAACTTTTGAAAATTCTATGTCTAATAACATTGGCGCTTGTGGACAGAATCGGCTGATTTTGTTTCTGAGCAGCCCCTGAAAATTTGGGGGGGTTCCGTCAAGGGGGGGCCGAGAAAAAAGGGGGGTCCCAAAACGCGTTTTTCCCATTCATTTTTCCATAGGGCCTTTGGCCTCACTTTTAGCTCGAACGGCTGAATGGATTTACACGAAACTTGGCAAAATTATAGGGACTGTTAGCCCGATACGCCTTTGTTGGGTCTCAATATATGTGCTCCAGTGGATTTTGGGAAATGAACGTTTAAAAAAACAGATATATCTGTGACAGCGTCCCAGATAGCGCACCAGATCGCGTACTTTTCGCGTAACGGAGCTTTGCGTAGCGAAGCTGATTGGCTCTCCGGTGTCTGTCAACATTCTAAACAGTCCGGTGCGGCCGCCATCTTGTCTCTCGGTAGGATCGAGAGACAAGAGGAGGAGAAAAACGAAGGGGGAATTTAATGAAAGGGGGCAAGGTAGATCCTTCTTGACCCCCTAGGAATGATGTTGGGGTTATTAAAGGGTCCCGTGGGGGAAATAATAAAAATTAGATTTTTCGCGGTAGAAGCGCTTCTCGGTTCGCGAACCGGGTCGCAAACTGGTAGCGAAACGTGAATTCGCCATTTTGTGTTGCGATTTAATTAAATTACTAGGTATAAGGGGGTACGGGAGACGTATCCTGACCCCTTATGTTTTCTGAGGGTGGCTGAGGAGGCTCATATATGTTGTTACATGTCTTCCAGCGGCTGTGCGTGAGCGTTTTTTTTTTTTGCTGCGTGACGTCTGTTAACGTTCGATTCGATGGAAATCAGGAACTGTTGACCGCCATTTTGTCACTGCGAGTAAATTTGTTAAAAATAATTGTTATAAATTAATCCTTATTGATAAACATTGTCTGCGCCATCTTGCCTTTTTTGCAATGCCACACTTTTGTTGAGCATGGCAGCCATTTTAGATGCCTTGACCAGACCCACTCTCTGCACGCCGCCGATCTTCAGCATGGCTCCCCACCCTCGCAAGCATCTCCCCCACGCACTGGTCACCCATCGCTCTCTCTCTCATGCATGGGCCAGAAACCTCCTCCCATCTGCGCTGTTCGTGAGCTCTTTTTTTTTTTTGCTGCGTGACGTCTGTTAACGTTCGATTCGATAGAAATCAGGAACTGTTGACCGCCATTTTGTCACTGCGATTAAATATTTTGTTAAAAATAATTGTTATAAATTAATCCTTATTGATAAACATGCATGGGCCAGAAACCTCCTCCCATCTGCGCTGTTCTTCTCTGAGAATCACACCCTGTGCCCGCCCGACACCTCCCTTTCACCCTATTCACTACCGCACCCTCTGACACTGCTCTTCCTCTGTGTCCGATTGTCCAGGCCGGTCCCAGGCTATCACCTAGCCCTGCAGGTGTATTTTATGGCCCCAGCTGTAGAGAATCACCCCTCTTCAAAGGAGTTACAGTAGATCAAGGCCCCCACCCGATGAGATCCGTCACACCACACGCGTTCTTACTATCTGATAACCATCCTGTATTGTGCTTGGGGAGGGGATTCTCACTGTGAGGGTGTGTGGGTCCGAGCCTGAAGCGGAAGATTCCAGGGATGCCTCTTTGTACATCAAAGTTTTTACAATTATGTGTCACATTAAAAATATATAGCACTCCAACAAAGTAGTAGGATTATAACATTTTAATAACTTATAAATATATACAACGCAACAAAAACAGTAAATACATTTAAACATTTTTTTAAAAAAGAAGCAACAATGGTCAGTAGCTGTGTTTTGTGCGAATAGTCCCAAGGCAGCACAACGTGCTGAGTTCTGGACGGCACCCAGGTGATGTTACCTGGGTGCCGCACTGGTTTTTGGTATCCTACAATGCAGCTCCGAAAAACGGCGTGGGGCGTCCCGGGTGGTGCGGGGGAAGGCCTCGTCAGTAGCGGTCTGTTGTGCGAATAGTCCCAAGGCAGCAGAACGCGCTGAGATGTGGATGGCAACCAGGTGATGTCCAGTAAGTTGCCGCACTGGTTTTGGCATCCTACAATGCTGCTCCGAAAAATGGCGTGGGGCGCCCCGGGGGCAGAGGCGGCGTGAACGGGCCTCCCCAGGTGGAGGCTCATCTGCTGTACTGGGGTGCCCCTATACCGTTTCAGTTGCAATTCCGCCCGCTTTTGCTACACTGTGCCTCATCCTCCATTCAGCTGTTTATCGCCTGCTCTTGCGGCTACAGCGTCTCGCTCACCATGTAGTTGAGTTGCGCCCACTCTTGCGGTGCAGCGATAGGCGGCTGCCACAGGACTCTTAAAATGGCGGACGGCTCTTCGGATTTGGGCCTGTATGGAACTTTTGAAAATTCTATGTCTAATAACTTTGGCGTTTGTGGACAGAATCGGCTGAAATTTTCAGGAAAATGGCACATTTTGTTTCTGAGCAGCCCAAAAAATTTGGGGGGGTTCTGTCAAGGGGGGGCCGAGAAAAAAGGGGGGTCCCAAAACGCGTTTTTCCCATTCATTTTTCCATAGAGCCTTTGGCCTCACTTTTAGCTCGAACGGCTGAATGGATTTACACGAAACTTGGCAAAATTATAGGGACTGTTAGCCCGATACGCCTTTGCTGGGTCTCAATATATGTGCTCCAGTGGATTTTGAGAAATGAACGTTTAAAAAAACAGATATATCTGTGACAGCGTCCCAGATAGCGCACCAGATCGCGTACTTTTCGCGTAACGGAGCTTTGCGTAGCGAAGCTGATTGGCTCGCCGGTGTCTGTCAACATTCTAAACAGTCCGGTGCGGCCGCCATCTTGTCTCTCGGTAGGATCGAGAGACAAGAGGAGGAGAAAAACGAAGGGGGAATTTAATGAAAGGGGGCAAGGTAGATCCTTCTTGACCCCCTAGGAATGATGTTGGGGTTATTAAAGGGTCCCGTGGGGGAAATAATAAAAATTAGATTTTTCGCGGTAGAAGCGCTTCTCGGTTCGCGAACCGGGTCGCAAACTGGTAGCGAAACGTGAATTCGCCATTTTGTGTTGCGATTTAATTAAATTACTAGGTATAAGGGGGTACGGGAGACGTATCCTGACCCCTTATGTTTTCTGAGGGTGGCTGAGGAGGCTCATATATGTTGTTACATGTCTTCCAGCGGCTGTGCGTGAGCGTTTTTTTTTTTTGCTGCGTGACGTCTGTTAACGTTCGATTCGATGGAAATCAGGAACTGTTGACCGCCATTTTGTCACTGCGAGTAAATTTGTTAAAAATAATTGTTATAAATTAATCCTTATTGATAAACATTGTCTGCGCCATCTTGCCTTTTTTGCAATGCCACACTTTTGTTGAGCACGGCAGCCATTTTAGATGCCTTGACCAGACCCACTCTCTGCACGCCGCCGATCTTCAGCATGGCTCCCCACCCTCGCAAGCATCTCCCCCACGCACTGGTCACCCATCGCTCTCTCTCTCATGCATGGGCCAGAAACCTCCTCCCATCTGCGCTGTTCGTGAGCTCTTTTTTTTTTTTGCTGCGTGACGTCTGTTAACGTTCGATTCGATAGAAATCAGGAACTGTTGACCGCCATTTTGTCACTGCGATTAAATATTTTGTTAAAAATAATTGTTATAAATTAATCCTTATTGATAAACATGCATGGGCCAGAAACCTCCTCCCATCTGCGCTGTTCTTCTCTGAGAATCACGCCCTGTGCCCGCCCGACACCTCCCTTTCACCCTATTCACTACCGCACCCTCTGACACTGCTCTTCCTCTGTGTCCGATTGTCCAGGCCGGTCCCAGGCTATCACCTAGCCCTGCAGGTGTAGTTTATGGCCCCAGCTGTAGAGAATCACCCCTCTTCAAAGGAGTTACAGTAGATCAAGGCCCCCACCCGATGAGATCCGTCACACCACACGCGTTCTTACTATCTGATAACCATCCTGTATTGTGCTTGGGGAGGGGATTCTCACTGTGAGGGTGTGTGGGTCCGAGCCTGAAGCGGAAGATTCCAGGGATGCCTCTTTGTACATCAAAGTTTTTACAATTATGTGTCACATTAAAAATATATAGCACTCCAACAAAGTAGTAGGATTATAACATTTTAATAACTTATAAATATATACAACGCAACAAAAACAGTAAATACATTTAAACATTTTTTTAAAAAAGAAGCAACAATGGTCAGTAGCTGTGTTTTGTGCGAATAGTCCCAAGGCAGCACAACGTGCTGAGTTCTGGACGGCACCCAGGTGATGTTACCTGGGTGCCGCACTGGTTTTTGGTATCCTACAATGCAGCTCCGAAAAACGGCATGGGGCGTCCCGGGTGGTGCGGGGGAAGGCCTCGTCAGTAGCGGTCTGTTGTGCGAATAGTCCCAAGGCAGCAGAACGCGCTGAGATGTGGATGGCAACCAGGTGATGTCAAGTAAGTTGCCGCACTGGTTTTGGCATCCTACAATGCTGCTCCGAAAAATGGCGTGGGGCGCCCCGGGGGCAGAGGCGGCGTGAACGGGCCTCCCCAGGTGGAGGCTCATCTGCTGTACTGGGGCGCCCCTTTACCGTTTCAGTTGCAATTCCGCCCGCTTTTGCTACACTGTGCCTCATCCTCCATTCAGCTGTTTATCGCCTGCTCTTGCGGCTACAGCGTCTCGCTCACCATGTAGTTGAGTTGCGCCCACTCTTGCGGTGCAGCGATAGGCGGCTGCCACAGGACTCTTAAAATGGCGGACGGCTCTTCGGATTTGGGCCTGTATGGAACTTTTGAAAATTCTATGTCTAATAACTTTGGCGTTTGTGGACAGAATCGGCTGAAATTTTCAGGAAAATGGCACATTTTGTTTCTGAGCAGCCCCTGAAAATTTGGGGGGGTTCCGTCAAGGGGGGGCAGAGAAAAAAGGGGGGTCCCAAAACGCGTTTTTCCCATTAATTTTTCCATAGGGCCTTTGGCCTCACTTTTAGCTCGAACGGCTGAATGGATTTACACGAAACTTTGCAAAATTATAGGGACTGTTAGCCCGATACGCCTTTGCTGGGTCTCAATATATGTGCTCCAGTGGATTTTGAGAAATGAACGTTTAAAAAAACAGATATATCTGTGACAGCGTCCTAGATAGCGCACCAGATCGCGTACTTTTCGCGTAACGGAGCTTTGCGTAGCGAAGCTGATTGGCTCTCCGGTGTCTGTCAACATTCTATACAGTCCGGTGCGGCCGCCATCTTGTCTCTCGGTAGGATCGAGAGACAAGAGGAGGAGAAAAACGAAGGGGGAATTTAATGAAAGGGGGCAAGGTAGATCCTTCTTGACCCCCTAGGAATGATGTTGGGGTTATTAAAGGGTCCCGTGGGGCAAATAATAAAAATTTGATTTTTCGCGGTAGAAGCGCTTCTCGGTTCTCGAACCGGGTCGCAAACTGGTAGCGAAACGTGAATTCGCCATTTTGTGTTGCGATTTAATTAAATTACTAGGTATAAGGGGGTACGGGAGACGTATCCTGACCCCTTATGTTTTCTGAGGGTGGCTGAGGAGGCTCATATATGTTGTTACATGTCTTCCAGCGGCTGTGCGTGAGCGTTTTTTTTTTTGCTGCGTGACGTCTGTTAACGTTCGATTCGATGGAAATCAGGAACTGTTGACCGCCATTTTGTCACTGCGAGTAAATTTGTTAAAAAAAATTGTTATAAATTTATCCTTATTGATAAACATTGTCTGCGCCATCTTGCCTTTTTTGCAATGCCACACTTTTGTTGAGCACGGCAGCCATTTTAGATGCCTTGACCAGACCCACTCTCTGCACGCCGCCGATCTTCAGCATGGCTCCCCACCCTCGCAAGCATCTCCCCCACGCACTGGTCACCCATCGCTCTCTCTCTCATGCATGGGCCAGAAACCTCCTCCCATCTGCGCTGTTCGTGAGCTCTTTTTTTTTTTGCTGCGTGACGTCTGTTAACGTTCGATTCGATAGAAATCAGGAACTGTTGACCGCCATTTTGTCACTGCGATTAAATATTTTGTTAAAAATAATTGTTATAAATTAATCCTTATTGATAAACATGCATGGGCCAGAAACCTCCTCCCATCTGCGCTGTTCTTCTCTGAGAATCACACCCTGTGCCCGCCCGACACCTCCCTTTCACCCTATTCACTACCGCACCCTCTGACACTGCTCTTCCTCTGTGTCCGATTGTCCAGGCCGGTCCCAGGCTATCACCTAGCCCTGCAGGTGTATTTTATGGCCCCAGCTGTAGAGAATCACCCCTCTTCAAAGGAGTTACAGTAGATCAAGGCCCCCACCCGATGAGATCCGTCACACCACACGCGTTCTTACTATCTGATAACCATCCTGTATTGTGCTTGGGGAGGGGATTCTCACTGTGAGGGTGTGTGGGTCCGAGCCTGAAGCGGAAGATTCCAGGGATGCCTCTTTGTACATCAAAGTTTTTACAATTATGTGTCACATTAAAAATATATAGCACTCCAACAAAGTAGTAGGATTATAACATTTTAATAACTTATAAATATATACAACGCAACAAAAACAGTAAATACATTTAAACATTTTTTTTAAAAAGAAGCAACAATGGTCAGTAGCTGTGTTTTGTGCGAATAGTCCCAAGGCAGCACAACGTGCTGAGTTCTGGACGGCACCCAGGTGATGTTACCTGGGTGCCGCACTGGTTTTTGGTATCCTACAATGCAGCTCCGAAAAACGGCGTGGGGCGTCCCGGGTGGTGCGGGGGAAGGCCTCGTCAGTAGCGGTCTGTTGTGCGAATAGTCCCAAGGCAGCAGAACGCGCTGAGATGTGGATGGCAACCAGGTGATGTCCAGTAAGTTGCCGCACTGGTTTTTGGTATCCTACAATGCAGCTCCGAAAAACGGCATGGGGCGTCCCGGGTGGTGCGGGGGAAGGCCTCGTCAGTAGCGGTCTGTTGTGCGAATAGTCCCAAGGCAGCAGAACGCGCTGAGATGTGGATGGCAACCAGGTGATGTCAAGTAAGTTGCCGCACTGGTTTTGGCATCCTACAATGCTGCTCCGAAAAATGGCGTGGGGCGCCCCGGGGGCAGAGGCGGCGTGAACGGGCCTCCCCAGGTGGAGGCTCATCTGCTGTACTGGGGTGCCCCTATACCGTTTCAGTTGCAATTCCGCCCGCTTTTGCTACACTGTGCCTCATCCTCCATTCAGCTGTTTATCGCCTGCTCTTGCGGCTACAGCGTCTCGCTCACCATGTAGTTGAGTTGCGCCCACTCTTGCGGTGCAGCGATAGGCGGCTGCCACAGGACTCTTAAAATGGCGGACGGCTCTTCGGATTTGGGCCTGTATGGAACTTTTGAAAATTCTATGTCTAATAACTTTGGCGTTTGTGGACAGAATCGGCTGAAATTTTCAGGAAAATGGCACATTTTGTTTCTGAGCAGCCCAAAAAATTTGGGGGGGTTCCGTCAAGGGGGGGCCGAGAAAAAAGGGGGGTCCCAAAACGCGTTTTTCCCATTCATTTTTCCATAGAGCCTTTGGCCTCACTTTTAGCTCGAACGGCTGAATGGATTTACACGAAACTTGGCAAAATTATAGGGACTGTTAGCCTGATACGCCTTTGCTGGGTCTCAATATATGTGCTCCAGTGGATTTTGAGAAATGAACGTTTAAAAAAACAGATATATCTGTGACAGCGTCCCAGATAGCGCACCAGATCGCGTACTTTTCGCGTAACGGAGCTTTGCGTAGCGAAGCTGATTGGCTCGCCGGTGTCTGTCAACATTCTAAACAGTCCGGTGCGGCCGCCATCTTGTCTCTCGGTAGGATCGAGAGACAAGAGGAGGAGAAAAACGAAGGGGGAATTTAATGAAAGGGGGCAAGGTAGATCCTTCTTGACCCCCTAGGAATGATGTTGGGGTTATTAAAGGGTCCCGTGGGGGAAATAATAAAAATTAGATTTTTCGCGGTAGAAGCGCTTCTCGGTTCGCGAACCGGGTCGCAAACTGGTAGCGAAACGTGAATTCGCCATTTTGTGTTGCGATTTAATTAAATTACTAGGTATAAGGGGGTACGGGAGACGTATCCTGACCCCTTATGTTTTCTGAGGGTGGCTGAGGAGGCTCATACATGTTGTTACATGTCTTCCAGCGGCTGTGCGTGAGCGTTTTTTTTTTTTGCTGCGTGACGTCTGTTAACGTTCGATTCGATGGAAATCAGGAACTGTTGACCGCCATTTTGTCACTGCGAGTAAATTTGTTAAAAATAATTGTTATAAATTAATCCTTATTGATAAACATTGTCTGCGCCATCTTGCCTTTTTTGCAATGCCACACTTTTGTTGAGCACGGCAGCCATTTTAGATGCCTTGACCAGACCCACTCTCTGCACGCCGCCGATCTTCAGCATGGCTCCCCACCCTCGCAAGCATCTCCCCCACGCACTGGTCACCCATCGCTCTCTCTCTCATGCATGGGCCAGAAACCTCCTCCCATCTGCGCTGTTCGTGAGCTCTTTTTTTTTTTTGCTGCGTGACGTCTGTTAACGTTCGATTCGATAGAAATCAGGAACTGTTGACCGCCATTTTGTCACTGCGATTAAATATTTTGTTAAAAATAATTGTTATAAATTAATCCTTATTGATAAACATGCATGGGCCAGAAACCTCCTCCCATCTGCACTGTTCTTCTCTGAGAATCACACCCTGTGCCCGCCCGACACCTCCCTTTCACCCTATTCACTACCGCACCCTCTGACACTGCTCTTCCTCTGTGTCCGATTGTCCAGGCCGGTCCCAGGCTATCACCTAGCCCTGCAGGTGTAGTTTATGGCCCCAGCTGTAGAGAATCACCCCTCTTCAAAGGAGTTACAGTAGATCAAGGCCCCCACCCGATGAGATCCGTCACACCACACGCGTTCTTACTATCTGATAACCATCCTGTATTGTGCTTGGGGAGGGGATTCTCACTGTGAGGGTGTGTGGGTCCGAGCCTGAAGCGGAAGATTCCAGGGATGCCTCTTTGTACATCAAAGTTTTTACAATTATGTGTCACATTAAAAATATATAGCACTCCAACAAAGTAGTAGGATTATAACATTTTAATAACTTATAAATATATACAACGCAACAAAAACAGTAAATACATTTAAACATTTTTTTAAAAAAGAAGCAACAATGGTCAGTAGCTGTGTTTTGTGCGAATAGTCCCAAGGCAGCACAACGTGCTGAGTTCTGGACGGCACCCAGGTGATGTTACCTGGGTGCCGCACTGGTTTTTGGTATCCTACAATGCAGCTCCGAAAAACGGCATGGGGCGTCCCGGGTGGTGCGGGGGAAGGCCTCGTCAGTAGCGGTCTGTTGTGCGAATAGTCCCAAGGCAGCAGAACGCGCTGAGATGTGGATGGCAACCAGGTGATGTCAAGTAAGTTGCCGCACTGGTTTTGGCATCCTACAATGCTGCTCCGAAAAATGGCGTGGGGCGCCCCGGGGGCAGAGGCGGCGTGAACGGGCCTCCCCAGGTGGAGGCTCATCTGCTGTCCTGGGGCGCCCCTTTACCGTTTCAGTTGCAATTCCGCCCGCTTTTGCTACACTGTGCCTCATCCTCCATTCAGCTGTTTATCGCCTGCTCTTGCGGCTACAGCGTCTCGCTCACCATGTAGTTGAGTTGCGCCCACTCTTGCGGTGCAGCGATAGGCGGCTGCCACAGGACTCTTAAAATGGCGGACGGCTCTTCGGATTTGGGCCTGTATGGAACTTTTGAAAATTCTATGTCTAATAACTTTGGCGTTTGTGGACAGAATCGGCTGAAATTTTCAGGAAAATGGCACATTTTGTTTCTGAGCAGCCCCTGAAAATTTGGGGGGGTTCCGTCAAGGGGGGGCAGAGAAAAAAGGGGGGTCCCAAAACGCGTTTTTCCCATTAATTTTTCCATAGGGCCTTTGGCCTCACTTTTAGCTCGAACGGCTGAATGGATTTACACGAAACTTTGCAAAATTATAGGGACTGTTAGCCCGATACGCCTTTGCTGGGTCTCAATATATGTGCTCCAGTGGATTTTGAGAAATGAACGTTTAAAAAAACAGATATATCTGTGACAGCGTCCCAGATAGCGCACCAGATCGCGTACTTTTCGCGTAACGGAGCTTTGCGTAGCGAAGCTGATTGGCTCTCCGGTGTCTGTCAACATTCTAAACAGTCCGGTGCGGCCGCCATCTTGTCTCTCGGTAGGATCGAGAGACAAGAGGAGGAGAAAAACGAAGGGGGAATTTAATGAAAGGGGGCAAGGTAGATCCTTCTTGACCCCCTAGGAATGATGTTGGGGTTATTAAAGGGTCCCGTGGGGCAAATAATAAAAATTTGATTTTTCGCGGTAGAAGCGCTTCTCGGTTCGCGAACCAGGTCGCAAACTGGTAGCGAAACGTGAATTCGCCATTTTGTGTTGCGATTTAATTAAATTACTAGGTATAAGGGGGTACGGGAGACATATCCTGACCCCTTATGTTTTCTGAGGGTGGCTGAGGAGGCTCATATATGTTGTTACATGTCTTCCAGCGGCTGTGCGTGAGCGTTTTTTTTTTTGCTGCGTGATGTCTGTTAACGTTCGATTCGATGGAAATCAGGAACTGTTGACCGCCATTTTGTCACTGCGAGTAAATTTGTTAAAAAAAATTGTTATAAATTTATCCTTATTGATAAACATTGTCTGCGCCATCTTGCCTTTTTTGCAATGCCACACTTTTGTTGAGCACGGCAGCCATTTTAGATGCCTTGACCAGACCCACTCTCTGCACGCCGCCGATCTTCAGCATGGCTCCCCACCCTCGCAAGCATCTCCCCCACGCACTGGTCACCCATCGCTCTCTCTCTCATGCATGGGCCAGAAACCTCCTCCCATCTGCGCTGTTCGTGAGCTCTTTTTTTTTTTGCTGCGTGACGTCTGTTAACGTTCGATTCGATAGAAATCAGGAACTGTTGACCGCCATTTTGTCACTGCGATTAAATATTTTGTTAAAAATAATTGTTATAAATTAATCCTTATTGATAAACATGCATGGGCCAGAAACCTCCTCCCATCTGCGCTGTTCTTCTCTGAGAATCACACCCTGTGCCCGCCCGACACCTCCCTTTCACCCTATTCACTACCGCACCCTCTGACACTGCTCTTCCTCTGTGTCCGATTGTCCAGGCCGGTCCCAGGCTATCACCTAGCCCTGCAGGTGTATTTTATGGCCCCAGCTGTAGAGAATCACCCCTCTTCAAAGGAGTTACAGTAGATCAAGGCCCCCACCCGATGAGATCTGTCACACCACACGCGTTCTTACTATCTGATAACCATCCTGTATTGTGCTTGGGGAGGGGATTCTCACTGTGAGGGTGTGTGGGTCCGAGCCTGAAGCGGAAGATTCCAGGGATGCCTCTTTGTACATCAAAGTTTTTACAATTATGTGTCACATTAAAAATATATAGCACTCCAACAAAGTAGTAGGATTATAACATTTTAATAACTTATAAATATATACAACGCAACAAAAACAGTAAATACATTTAAACATTTTTTTAAAAAAGAAGCAACAATGGTCAGTAGCTGTGTTTTGTGCGAATAGTCCCAAGGCAGCACAACGTGCTGAGTTCTGGACGGCACCCAGGTGATGTTACCTGGGTGCCGCACTGGTTTTTGGTATCCTACAATGCAGCTCCGAAAAACGGCGTGGGGCGTCCCGGGTGGTGCGGGGGAAGGCCTCGTCAGTAGCGGTCTGTTGTGCGAATAGTCCCAAGGCAGCAGAACGCGCTGAGATGTGGATGGCAACCAGGTGATGTCCAGTAAGTTGCCGCACTGGTTTTGGCATCCTACAATGCTGCTCCGAAAAATGGCGTGGGGCGCCCCGGGGGCAGAGGCGGCGTGAACGGGCCTCCCCAGGTGGAGGCTCATCTGCTGTACTGGGGCGCCCCTATACCGTTTCAGTTGCAATTCCGCCCGCTTTTGCTACACTGTGCCTCATCCTCCATTCAGCTGTTTATCGCCTGCTCTTGCGGCTACAGCGTCTCGCTCACCATGTAGTTGAGTTGCGCCCACTCTTGCGGTGCAGCGATAGGCGGCTGCCACAGGACTCTTAAAATGGCGGACGGCTCTTCGGATTTGGGCCTGGTCCACTAAAATGGCCCTGGGACACCTTGGAACTCAGATGTCCCCTGAGCCTTGAAGATTTTACAAAAGTCTTGGGGGCCCCCGACTCCTGCAGGCTTCCGGTGGGGAGCGGCTGCCATGATTGCTCACGGAATGACCACGACGGAGCCACGAGATGGTGGTGCTCTCATGCTGACGCCAGCTTCAGTCTGAAACATCCAGAAACAAGGTGGGGCTTTCATCGTTTGGGAAAAAAAAAATGTTTTAATCCAATGAAAAGTGTTATTTTTAGGTCATATGATCAAGCCTTCTATCATTAGGAAACCAAAAGTAAAATGAACCAATGAAAAGTTTTATAAACAAGTCACATGACCTGTTATGCTTACGTTACGCGCTGCTATAAAAAGCGTAGAAAATCTGTTGGCACGTGAGGCGGCGTCAGTAGCGGACCGATGTGCGAATAGGCCGAAGGCAGCACAACGCACCAAGATCCAGATGGCACCGAGGTGGTGTTCAGCAAGTTGCCGCACTGGTGTGGCCATCCTACAATGCTGCGCCGAAAGTCGGCGTGGGGCGCCCCGTTGGCCTGTGAAGTCGCGTCAGTCAGTGGGGGCTGTTTGAGGATCTGACTGCATTGGAAAGCAATGTGATGCTGTGCGTTGCCCCCAAGATGGAGGCTCCTCGGCTGCAGTGGGGCGCCCCTTGGCGTTTCACTCGCTATCCAGCTGAGTTGCGTCCGCACTTGCGGCTACAGTAGGCCGAAGGCAGCACAACGCGCCGAGATCTGGATGGCACCGAGGTGGTGTCTAGCAAGTTGTCGCACTGGTGTGGCCATCCTACAATGCTGCGCCGAAAGTCGGCGTGGGGTGCCCCGTTGGCTTATGAGGTGGTGTCAGTAGCGGACCGATGTGTGAATAGGTTGGAACTAGCACAAGGCGCCAAGATCCGGATGGCAAGTCCTGGATGTTGAGTGCCATAGTTGAGAGTTCTGAGCAGTGCTTGTAACACTGTCTGAAGCTTATTTGCACCTGCTGCAGCTTCACTATTGCCCTGGTGTGGCCAAAGATCGCCCATGACATAGGCGGCCGGCTCCCGAGGTCAGGCGTAACTTTTTTCCTTTTCCTTTCTGCATCTTGTCCCACAATCCGTTTGACCTGAAGACACGACCAGGTCCCTGAATGTATGCAGGGGGACGCTATTGATTGAATCAAAATGGCGGCTTCACACAAAGCTGACTCAAGCGTTGCTGGTGATGCTATACAGACAAAAACTGGTTTTCAGTTTGTACATTCTTCGGATTTTTCCATCCAAGGCTGGTTGAGAGTTTGTAGAACAATGGCTTTAGATCTTGCCCTCCCCTCTTTTGACTGTTGGTTCTTGTTGCCTATCTCTTCTGTTGTCATTTAACTGAACCTTTTTTGACTGCCGAAAGGGGTTCTGGTCCGACCGCTGGTTGGTGGAGACATTTTGACTATATCCTGGACCTGCCGGCCTCACCCAAAATGGCACCGGTATAAATGGGACTCGTAACTCCTTGTTGTGTACTGGTTGCACAACCTTGATATCACGAGATACGTATGCAGTTTTGAAGCACATGGCGGGCGGGGACGAGAATTGATTGAATATTTCGACATCCTTATTGATATTAAGTTCTGATGTGTTATTGATTACAGTACTATTGTAAGTTCGAATTAACGTCACCCATGGTACTTGCCCGCAAATGTATATCTAGAAAATTTTATTGTAAGTGGCCCTGTCGTATTTTAATTACAAAATGTACGTCCACCGATTCCGCAACTGTTAGACACCTTAGTTCTTGCAACCTAATGGCCCGCTCGTTACGTTCCTCTACAGTGTAAATGTCTCCTCATCATATACGATTCCAGTTAGCTCCGTGGCCGGCCCACGTGGTTATAGGCCCGTATTTGTATACTGACATTTTCACAATAAAGGTTTTTCAAACAAAACATGGTAGTAGTATTTACATTGGTAAAGTTTTTAATTTTAGTCACTGTTTTCGAATCAGTAAAAGGCAAGTGAAATAAAGCAGTCCAATTACATGACGGATAAAAGGTATAATACGCAGGAACGCAGTTAAGATAAATGGTCAAGGGCTGTTGTGTTTTTTACTCCTGCAACATAAAGTGATCGATAAGAATCTGATATTCAGGCGTATCGGCGACTAAGACAGCAGGCCAAGCATCTTTTGCTCAACGGCTCCGTCATGGGACGAAGAAACGCCCTTTTGCTAGAAAAAGGAATAAATTTTACTTGCAGGACAGTTGTAAATTTTCCGGGAAAGTACATTAGCCTGGAACATTATAACATATATGTTTAAGAAAAAATAATGTTCGAAAGCAATAAAAAGCGTAATTTTTAGGTCATATGACCAAGCCTTTCATCATTAGAATAACAAAAGTAAAATGAACCAATGAAAAGTTTTATAAACAAGTCACATGACCTGTTATGCTTACGTTAGGCGCCGCACCCCGGATCGCTTCCGGGAAGCTGCGCTTCGCGCACCGGAGCACTTCCAGGTGCGCTAACGCGGCGTGTCATATAACGCATTACGCGACAACGTAGGTCCAGAATATAGTCAAAATGTCTCCACCAACCAGCGGTCGGAACACAACCCCTTTCAGCAGTCTAAAAAGTTCTGTTAAATGACAACAGAAGGGACAGGCAACAAGAACCATCAGTCAAAGAGGGGAGGGCAAGTTCTTCCCTACCGGGTCACGTTGGGGCGCTACCGGAACTGATCGAATTGGTAGTCTACAGTGTTTCTGGATGTTTCAGACTGAAGCTGACGTCAGCATGAGAGCACCACCATCTCGTAGCTCAGTCGTGGCCATTCCACGAGCAATCATGGCAGCCGCTCCCCACCAGAAGCCTGTGGTAGTCGGGGGCCCCCAAGACTTTTGTAGAATCTTCAAGGCTCAGGGGACGCTTTCGAGAATGGGGCCCAAGCCCTAGTAGACAAGCGTCCGAGTTCCAAGGTGTCCCAGGGCAATTTTAGTGGATCACGCCCAAATCTGAAGAGCCGGCCGCCATTTTGAGAGTCCTGTGGCAGCCGCCTATCGCTGCATCGCAAGAGCGGGAGCAACTCAACTACATGGTGAGCGAGACGCTGTAGTCGCAAGAGCGGGCGGTAAACAGCTGAATGGCAGAAGAGGCACAGTGTAGCAAAAGCGGGCGGAATGGCAACTGAAACGGTAAAGGGGTGCCCCACTACAGCGTGTCTTCAGGTCAAACGGATTGTGGGACAAGGTCCAGAATGGAAGAGTCAAAAGGCAAAAAGTTCCGCTGGACCCCGGGAGCCGGCCGCCTATGTCGGGGGCGATCTTAGGGCACACCAGGGCAACACGACTTGGGGAGGGGGCAGGAGCCAAGCGCCCCCTCCCAGTCCGCGCCACCACACCGTATGTTGAAAATCTGAAGCCATCGTTCTACAAACTCTCAACCAGCCTTGGATGGAAAAATCTTGATGAATGTACAAACTGAAAACCAGTTTTTGTCTGCATAGCATCAGCAGCAACGCTTGCTATCAGAGTGCATGAGTTTCATGCTCGATCGATTGAGCTAGCCGGATCAGGCAACAAAAAGTATAAAATAGTTATGTAAATAGTTATTTAATAAAATGTTTTACCCTGTTACTTTGCTGGTGTGTTGTATATATTTATAATATTTGCATAGAGTTTATCGTTATTTTGGGCGGGGTGGGTGGCGGAGCCGAGCTGTCTTGCAGCCCTCATGGTGTGGAGCTCAGTTCATCTCACTATTTTTGTATTTCTCATGAAGGGTTGTTCCTTATGTTTCTATTTTAGCGAGGTCAAAAAGAGATCCCATTAGTGGCCTACTGATTTTGCTCGATTACTTTTGTTTTTTTACACGATTTTTCACTATCTGCAAAGACTAAACAGAGTATTGCGACTTTGTGCTTGTTTGTAAATAGAGAATGAACCAAAGAGAATCAATTCTAAAACAGTAAATGCTTGGATAACAATCAATCAAATGGAGAGACAAGCAGGCACGACGGATTACAACGGGGGCAAAGGCCTGCGTTAACTACCCTTCACTATCTGCAAAGAGAGAGTACTACTAAGAGAAAAGAGGGGGGGGGCAGCGTTCAAAGCACATCAGCGTGCATTAACACGAAAAAGTTTTTACCTATCATGTACTTGACATTCGACAGCTTTTGATATTTGCTATTAAAAAACCATTGAAATTCACTGAAAAAACCATAGGTTTTAGCCCATATATAGTTAGGGATTAGCATTTACAAAACCTTAGAAATTCGCATATATAGTTAGATGCAATAACTATATATAACTATATATCGCGCACCCGCAACCCACTGCTGATGATGTCACATATTACATCATTCATGACATGGTCAGTGACATCACTGATGACATCACTGATGACATCTCAAATGACATCATTCATGACATGGTCAGTGACATCACTGATGACATCACTGATGACATTTCAAATGACATCACTTGTAAAATCACTGATAACATCTCCTTTGTCATTACTGATCACATCACTGATGATATCATTCATTTGATAATACGATCAACCTCTTCAGACTCTAATATAACCTTAGATACAATCAGTGAAAGAATCAATCACACCTCCATTTCCTCAACTATACAGTTATACACACCTTACTTAATCAAACATATACTAACACATATTTACTCTCTTATACAATCCCTGATACAAGTTCACAATGATCCATACAGCCACTCACACATTCACTGGCTCTTATGCACAGTTATTTATATATGTCAACTCTTACATGTACTGTGTTTTACATATGTAGTTACTTTGACATGTAGCACTGAGATATCCATTCACTCACCAATACACTCATGCACACAGTCAACCGCCCATACAGCTGTTTTCACATGCACTTTTGAACCCATAGGGTTAGGTGGCATTCTACCGCGCTGCGGTTTTAAGCGCTGAAACTTTTAATCTTTATTATTTGACGCATTTAGCGCGCTTTTGCTTCGCTCTCATTTTGTCTGCATTTTAATTGTGTTCTGCTTGGGCTCTCCCCCCCCCTCATACCTGCACTTAATTCAGGAATCTTCACCACCGTTTTCGGTGGGCCCGGGTTCTGTGGGTGGTCCGGGGACTGTGAGTTGATCGGCGACCAGCGCCATCTTGGCTTGGGAACTGGCTTTCTTCGGCGGGCGCCATCTTGGAGCGTCCACGCGCTCCTCCCTCCATTCCGGCGCCTATTTAAAGTTGCTCTTTCCCGCGCAGCGGGAACGCGCAGCTGGGACGCCGTCGCATGCCGGAGTTGTGCCTGAGTCCTGCCCGTCTGCGCCCGTCCGCGCTCGGACGCGCTGGGCGTTGCGGGCAGTTGGGGTCCTGGAGAGGTGGTCTTGGCTCTCGTTACCATGCTGGTGTACTCTGGCGACACTCTGCGGGGTATAGGACGCTCAATTGTGAGTTGTACCCTTCCCCCAATACACCCACTAGCGGGCCCCTTTCACTGTGCGTGTGGAAGGTGGTCTTTGGATCCCCCTACCCTGAGCTCACACGAAAATCCGGCGGTTTCCCTTAGTAGAAACCTCGCCGAGCACTCCCTTCGCATCTTCAGCCTGAACGCCAGGTCTCTGGTGCTGCATTATCAGGCCGTGTTTGACCTGATACAGGAAGAGGCCCCGGACATCGTAGCCATCACCGAGACGTGGTTGAAGGATGACGATGCGGCCATTATCAACTTGGCTTTTCCCTCCGATTTTTCGGTTTTTACCCTTAATCGATCTACCAGGGGAGGGGGTATTGCGTTGGCCTTGCGACCTGGCCTTACTGGTAGTTGGTCTGGTCTGACCATTGCGGGATGTGAAAGTGCGGTGTTTAAAATCTCGGTCACCCCACAGTTCACACTCTCGGGGATGGTGGTTTATCGCCCCCCTGGGAGTGATGTGGCGTTTAGAGCGGCCCTCCCCGACATGGTTAGCTCCTTGGCAGTAGGCTGCCCCAATTTTTCGATCTTGGGAGACCTCAACTTACACTTTGAGAACCTCACCTCCCCCTCGGTTAGCGGTATTCTCGCTGACCTGGAGGCCCTTCAACTGGTGCAATTGGTCCGACAGCCTACTCATACAGGCGGCCATACCTTAGATCCTTTTTTCACTAATTTGGCAGACGCTGCTGTCTCCGCCGTCACACCTCTTGGCTGGACGGACCACTCTTTGGTTTCCATCTGTACCCCTTTGCCGGGAATGATTGTTGTTCCCCCGGCTAAGCTGGTTATTAGGCGGCAATGGAGTAAACTACGGCTGGAGGACTTACACCGTGCCCTCGCCGAGGAGCCTTTAGATCTTCCACTGCTGGTGGACTCAGGTTACGAGAAGTTCTGCTCCTGGATTTCCAAGGCGCTTGACGCCCTTATTCCACTTACCGCTTGTAAAGTCAGCTCCAGGGACTCCAGCCCGTGGTACAATGGCGCCCTACGTTCACTCAAGGGTAGTTGTAGGCGAGCAGAGAGGGCTTGGCGGAAGGCGTACGATACCGGGGAAAAGGCTATCTATCTCGCCTCCGTCAAAGTTTACCATCGGGCTGTTTGCCAAGCTCGGGCAGCTTACTATGCTACTGAATTCGGCAACAGCTCTAACCCCTCTAAAACCATCTTTAAAGTGATGAAGGATCTCCTGGCAAAGCGTGCCTGTACTACTACGACTGGCTCCACCACTCACTGTGAGGCTCTTGCTTGTTTCTTTTTGGAAAAGGTCCAAAACATCTATCGGACGTTCCCTTGTACAGAGCCTCCAGTTGAGACCCCGATCAACATCTTTGGTGATTCCACCCTGCACGTGCTGCCCCCGCTGACACCTGAGGGGTTTGACCTTCTGGCTCTGCAGGTCAAATCAGGGTCCCCCGCTGATCCACTTACTGCGACTCTCTTTAGGGAGCCGTCGTTTGTGGGACGGGCCGTGGTCCACTCCCTGATTAACATCTCTTTGGAATCAGGCACGGTACCTGCTAGCTGGAAGCGGGCAGTGGTTTCTCCCATTTTGAAGAAGCCGTCTCTGGATCCAGATAAGCCTGAAAACTATCGGCCCATCTCCTTACTCCCGTGGCCGACTAAAGTGTTGGAGGCCCATGTCAACAAAGCTCTTTCGGCTCACCTTATCCATGCTAACATCTTGGATCCCACCCAGAATGGGTTCCGTGCTGGACACAGCACGGAGACCGCCCTCCTCTCCATGGCTGAACACCTTCGCACGGTGATGGATGCGGGCCAGACAGCAGCGCTCGTCTTATTGGACTTGAGCGCTGCGTTTGATACTGTCTCGCATCCTATCCTGTTGCATCGCCTGGAGGAGATTGGGCTGGGTGGACCTGCCCTCCAGTGGTTCCGGTCTTTTCTAGACGATCGTTTCTTTAGCGTTGCTGTCCCACCGTTCCAGTCCCAATTCCATCCTTTGAAACAGGGGGTGCCGCAAGGATCCTCGCTGAGTCCCACGTTGTTTAATATCTACGTGAGACCGCTGGCTGAGGTCGTCAAGCAATGGGGCATGACTATGGTCTCATATGCTGACGACACTCAGCTAGCGGTTACGATCAGCGGGGATGCGGACCGGGATGCCCCCAGGTATCAGAGCGGACTTAGGGCGGTGGCGAGCTGGATGAAGAACAACTGTCTCCAGCTCAACGCTAAGAAAACAGAGATCATGATCGTAGGCAAGAGATCGGAGCTTTGGGGGGACAGATGGTGGCCCACGGAGCTGGGGCCGGCCCCCCTCCCGGTCACGGAATTAAAGAACTTAGGAGTATGGATGGATCCTTCCCTCAGCTACGTTGGCCATACGAAGAAAATTGCGGCCTGTTGCTTTGGTATCATACGGTCGCTTCACCCGGTTTTGAAGTTCTTTGACCATCGCACCAGGCAGCTGATAGTCCAGGCTACTGTGTTATCCCGCCTGGACTATGCCAGCTCTCTTCTGGTAGGGTCCAACGTGGCTGAGGTTACCCGCCTCCAACGCGTTCAGAACGCTGGGGCGAGAGCCATTGTTGGCCTTCCCCGTACTTGCTCTGCCTCCAGCACTTTGAGATCACTGCACTGGTTGCCTATCAAGGCCAGAATTCAGTTTAAAGTGCTGTGTATGGCGTTCAAGATTTTGAAGGGAGCAGGTCCCCCCATTCTTGCGGACCTTCTGTCATGGTATGTGCCTACTCGGCCCCTGAGATCCTTGGGTCATGCACTTACTGTGGTTCCCCGATACAGGCTGTGCCGGTTGGCGGCCGTTCCTTCCGGGTCAGAGCAGCCGAGCTCTGGAACTCCCTTCCTGTAGAGTTGCGACTGTTAGATGATCTGCTAGTCTTTCGTAAAGCCTTGAAAACCGTTTTGTTTTAATAAATTCACTTTTTTCCCTTCTGTTCTGTTTCCTGTGGTGTTGCATTTTTACCTGCCATGCGCCTGGACGCCCCTTAGCTGGGGCAGCAGTGCGCATTACAAATGTATGTAACATAACATAACATAACAACATCTACTGAATCAACTGCTCACACATTTATGCACAGAGTTGCACACCTCCCAGCCACCCCCACACACACACTCAGTCTCCCATACAAATATTTGGGAAACCAATCAATAACCCATATAGTTACTCATATAGCTACTGATCAACACATGCAGCAGTTTACAGAACTACAGTAATAATGATGTACAAATTAAGACAGTTTAGTCACTAACCCATGCACTCAGTGAGACACATTTATGCATTCTCTCATACAGTCAGTCATGCACCTACTAAATCCTTCATCCAAACACTTATTCATCCACTCATTCTTCAATATGTAAGACATATTTTAACTTTACAGAAACATACAGTCACTGGATGTTGTCATTTGAGATGTCATCAGTGATGTCATTTGAGATGTCATCAGTGATGTCATCAGTGATGTCACTGACCATGTCATGAATGATGTAATATGTGACATCATCAGCAGTGGGTTGCGGGTGCGCGCTATATAGTTATTGCATCTAACTATATATGCGAATTTCTATGGTTTTGTGCGAGTAAATTAAGGTTTTGTAAATGTTAATCCCTAACTATATATGGGCTAAAACCTATATATATATATATAAATAACATTTCTATGGCAAAATGAAACCCCTCATTTTGTTCCTTTGCAAATTAAATGTTTTAAGTGCTAACACTTTATTCCAATCAAGATGACTTCAGGTGTGCCATACTTTTGTCATAAGTAAGACTGTTAGCGCTCTAGTTGTTCTTTAGAACACTCTGGGACATTCTGTCACTGGGCTATAGTTGGGCTACATCTGGCTGATATTTGGGCTACATTTGGAAAGGGGCGACCACTCGGTCCCCCCGAACGTATGGTTGGGTGCCCGATCCTCCCGGGAAACCATTTTGGGCGGGAGGCGTGGCTCGGCTGGTATGCCCGAAGAGGCGTAGCCGGGGCGCGCCCTTTCCCGCCCAGGAGGGGTTGTCCTAGACACCCGCACGGAAGACCACGCCCCAGTAGGCGTACCGGAGGAGGGTCCCCGCCCTCCCGCAGATGGATAAATAGAGCGGGAATCCGAAGAAGCGTCTTCTTGTTCCTGTGCTCTGAAGGCTGCACCAACTCGTTGCTCGTGAGCCCTCGACGGAACAAGCGGCAATTTTGAGAACTTGTAATCTTGTTGTTTCTCTTTCAGTTATTTGGAGTACGAAAGATCCAGGACCTCGTTGATCAACTACCGCAGAGTACACGTAGCTATGGTCGGCAAGAAAGCAGGAAAGAGCTCCGAGTTGGAGAAGGTACTGCGCACCTTGTCGAATCGAATGGCGATCATGGACCGAAAACTCAGTAAAGTTGACTCGATCGGTCGAGGTTTGGCCGATGTGAAAAAACAGTTAGCGGCCAAGAACAGCTCAGGCCGTCCTAAGAAGGTAATAGGCCCGGCCTTGCCGGGAGTCGTCCCTGAGGGTAGGGGAAAGCGTGTTAAGAGGAGGGCGGTTTCTGGGGAAGATCCAGTTCCTGGGGTACCCCCAATCGCCCCCATCACACCGGCAGACTGCCCGGTACCAAACCCAGATATAGGTTTACCGATCCCGTTTGTAATTACTCCTGTTAATGATGAGGAGATGCCCCCGGAACTAGCCATCCAGTTAGCGGCAGTGTTGCCATGGCTCAAGAAGAAAGCGGGGGGGCAGTGGCCACGGGGGACCCGGCCGAGGAGGCTAGACTAATAATCGAGCAGTTACGGCAGTCGAGAGAGGCCGCGACGGCGAATGTTCCTCTTGTTCCCCCACAGGTGGCGCCGGGAGGACCTGCGGTTAGCCGGGAAAAGGTGGCAGACACGACGGTCGAACCTGGTAAGCACACATTGCCAAAGGCAGGGGAGGGTTCGTTACCTTCAAGGCGCGAAAGAGTGGCCCAGCACATCCCTGCGGCCACAAAGGAACTGATATGGGGGGAGAAATATGTGAATATGTTTTCATTGTTGACTGACCATCGCAAGATGGAATATGCGAAGTCCCAGAAGGATTTATGGCACCCCAGTGTATGGCGGGCCAAGATGGCGAAATTTAGGGTCGATGAGACGGTGGCGAATTGGTTACAGGCCTTTTCGATATTTACGGCAGTCATGGGGGAACGAAAGCCTGAAGTCATGACTGAGTTGACCTGTTATCAGAATAGGATTATGGATTTTTATACCATGTATGAGGGGGACGAGTGGAAAGGTTACGATATGTAATTTCGAAAAGCGAAAGAGTTTGATGCGACTTTGACCTGGGACTGCCTCGACTCGGTGTCATGGCACAAGCAGCTCTTGCCTGGGGCGGCAGGTACGTCCTCGCCGGGCTGGAGCGGGTCGGGGTCAGCTCGCCAAAAGCCCGCGGTGCCCTTTCGAGCGAGCGCCGGTGGGGAATATCAACCCAGGACCGGCGGGAATGGCGCCAAACGGGGGGTTTGTTGGGGCTTCAATAGAAAATTACAAAAAAAAATTTGATGGACAGAATGTAGATCAATGTCTTACATTCACCCCAGTACAAGGATCTGGGCCTAAATCCATCGTTTTTTGCACTCCACACCACCCTGGGTCAGATAATGGCTTTATGCAAATCAGCTCTGACCCTGTGCCCCATGGGAACAGTCCAGTCCGAACTACAACAGCCATATCTTTCCCAGACCGGAATCAAGCATCCGAGGACCGGACCGGTTTCGAGGTAACACCTCTCATCAGCCCGGCTAGCTTGACTCCAGTGGTGTGGAGGCTGGAGTGAATGTGTGACATTGATCCACATTCGGTCCATCACCTGTTTTGGGGGCTGCAATAGAGGCAACTGTAGCATGCCCCAGGGAACATGTAGGTTCAGGCATGCGTGCGCGGGCTGTGGGAACTCCTCACACCCGGAGAGTAGCTGTAGATCTAAAAACAGCGGAACAGGAGGAAAAGGGGGGTCTAAGCAGGACTGAGGTGATGTTTTGTAACGGATTGTCTACACCTGTCGATATCATGGCTCTGACTCCTTGGTTGAACAAATACCCTGATCATGTATCCGCCAGGGTGTTGAGGAATGGATTCCTATAGGGTTTCAACATCCCGGTGGGGGATTTTCGGGGGGACTCCTTTTGTAAAAATCAGTTATCTGTACAACATAACCCAAGCGTAGCTGCAAGAAAATTTTCCAAAGAAGTCAGCTTGGGGCGGGTGTCGGGCCCGTTTCACCGCTCGCCGGTGGCGGATTTCGTGTGTTCCCCGCTAGGGGTGGTCCCGAAGAAAGACCCAGGGGAGTTTAGACTCATTCACAACTTGTCTGCCCCAAGGGGTTCTTCGGTGAACGAAGCCAGTGACCCAGATATTTGTTCGGTGTGGTACGCATCGTTCGATGATGCCGTGGCCATGTTAAATGACCTGGGCCCCGGAGCGCTGATGGCGAAATCAGACATCGAATCGGCATTCCGGTTGCTCCCGGTACACCCGCGAGATCAGCGCTTGCTAGGTTTTGCATTCCAGGGGAGTTATTACATGGATAAATGCATGCCTATGGGTTGCTCCATTTCTTGTGCCTATTTTGAAATGTTCAGCTGTTTTTTAGAGTGGACATTCACCGAGGCCACCGGGCATAGGCATGTTATGCACTACCTGGATGATTTCCTGTTTTTGGGAGCAGCCGGCGATACGACATGTGCGCAGGCGCTGCTGGACTTCTGCATTCTCATGCGGGAGTTCGGAGTCCCATTGGCACCAGGTAAGACGGTTGGACCATCTACTTCACTGGAGTTCCTGGGAATTGAGCTCGATTTTGTGGAGGGATGTTTCCTTTTACCGATGGAAAAGGTGGCCACATTTAGGGCTTCCTTGACACAATGCCTGGGCAAGGAGAAAGTGACCCTGCACCAGTTACAGCAAACAGTGGGTCAGCTTAACTTTGCTTTAAGGGTGATACCAATGGCCCGCCCCTTCTCACGCTCTATTGCACAAGCTATGGTTGGCCTCAAGGAGGGACACCACCGTACGAGACTGTCGGCAGAGGTTCGCCAGGATATGCGCATTTGGTTGGCATTTCTGGCTGACTTCAACGGTCGAGTTGTGTGGAACACACCACCAGCATCTTCGGATGAACTAGGTTTGTGGACTGACTCAGCTGGGAGCGTGGGATTCGGCGCCATCTTTGGTAACCGATGGTCGGCGCAAGTATGGCCGACGTGGTGGCACTCCAGCGGTCTGACAGGTAACATTGGGTTCTTGGAGCTATTCCCCATTTGGGTTGCTCTGATGGCATGGCCAGACGACTTCAGGGACCGCTCGGTGGTGTTTTGGTCTGATAATATGACTGTGGTTGAGTGCATTAACCAGCAGGCAGCCCGCTGCAAGTGGATCTTGAGATTATTGAAAGAAATTGTATTACGTTGCATGAGATTGAATATACAGTTCAGGGCAAAGCATGTGCCAGGCGTACTGAATCATGCAGCTGATGCACTCTCTCTTTTACACATGCAGGCTTTCAGGGCCTATCTACCCACAGCGGACCTAGTGGCGGCACCGTTCCCTGAAGCACTATGGCTAATCGGTGCCCCGGATTACAAGACCTCGTGGCAGCCAGCTTAGCTCCCAGGACAAGGAAGGCATACGAAGGAGCGTTTCGTTCCTACGGCACATTTTTGGGTCCATCATGGAGACAGAGCTGGGGCCGGGAGGAATCCTCCTTGGGGTTCCTGGTTGCGCTGCACAGAGAAGGCCGATCAGCGGCAACGGCCAATAGGCATAGGGCGGCCATTTCATTCATGGCACAGGTGCATGGCATAAGAGATCCGACGGATTCCTTTTTGGTTATGAAGACACTCCGTGGCTGGCAACGTCTCGAGGGTCGCAAGCAGGATACGAGGCGCCCGATTGGTTTAGACAGATTGTCTTTACTTTTAGCAAAGCTAGATGAGACGTGCTCCTCCCTTTTCGAAGCAGATCTGTTCCGGGCAGCTTTTGCCTTGGCATTCCATGGGGCTATGCGGGTGAGCGAACTCGTCGCAAGGAACAAGAAGGATATAGAGGGAGGCCTGGACAGGGATCACGTCCAAATAGGGGGTGATTCTATGGTAATCTCTATAGCCAGGTCCAAGACTGACCAGGGAGCTATGGGGGATAGTGTTATTGTGCAGCGCGCACGAGGGTCCCACACGTGTCCGATAAAGTGTGTAGAGGAGTACTTGGCACTAAGGGCGGTTACATGGGGGGGAGTTTGCTTAGGCACAAGGATGGCACCCCACTGACAAGATTTCAGTTTCAGAGGGTGCTGGCGCTGTCAATCGCTGCCGCGGGCATGGAACCATGCGATTTTGGGACCCACTCGTTTAGGATAGGGGCTGCTACTGAGGCTACAGCCCGGGGTCGGAGTGCAGAGGAAGTAAAGCAGCTATGCCGTTGGTCCTCGAATTGCTTCAAAAGGTATGTGCGATTGCACATGCTGTAAAGATCAATTGACATGCACTCACGCTTCTTGTCTTTTGTTTGCATTACAGTTTCGTGAGCCTGTCACGCGGGGCGGAATTGGAAGTCGACCCAGCATCAGGAGACCAGCGGTCGAGGATCACCGACTGGAGAGAGAGTGGTATGGGTCGTGGGCCACTCATATGTGAGGCGCACCGGGGACGTATTCAAGGCAGGTGACGCGACTCACGCATCTGGGGAATACGGGTACAGAGTGACCTTCCATGGGAAGGGTGGCCTCTGTTTTGACCAATTTCAATCGTTTTTTGAGGGTCTTTTAGGGCGGCAAAGGTCACCGCCATCTGTAGTCATAGTACACCTGGGGGGCAATGACTTGGTGACACTGGGAAGACGAGTGTTATTGGAACACATCCTGTCGGCAGTCAGCTGGTTGGCAAAAAAGGTCCTGGGGTGCACGATTGCCTGGTCCCACATGATCCCCAGGAAGAGTTGGCGGGGGGCATTTCAGTGTCAGCATTGAACCACTCTGTGAAAAGGGTTAACAATAAAGTTGGGAAATTGTTTCGCTCCGCGCAGTTGCATAGCATTCCTCACGGGTGTATTCAGGGAGATCACATGTATCTGGATGATGGGGTTCACCTGTCCAGGGAGGGAAATGATTTACTCATAGGAGACTTCATAGCATGGTTAAGGGGTTTGAGGAAGCATGACCTTTAGGAGGAGTGGTGGGGCCGGATAGTCGGTCAACTATCTGGCCTGTGGCGGTAAGGTCATGATCGGTGAGCAGTAACTTCAAGGTCCCTAGAGGGGGGCGCCACCCAGAATGGATGGGAGCGCCCGGGGGGAAGCGGCCATTGGCCCCTTCCACGGAGACGCGGCACCCACTAAGGATGGGTCGCCTAGGGGGAGACGGCCATAGGCCCCTCCCAGGGGGGGAGGCGGCTAGATGCCCCTCCTACGAATTTCCCGGGGGCCGGATATCCGCGACGGCGGATAGAGAGTGTGGGGATGGGGGGGAGTCCACGCTGTCCTTCCTACAGATACCTCACACGGGAACTCGGACGACCTTTAAAATGGCGTCGAGTGAAAAGGGGGCCCCCACGACAAGGGAAGTTACAGTTGGCAATGAGGGTAAAGTCCTCTGCGCATGCGCCACTCACACTGTGAGGGCGGGATTTTGGTAGTAGGGATCTGACACCGGTTAAGACCTTGCCGTTGGCCCTTAATGCTAGGATGTACAATTTTAATCTAGAATGTATGCATTTACAGGATGCTAGACTCGGCTAGGAAACCTTTGTATTAGAGATCTGTTAAGGTTAGCCAAAGAACATGTTTCATCGAAATGTAATAAATGTTAAATTGTACATAATTCATGAAACTTTTATTTAATGTTTTAAATTTTGTTTCATATTTTAATAAATACGGCCGGGGGGGTAACTCCCCCCCGCCTTCCAAAAGCTCAAACCTGTGTCTGTCTACTCCCATTGGGAATTGGTGTTGGGAGGGGGTGGCGGGCATCCCGGCCATATGTTTTTTTTTGTCTCTGGTGGCCATCTTTGGGCTACATTGGGCTACATTGGGCTACATTGAGCTACATTGGGCTACATTTGGGCTCTAACATATATATAGCCCAATGTAGCCCAATATATATTTTTCAAAGTTAATTTTCGTAAAAACCACTGGAGCATATATCTTGAGACATAGCAAAGGCACATCGGGCTACCATTCCCTACTATTTTGCCAAGTTTTGTGGAAATCCATTCAGCCGTTTGAGCTAAAAGTGAGTCCAACCGCCCTATGGAAAACTCAATGTTAAAAACACGTTTTGGGACCCCCTTTTTTCACGGCCCCCGCATGACGAACCCCCCCCCCCAAACTTTCAGGGGATGCTCAGAAACAAAATGTGCCATTTTCCTGAAAATTTCAGCCAATTCCGTCCATCAACGCCAAAGTCATTCAACATAGAATTTTCAGAAATCCCTATACAAAATAATCCTAACTATATATACCTACGGGCGACCGCCAGTAGGTAATATATATTTATATATATATATTACACCAGTAGGTATATATAGTTAGGACCTAGTTTCCATAGGAAATCCGCAGCATTCTATTGGGAATAACCTGTTACGCTCCGCTCCTTCCCAGATTTGTGAAGCTGGGGCCGAGAAAAAAGGGGGGTCTCAAAACGTGTTTTCCCCATGCAATTTTCCATAGGACATCTAGACAAGGCTACAGCCCGAACCGATGAACGGAATTACACCAAACTTGGCATAATGGTAGAGACTGGTATGCAATAGAGCCTTTTGTTTAAATGGTGTAAATCCCTCCAGTAGTTCTTGAGAAAATGGAATTTCAAAAATATATATATCTATAGGCATTGCACCGTGCATGCACTGTAAGCTTACTGTACTCTGTACCTTCCCGAGTACGAGCTCCATGCTGATTTTCTGCCACTGTCTGTCAACACTCCAAAACAGAAATTGTTGGCAGCCATCTTGTGCCTCAGTAAACTGAGGCACAGGAAAGCAGAAAAACAAACGTGTAGAATTCAAAAAGGGGGCAGGGTAGAAGTATCCTGACCCCCTAGGCCTGCTCAGGGGGGTCCCACAAGGACGCCCCAGGCCGCGATTTTTTAAAAAAAACATTTTTTTTTTGGCCTGGGGGTCCTTGTGGGACCCCCTGAGCAGGCCTAGGGATCCAGGGTGTTTCTACCCTGCACCCTTTGCGTGTTTTGCACCTTTGTTTCACTGCTTTCTTGTGCCTTGGTTCTACCGAGGCACAAGATGGCTGCCAACACTTCCTGGTTTGGAGTGTTGACAGACAGTGGCAGCCAATCAGAATGCCTTTCACAGGAAAGCAGCATGCTCATTGGCTGCCAACACTTCTAACCAGGAAGTGTTGGCATTCATCTTGTGCTAGGTAGACCGAGGCATACATGCTGTCAATGAACAAAGCAGAAAAATAAACGGGAAGAAAAAAAAGGGGGCAGGGTAGAAGCACCCTGACTGCCTAGGCCAAAAATGTTTTTTAAAAAAAACCCGGTATGTTTATTTAAAGATTACCCCCAAGGGGGACCAAATTGCGGGGGCATAGTGATAAAGAAGTGTGGGGGTCCCAATCCCCCCCACACTGCCCCGGGGACCGCCACCCTCCGGGGCAAAGCAGAGCAGCCTCCTGGCGTATACTGGAGGCTCCTGGTGGGTTAATTGCCCCCAGGGACCCTCAGTATGCAAGGGGAATTAGTTCCCCCTCTGCAAACATGCCCGGGGTTGCGTCGCATAGAGGTGTAAAAAAGGGTGTGGCCTCATTACAACTCACTTCAATGCAGCTCACTGGCTTATACTGGAGGCTCCTGGAGGGTTAGTTGCCCCCGAGGGACCCCAGTATGCAAGGGGAATTAGTTCCTCCTCTGCAGGGGTTGCACTGCAGAGCATTATAAAAAGGGGGCGTGCCCTCTGAACACCTGCCTGCAAAAATGTAGTAAATCAATATAAAAAAAATTACAATTAATACATTTAAAAATTGTCATTTAAAAAACCTTCGAAATTAAATGAAAAAAACATAGGTTTCAGGCCTGATATAGTTAGTAATTAGCATTTTAAAAACCACTGAAATTCATTAAAAAAATCATAGGTTTCAGGTCTTATATAGTTAGGAATTAGCATTAAAAAACCTTTGAAATTCACTGAAAAAACATAGGTTTCAGGCCTTATATAGTTATAAAATAGCATTTATAAAACCTTGCAAATTCACTGAAAAAACCATAGGTTTCAGGCCTTATATAGGTAGGAATTAGCATTTAAAAAACCTTGCAAATTCACTTAAAAAACCATAGGTTTCAGGCCTTATATAGTTAGGAATTAGCATTTAAAAAACCTTGCAAATTCACTGAAAAAACCATAGGTTTCAGGCCTTATATAGTTAGGAATTAGCATTTAAAAAACATACCAAATTCACTGAAAAACCAAAGGTTTCAGGCCTTGTATAGTTAGGAATTAGCATTTAAAAAAACCTTTGAAATTCACTCAAAAAACTATAAGTTTTAGGGGTGTTACAGTTAGCTGGACATTTCACTCATACAAAACCATTGACATTGCTCCTATATAGTTAGTTGTACTAACTATATTTCGCGCACCCGCAATCCACTGCTGATGATGTCACATATTAGAACATTCATGACATGGTCAGTGACTTCACTGATGACATCTTGAATGAAATATATATAAAGATAAAGCACTAGTCACTTTAATAGCCTTATGGGTATCCGCATTCATGCAGTTATGATAATTGTTGAGGACATCAATGAGATTTGCACAATCTTTTAAATGGAAATAATTTTTTAATGTAATTTCATTCATTATAAAATTACAAGAAGGATTGTAGTTTTGAAAACAAGATTGATTTGTTTCATAACTTGAATTGGTTTCAGGCAAAAAGTCCTTTTCCAACTGAACACAACGTGAAATATCGTCTGTTTTTGTATTCCATTTGCAATTTGTACCTTTTCTATGCCCATGGTCAAAGGTCATGTGATGCACGTTAGGAGGTGTGGCCCATAGGAGGGGTCAGGAAATCAAAGCATTTAAAAATAACATGCTGACCGATTAACCGGTGTGTGGTCAAGAGTACACGTTACTTGAAACGCGTCACCAGAAAGGTTACAAATAAAAACGAAACATCTTGCCTGAAGCCGTGGGGTCTGTCTCCTTCTTTGGCCATGCCGTGCGGTGTGGAGGTTTGAGGATTTCCTTTGAATTAATTCACGAAACCCGGTTGTCTCGGTTGATGGAACCCCCTTCACAACGAGTGGCCTCGCCTTTACAGCCAGAACAAGCAGCATTCCGAGGAGGAGTATTGTGGCGAGGCCCCCTGCAGCTGATAGAGTATCCACAAGGACAGCACCGGTGAGCGTGATCAGCAGGTCGGTGAGACCGGCAGTGAACGAAACGCCGGAGCACAGTGGTCAAATATCCAGCTACTTGCAGGTGAAGAGGCAGCGGCAACTTTCAGGCAACAGCGCACGCAGTGGCCGAGTGCCGACAAGTACATTCTAAAATCCTTTCTAATACACCGTCAATTGCTAGTCGAACAATGTCAGCAAGTCTTGACGAAGAGAGGGAGGCAGCAGCAGCAATATTGTATGGAAATCTGCCCCGGGGCGAATCAAAAAAGCAAACACCCACAATTGCCGCCAGTTCAGCAAACTAGGGCGTAAAACAATTATTGAAAATGCTGGAGAAGAAATCTAGAGCCGAAGTCACGAAATGGTGGGAACATAAGTCCCTGACCAAGTATGAGGAAGGTGGGAGGGTACCAAGGGGCCTGCGAATATTACTTGCCCCCAGCTTTGTGGACCCCAACCCAGCCATACTCAGAGAGTGGGGTGAGAGTAACCTCACTGCATCCATGAATTTAATTAAAATCCTGATCAGGTATGCAATACTCGACAGAGGAACCCTGCTTGAAGAAATAAAAAAAAAATCAACGAAGAATTGGATAAGTATGAGGATGCTGACACTAAAGCACTCATTGATAAAAGTCGCAAAGAAATCGGAAACAGATTGAAAAAACATGAGGAAAAAATAAAGTTGCGCAAAATAAATAAATTTGCACAGGATATCAACGATTATGAGACAGGCCGTATTTATACTTTCTCGCGGAAATTCGATCAAGCGAGAAAACAACGACAGGTAAACAGCAAAGCAAAAGGAGTGCAACATTCGATTTTAAGCAATGAGCCAGGGCCTTCAGTCCTTTCTGATCCGGACTCTATTTCTTTATCAAGCTCAGGCAGCTCATTGGGGTCGGTTGGAAGTTTAGTCCAAGACAATGAAACACATGCGGTCCTGGACTTAGGTGAGGAAATTGATTTTTTAGTCGAGGAGCGCCTCAAAACTCTCCGACCCAGAACCCGCAACAATGTTGCCGGAAGCTGCTTAACGCATAGCGCAAAGCAAGGAGGAAACGCGCCAAATCCGCCGCAAAACAGGAAAAAGCCTTGGTACAACAAGAAGAACAAAAAGCAGTAACCATGGCCAGTACCATCACTAATCTATCCAACCTGACATTAACGACAGCTGAGCAACAAAAACTGTCTTTGGGCTTAAACTACTGCCCAGAAAGCTCATTCAACTATACCAACACAAGAGTGGACGTGTTTCTTTTTATCAGGAAATTAAAACTCAAAAAAATATTCGCTATTAAATCCAATCCCAAAGACACCAACAGCAGGGATCTGGATGAAACTGCGAGAGATGCTCCCTTGGTAGCAGCCAGTGAGGCCAGAACTTTATTAACTTTATGTGATTTGGGAACAGGATCTCCCATCTCCAGCAGCAATCAATCAAATGACTTACCAGATACCCTACCCACTTCGTGCTATCAATGTTGCACAAAAAGGAGCCGGGGAAAGTCCCTTTAAAGTGAAGAGCAAGTTTGTCCCCGTCATGTCAAAAGACGCGGAAGACATTTTTCAGGAGTGTGTGGTGGAAGATCTAAAAACACTCAACAGGCAAATACAAAGACAGAATTATGCCACCAAAAAAACCTTTTTATCCATTCAATATGACCAATTAATGGAGAAACTCAGCAAGAATCAAGAAATAGTAATCAATTCATCCGACAAAGGAGGCAATATCGTCCTTTGGCAAAAGCAGGAATATAAGACAGAAGCAATGAGACAATTGGGCGATAACAACTGCTATGTCAGAAGCAGTGGCTTGGAGTATAAACGGGCCCATGACACTTTGAAACGAATGCTAATGTCATACTAGCGGGACAATTTGATCTCGTCTGAGGAGTGTGCATTCTTGCATGTAGAGAACCCTGTGATGCCGCACCTATATTTGATTCCTAAGGTGCACAAAATGAGACAACCCACCCCCGTAGACCCATCATTTCTGCAATAAGGAGCATGGGCGAGAATGTCTCCCGTTATATTGATTACTTCTTGCAAAGTCATGTCCAAGGTCTTGCCAGCTACATCAAAGACACCAGTGATTTTCTGTCCAAACTTGGCACAATACAATGACAGACTAACTGGTGTATAATAACACTAGATATTGAATCATTGTATACCTGTATCGAACACTGTAGGGGTATTGAAGCCATTAGACACTACTTGGGACACAAATCTTGTGAATACTATGGCCACAATCGAACACTGTGTGACCTAGAGATGTGGTGCCTTAATAACAACTTTTTTATGTACGGCAAGGATGTCTGGAAACAAATCAGGGGTGTGGCGATGGGATACTGCTTCTCCCCCAGCTATGCGTGTTTACATGTAGGCTGGTGGAAGGAGCGGTATCTCATCGCAACACCGGGTTTCAGCAATGTCAAACATTGGATGCGATTCATAGATGACATTTTCTGTATATGGGAGGGTGATATCTCCAGCGCACACCAGTTTGTCAAAGCTCTCAACACCAATAACAGTAATTTATTTTTTACATCCAATATAAGCAGACAATCAGCCCAATTTCTAGATGTCCAAATCGATAATGAAGGAGTCAACATCATGACATCATTATATCGTAAACCCACGTCCGGCAATAGTATATTGCACGCCAGCAGTGGACACCCCCGACATGTAATGGAAAGTATACCTCTGGGGGAACTTTTGCGGTTGAAAAGAATCTGCAGTAGTACTTAAAAATTTGATGAGGGAGCAACCTTGATGTTGAAGCGTTTGAGGGCCAGGGGCTACAGTGAGTCAACTCTTTTCAAAGCAATAATTAAAACTAAGGAAAGATCAAGAGAATCTCTCCTCATGCCCAAGCCCGCTGAAGCCGACAGTGGTGACCAATCCCCTAGGCTGATCATCACTTTCAGTCAGCAACAACACCAGATCAAATCCATCATTAATAGACACTGGTCCATTGTCAAAACAGACGGTGTATTGTGCTCAAGAGTTCCGGACAGACCAATCATTACCTTCAGAAGAGCCATTAGCATGCATAGCAAACTGGTGAAGCCGAGTCCAGAGCTGGTCAGTGGCAGTGACTGGCTCAACAGGAAAGGCTTTTATAAATGCAGTTCTTGCCGTGCGTACAAGTTTGGGCAAAACACCACTCACTATGTCACTATGTCAGTCCTTTTTCTGGCACAAAAATTGCAATTATGGGCAATTTCAGCTGCCTTACGGAGTTTGCCGTGTATGTCCTCACGTGCACCTGCGGCTTGTGCTATGTGGGAAGCACAAGGTCGCAGGTGCATGTGAGGATACTGCAGCATCTCTGGGCTGTTGTAAATCATGACCCCGCCTACCCCGTGGCACGGCATTTTAATTCAAAGCACGACAGGGACCTGTCGTGCTTGAGTTATTATGTCATAGATGCAGTGCCCTTAAAAAGAAGGGGTGGAGAAAGTTAGAAACTCAGTATATCATTGCGTTGGACAGCAAACAGCCTTATGGGCTGAATGCGACTGAAGATCTCCACAACTTTCTGTAAATATCCCTTTATTTGTCAACTTGTAGTTCACAGTTGGTTTATATCAATTTTTATAAGTCCTGGTCCACCTGATATGTATTTTATTACCAACAACCCATAAAGCATCACATAGGTATTATGAAACCAATACACCTGATTAAGTGCTGTATGTGTCAATAGATTCCTATCTCTCTTTTTGTATATTTTGTACATAGTTCGTAAAATATAAACTTTGCATCAGATTTTATTTTTTCACAGTGTTTTCCCTTTTTTGTTTTCTCACTCATTAGTATGCACATGTACAGAAAAGCACATATACTTTGGTTTTTAAGTATATAAATTGTAATTAGGTCTTAGTATTTATGATGTATATAATTCATGAATTTTGAATTTTTAATAAATATTTAGGACATCAGCTTGTGGGTATCAGGGTGGTATGCCATTACACATATATTAAATGTCACATGATTTGAGCGGTCCAGGGCTGGAATAATTTTAGTCTGATTGTTACTCCATATCAACCAGCACTAGTCACTTTATATACCGAACGGTATATGCATTTATGCAGCAAAGATAAAGCACTAGTCACTTTATTAGCGTCATGGGTATGTGCATTCATGCAGTTATGATAATTGTTGAGGACATCAATGAGATTTGCGCAATCTTTTAAATGGAAATAATTTTTTAATGTAATTTCATTCATTATAAAATTACAAGACGGATTGTAGTTTTGAAAACAAGATTGATTTGTTTCATAACTTGCATTGGTTTCAGGCAAAAAGTCCTTTTCCAACTGAACACAACGTGAAATATCGTCTGTTTTTGTATTCCATTTGCAATTTGTACTTTTTCTATGCCCATGGTCAAAGGTCATGTGATGCACGTTAGGAGGTGTGGCCCATAGGAGGGGTCAGGGAATCATTGCATTTAAAAATAACAGGCTGACCGATTAACCGGTGTGTGATCAAGAGTACACGTTACTCGAAACGCGTCGCCAGAAAGGTTGCAAATAAAAATGAAACATCTTGCCTGAAGCCGTGGGGTCTGTCTCCTTCTTTCGCCACGCCGTGCGGTGTGGAAGTTTGAGGATTTCCTTTGAATATTTATATATAAATATATATATATATATATATATATATATATATATATATATATATATATATATATATATATATATATATATATATATATATATATATATATATATATATTGTGGCAATCAAGCAGTTTAAACAACTGGCAGGGCACCAACGCAATGTCACGGTGTCTGAATCAGGCTCGGAAACCTATTCAGATCTGGAAGAGATATTGGATACAAGTGGAAGGAGTGCACTTTCTTTTAAACCCTTGGAAGAATATGATTTTTTACAGTCGACAATGACACTAAGAGCAAGACCACCAAATTGAACACACGAAGAGGAAGAGGCGGAAACACAAGAGGAAAACCACAAGGCGCGGGGGGAGGCAACACAAGAGGAGCAATGTCGCATGGGAAGACACCACGACAGACCGAACAACAATGATGGGTGAGCCCAATTTAACTATAGTTAACATTTCCTCCCACACTTTGACTACGGCTGAGAAATCGGTTTTGGAGTTGGGCTTGACTTTCTGCCCTACAGCCAATTTCGATTACAGCCAAACCAGGATTGATGTTTTCCTTTTTGTCCGGAAATTGAAATTGATGAAAATGTTAATACTTAAGAAAAAACGTGCGCTTGAACAATGTAGCAATGATACAGTTTGGAGCACACAGGTGTCTAATGTTTTACAGATTCAGGATGTTGACAGCCTGGCAAGTGCATTTGAATTGTGTGGAGAAGATGTGAGTGGCTTGAATGATGTGGACATATTGGACAGGATGGGATTGACACTAGGAGGACGCAGTGCAACTAGTCATAGGCCCAAATCCACTTTTAATCCCATTACTCCCCATGATAACCTAGAGACATTTTCATGATGTGGTCAATAGGGACCTTCTCTCTTTATGGGAGAAGAGCAAGAACAAACACGCTCACAACCTCACACTCGAACAGAGGAAAGCTCTTAGCACTCTTAATGCTGACTCAGGCTTTATAGTCAAACCCTCAGAACCGTCACCCTGGTTACAATTGACGTGGTCTCACTGCACACGTGTATTAAACACGTTGATGGTTTAAGAGCTTGCAGGCACTTTCTGAGAGACTGATCGATCTTCTACCTAAAACAGACAGAAATGTTACTTGAAATGCTGGAATTTTGCCTCATGAATAATTTCTTCTTGTTTGAGAACAACTGGTACAAGCAAGAGGTGGGGACTGCTATGGGTTGTTGCTTTGCTCCAAGTTTTGCCTGCATGCTGATGGGATGGTGGGAAGAACAAATCCTATGGTCAGAGGATAAAGTTGATGTTACTCGCCACATTGTATTTTATACCAGATACATCGACGATATCTTTCTGATCTGGGATGGCACAAGATCTGATTTGAACAAGTTCCTTCTGAGTGTCAACAAGAATGATGTGAATCTGAAATTCACTAATAGTAGTGAATTAGTAGTGAAGTAGTGTGGCTCACTGGTTAGAGGCGGCAGACCCGAGAGCAGAGGACGGCCCGGGACCAGGGTTCGATTCCCGGCGCGGCAGGTTTCGGGACCAGGGTCAGTGGACTCGATAATTCTCTCGCCTCGGTGCCCACTCTGATCAGCGTTCACACTCGGCAACTCTGGGCATTAGCTTGCCTCATCTTCACTAACGGCCCCACCAGACCGCCGGGGATGCCTGGTCTCACCCTGGAGATACCCATTAAGGGACCATCTCTCAGGGAAGCCAGGAAGGGTTTTGCAGCGGTCGAAGCGCCTTGGGACCCTATGGGTAAGTAGTGCGCTATATAAATGCCTATACATTTACATTTACATTTACATTTACATTTACTAATAAGGTAGATTACTTAGAAATGGATTTCTTGGATGTCACAGTTAAAATAGTGGAAGGGACCATTCAGACTAACCTATACAGAAAGCCCACTTCTGGGAACAGCATTTTACATGCAAAAAGTCACAACCCTAACAGCCTCAAGGACAGTATTCCGTATGGAGAATTTTTGAGAGCCAAAAGAAACTGTAGCTCCAATGATAGCTTTGAAAAAGAACAGACTACGATGACCCAGAGGTTCAAGTAAGCATGGGCGAATTTTGCGAATTCGCGATCCGCGAATTTGCAGATTTGCGAATTTGCAGATTTTTCTTTTTTTGCGTGTTCGCGGGGTTTTTTGTGTGTTCGCGGGGATTTTTGCGGCTTCGCAAGCCGCTTGCATAGCGAAGTTACCCATGCAGTCGTTTTTGGGAGAGGGAGAGAGAGATAGATAGATAGATAGATAGATAGATAGATGGATAGATAGATAGAAAGAGAGGGAAAGAGAGAGGGAGAGAGAGAACGAGAGAAAGAAAGAGAGGCCAGATCTCTGAAGGGCCAGATTCCTGAGTTGCCCCTACAGAACATACAGCTTTTTATTTTTAGCAAAATGCATATGAAAATTGTGCTGTAAAGGTCTCTTTTAGTTTACCCCCTCCTGACAACTCAAAATGGGTGTATTTGCCATCCTCTTCCTTCTTCCTGTTTTTTATATCTGTAAGTGCTTCCTGATGAGGTTTAATTCCTTGGACAGGTGCCTCGTTGCCTACTTGTAACTATTCTCTGACCCTGCTTCAAGGGTCAGAGCAGGGTCAGAGAATAGTTGCAAGTAGGCAACGAGGCGCCAGGAAGCAATTAGCAGCAGGTGTCCAAGTTGAACTTAATTTGTTTGTAACCCTTTTGTAAAAGGTTACAAAGAAATTAGGTTCAACTTTTGCACCTGCTGCTGTAACCCTTGCTTGGCTGAAAGTTCGTCCCCGCTGATTCGCGGATTTTACCGCGATTTCGCGAGATTCGCGGATCGCGAAATCGCGGGAAATCCGCAAATTCGCCCGCGAAACGGATTTTACGCCCACACTTAGGTTCAAGGCCAGGGGATATTCGGACCAGGTACTGATGGTAGCAAAGGAAAAAGCAAAAGCCAGGAAAAGGGAAACACTTTTGAGCAAGAGAATAGTTAATAACCTGGGATCTAGCAATGTCAGGATGATAACAACGTACAGTGTGGAGGCAGGCAGAGCAAGAGAAATCTTGAAAAAACATTGGCACATTGTCAAGAGTGACCCTACCATAGGAAAATTGATCAACAGGCAACCCCAGGTTACCTACAGAAAAGCACGCTCCTTAAAAGACATGCTAGTGAAGAGCTACTTTGAGGGCACAGTCAAAAAGAAGAATTGGCTAAAGGAACAGAAGGGTTTTTACAAGTGTGGCAAGTGTAAGGCCTGTGCTACCAGTAAAAATGTGAAATCATATCCCCTCCCCACTGGCAAGAGTGAGATCATTGGGAAATTCATGAATTGTAACACTGACCATTGTGTATATGTTATTGTCTGTCCATGTGCAAAGTTCTATGTTGGGAGTACCATCTTCCTGATAAAGAAGCAAATTTTGGAGCACATGAGAGCAATCAAGAATGTTGATATGTCTTATGCTACTGCACGCCATTGGTTACGTTTCCACAACAGTGATGTTAACCAATGTTCCTTTTTTGGTATTGACAGAGTTCCAGCGAATCCCAGAGGGGGTAACCGTCTCAAACAACTACGTGTCCTGGAATCCCGGTATATCATCCGTCTGGATTCAAGAAACCCTTTTGGTTTAAACGAGGATGAGGAACTTTACGTGCATATTGGCTGAGAACCTTATGTTGAGCCAGAAGATCTGCCTTAACACTGTACCTGTTCCTCAACTGCTTACTCACCGCCCGTATCCATCATTTGCCCGGATCCCCCTACCCAGGCTTCTGTGTTTGCAATTTCGGTCTCACAATCCCTGCCCAGAGAGGGCTCTCTCTGATGCAGGTCAGATGTTTGGAAGCTTCACATCAAAGCTTAGATGAAAGACCAAAATTAACGCCAATGCCAGAACCACTTTTGGCTGACACGTGGGCAATCACACACCGCCAGTAGAATAATTGACTATTCCTGACTCCTTCACAGGCACTTCCTCACTCCACAATTATATTTTCACAATCACACCAAACTGACTGTCAAGTGCTTGCCTGGCTAGGCAACTCACAGTCAGCACAGGGTTCACGTTTTTTATAGTTCACAGTGCTGAAAGAGGAATTTTGGCACCTTTCTCACCCTTATTTTCTTTCCTATTGGAGGGGCTCTTCCAAACATGGGAGTGGTCTGATATTTAAACTGAGGAGGGCCCGCCCCTGCTTTAGGGGACACGTAGTTTTTCTTTAGACTACTGATGAGCTACTTATTGTTAACATGAATGAATTGGCCACTTGGCCGAGACCCGAAACTGAACCTCCCATCCCTACTTTGACGAATTTAATTCAGGGTCAATCCGGACAGGACGGACAATGTGTGACAGTAACATATAGTCTCTATTAATTTTAGGGAATCATAGGCCACTTGGTCTTCATCATTATGCTCATTATGTTTATTTGACACGAGTATCACTCTCAATGTATTACCTTGTGCAACTTGAAATGCAAATGACCTGCACAAACAAAAGTGTGATACTATTGAAATGCACATGAAGTTTGTTCATGTATTTAATTTAATTTTAATTTACTTTAAAATTGATGATTCCAGTCATGCAGCATGTATGAGACTATATACTAATCAGTCTGTCTTCTACCCTATTTGTAGTTTTCATGAACTGTAGTCATTACTAAATTTGTGGTCCTACCTCAGTTTCCACTCCCACCTTTGAGCACTGCTTTTTGTATAAAATGGTGACTGTGTGTATATGTGGCTGGCTTTCGAAAAAGACCGTTTGGTCGAAACTCGTCGGCAATAAACGCAATTTCAACACGGACCCTGGTGTGCGAGTCGTTTGTGTGGTTCCTGGGAGAAAAAAACTCGAATTGGAGCCCTTTCAATCATATATATATATATATATATATTACCTACTGGCGGTCGCCAGTAGGTATATATAGTTAGGATTTTTTCTCTATGGGACTTTTGAAAATTCTATGTCTAATAACTTTGGCGTTTGTGGACGGAATTGGCTGAAATTTTCAGGAAAATGGAACATTTTGTTTCTGAGCAGCCCCTGACAATTTGGGGGGGTTTCATCAAGGGGGGGCCGAGAAAAAAGGGGGGTCCCAAAACGCGTTTTTCCCATGTTAATTTCCATAGGGCGGTTGGCCTCACTTTTAGCTCGAACGGCTGAATGGATTTGCACGAAACTTGGCAAAATTGTAGGGACTGTTAGCCCGATGTGCCTTTGCTAGGTCTCAATATATGTGCTCCAGTGGATTTTGAGTAATTTAGGTTCAAAAAAAGATATATATCTGGGCGGAGCCTAACCACACATCTGATCTGATTGGCTGTCAGCACTTCATCCAAGAAGTGTTGGCAGCCATCTTGGGACCAATATACATGATAGCACCTCATTAAAAAGCATTGTCGGTAATAGAGGGTTTTAGGACTTTAGTTACATTATAAATCATTTGTTGATGGTACCATACTCGTTTTAGGAATTGTGGTGGGTTCTAAGGTGATTTTACCATGTGAAAAAACCTTCTGATGTGATATCATGAATATTGTTTGAAAGAAAACTAATATCTCATGATTTTCCAACAGTGGTTTGGAAGGGGATCTATAAGCTAAACTGAAAGCATATTTTCTGTAAATTCACATTATCTTTCTCAGTCATGTGAAAATGAAGTCTGACATTCTCAGTAAAACATGTACATCCAACAAGGACAGAGACTGTCAGTTGATTCCTTTGTGTTCTACTGCAGCCTCCTAGAGTGTTCTAAAGAACAACTAGAGCGCTAACAGTCCTACTTATTACAAAGGTATGGCACACCTGAAGCCATCTTGATTGGAATAAAGTGGTAACTCTTAAAACATTTAATTTAAAAAGAAACAACATGAGGGGGTATATTTTGCCATAGAAAGTATGTTTAGTGCTGCAGAATGAAAAATTAGGGCACATTTTGAGTGACTTCTCAAATCCTTTTCTATTTCATTAAAACATTCTGACATGCAGTCTCCCAAAATGGCCACCAGAGACAAAAGAGCCCAAATGTAGCCCAAATATCACCGAGATGTAGCCCAAGTATAGCCCAATGACAGAATGTCCCAGAGTGTTCTAAAGAACAACTAGAGCGCTAACAGTCCTACTTATTACAAAGGTATGGCACACCTGAAGCCATCTTGATTGGAATAAAGTGGTAACTATTAAAACATTTAATTTAAAAAGAAACAACATGAGGGGGTATATTTTGCCATAGAAAGTATGATTAGTGCTGCAGAATGAAAAATTAGGGCACATTTTGAGTGACTTCTCAAATCCTTTTCTATTTCATTAAAACATTCTGACATGCAGTCTCCCAAAATGGCCACCAGAGACAAAAGAGCCCAAATGTAGCCCAAATATCACCCAGATGTAGCCCAAGTATAGCCCAATGACAGAATGTCCCAGAGTGTTCTAAAGAACAACTAGAGCGCTAACAGTCCTACTTATTACAAAGGTATAGCACACCTGGAGCCATCGTGATGGGAATAAAGTGGTAACTCTTAAAACATTTAATTTAAAAAGGAACAAAATGAGGGGGTATATTATGCAATAGAAGGTATTATTAGTGCTGCAGAAAGAAAAAATAGGGCACATTTTGAGTGACTTTTCAAATCCTCTTCTATTTCATTAAAAAATTCTGACATGCAGTCTCCCAAAATGGCCACCAGAGACAAAAGAGCCCAAATGTAGCCCAAATATCACCCAGGTGTAGCCCAAGTATAGCCCAATGACAGAATGTCCCAGAGTGTTATAAAGAACAACTAGAGCGCTAACAGTCCTACTTATTACAAAGGTATGGCACACCTGAAGCCATCTTGATTGGAATAAAGTGGTAACTCTTAAAACATTTAATTTAAAAAGGAACATAATGAGGGGGTATAATTTGCCATATGAATTATGATTAGTGCTGCAGAAAGAAAAATTAGGGCACATTTTGAGTGACTTCTCAAACCCTCTTCAATTTCATTAAAAAATTCTGACATACAGTCTCCCAAGATGGCCACCAGAGACAAAAGAGCCTAAATGTAGCCCAAATATCACCCAGATGTACCCCAAGTATAGCCCAATGACAGAATGTCCCAGAGTGTTCTAAAGAACAACTAGAGCGCTAACAGTCTTACTTATGACAAAAGTATGGCACACCTGAAGCCATCTTGATTGGAATAAAGTGGTAACTCTTAAAACATTTAATTTAAAAAGGAACAAAATGAGGGGGTTAATTTTGCCATAGAAAGTATGATTAGTGCTTCAGAAAGAAAAATTAGGGATCATTTTGAGTGACTTCTCAAATCCTCTTCTATTTCATTAAAAAAATTCTGACATGCAGACTGAAACATGCACTTTGAATACCAGCAGCAGACGTCCCTGGTGAGCAGTAGCTTTACTACAGTGATCTAATTTGCAACTAGAGTGCTAACATTCAGAATTTATGGCAAATGTGTGACACATCTGAATGCCTTCTTGATGGAACCAAAGTAAACAAGCATTGAAAATGCAATATATCTCGCCCTCGTTTAAGTTAAAGCCATTCTGTTTGTAATGAGGTGGCTTTTTAGCTTTGCTTTTATTAGTGTTTTTTCAACTTTCATGTAAATAACATGCATCTGTATGCATATAAGTATATGTATGCATGCATTTATGTTTGTATTTATATAGATATACAGATGATATATGTTTATATATGTATGTATATATATATATATTCACTGAAAAAAACATAGGTTATAGACCATATATAGTTAGGAATTAGCATTTACAAAACCTTGAAAATTCACTGAAAAAACCATAGGTTATAGACCATATATAGTTAGGAATTAGCATTTACAAAACCTTGAAAATTCACTGAAAAAACCATAGGTTATAGACCATATATAGTTAGGGATTTGCATTTACAAAACCTTATTTTACTCGCATAAAACCATTGAAATTCCATATATAGTTAGTTGCGCTAACTATATATCGCGCACCCGCAATCCACTGCTGATGATGTCACATATTACATCATTCATGACATGGTCAGTGACATCACTGATGACATCACTGATGACATCTCAAATGACATCACTGATGACATCACTGATGACATCTCAAATGACATCACTGATGACATCACTGATGACATCTCATTTGACATTACTGATCACATCACTGATGATATCATTCATGTGATAATACGATGAACCTCTTCAGACTCTAATATAACCTTAGATACAATCAGTGTAAACAGACACTCACAGACTGTCACTCATCCATGGTGTTACTCACACACCTAGTCAGTCATGCAAAGAATCAATCGCACCTCCATTTCCTCAACTATACAGTTATACAAACTTTACTTATTCAAACATATACTAACACATATTTACTCTCTTATACAATCCCTGATACAAGTTCACAATGATCCATACAGCCACTCACACATTCACTAGCTCTTATGTTCACTTATTTATATATGTCAACTCTCACATGGACTGTGTTTTACATATGTACTTACTTTGACATGTAGCACTGAGATATCCATTCACTCACCAATACACTCATGCAGTCAGTCGACCGCCCATACAGCTGTTTCCACATGCACTTTTGAACCCATACATCTAGTGAATCAACTGCTCACACATCTATGCACAGAGTCATACACCTCCCAGCCACCCACACACACACTCAGTCTCCCATACAAATACCTGGGCAACCATTCAATAACCCATATAGTTACTCATATAGCTACTGATTTAAACATGCAGCAGTTTACAGAACAACATATATAATGATTGCCAAATTAAGACAGTTTAGTCACTAACCCATGCACTCAGTGAGACACATTTAATCACTCACTCATACAGTCAGTCATGCACCTACTAAATCCTTCATCCAGACACTTATACATCCACTCATTCTTCAATATGTAAGACATATTTTAACTTTACAGAAACATACAGTCACTGGGTGTTGTCATCAGTGATGTCATCAGTGAAGTCATTTGAGATGTCATCAGTGATGTCATCAGTGATGTCATTTGAGATGTCATCAGTGATGTCATCAGTGATGTCACTGACCATGTCATGAATGATGTAATATGTGACATCATTAGCAATGGATTGCGGGTGCGCGATATATAGTTAGTGCAACTAACTATATATGGAATTTCAATGGTTTTGTGCGAGTAAAATAAGGTTTTGTAAATGCTAATCCCTAACTATATATGGTCTATAACCTATGGTTTTTTCAGTGAATATATATATATATATATATATATATATATATATATATATATATATATATATATATATATATATATATTACCTACTGGCGTTCGCCAGTAGGTATATATAGTTAGGATAAATTCCCTATGGGACTTTTGAAAATTCTATGTCTAATAACTTTGGCGTTTGTGGATGGAATCGGCTGAAATTTTCAGGAAAATGGCACATTTTGTTTCTGAGCAGCTCCTGAAAATTTGGTGGGGTTTCGTCAAGGGGGGGCTGAGAAAAAAGGGGGGTCCCAAAACGCGTTTTTTGCATTGAGTTTTCCATAGGGCGGTTGGACTCACTTTTAGCTCGAACGGCTGAATGGATTTGCACGAAACTTGGCAAAATTGTAGGGACTGTTAGCCCGATGTGCCTTTGCTAGGTCTCAATATATGTGCTCCAGTAGTTTTTGAGAAATTAACGTTTAAATCAAGATATATATCTGTAACAGCGCTCTGGGCAGCGATCCGGTCCGCTTACTTTTCGCTTATCGGAACTTTGCGCGCAGAAAGCTGATTGGCTCTCCGGTGTCTGTCAACATTCTAAACAGTCCGGAGCGGCCGCCATCTTGTCTCTCGGTAGGATCGAGAGAGAAGAAGAGGTGAAAAACGAAGGGTGAATTTAATGAAAGGGGGCAAGGTATCCCCCTCTTGACCCCCTAGGAATGTTGTTGGGGTTATTAAAGGGACCCGTGGGGAAAAGAAAAAAAAAATGATTTTTCACGGTAGAAGCGCTTCACGGGCCGCGAACTGGGCCGCAAACTGGTAGCGAAACGGGAATTCGCCATTTTGTGCTTCGTAAATTAAATTACTAGTTATAAGTGGGTACGGGAGACGTATCCTAATCCCCTATGTTTCCTGAGGGTGGGTGAGGAGGCTGATATATGTTGATACATCTCTTCCAGCGGCTGTGCGTGAGCTTTTTTTTTTTTTTTGCTGCGTGACAGTCCGGAGCGGCCGCCATCTTGTCTCTCGGTAGGATCGAGAGAGAAGAAAAGGTGAAAAACTAAGGGGGAATTTAATGAAAGGGGGCAAGGTATCCCCCTCTTGACCCCCTAGGAATGTTGTTGGGGTTATTAAAGGGTCCCGTGGGGAAAATAAAAAAAAAATGATTTTTCACGGTAGAAGCGCTTCACGGGCCGCGAACTGGGCCGCAAACTGGTAGCGAAACGGGAATTCGCCATTTTGTGCTTCGATAATTAAAGTACTAGGTATAAGGGGGTGCGGGAGACATATCCTAATCCCCTATGTTTCCTGAGGGTGGCTGAGGAGGCTGATATATGTTGATATATCTCTTCCAGCGGCTGCGCCATCTTGCCTTTTTTCGAATGCCACAATTTTGTCGTGCACGGCAGCCATTTTAGATGCCAGGCTGGTCCCAGGCTATCACCTACCCCTGCGGATGTAGTTTATGGCTCCAGCTGTAGAGAATTCAGACATGCCAATCCTCCTGATTCAGGCGTGTGAGTACTGATTTCAGTGCTAGTCTCCCGCCTCCCGATTTCTGCAAGCAAAAACCCGGGGGCATATTACTAACAACTAGCGATAATTTTTGTCTATAACTTGTTTAGAGACAAAAATTATCGCCGCACATCGGCGATTTTTATCGCAGATAAACCTTGCTATTATCGCAGAAAAGTCAGCGATATTCATGTATTATCGACCTAATGCTCTTAGCCATGTTATCCACCTCCCATTGGATAACATGGCTAAAACCTGCTCAGGGCAGGTGTTAGCTTTTGGAGATATTCGCGCTTAGTGCGAATATCTCCAAAAGTTGGTAATAGAAGGTAGCGATGTTAGGGACTGTTTCCAGTCGCTAACATCTTGGCACGCCACTTTGCATGTCATTAGTGATAAGTATCACTGACATGCAAAGCCGGGCCCAAGATGGTCGCTATCTCCTTTTAGGTGTCACTAACTGGTGTTAGCGACAGCTTGATAATAGGGAAATAATTTTATCTCCGCTTTCATGGTTTTTAAAGCCAAAAAAGCGGAGATAAACCCCCTTGCTAATATGCCCCACGATTCCTTGGGGGTTTCAGCTGATAGGGCTTGGTATTGTGTTACATGGTAATTTTTCCATGAAACGTCAGAGGGTCGATGTAGGGGTTCTAGAAGAGGTGATAAACCATTTAAGCCTCATGAACAAGCGCATGGTCTTTTAAAGATTTCTGAAGTACTCGGGGCGGCGGTGTGTGTGTGCCCTCTTTCAGGAGCGGGCGGGGGGGCACTGCCAGCAACTTGCCAGGTCAGGTAGTGTTCAACACGTGCATCACCCTTTCTCTGCTTGCTATTGCGCTCCATGCTTCGGAAAGGTAAGAAAAAGAACGTGCATTTGAGTTTGAAATGTCCGATCCTGCAGCAGCACACTTCCAAAGCCCACACATGACAATAACCCGATTCAAGGCCCCATTCACCCGTTTTTCAAAAAATAGATAACACTCCAACAAAGTAAGGTTATAAAACTTTATTAACTTTTAACGATAATGAACAGAACAAAAACTAAAAACATTTAAACATTTATTAACACAAAAAGCAACAATGGTTAGAAGCTGTCTTTTGTGCGAATAGTCCCAAGGCAGCACAACGTGCAGAGTTCTGGACGGCACCCAGGTGATGTCGCCTGGGTGCCGCACTGGTTTAGGGATCCTACAATGCTGCTCCGAAAATTGGCGTGGGGCGTCCCGGGTGGGGCGGGGGGAGGCCTCGTCAGTAGCGGTCTGTTGTGCGAATAGTCCCAAGGCAGCACAACGTGCAGAGTTCTGGACGGCACCCAGGTGATGTCGCCTGGGTGCCGCACTGGTTTAGGGATCCTACAATGCAGCACAGAAAAACAGCGTGGGGCGTCCCGGGTGGTGCGGGGGGAGGCCTCGTCAGTAGCGGTCTGTGTCCAGTGTCACATGGCTGACACAACATGTACGACAGGCACCCAGGTGATGTCCAGTAAACTGCCGCACTGGTTTTGGTATCCTACAATGCTGCTCCAAAAATTGGTGTGCGGCGGCCCGGGGGGGGGGGGGGAGGCGGCGTGAACGGGCCTCCCCAGGTGGCGGCCATTCAGCTGTTTACCGCCCGCTCTTGCGACTACAGCGTCTCGCTCACCATGTAGTTGAGTTGTTCCCACTCTTGCGATGCAGTGATAGGCGGCTGCCACATGACTCTTAAAATGGCGGACGGCTCTTCGGTTTTGGGCCTGGTCCACTGAAATGGCCCTGGGACACCTTGGAAGTCGGATGCTTGCCTGCTAGGGCTTGGGCTCCATTCTCGAAAAGCGTCCCCTCAGCCGTGAAGATTGTATAAAAGTCTTGGGGGCTCCCAACTCCCGCAGGCTTTCGGTGGGGAGCGGCTGCCATGATCGCTCGCGGAATGACCACGACGGAGCCACGAGATGGTGGTGCTCTCATGCTGACGCCAGCTTCAGTCTGAATGATCCAGAAACAAGGTGGGGCTTTCATCGTTTGGGAAAAAAAAATGTTCTAAACCAATGAAAAGTGTTATTTTTAGGTCATATGACCAAGCCTTCCATCTTTAGGAAACCAAAAGTAAAATGAACCAATGAAAAGTTTTATAAACAAGTCACATGACCTGTTATGCGACATAGGGCTACAAAAAGCGTAGAAAATCCGTTGGCACGTGAGGCGGCGTCAGTAGCGGACCGATGTGCGAATAGGCCGAAGGCAGCACAACGCGCCGAGATCCGGATGGCACCGAGGTGGTGTCCAGCAAATTGCCGCACTGGTGTGGCCATCCTACAATGCTGCGCCGAAAGACGGCGTGTCCAGCTGAATTGCGGTCACTGTTGCGGTACAGTGACTCGAACGCGCCGAGATCCGGATGGCGCCGAGGTGGTGTCCAGCAAATTGCCGTACTGGTGTGGCCATCCTACAATGCTGCGCCGAAAGACGGCGTGTTCAGCTGAGTTCCGGTCACTCTTCCGGCACAGTGACTCGAACGCGCTGAGATCCGGATGGCACCGAGGTGGTGTCCAGCAAGTGGCTGCACTGGTGTGGCCATCCTACAATGCTGCGCCGGAAGTCGGCGTGGGGTGCCCCGTTGGCTTATGAGGTGATGTCAGTAGTGGACTGATGTGTGAATAGGTCGGAACCAGCACAAGGCGCCAAGATCCGAATGGCAAGTCCTGGATGTTGAGTGCCTCAGTTGAGATTTCTGAGCAGTGCTTGTAGAACTGTCTGAAGCTTATTTGCACCTGCTGCAGCTTCACTAGGTCCGGCGGAACTTGTTGCCTTTTCCTTTGTGCTTCTTTTCCTACAATGCGTTTCTTCTGAAGACACGACCAGGTCCCTGAATGTGTGCAGGGGGACGCTATTGAATGAATGAACGCGCCGAGATCTGGATGGCACCGAGGTGGTGTCCATCAAATTGCCGCACTGGTGTGTCCATCCTACAATGCTGCGCCGAAAGTCGGCGTGGGGTGCCCCGTTGGTTTATGAGGTGATGTCAGTAGCGGACCGATGTGTGAATAGGTCGGAACCAGCACAAGGCGCCCTGCACTGTTGAGCCTTTTTCAATGTCTGTTTTTTGTTCTTTCCCTTCCATCAAAAACAAAACAAAAATACAAGGCGCCAAGATCCGAATGGCAAGTCCTGGATGTTGAGTGCCTCAGTTGAGAGTTCTGAGCAGTGCTTGTAAGACTGTCTGAAGCTTATTTGCACCTGCTGCAGCTTCACTAGGTCCGGCGGAACTTTTTTCCTTTTCCTTTCTGCTTCTTTTCCTACAATGCGTTTCATCTGAAGACACGACCAGGTCCCTGAATGTGTGCAGGGGGACGCTATTGATTGAATGAAAATGGCGGCTTGACACAAAGCTGACTCAAGCGTTACTGTTGGTGCTATACAGACAAAAATTGGTTTTCAGTTTGTACATTCTTCAGGTTTTTTTTTCCATCCAAGTCTGATTGAGAGTTTGTAGAAAAATGGCTTCAGATTTTCCACATACTACTCTTCAACATTCTTCCTAAATGTAACAATGTGAAACTCACTAGGAGAACGGCTGTTTCTGTTTCCTTTCAAAATGCTGCCACCAATATTTTCTGAATGGAAGACATCATCTTGTAACATAAAGGGCCGAAAGGGGTTCTGGTCTGGCCGATGGTTGGTGGAGACATTTTGACTATATCTTGGACCTGCCCGGCCTCGCCCAAAATGGCGCCGGTATAAATGGGACTCGTAACTCTTTGCCCGCAAATGTATATCTAGAAAATGTTATTGTAAGTGGCCCTGTCGTATTTTAATTACAAAATGTACGTCCACCGATACCGCAACTGTTAGACACCTTTGTTCTTGTCACCTAATGGCCCGCTCGTTACGTTCTTCTACAGTGTAAATGTCTCCTCATCATATACGATTTGAGTTTGCTCCGTGGCCGGCCCACGTGGTTATAGGCCCGTATTTGTATACTGACATTTTCACAATAAAGGTTTTTAAAACAAAACACGGTAGTAGTATTTTCATTTGTAAAGTTTTTACTTTTAGTGACTGTTTTCGAATCAGTAAAAGGCAAGTGAAATAAAGCAGTCCAATTACATGACGGATAAAAGGTATAATATGTAGGAACGCAGTAAAGATAAATGGTCAAGGGCAGTTGTGTTTTTCATGTCTGCAACATAAAGTGATCGATAAGAATCTGAAAATCAGGCGCATCGGCGACTAAGACAGCAGGCCGAATCTCTTTTACTCAACGGCTCCGTCATGGAAGGAAGAAACGCCCTTTTTCTCGAAAAAGGAATATATTTTACTTGCCAGACAGTTGTAAATTTTCCGGGAAAGTACATTAGCCTGGAATATTATAACATATGTTTGAAAAAAAAATATTGTTCGAAAATAATAAAAAGCGTAATTTTTAGGTCATATGACCAAGCTTTTCATCATTAAATTAACAAAAGTAAAATGAACCAATGAAAAGTTTTATTAACAAGTCACATGACCTGTTATGCTTACGTTACGCGCTGCGCGCCGCGCCTCGGATCACTTCCGGGTGCGCTAACGCGGCGTGTCATAAAACGCATTACGCGACAACGTAGGTCAAGAATATAGTCTAAATGTCTCCACCAACCAGCGTTCAGAACACAACCCCTTTCAGCAGTCCAAAAAGTTCTGTTAAATGACAACAGAGGGGACAGGCAACAAGAACCATCAGTCAAAGAGGGGAGGGCAAGTTCTTCTCTTCCGGGTCATGTTGGGGCGCTACCGGAACTGATCGAATTGGTAGTCTACAGTGTTTCTGGATGTTTCAGACTAAAGCTGGCGTCAGCATGAGACCACTACCATCTCGTAGCTCCGTCGTGGCCATTCCACGAGCAATCATGGCAGCCGCTCCCCACCAGAAGCCTGCGGGAGTCGGAGGCCCCCATGACTTTTGTAGAATCTTCACGGCTGAGGGGACGCTTTTCGAGAATGGGATCCAAGCCCTAGCAGACAAGCGTCCGAGTTCCAAGGTGTCCCAGGGCCATTTTAGTGGACCAGGCCCAAAACCGAAGAGCCGGCCGCCATTTTGAGAGTCCTGTGGCAGCCGCCTATCGCTGCACCGCTAGAGCGGGCGCATCTCAACTACATGGTGAGCGAGACGCTGTAGTCGCAAGAGCGGGCGGAAAACAGCTGAATGGCGGAAGAGGCACAGTGTAGCAAAAGCGGGCGGAATGGCAACTAAAACGATAAAGGGGCGCCTCACTACAGCTTGTCTTCAGGTCAAACGGATTGTGGGACAAGGTCCAGAATTGAAGAGTCATCAAAAGGCAAAAAGTACCGCCGGACCCCGGGAGCCGGCCGCCTATGTCGGGGGCGATCTCAGGCTACACCAGTGCTATAAGACTTGGGGAGGGTGTCGGAGCCAAGCGTCTTCTCCGAGTCCATGGCCATCACAGCGCCCCTCAGGGGCCTCCGTCAAGCTGTTTAGGAAGGTAACATATCATATTGTTTTCTAATGCAGTCAGGTCCACAAACGACACTCACTTACTTTGAGAATAGTGAAGCTGCAGTAGGAGGAAATAAGCTTCAGACAGTGTTACAAGCGCTGCTCAGAACTCTTAACTATGGCACCCAACATCCAGAACTTATGCTATTTGAGAATGGTAGTGACATCGAAGCATCTCGGGGACCAAAACCATTAACGTACTTTCACGTATGAAAATCTTACTTGGGGAGGGGGCAGGAGCGAAGCGCCCCCTCCCAGTCAGCGCCACCACACCGTATGTTGAAAATCTGAAGCCATCGTTCTACAAAGTCAACCAAACTTGGATTGAAAAATCTAGAAAAATGTACAAACTGAAAACCAGTTTTGGTCTGCATAGCATCAGTAACAACGCTTGAGTCAGCTTTGTGTCAAGCCGCCATTTTGATTCAACAAAGCACAGGCATTGAAAAAGGCTGAAATTCAGAACTCTAAACTATGGCACCCAACATCCAGGAGCTTGCTATCCGGATCTTGGAGCCTTGTGCTGTTTTCGATCTATTCACACATCGGTCCACTACTGACATCATCTTATAAACCAACGTTATGTAAATAGTTTTTTAATAAAATGTTTTACCCTATTTCTTTGCTGGTGTGTTGTCTATATTTTTAATATTTGCATAGGGTTTGTCATTATTTTGTGCGGGATGGGTGATGGAGCCGAGCTGTCTTGCAGCCCTCATGGTGTGGAGCTCAGTTCATCTCACTATTTTCGTATTTCTCAAGAAGGGTTGTTCCTAATATTTCTATTTTAGCGAGGTCAAAAAGAGATCCAATTAGTGGCCTACTGATTTTGCTCGATTACTTTTATTTTTTTACACGATTTTTCACTATCTGCAAAGACTAAACAGAGTATTGCGACTTTGTGCTTGTTTGTAAATAGAGAATGATCCAAAGAGAACCAATTCTAAAACAGTAAATGCTTGGACAACAATCAATCAAATGGAGAGACAAGGAGGTACGACGGATTACAACGGGGGTAAAGGCCTGCGTTAACTACCCTTCTGTATCTGCAAAGAGAGAGTACTAACAAAGGCAAAAGAGGGGAGGGGGGGGCAGCGTTCAAAGCACATCAGCGTGCATAAATACGAAAATGATTTTATCTATCACGTACTTGACATTTTAAAGCTTTTCATATTTGCTATTAAAAAACCAATGAAATTCACAGAAAAAACCATAGGTTATAGTGGATATATAGTTAGGTATTTGCATTTACAAAACCTTGAAAATTCAATGAAAAAACCATAGGTTATAGGCCATATATAGTTAGGAATTAGCATTTACAAAACCTTATTTTACTCGCATAAAACCATTGAAATTCCATATATAGTTAGCTAACTATAAGCGCTAACTATATATCGCGCACCCGCAATCCACTGCTGATGATGTCACATATTACATCATTCATGACATGGTCAGTGACATCACTGATGACATCACTGATGACATCTCAAATGACATCACTGATGACAACTCAAATGATATCAATGATGACATCTCAAATGACATCACTGATGACAACTCAAATGACATCACTGATGACATCTCATTTGTCATCACTGATCACATCACTCATGTGATAATACAATGAACCTCTTCAGACTCTAATATAACCTTACATACACTCAGTATAAACAGACACTCACAGACTGTCACTCATCCATGGACTTACTCACACACCTAGTCAGTCATGCAAAGAATCAATCACACCTCCATTTCCTCAACTATACAGTTATACACATCTTACTTATTCAAACATATAATAACACATATTTACTCTCTTATATAATCCCTGATACAAGCTCACAGTGATCGATACAGCCACTCACACATTCACTGGCTCTTATGTTCAGTTATTTATATATCTCAACTCTCACATGTATTGTGTTTTACATACGTACTTACTTGCACATGTAGCAATGAGAAATCCATTCACTCACCAACACACCCATGCACAGTCAACCGCTCATATAGCTGTTTCCACATGCACTCTTGAACTCATACTCCTAGTGAATCAACTGCTTACACATCTATGCACAGTGTCACGCACCTCCCAGCCACCCACACACACACTCAGCCTCCCATTCAAATATTTGGGCAACCAATCAATAACCCATATGGCTACTCTTATAGCTACTGATCAACACAAGCAGCAGTTTACACAACAACAAACATACTGATGCACGAATTAAGACAGTTTAGTCACTAACCCATGCACTCAGTGAGACACATTTAATCACTCACTCATACAGTCAGTCATGCACCTACTAAATTCTTCATCCAGACACTTATACATCCACTCATTCTTCAATATGTGAAACATATTTTAACTTTACAGAAACATACAGTCACTGGATGTTGTAATCAGTGATGTCATCAGTGATGTCACTGACCATGTCATGAATGATGTAATATGTGACATCATCAGCAGTGGATTGCGGGTGCGCGATATATAGTTAGCGCTTATAGTTAGCTAACTATATATGGAATTTCAATGGTTTTATGCGAGTAAAATAAGGTTTTGTAAATGCTAATTCCTAACTATATATGGCCTATAACCTATGGTTTTTTCATTGAATATATATATAGTTAGGATTTTTTCCCTATGGGATTTCTGAAAATTCTATGCCTAATAACTTTGGCGTTTGTGGACGGAATCGGCTGAAATTTTCAGGAAAATGGCACATTTTGTTTCTGAGCAGCCCTTGAAAATTTGGGGGGGTTTTGTGGAGGGGGGCCGAGAAAAAAGGGGGGTCCCAAAACGCGTTTTTTCCATGTTAATTTCCATAGGGCGGTTGGACTCACTTTTAGCCCGAACGGCTGAATGGATTTGCACGAAACTTGGCAAAATTGTAGGGACTGTTAGCCCGATGTGCCTTTGCTAGGTCTCAATATATGTGCTTCAGTGGATTTTGAGAAATTAACGTTTAAATCAAGATATATATCTGTAACAGCGCTCCGGGCAGCGATCCGGTTAGCGAACCTTTCGCGTATCGGAACTTTGCGATGCGAAGCTGATTGGCTCTCCGGTGTCTGTCAACATTCTAAACAGTCCGGAGCGGCCGCCATCTTGTCTCTCGGTAGGATCGAGAGACAAGAGGAGGCCAAAACAAAGGGGGAAATTACCATAAGGGGGCATAGTAGATCCTCGTTGACCCCCTAGGTTTTATGTGGAGGTTTTAAAAGGGCCTAGGAGGGTCCAAAAAAAAAAATTTTTTTTTTGCGTGGTAAGCGCCAAGTTCGCGAACCGGAAAGCGTTCTGGGCAGCGAACTTTAAGGATAAAAGAATGATAGAGGTGAAAAGGCTCTTGAAATGTAGTTCAGGAAGTAGTAGTCAAAATGGTTGTGTTTCCTTCTCTTCCTTTATATATATTCAGGTACATAACCAATCAAATGTCAGGAAAAAAAAATTGAAAATGAAAGTAACATTTTCATTGGTTGTCAATTCCAACACTTCAGATGTGTTTTGTGAAGTAATTTACCTCACGGTACTTAGAGAGGTCTACAGGCTTAATGGCTAAATGGAATTTCAATCAAATTTGTGAAAATGAAAGGGATTGTTATGTAGTATGAGCTAATCTATATTTGGTGAGAGTGTCTCTAGTCGTTTTTCTGTAAATTACTTTCCCACCTTTTTTTAGGACCGCTTTCCGGAAAGCGGCCCGGTTAGCGAACCTTAAGCGTCACGGGAGTCCACCATTTTGTGTTTCGGTCGCATTAAGATACAAGATGGAGGGCAAATAATGTTTAGAATGGATAGAAGGGGTCATGGTAGACTTATCTTGACCCCCTAGGTTTTCTGAGGGTGGCTGAGGAGGCTTATATGTGCAGAAAAAAAACATTTTTTTAAAAAATCCGCGAGGTTAGCTTTCGGTTAGCGAACCGGGTAGCGCTCCGGGGAGCGTATTTTGTGGAAAATTAGTGAAAAAAGTTAGAGAAAAATAATAATTGTGAGTGATCAGATGTAGGGTAGCTCTGAGAAGAGCTTTTGGGTTTATGGTACATTTAGGTACTTATAAGTAGGTACCAATGCACAGTCTTAAATTCAGAATGAAAATTCTGTTGCCCTCATCTGAGAAGTGAACTCCATCTCCTCTGTAGATATCTTGCATGTAGTAACGCAAGTTATTGTTGTACAGAGAGCCCATTCCATGGTCTCTCATGTAAGCTGAAACAGATTTGTTTACATGCTTCCTCGCTTTCTCAATTTGTGGACAAAATTGGTTGGACCACCTCCATTTCTGTCTTTGGCATATATTGGAATATACCAAGGCAGTTTGAGGAAAAAGTGCCATTAATTGCTCAAAGGTGTCCTTTAAAAGCATTTCCAGACCTACCCCTGTCAAAGTGCCCAAATCATTACCTCCACAGTGCACTATTAACAGGTCAGGTTTTGGCAAATGCATAAAGGTTTTCACCAATGGTATCAATTGGTGACATTTTAATCCTCTTTGGCCCAACCACTTAATTTCCACATCTTGTAAATTGAGGTTAGGTAAATTTCTGTTCTCAGCATACCTTTGAGCCCAGTGGATGTAACTATGTCCAACAATCCAGACCTTAAACATGGTGGGAGAAGGTTGTTCTGCAGTCAGATGAAGTGTGGTAATGAAAGGGCAGTTGAAACAGTAGGAGTTTCTAAAGAAAAAAAACTGTGGATTTCCAATGCTAATGATTCATTAGCAGTGATTGGTGCATTTCCATTTCTGAAAACAGAAAGTTAGGGTGCATGGATGTGTTCTTTGAAACATGTAATTTGAATGGTCAAGGAAGAAACATTTAATGAAAGATTGCACTGGATACGCAGGTGCACTGAGAGTTCAGAGTTCAATTGAAACATTGTTGTGTGAATTTGCAAACATGAGAGGTCTTCCAGGAGGTGGTTGCTATGGAAAAAAGGCAGAGAGGGCAGAGGGGGGAAGGATTTTGATTTGAAAAAAGTGAGGGAAGAGTTATGATTGGCTAATATGAGAGATATGTGAAATGAATATCTGTATTTCTGTTCTTGAACCTTTTCCCTTGTCTTTTCTAATTTTTAAATACATGTTTTAATATTTTTGGAAATGTTTGTTCTCTCTTTTACAGATTGAAAGTATGAAAAAATATTTTAAAAAGGTAACAAGAATTATAAGGTAAATGTTTTCTACTCTTTTTACCCGCAATGCACTGCTGATGATGTCACTGACACTATCTCTGATTTACTCTCTATAGCTGTCTTTCTTTTTACATTATTCTCTGTTTACTTCCCTTATACTAACTCTTCTTTTTTTTAAAAAAATATTTTTTTGGTTCGCTTCAAGTTCGCGAACCGGTCAGCGAACTTGAAGCGAACCAAAAGAAATAGAGCTTGCCAGAGTGATAAACATTCTAGCAATTTTATTTGAAAGGGGAGGTAGTTCTGAAAAGAACTTTTTTTTTTTGTTTTTGTTGTTTTATTATTTTTTTTTTTTTTCTGAACATTTTTTGATTTTTTTGTATTTTTAGAACAGTTTTATGTTTTTTTTGTGTTTTTTATGGAGGGGAAACAACAAAAAAACAGGCATTGAAAAGGGCTCAACAGGAGCAAAAAAAAAATTACTGCTTGGGTGCATTAGGGCACTTATGGTTTTCGAACACCATATTGATCAAGTTCACGCTCATGTTCCCATACGAGAGCATAGCACCACAATATATACAGGTAAACTTCATATGTTTAAAGTTTGGCTGAATGTTTGGCACAGTTTCCTGTGCCTCTCTTCCTGTCAAAGACATTGTTGACGTAGATCTGGCCACAGGAGTTGTCGGGGGATTATCTTGTAGGTCCCTTAACTCTGCCCGGCTGTAGTTTAAGGGATGCCACCTGGCCATATGGCGATGCATAGTATAGTTGCCCATACTATATTTTTTCTCTGTGCCTCTAGACAATCTGTATTTACAGATGAGGCAGGTGGCATATTTAGCATTGACCTTCTTGTCCCCTGGAGGGATGGAAAAAAACTGCCAGATGAAACTTGTTTTCCTCTTAGAAACACGGGGCAACTCCGGGATAAATTCTGGTTGATCTCTATCCTCTTCTTCTTCTTCCTCCTCTTCCTCCTCTCTGTTGGAGATAAATTGACTTGGTGGTCCTCTCTTCTTATGAGGAGGTGGAGGTGGTGGTGGGGGTGCACCAGCTGCAGCAAGTATAGAAGCCATTGCTGAACTCCAGGAAAATGGTCTTTCTCTCACCAAGATGAAAGTCAGAGTGAGGAAAGAAGGAGGGGTTTACATGATTTGGGAAAAGCAAAAGTTCTGAACCAATGAAAAGTGTTATTTTTAGGTCACATGACCTAGTCATACATCATTTGGAAACCAAAAGTGAAATGAACCAATGAAAACTTTGATAAACAAGTCACATGACCTGTTCCGCTTACGTTACGCGGTGCGCGCCGCGTCTCCGATCGCTTCCGGTTCGCGGTCCGGAGCACTTCCGGGAGCGCTAACGCGGCGCGTCATTAGACGCATTACGCGACAACGTGATACGTCGCGCTTCCGCGACGCGTCACAGTTCCGCTAACGTAACGTTTACCGGTTCGCGGACTAGGTCGCGGCATCAAGATGAGCTAACGGAAAGCTTCCCGGTTCGCGAACTGGAAGCGAAGAAAAAAAATATTTTAAAAAAAATTATTAATAAACATCTAAAATATATTTTAAGATTTAAAGAAGAATACATTTTACAGTTACAGATGTTAGCTTTTAAAAAACCAATGAAATTCACAGAAAAAACCATAGGTTATAGACCATATATAGTTAGGAATTTGCATTTACAAAACCTTGAAAATTCACTGAAAAAACCATAGGTTATAGACCATATATAGTTAGGGATTTGCATTTACAAAACCTTATTTTACTCGCATAAAACCATTGAAATTCCATATATAGTTAGTTGCGCTAACTATATATCGCGCACCCGCAATCCACTGCTGATGATGTCACATATTACATCATTCATGACATGGTCAGTGACATCACTGATGACAACATCCAGTGACTGTATGTTTCTGTAAAGTGTAAATATGTCTTACATATTGAAGAATGAGTGGATGTATAAGTGTCTGGATGAAGGATTTAGTAGGTGCATGACTGACTGTATGAGTGAGTGATTAAATATGTCTCACTGAGTGCATGGGTTAGTGACTAAACTGTCTTAATTTGTGCATTATTATGTCTGTTGTTCTGTAAACTGCTGCATGTGTTGATAAGTAGCTATATGAGTAACTATATGGGTTATTGATTGGTAGCCCAGGTATTTGTATGGGAGACTGAGTGTGTGTGTGGGTGGCTGGGAGGTGTATGACTCTGTGCATAGATGTGTGAGCAGTTGATTCACTAGATGTATGGTTTCAAAAGTGCATGTGGAAACAGCTGTATGGGCGGTTGACTGTGTGCATGAGTGTATTGGTGAGTGAATGGATATCTCAGTGCTACATGTCAAAGTAAGTACATATGTAAAACACAGTACAAGTGAGAGTTGACATATATAAATAACTGTGCATAAGAGCTAGTGAATGTGTGAGTGGCTGTATGGATCATTGTGAACTTGTATCAGGGATTGTATAAGAGAGTAAATATGTGTTAGTATATGTTTGAATAAGTAAAGTTTGTATAACTGTATAGTTGAGGAAATGGAGGTGCGATTGATTCTTTGCATGACTGACTAGGTGTGTGAGTAACTCCATGGATGAGTGACAGTCTGTGAGTGTCTGTTTACACTGATTGTATCTAAGGTTATATTAGAGTCTGAAGAGGTTCATCGTATCATCACATGAATGATATCATCAGTGATGTGATCAGTAATGTCAAATGAGATGTCATCAGTGATGTCATCAGTGATGTCATTTGAGATGTCATCAGTGATGTCATCAGTGATGTCATTTGAGATGTCATCAGTGATGTCATCAGTGATGTCACTGACCATGTCATGAATGATGTAATATGTGACATCATCAGCAGTGGATTGCGGGTGCGCGATATATAGTTAGCGCAACTAACTATATATGGAATTTCAATGGTTTTATGCGAGTAAAATAAGGTTTTGTAAATGCAAATCCCTAACTATATATGGTCTATAACCTATGGTTTTTTCAGTGAATTTTCAAGGTTTTGTAAATGCAAATTCCTAACTATATATGGTCTATAACCTATGGTTTTTTCTGTGAATATATATATATATATATATATATATATATATATAACCATAGGTTTCAGACCAGTTATAGTTAGGAATTAGCATTTAAAAAACCAATGAAATTCACTGAAAAAACCATAGGTTTCACACCAGTTATAGTTAGGAATTAGCATTTAAAAAACCTATTAAATTCACTAAAAAAAAAAACATAGGTTTCACACCAGTTATAGTTATCTGGAAATTTTACTGACATAAAACCATTGAAATTCCCATGTTATAGTTAGTCAAACTCACTATAACTTGCGCATGCAATGCACTGCTGATGACATCACATATTACATCACTCATGACATGGTCAGTGACATCACTGTACGGCCCTTTTATGACCCCCACATCAAACCTAGGGGGTCAGGGGGGGTGTACCCTGCCCCCTTTTGCTCATTGCCCCCTTTGATTTTTACCACCTCAATCCTACCGAGGTACAAGATGGCGGCCGCTGCGGACTGTTTCGAATGTTTACAGATACCCGAGAGCCAATCAGTTTTTCGTACGCAAGTCGCGTGGCGCGCTTTGAGCGCTCCCCGGTGCGGGTACAGGGGTGCTGCTCTAGATATATATATTTTTTTGAACCTAAATTACTCAAAATACACTGGAGCACATATCCTGAGACATAGCAAAGGCACATCGGGCTACCAGTCCCTACAATTTTGCCAAATTAGGTGGAAATCCATTCAGCCGTTCGGGCTAAAAGTGAAATCGACCGCCCTATGGAAATTAACATGGGGAAAACGCGTTTTGGGACCACCCTTTTATCTCGGCCCCCGCTTGACGCATCCCCCCCAAAGTTTCAGGGAAGGACCGGAGCTCCGCGAGGCCATCTTGAGGAACCTTTCAGGCAGATTCGTCAACCGGCGCCAAAGATATTCCAAATAGAATTTTGAGATTTAACATTGAAAAAAATCCTAACTATAACTACCTACTGGCGACCGCCAGTAGGTAATATATATATATATATATTACCTACTGGTGAACACCAGTAGGTAGTTATAGTTAGGACCTAGTTTCCATAGGACATCCACAACATTCTATTTGGAATAACTTTGGCGCCCGTGGATGAATCTTCGCAAATTTCTCCAAGAAAATGGCCTGCTCCGCTCCGGTCCTTCCTTGAAAGTTTGAGGGTGATTCGTCAAGTGGGGGCCGAGAAAAAAGGGGGGTCCCAAAATGTGTTTTCCCTATGCAATTTTCTATAGGAACCTTTAGCCAGGGCTACAGCTCGAATGGATGAACGGAATTACACCAAATTTGGCTGAGAGGTAGAGTTCGGCTTGCAGATTGTGCTTTTTGTTAAATGGTGTAAAATCATAGCAATATCTAGAGACGAAGTACAACACGCGTACCAAAATCCATACAATTACGAGCACGAGCTGCTTACTGATTGGATGTCAACTGTCTCTCAACACTCCGAACCAGGAAGTGTTGGCTGCCATCTTGTGGCTCGGTAGAACTGAGTCACAAGAAAACAGTACAACGAAGTTGAAAAAAAAGGAACGGGGGCAGTGTAGAAAGATCCTGATCTTCTAGGCCTGCTCAGGGGGTCCCACATGGATCTTTAGGCTTCCAATAAAAAAAATAAAAAAAATAAGAAATCGTGGGGGAAGGCGTATAGGTAAAAAAAACTAGAAATATGTTGTATTCTTAATTAGCCTTCTGGGGGGCCAAATCTCCGGGGCAATTTTTATCCATAAAGGGGGCTTGTAAGGCCCCCAGCAACCCCGGGGACAGCCACCCCCTCAGGGTTTCTTTTATTTAAAAAAGTATGTTTTCAGCTCCCCCTCCCCCTGTAAAAGCCCCGGGGACCGCTACCTTCGTGGGGCAGTAATATGTAAAATGGCCTTTCAGCCCCGGGGACCTGCACCCCCTCGGGTTTTTTAATGTTGGGAGGGGATCACGCGGCCCCCCTCCTGGAGCCCGTGATGTCCATGGGGATCACCGCCTCCCAGGGCCAGCTCCTGCAGTGTCTCTGGGTGCCTACCACCTGGACACTGCTGTTTGCTATGTTAGGGCGTGAGCGTCGCTGTTCCCAATTTACCACAGCAAACCGCTTTCCTATTTTTTAAAATATTTTCTTTAATAAAGACAAACATACAGGGATAGTTCAGTGCGTGTTCCATACAAAGGCATGAAGAAAAACATATCTTGAGGTGATACAGCATCAAGAATTGAGCAAGCCCCCAGTATCAAAATGAGAACAGAGAAGCGATAACACATCACAGTACAGTCATGATTGCAAATATCAGGGCATAACACATACAATGATACCTCCTGGAAGGGCAGATTATCAAATTAACATGGAAGGAGAAACTGCAGGGAATGAACCATTAATGCACATAGGTGAGAAACCAGATTGCAGTAGGACAGCAAATAACAGGAATCGCGCTTTAGCATTACATTTTGTAGCCAATTCGGCACCGCTAGTGCTAGGCATCTCATCACCACTTGAATTTCCGTCTCCCTCACCTCGAGATAAAAGATAGGTGGTCAATGGCCCCCATATGTCTTTAGGTCTACTGGATATTGGCTGCATTTCAGCAAAGATAGCAGTCTCTTCTTGACAATAGATAACATCAGTGAGCCAGTCCTTGAACTTCGGGGCTCTTTCCCATCCCAATCGACATGCCACCCTCCTTTTTGCTAGCAGGAGAGCGATATCAAGGAATTTTCTGTATATTTTAGATATAGGCAGTGTATTCCCAACCAACATGAACAGAGGGTTAGCATCCAAAGTCTCTCCTACCATGGCTTCCAGGGCCTTGTGTACCTGCCGCCAGTGTTTCCTAACAGCAGGACATTCCCAAGACAAGTGAAAAAATCCAGCACCTTCCGCATGACATCGCTCACATCTGTCGTCAACAGTCAAATGAAATCTGAATTTTTTCACCGGTGTATAGTACCGTCGCTGCAGAAGCCTTTAATGAATAATCTTGAGAATGCAGCTAGCAGAGATTCTGGCCGTAATGCTACAACAATAAAACCACTGTTCGTCGGTAATCACAATGGCTAAATAGGCTCCCCAGTGTGAACGGGCAGACCCCTTGAACCCCTGTCGCTGCGTCCTAACATGCCCATATATACCCGACACAAGGTGCGAGCCATCCTGTGAACCCAACATAACGTGTAGCGGGCCAGGTTGTCAGGCTCCTGGGGGAACTCCGGCAAAATCTCCTTTATCCCCTGGCGCAACTGTATGTAATAAAAAACATCAAGGGGAGTGGGTCGATGATCTTTAAAAAACAGGTCTGTGGCATTGAATTGGCCATCAGTAAAGAGGTCACCCCATGTTCTCACCTTAAGTCGGTGGCACAGTGCTTGGAAACCCTTCTCCTGTAGCAGTTGTCAATTTAGGATGATAAGTCAAGGGCATCCGTGCTGAGTAGAGTAAGGTACAACGTAATACTTTAGCTATGCGCTGCCATGCATCTATGGTGCATGTGACAGTCATAAACGGTGTCTCTATGGCCGCAACAGGGCCTTGTATGACGCCACTCAGGGGGAGAGGATTCGCCACCCAGTCTTCCACTGCTAGTTGTGGCATAAAGGGCTTGGGAATCATCCAGTGATAGGCGTAATGCGCTTGGACGCTCATATAGTAAACTTCGAAATCAGGAAGGTCGAAACCTCCTTTGTCATACGGTTGTGCCAGTACCGACCATCAAAGCCTCAGTTGTTTACCCCCCCCAGAACAGTCGGCTCAATTCAGTTTATGAAGTTTTGAAAAAAAAAAAGCACCCGGATAATAGGGAATATTCCAAAAAAGATATAAAAAACGGGGCAGCACCACCATTTTAATGAGCAAAGCTCTACCCGCCATAGACAAAGGGAGGGATAGCCAGCGATCTATAGTGGTGGTCAACTTTGTGATAGCAACACCATAATTAAGCCGAATCGTCTCCTCTCTATCTCTGGATATCTGTACACCCAAATATCGGAGATAAAAATGGCACCATTCCGAAGGAAAGTCTAAAGGGAACTCTGACACTGCGTCGGTGAGGGGGTAGAATTGTGATTTGTTCCAGTTTATCTGTACCCCAGACAATCTGCCAAAGACTCCGAACTCCTGCAACAAGGGATTTAAATTGTGGATTGGATCTGTAACAAATAGCGTCATGTCGTCAGCGTATAGGGATACAGTAATTTGACGCGGAAAGCAGCGAAACGCACGGACTGGGTGCAGTTGACAAAGTCGACAGGCATGCGGCTCTATGGCTATAGCAAATAGGAGTGGGGAGAGTGAACACCCCTGCCTAGTACCGCGTGTAATAATAATCGAGGGGGATAAATGGCCATTAATAAGTATTTTAGCAGATGGCTGCGTATATAATAGCTAAATCCATGAGATGAATAATTAAGGGAATCCCATGCGGTGCAACACAGCAAATAGATAGTTCCATTCAACCAAATCGAACGATTTAGTAGCGTCAATGAAAATCGCTGCCACAGGGAAGTCCAGAGCAACTGTCCGAATCATTGAGAACAAGGTCCACAGATTGTGGGTAGTGGAGCGCCCGGGGACAAATCCAGATTGATCTGGCAATATGATTTTGGTCATCAAGAGGGACAAACGAGTAGCAAGCATCTTGGCTACGATCTTCGCATCACAATTTTTTCAGGGAAAGTGGGCGATATGCATCACAAGACACTGGATTTTTACCTGGTTTTAAGAGGGACGTAATCATGACCTCCCGCATCGAGCGGGGTAGAATCCCCTCACCCAAAGACTCTTCGAATACCTTGCGGAGGACGGGAGCTATAATATCAATATACGCCTTGTAGAATTCCACAGGAATTCCATCCAGACCTGGAGCTTTACCATTCTTTAATGACATTATTACTTCCCTGATTTCATCTAACTCAAAGGGTGCACTCAGGAAGGTCCTATGGACATCGCTGAGCCAGCATAAGGTGACATCATCGAAGAACTCGTCAAACCGCACATCTCCCGAGTCGTTGGTGGTATATAATTTGCTATAATGCGAGACAAAAACATTTAATATTACTTCAGTGTCTCGATAGACCTCTCCCTCTGAGCTAGCAATTTCTAGAACAGTATTAGTAAAATGTGGATTGCGAGTAATGGTTGCCAGCGCCTTGCCAGGTCTGTCGCCCTCCCAGTATTTTTGTGCCGTCCAGTGCCTACCCCTGAATTTGGCCTCTCTCGCTGCCTCTTCTTCATATTGCGTCAGCTTAGTCCAAAACTCAGCGTGTGCCTGTGTCACGTCTTCCTCCACCATCCGGTTCTCTAGCTCCTTCATTTCACGGTCGAGGGTACGTATCGTCCTTTGGATATCGCACAGGATGCCAAAGCTTTTCGATATACAGTAGCCTCTGATCGTTAAATTGAAGGCTTCCCAGATGACTTCTACACTGTCGACTGAGCCCTTATTCTGAGGGAAAAAATCAGCAATTTCCTCCCCCAATTCCTTCCGAAAGAGCTCATCTAACAAGGCTGTGTGTTTTCACCGCCATTGTGGTCTGGGGCTATCCACCCTGGCATATGTACATGAATCATGACCGGGCTATGATCAGAGTACGTTCTGGGCAAATGTGCCGCCCGTTCCAAGCCCACAACAAGACCCCTGGTCAACAAAAAGTAATCCAACCTCGCCCATGTGCCTGTCGATGATGTAAAGTGGGTACCCTCCTGACGCAGTGGATAGAGATATCGCCAATCATCCATCAGATCACCTTCCTCAACTATCCCCATCAAATCCTCCATGGATCTAGCCTTGTATAGTGCGACCCCATCAGCCCTATCTTGTGTAGGTATCAGTCCAACATTAAAATCACCGCCCCATATGACATGCAGGGAGCCAATATCTACGATCTTACCCCAGAGTGTCGTAAAAAACGTGGGTGTATCAACATTGGGGGCATATCAATTCACTAAGGTAACCGTGTCCCTCCCAAGACAACCGTATACAATAACATAACGTCCAAAAGTATCCAGTACCTCACCCAGAACCACAAAGGGCACTGATCGCTTTATCAGGATAGCAGTAACCCGTAGCATAAGTGGAGTAGGAAGAGAAAAAACGAGTACTCGCCCATTTAGTAGCAAATTGCGTGTGGGAATGTGGAGCCAGGTGGGTCTCCTGCAACATAGCGATATGAACCTGATGCCGCTCCAAATATGCAATGACTTTTCGACCCTTCAGAGCATCATTAAGTCCCCTAATATTCCAGGATAGAAACATTAGCTGAGATTCTTTTCCTGTCCCTGCCATATCTCTAAATACGGTATGTATCTGTGGTGTGCTGTATAATCATTAGTATGGCGACCTCGAATAAGCAGATCCGGACTTGCATCCTCCCCGCCCCCTCTGTAGAAAAAGAAAACCCCATAGTATTTGCGCCTCCCCCTTCCACTGCAGCATCCCAATCATGCCAGCATAAGACCCCCCTCCCCCCAGAACAATAGTGAACCAAATATCAAAAGTGGTACTCCCATTGGGGTAACCATCTAGATGGCACACCCAACCCTGCTGGTGTTGAGGGATTTCTCAGGTCTAAGCGATTCCCAGAGTTAGCAGGGGTGTCCGGCATTCCAGGAGGACAACAGGCTCAGACCCTTTAATTAACCAATCATCTGTATGTAAATATACAACTGGCATAAACCATCAGTCAGCATAACAATTATACTTTTCAGTCTTGGAGCTTCCATCAGTCTCTCGGTCAGTATCGCAGCGGCGGGATCACAGGAGCATAGAAAGAAAAAAGAGAAGGAGGGAACCTGTGGGTGCATGCCTAACCCACTCTCACTCCACTTCAGATAACGCCTCCTCATCAATCTCATTGAAGTCTTCCGGAGTATTTTTGCGTTTCTTTAGTGTTTTTCGGAATTTGTCAACCGACTGCGGCGTGGTGTGGAAGTATTGTGTCCCTTGGTGTGTGATGCGCAATCGTGCCGGGTATAAAAGAGCATAATCCACCTGCTCCTGGCTTAATTTCTGCTTCACCATATTGAATTTCGACGTTCCTACTGCACCCGGGCAGTAAAGTCTGGGAAAATGGTGAATGATACGCCTTTAAAGTTGAGCTGCTTCTTCTCCTGCACCACCCGAAGGACAACGTCACGGTCTCTATAGTTAAGCAGCGGTGCTATAATGGGTCTCGGAGTCATCCTCGGTTGTGGTCTCGGGCCTAGTGAGCGGTGCACTCGTTCAACTATAAATTGGGCTGAGAGGGCTCCTTCGGCAGTTATCACTGTCAACAGCTTCTCAACATAGTGTTCTAGGCGCCCCGTGTTTGTGCTTTCGGGAATACCCAAGATCCGAACATTGTTCCTTCTACTGCGTGCTTCCATGTCCTCATTCTTGGCATCTATTATGCGCATCAGTTTGTCCATTTGGGTGACTGCTTTCTTTAGCTGCACAGTTACATCCTCCGAGTCAGATATGCGTTGTTCCGCTTCTTTGAGTCTACCATCATGAGTATCTAGTTTGTGCGCTATATTGTCAATTCTGGTCGTGAGTGTATCTACCTTATCCGCTATGGTTGCAAAGCCCTGTCGCATTTCCGTAAGGATGGTACGCAGTTCGGTATTCGGGCCTGGAGATGACTCTCCTGTCGTCTCTTCAGATTGTTCCTCCTAAGCCTTGTGTGGCTTATTGGCAGATTTTTTATTGTCAAAGGTAATGCAGGGTTGCCTGGGGTCCGGGCTACCCATTGCACCCTATGCAGAAGGTTCCCACCAATGTCAAAGTTGTGTACTTGCACTGCCCCCAGCAGTAGTAGCAGTTCTTATGAACGCGGATATCAAAGAGGATGTGGCTGACGGCAAAGGTTCCTCCTATGTTTAAGACCCACAGAGCTGTGCAGGCCTGCCTCCGGCTGTCACCTCCAATGTCTCTAGGGGAGTGAGTGATATGAATGTTAGTAGTGCAAGCAGAGCGCCAGGTTCCAGCTCGGATGTGTAGAGAGGGTAGCCCCAAACACCACCAGCCCAGTTGTAAGTGTCACAGGAATGGAGATTTTCTCACCTCTAGCTGGTATGGCAAGAATCGGTAGCAGGAACAGTCCATCTCGCCTCAGAGCAGTCAGCGTTGGCATCCACCAGTGCAGGGCAAGAAAGTAAATGGGATGTGGTGAGCGACCTCGATGAACCCCAAAAATTTTGGAATATCAGACCCCACACAGAGCTCAAGCCTCCTCAGCACCTGCTGCCATTTTGCGCTAGCCCAGGGTCACTGGCTATCCATCACAGTGCGGTCAAGTAATAGCCCATATGTTAGCAATGTTCCATGCACATCACCGCCCAGCGATATTCCCCAGGGGTATTAGTCGCTATGCAGAAAAATCATCTGGCAGCTCTGTGGAAACCCTCAGCGCGCAGAAGGTCACCTCTCAGGCGGGACAGACAAGGAGCCTGGTCAGCAGAGAATTATGGCGGTGATGGTCACCAGCGCACCAGGCAGCATTGAGTGACTCCCTCCAGCGCGGGTGTGCAGCATGTGTGGGCGGCGTGAATTTCACTGCTGGGACACTGTACTGGCCTCTCGACAATTCAAATAAGCACAGTCGCGACCACTGCCGCCATTTTGTCGCCGCGGCCCACCTTCTGCACGGGACAGTAATTTCTGATGTGATTGGAAATGCCAAGCAGACAACCCGTATCTAAGCCGTTGGAAGGTGGATACTCTCCCCGCAACTGCTACAGCGAATCCTCAGGTGGGCCCAGCCAGTCTTTACATCCGCCTCAGGTACACGGCCCACTCACCACATGGAGGCCTCGGTACTTGCGTTGCCTCAGTCTCAGCTGTCGGGCTCTGACGTTTGCTAGCCAGATCCGCGCCGCTGATCACTCAGGCAATATGTACTCCGTTTCACGCTGATCGCACCAATAACTCAGCCCGTTGTCATCAGCAGGTCTTTAGCCAGGTAATTCACTCCTTTTCGTGTGGTGATAGGGTCATTCAGCCCAGGATAATTTCAGGATCATCAGCCGGACAGCGGGAGCCTCAGAGAGCCGCGGCCATTCTGCTTGCATGCCACCTAGTGCCCTAACCGCTTTCCTATGTGAAAGAGTAGGAAAGCAGATTAGTTTTGATAGAGAGAGCAGCATGTAAGCTGCTCTCTCTGACAAAGCAATGTCGGCTCTCGAAGGATGAGGGGAGGACCGTGGGGGCATTGGGGCTAAAAAAAAAAAAAAGGGGCCATATTATCAAGCCTGGGCGATAAAATGATCGCCACTTTATCGGCAGGAAACTACAGATAAAGTGGCGATAATGGGCTTGATAATATGCTTTATGGAATTCCATTCGAAGCTCATGTTAGATGTGAGGGACATCTAACATGAGCTTCGATTGGAATTCCATAGAGCATATTATGAAGCCCATTAATGCCACTTTATCAGCAGTTTCCTGCCGATAAAACGGCGATAATTTTATCGCCCAAGCTTGATAATATGTCCTACCGTTCTTTTTGAGAACTAACTTTACTGGTGAAAAAAAGAGCTATATTTCTATGAAAGTATGTGAAACTTTCAGGTTTTTTTTGTGCACCAGTTGTACTCTCTATGCATGAGCAGCCTTGTTTCCAAGCCCATGTTTCTTTCTTTTTCTTTAAGTTCGCCAAGCAAAACTGTCCTCATTTCAGGTATTAAATTTGCTGCTTTCTTTTCCCGGGCCGTGTGTGTCAATCGCTTCTATACTTTTGTAATATATTAATAATCATATTGTTGAGGCGCCAAACTTTCATTACATACTCAGTCCTCCGCCATTTTAGTAGTTTTCCTCCGTTTTTTTATACCTGTTACTTTCATTTTATTCTCCGCCTATCTTGTCTGTGATCAATGAGATGTCCTGTGTTTGTCTTTGGCCTCCGATGTTATCAGACTTGGTGACACGTATACCTAAAAAGTAATTTGAAGCACGTAAGCCACCGTGATTACAACGCGTGTCAGTCACCAGAAAGCCATTATTAAGCTTATGCCTTTTTCATGGGTGGTAAATGTATGTGGCTAACAACATACTCGTGCAACCATCATTATCATTGCAGGTTGTTTACCCGCTCAGTGGTTTGGGCACCACTAGCTCAGTGACCAAAGAGGCCATACCTGTAGTAGTGGGCCCCCTTGTACGTTAGTTTGGGAACAACTCTAAAATGGCGTAGAACACGTGCGCCCCGTCTTTTTTATACATAGGGTCACGTGTGTAGTGACGGATGTGCTGGACGCGTTTTGGGCGAAAAAGAAAAAAATGTGAAGCCTGCTTTATTGTTAATTAGCCTCGGGGGGGGGTCAAATCTCTGGGGCAATTTGTTTTTCATAATGGGGGGCCTAGAGGGTCTGCCCTGCGCGGGGATTGCTACCCCCGGATCTTGTATGCAGGGGGGCTCATGGCCCCCCGGAGTTCCGGGGACCGCTTTCTCCTTCACTCGATCCCCCACCACCCCCGGGGCCTCTTTTTATTAAAAAAACTGTGCAAAGGGGTTGCAAATGTGGTATTTTGGTTTCGTTTCTGTCTTGTAAAGGATCCAAGGTAAATATAAAAAAATTTGTACAGCCACTACTTTTCTGCCTTTTACCATAGTAACAGTTCATGGATCAGTTGCGTGAGTACAGAGGTTAGAAGTTCATCACAATATGTTGCTAATTGAAATACTCACTGTGCTGGAGATATATATTGATTTTTTTCATAGGAACCGTTAGTCATAGAAGATGTTCATGGAAAAGTTTTATTAAGGATTCCTTCCTGTTCGGGGAGTATTAGGGTAACGTGCTCCAAGCGGGACTTAACGAAGTTTAATGTTCATTGGCTGTATAGTATTAAAAGTAGAAGGCTTAGCAGTCATTCCTTGTTCGTCTTTGGAACAAGATGGATATTTTATTGGCTAAAGTGTTCCGAACACTAGTTTGCTCCTTATTGGGTGGCAACGGTTCACTGTTGTCAGTGATATTGTGATGCATTTTCCAAAGGAGTATGGGGAAAGAAAGTAGTAGAGGGTAGGTTAGGAAAACTATGAACTGTGTACAGTGCCCATAAGGTGGTGGAGAGGAATTATGAGGTAAACTATTTTTTATATATGTTTCAAGGGTCATTTATATAATTGCCACGTGGTGTATAAATCACGGCGGAAAAATTACAGTGTTTTGCGCTGTTTTCTTTTATCAAGTTTGTAGGTGACATACTTCTTAGTACTACTATTTACTTATAATGTGGTGTTTACTTTCATGATGGGGAGGTGTGGTTGATCAGCAAAAAATTCAGTCTAGGCTTGAAACAGTTTTTATTAAGCAAATACAAATAAACTTTCTTCAGAAACTGTAGCAGTATATATATGGCTGAGATACCCGCCACCCCCTCTCAACACAATCCCCAAGGATGGGAAACCGGAAACAGTTCTGAAGTCTTTGGAAGACGGGAGGGAGTAACCCCCCCGGCCGTATTTATTAAAATATGAAACAAAATTAAAACATTAAATAAACAGTTTCATATTATGTACAATTTCATTACCACATTGCGATGTTTGGCTAACCTTAACAGAGTCTCTAATACAAAGGTTCTCCTAGCCGAACTAACATCCTGCAAAACATTTACTTGAAATTTTGAAATTGTACATCCTAACGTTTAAGGGCCAACGGCAAGGTCGTAACCGGTGTCAAGATCCCTAACCCAGAAATATCGCCCTCACTTGTGAGGGGCGGCCCAGAGGCGTACCTCAAGTGCAATTACCAATTTCCCTTGACTTGACGGGGGCCCCAATAAAACTCGTCGCCACTTAGAGGTCGTACGAGGACTCGTGTGAGGTATCTAGAAGGTAGCGTAGACCTCCCCCCAAACCCCACACAACTTACCATATCTGCCGTCGCAGACGTCCTGGCCCCGGGAAATTCCCCAGGAGGGGGCTGTAACCCCTCCTACCCAGGAAGGGGCCTTGACCGCCTTTCCTCTTCTTTCGGCGACCCATCCTTAGAAGGGACCGCCTCCCCGTTGAGGGGCCAATGGCCACCTCCCCCGAGCGCTCCCATCCGTGCTGGGTGACGCCCACTCATAGGGATCTTCCAATTAGTGCTCACCGATCATGACCTTACCGCCCGACCAAAATAAATACGACAAATGCTAACTAAATGATTAAACTAAAATACAGTAGCAACTATACTTTTATTAAAAGCATGCTTACCAATGAACACTAAAGCATAATTTCTTTATTTGCACAACACAAATCGACATTCTTTATTACATACTCAAAATCATCACGATAATACCACGACCTGTAAACGAAAATCAGAGTTGTCCATCAACGTTAATCAAAAACCACTTGCTGTCATCAGGGGCTGGTGGGTGGGTCAAAATTGGCTCTTCGTTCCGTCTCGAGCTCACGTGCAGCGAGGAGGTGCAGCTTCAGAGCACAGGAACAAGAGGATGCCTTCGGATCTTGCTTCTCCTTTTATCCGTCTTCAGGGCGGGCGTAAACCCGCCCCTGCCTGCCCCTAGGGCGTGGCCAGCCGCGTCAGTGTCTAGGCCAACCCACTCTAGGGCGGGAAAAGGCGCGCCCCGGCTACGCCGCTTCGGGCATACCAGCCGAGACTCGCCTCCCGCCCAAGATGGCTTCCCGGGGGGATCGTGGTACTCTGCCATACGTTCGGGGGGACCGAGTGGTCGCCCCTTTCCATATGGCTGAGATACCCGCCACCCCCTCTCAACACAATCCCCAAGGATGGGAAACCGGAAACAGTTCTGAAGTCTTTGGAAGACGGGAGGGAGTAACCCCCCCGGCCGTATTTATTAAAATATGAAACAAAATTAAAACATTAAATAAACAGTTTCATATTATGTACAATTTCATTACCACATTGCGATGTTTGGCTAACCTTAACAGAGTCTCTAATACAAAGGTTCTCCTAGCCGAACTAACATCCTGCAAAACATTTACTTGAAATTTTGAAATTGTACATCCTAACGTTTAAGGGCCAACGGCAAGGTCGTAACCGGTGTCAAGATCCCTAACCCAGAAATATCGCCCTCACTTGTGAGGGGCGGCCCAGAGGCGTACCTCAAGTGCAATTACCAATTTCCCTTGACTTGAGGGGGGCCCCAATAAAACTCGTCGCCACTTAGAGGTCGTACGAGGACTCGTGTGAGGTATCTAGAAGGTAGCGTAGACCTCCCCCCAAACCCCACACAACTTACCATATCTGCCGTCGCAGACGTCCTGGCCCCGGGAAATTCCCCAGGAGGGGGCTGTAACCCCTCCTACCCAGGAAGGGGCCTTGACCGCCTTTCCTCTTCTTTCGGCGACCCATCCTTAGAAGGGACCGCCTCCCCGTTGAGGGGCCAATGGCCACCTCCCCCGAGCGCTCCCATCCGTGCTGGGTGACGCCCACTCATAGGGATCTTCCAATTAGTGCTCACCGATCATGACCTTACCGCCACAGGCCGGATAGTTGACCGGCTATCCGGACCCCCCACAACACTCCTACCTAAAGGTCATGGTGTAACGTTTTAAGCCATGCTAAGAAGTCTCCTATGAGTAACTCATTCCCCACCCGAGACAAATGCACTCCATCCCCCAAATACATACTGTCATCATTAATACACCCATGGGAAATAGCATGCAGTGTCTTGGAACGGAACAACCTACTCACTTTGTTATTAAGCTTCCTAACAGAATGATTTAGAGCAGGAACCGAAATAGCCCCCCGCCACACTTTTCGTGGGATCATATGGGACCATGCAATTGTGCACCCTGGAACTCTCCTCGCTAACCAACTTACAGTGGAAAGCATCGCCTCAAGAAGAAGTCGTCTACCAGTGGTGACCAAATCATTACCCCCAAGATGTACTATCACTACAGACGGCGGTGACCTCGTCCGCCCTAGCAAACCCTCAAAAAATGATTGAAACTGGTCAATACAGAGCCCGCCTCTTCCGTAGAAGGACACACTGTACCCGTATTCCCCAGCTACGTGAATCATATCACCTGCCTTGAATACGTCTGCGGCACGCCTCACGTATGAGTGGCCCACAACCCACACCTCCTTTTTCACAGCCGGTGATGTCTGACCGCTGGCCCGGTGTAGGGTCGACTGCAAAGTCCGCCCCGCCTCGTAGGCTTGCGCAACTGAAAACCAAACAAAAACAAGAAGCGTGAGTACATTGCTACAGCTTCACAACATGTGCAACCGCACATACCTCTTATAACAATTGGAGGACCAACGCCCCACCCGTTTAACTTGTTCAACATCCAGACCCCTGGCTGTTGCTTCTGTGCAGCCCCTATCCGAAAGGAATGGGTCCCAAATTCGCCCGGGTTCAAGCCCGCAGCGGCAATCGACATCGCAAGCACCCGCTGAAACTGAAACTTTGTCAGTGGGGTGGCGTCAGCGTGTCTCAACAAGGTCCCCCCCCATGATGCCACCCTTCGTGCTAAATAATCTTCTAGACACCTTACCGGGCACATGGAGGACCCGGGAATCCTGCGTATGATTACGCAGTCACCCATCCCACTTTGATCGGTCTTTGACCTGACAAATGAGACCGTCATCGTCTCCCCTCTGATCTGGACGTGCTCCTGGCACAATCCTCCTGTCACATCCTGCTTGTTCCTCGCCACTAATTCGCTTACCCGCATAGCCCCATGGAATGCCAGCGTAAAAGCGGCTCGGAATAACACCGTCTCAAACTGAGATGAACACGTAGCAGGGAGACTGGATAATAACTGGGCCAGCCTATCCAAACCTATCGGGCGCCTCTCATCTACTCTGCGACCCTCAAGGCGTTGCCACCCCCGTAGCGCTTTCTGTACAACGAAAGACGCTGTCGGATCCTGGATCCCGTGAGCCCTGGCAACAAAGGAAATGGCAGCCCGATGTCTCTGAGCCGTGGCCACCGATTTCCCGACCCGATGTAAGGACATCAGAAAATCCACCACCCACTCTTCCTGGCCCCAAAGCTCCTCCCTATTAGTACCCAAAAAGGCCAAATAGGACCGGAACGCCCCTTCATATGCCTTCCTCGTCCTGGGTGCTAAACTCTCTCCCCGAGGTTACGAAGTTCGGGGCACCGAGAGACCAGAGAGCTTCGGGAAAGGGTGCCGGCTCCGGGTCCGCTGTGGGAAGGAAACCCCAGAAAGCCTGTATACGAAAACGAGACAGTGCATCAGCCGCCTGGTTCATTACCCCTGGGACATGTCTTGCTCTGAATAGCACATTCAATTGCATACAAAGTAAAACAATTTCTTTGAGCAGTCTCAAAAATCCACTTGCATCGTGCTGCCTGACTATTGATACACTCGACCACGGTCATATTGTCAGACCAAAATACCACCGAGTGATCTCTGAACCCTTCGGGCCAAGTTCTCAGGGCCACTAAAATGGGGAAAAGTTCCAGGAAAGCAATGTTACTTGTCAGTCCACTGTCATGCCACCATGTCGGCCACTTTTGTGCAGACCATCTCGTGCCGAATATGGCACCAAAACCTATGCTCCCTGCCGAATCTGTCCACAGCCCCAGCTCCTCAGAGGACACGGCTGGTTTGTTCCAGACGACTCGACCATTGAAATCCGCCAGAAATGCCAACCAAATGCGCATGTCCTGGCGGACCTCTGCCGAGAGCCTTGTGCGATGATGGCACTCCTTCAGGCCGACCATGGCTTGAGCGATCGAACGGGAAAAGGGGCGGGCCATTGGTATAACCCTCAGGGCAAAATTCAACTGGCCAACTAACTGCTGTAATTGATGCAGCTTAACCTTAGGTCCCCTTATACACCTCTGCAGGGATGTCCTGAACTTTAACACTTTGTCAGCTGGTAAACGAAAACAACCTTCTGCGGAGTCTAACTCGATCCCCAGAAACTCGAGGCACGTGGAAGGCCCCACAGTCTTACCTGGTGCCAATGGCACGCCAAACTGATTCATCAAGTCACAAAACTGTGCCAAAGCCTGCCCACATTCCGGGTCCCCGGCTGCCCCCAGGAACAAAAAATCATCCAGGTAATGCATCACATTTCGGAAACCTGTCTTCCTTGTGAAGACCCATTGTAGAAAACTACTGAATTTTTCGAAATAGGCACAAGATATAGAGCACCCCATCGGCATACACCTATCCATGTAATAATGACCCTGAAACATGAAACCTAAGAGACGCTGATCGTCTGGATGTACCGGGAGCAACCGGAACGCTGACTCGATATCAGATTTAGCCATCAGCGCCCCGGGCCCCAGGCGATTCAAAATGGCTACGGCCTCATCGAATGATGCGTACCGCACCGAACACACTTCCGGGTCTATCGCTTCATTGACGGAGAGACCACGTGGGGCTGATAAATTATGTATCAGCCGCAACTCACCCGGGTCCTTCTTTGGGACCACACCTAACGGGGAACAAACAAAATTAGGAACTGGTGGTACACTAAACGGACCGGCGACTCGACCTCGAGCAACCTCCTTCCTGATCTTATCCTGTACCACAGTCGTATGCTGAAAGACCGATAGCTGATTTTTACATTTCGATGCACCCTGAAAGTCCCCCACTGGGATGCGGAAACCATAAGAAAACCCGTTCCGCAACACCCCAGCAGAAGCACGATCCGGGTATTCACTGAGCCAAGGAATCATTGCCAAGGTATCAATCGGGGTAGGTAAAGGCGCCCCTCGGACTATGTTAGACCTGTTTGGCGCCTCCTCTACCCCCGTTATCACCCGTTTTGGCTCTGCACGTGGACTCAGGATGGGATGATTGCCCACACCCACTACATTCATGTCTAAATTTGCATGATCCCTGGGGCCTAGTACATTTACCCCTGTTGAAGTTCCAACAAACCCCCCTTTTTCCTGTGTTACCGGCAGGCTTCGAGTAATTGTCTGTACCCGCACCTGACCGAAAGGGCGTCCCCGCATACTGGCGGGAAGATTCGCCGACGATACTCCCCACTAATGGCAATTTTAACATACCAGTCTCCTTCATTTTGGACCATGACACAGAATCATAACAATCCCATGTTAAGTTTTTATCGTGTTCTTTAGCTTTTCTAAACAGGTTATCATAGCAGAACCAATGATTACCCTCGTGTGATACCGAGTACCCCATGATTCGTGATTGATAAATCGGCAATTCGGGTAACAGATCGGGCCTTCGCTCCCCCAAGATCGATGTAAAAACCCCCCACGCTTGGCCCCAATTGCCAATGTTTTCATTTACCTTAAAGGCGGCCATTTTTGCGCGCCAAACACTCGGATGCATGAGCTCCTTCTGGCCCTTGACATGCTCCATCTCATAGTGATCAGTAAGCAACGAGAATATGTTTACATACTCCCCTGCCCATATCTTTTCCTTAATAGCCAAAGGAACATGCTGACCCAATTTTTCCCTACGAGAGGGTGCCGACTCATCCCTCGCAATCGGCAATGGCCGCTTACCTGCACCGGACGTTGTCTCTGCTACTGAACCCGTCCCCTGCGGCTTCTCTACTGCTGCAGCCGGCGTGGACACCTTCGCTGCTTCCCGTGACTCACGCAGTTGCTTCATTAGCTCCTGTGCGTCGACAGCCGTGGCGCCCTCTTTACCTTTTCCCAACCACGCTGCCAATTGTGCTGCCAGCTCGGGCGGCATATCTTCCTCGGACACGGGGGTGACCACAACGGGAATCGGATTCCCTTCCTTCGGCACGGGAGTTGGTGCCTCGAGCGGGGCACTGGGACCCGGGATGTCTTCTCCCGCTGCTCCCCTCCTGGGCCTCTTGTTTTTCCCTCCCGGGGCTGCTCCCGCCAAAGGACGTTTAGGTCCCCCTTCCTCGTTCTTATCCACTCGCCTCTTTAGTTCGGTCATCTCCTTCATGAGAACACGCAGCATCTGTTCGGTAGTCATGCGCTTTCCCGCCTTCTTCGGCATTCTCCAACAGAGTATCTGCAAAACAAACAAGAACGATTACAACGCTCAAAATTGGCTCTTCGTTCCGTCTCGAGCTCACGTGCAGCGAGGAGGTGCAGCTTCAGAGCACAGGAACAAGAGGATGCCTTTGGATCTTGCTTCTCCTTTTATCCGTCTTCAGGGCGGGCGTAAACCCGCCCCTGCCTGCCCCTAGGGCGTGGCCAGCCGCGTCAGTGTCTAGGCCAACCCACTCTAGGGCGGGAAAAGGCGCGCCCCGGCTACACCGCTTCGGGCATACCAGCCGAGACTCGCCTCCCGCCCAAGATGGCTTCCCGGGGGGATCGTGGTACTCTGCCATACGTTCGGGGGGACCGAGTGGTCGCCCCTTTCCATGAAAGGGGTGACAATTAAAAATGGAATTTCATAAAGTATCAGTCAAGCGTGGCTATATAGTTCATTTTGTGCTACAGTTTGTAAAATTGTTGCCCCACATTCTTGTTGATGTAAGAGTGCATCAGTTACTTTTAGATAAAGTAGAATAGAAGTGCTACAACAAACACTCCCGCACTACATTATCTCAGATCAAGAGAACAAGTAAAACAGTAAAATCTAAATTGTTTCATATTACATAGAAATGCATGCATTATCATTTTTACAATTTATATTCTGTACAATTCAGAAACGTGCTGTCGTAGTGTTTACAAGTTGCAGACTGTCCTGCTAACAAATCACATACTCACCAAAGAATACATAGATATAGTACAGGTCCTATATATTCTTTAGGGAGAAGGTGAATAGGAATCGCAAATAAGAATAGAAATTAGAAATTAACATTCAGAAATGTACGGTTTATTAAATATTTAAAGTAACAAAGTATGCATGATAGCTATATTTTATTATAAATAAAAATATTTGATCACGTTTTTATAATATTTGATAATTACATTACAGATGGCGCTGAAAAATCTCCAATTCCTGTTCTGTAGCAATAGGACAATCTAGTATAATATAACGATTGATACCATTGTTACAGTAAAAAGAAAAGGAAAATAAAGTTATGTATTTACAGAACATCCATAATGAAATAGTTTCGAGCTGAAATTATTTACTGAACTTCATTTCTCCCGGAGGTGAAAAAATTAGATCTTCGTGGCGACGGGTCATAAACTCTTCTGAGATCATGACGTTGAGAATGATAATATGTATATAGTCTCACAGCATATGATCACAAGGGGAAAACAGACTGAAAGCTGCAAGCCGGTAACGTTGCTTACTTATTGTTCCTGTTTGTGACGACGGATTGTGAATTCGGCCAGGATCAATAAGACTGTTAATGTAATAATATACATATTAAAAGTATGTGGTCTCTAGGGGAAAACATAATAACAAGTGTATCATTGTCACGTTGATTGTAAATGTTTAGGGTTTGCGTAGATGGGTTAGCAACACCTCTCGAGCGAAGTACAGTATCAATATTATAATATAAAAAGTCCCTATATATAAGGTAAAAGGAGCCGGAAAAGGAGTAATATTTGTATTAATATATCTGTTTCTAAGAACAAGCTGCTGACGTTACAGAGAAAAAGTGAAAAACATGCAATAACATTTTTTTCCACATATAAATGTTTAAATATTGACAAATAGTCACAATTTATAACTAAGTACTATGCCTATGCCATCTTGAAAGAACATACAACTCCGGAATATGTTTATTGACGCAAAAAGAGAATCCGATGCTAGAAAACGGAACCTGCAACAGAGATTGGCGATTAAGAAATAACTTGGGAAAACTAACTAATTGCACCGTAGGTGTAGTTTATATAGCTTTTTGTTTAGTAGTCTATGGAAGGAAGATGTGGTTCCGTCTATGTAGATGGCACGTTTTGCAGTTTACACGTGCTCACGTTTTAACTGTTTTTCGTCTGCACGTGTTCGGAAAAGTTTCAAACTGTGAAGCTATAAAGGTTTCGATTTTGATAGTAACACGTATAAGGTATTATTATCTACATACGTTGGAGAGTTTAAAAAGAGTTACTCTGTAAAATGTGTTCTTTGCATTTTCATGATTACAAGCATCTAAATAGAAGTATAAAAAAATATCGTTATCATTAGAAGAAAAAAAGGTTTAATATTTTTTATTTTTATGGTTCTTAATTTAAAAAAATGCTAGCATTTGTAAATAGTAATCCTGCCCTCGGAAAGGTGTGCTGGCGCTTGGGGCTTTGGGAAGGGTATTAAATAATAAATGCCCATTTCTATGCACCTGTAGACCTGGCTTTTAAACTTTCAATTGCCTAGTCTGCATATTTACACTTCCTCCAAACATTTTGGTACTGCTATTTTAGTATTGCAGTGAGCCATTCAGCAGTATGTGTTTATGTATACACTGTTCTAAAAGTGAAGCTGCTGTACATTTTGCCAGACACTCTCCTTTCAGAATTGTAATAATTCAGCCAGTACCCAAGTAGTCATGGTGCAAAGTGGGCCTTAGGCCATGGACTGCTTCAAACTCCTATACACTATGCATTCTTTGCTTGGAAAACTTGTCTTTTATAGCTTTTATTATCCAGTCTATATTCTTACACTTCCAGCAAACTCTTTGTGATTGCTGATTCAGTATTGTAGTGAAGTATTCAGCAGAATGCCCTTATGTATGCCCTGTGCTACAAATTAAGTTTTAAATTCAGACAGACACTCTCCTTGCAGAACTGTAATTATCCAGTCAGTACTTAAGTAATCATGGTGCAAAGTAGGCCTTAGGCCATGTACTGCTTTAAACCTGTATAGAGTATGAATGCACTCTTCTATGTAGCTGCACATTTGTTTTTTATACATTCAATTGTCCAGTCTGTATCATTAGACTTTCATAATCACTCTCACTTTACTCTTTCAATATTGTTGTGAGCCATTCAGCAGTATTTCCTTATATATGTACTGTGGTAAAACTGAAGCTCTTATAAATTCAGTCATACACTCTCTTTGCAGAACTTTAATCATGCAGTCAGCACCCAAGTAATTATGGATTAAAGAAGGCCTTAGTATATGGACTGCTTCAAACTCCTATTTACTATGCATGTACTGTTCTATGCACCTGCAAATTTACCTTCTAAATATTTTGAATTTCCCAGACTCTATCTTTACAATTCCAGCAAACACTCTGTCATTCCTGTTATAGTTTTGTAGTGACTCACAGTGTGTAGTAATCCATTCACTACATTGAAACAGTAATCAGCAGATGTACAATAAATGGTACATTCCCAGAGATATGGCAGTTATTGTGCACTGTGATATCAGCACAATGGATGCACTGTATTTACAATGTAGTGTATTATGGAGCAAAAACGGCACAGATATGTGATGTATTTGTGTTGTGAAGGTGGTGCATTGCTTGACTTGCGTTCCAAGTGCAACGCAGCTCCAGCAATGCTCTTGGGGTTCTATGCTCACAAAGCTGTGTCAATCCTTACAGCTGTTTCAAGCAGGTGCAGGGTTTTGACGTAGCATAGGACTAAAAGTGACTGAATGAAATATAGATTTCACTCAGTCACTTTTAGGAGGTGTTCCTATGCTAGAACACCTCCACTCCCTCCCCCCCTCTCTGCGCAGGAAAGTCTCTTTCTGTTGCAGGGCTTTAGAATGTGATGCACCTTACATATTTGTTCCTTATTTTTTCCTTATAAAACATGGAAAAGGGACTCTTGTTTTTGTTGAATACAAACCCATTTCCTTTTGCTAAAAATGGTTCCTCCCAATACTTTTTTGATCCCTTCCATATGCATCACATTGTAAATATCAGGTACTATGGTACATCTTTTGCAACACCGCTGCATCACAAAAGTGATGGAAAAGATGTGTAAAAGAGGTACAAGGGTGTTGTAAATTCGCTCCTACACATACAAACTCACCCAGGCAGTTTCACTAGCAGTGCAAACTGAAGTATAGACTTCTAACATATTTATATGGATGTATTACATTGAAGTGCTTCGGAGGTACTACAGTATAGCATAGGTAAACACCTTATACATTAATTACATTAATGCTGTAGCACTCTCTTATAGTTTTGCACTTTCACATTCACCATACACTACTAATTCATTCGTTCATTTATGCACTACACATTCATTCTGACAAGGTTTTACACACTAATATAGAAATATAGTTATTTCTTAAGCCAGTGGAGGTAGTTCTGAAAAGAATAGTTTTTTTTTCTTTTTAGTTTTCTATTTTTTTTTCAGCGAGTTTTTTAGTTTTTTTTTTTTTTAAACCAAAACAATGAAACTGGAAACAAAAAAACTGTGGAACAGGAAGAAAAAAGAAAAAAAAATATTATTGTTTTGGGCAACAGTGCTCTTCTTTGCTCTTCACAATGAGGTGAATAGACTGCTCACCGTAACAAAGGAATTCTCTGCAAAATTTACAATGAATTGTAAGATCTTCAAACTGAGGCACAATAATAGGATGCGGACTGCTCGGAGGAGGTGGTGGTGCAGTTGAGGTAGAAGGAACTGCAGGTTGAGGGTTTTCCTGGAACCTTTGTGTTGCCATCCTTCCATAATTATTTGGATGCAAATTTTTGAAATGGCGAACCATTGAGGCTGTCCCGAAAGAATACTTTTTAGTGGGGTCAGCCCTGGAAAGTGTAACCTCACAGATCTTGCATGTTACTTTCGGTACATTCACCTTTTTCTGTCACTCCGGAAATGAAGAAAACTTCCAAATGAAAGCGTCTTTTCTCTTTTTCGGAGGTGGCTCAGTAACAAAATCTTCCTTAGAGGAATTTACTGATGAAGTCAAAAGAGCAGCCACTGTAGAGTTTGGTTGTAAAAGACTACAGCTCCACAGAATAGATGTTTTTCCTGGGAAAGTCGAAGTAGGCTGATCAAAATGAGAGGGGTCTTTCAACAGTTGGAAAGGAAGTATTATGAACCAATCAAAACTCTCCTTTTATGGTCACATGACTTTGCGTACGCTTACAGTGCTCTTACGGTGCTCTCAAAATTTGAGTATGTACGACGTACCTTTGCGATTTGCATAATTGCTTTTAAAAGTAATATTCGCTTATTAATAGTTAAAAAAACTATTTTCATGATTGTACTAGATACTGTCTTACCTTAATACGTACATTAAATACATAAATATATGTTTTTGAACAATTAGAAACTTTTGCGCCGTACACTTACTGGGCGCCGTATATGACGGCACGCAGAAGCGTTATTGCGATGAGCAAGGTCAAAGCATATCCGTAACGAACGCACGGCTACGCGCAGAGGACCATTTGGCGTACAAAGTGTGGTGCGATCACTGTACGCGTACGGTGCGATTACCCAAAAAAAATATGAAAAAGGAAATATACAGATTGTAATTGTAAAACATTGAGAATTTTTTTTATAAAAAAAAATGTGGGATTTAGTTTTGTATTATTTTACATTAAGAATATGAAATATAATTTTAAAAATAAAATAAATATAAATATTTTTAATAAAAATTTACGAAATTAGTATAAAAAGAAAGAAATGTAATGATTTATACATTTAAAAATTATCATTTACTAAACCTTTGAAATTTACTGAAAAAACCATAGGTTTAAGCCACGTTATAGTTAGGAATTAGCATTTAAAAAACCTTGCACATTAACTGAAAAAACCATAGGTTTCAGTGATGTCATTTGAGATGTCACTGACCATGTCATGAGTGATGTAGTATGTGATGTCATCAGCAGTGCATTGCGGGCGTGCAAGTTATAGTTAGCTAAACTAACTATAACCGGGGAATTTCAATGGTTTTGTATGAGTGACTCACAATGGTACCAAGTGGTTGCTTTGCCGCACTTTTCATAGTCCAAAAATAAACTCTGCGCATCTCCGAGCAGGGACCTGCCCTGCTTTGTGACTGCAACCCGGAGCTTGAGTGACCCGGCTTCCCCCTGCAAAGTATGCGGGTTCCTCTTTGTTCTATCGTGTTGGACACCGCGTGGTGCCTTCGCAGACCCTCTTCCTCCGGGTTGCAGTCACAAAGCAGGGCAGGTCCATGCTCGGAGATGGGCAGAGTTTATTTTTGGACTATGAAAAGTGCGGCAAAGCAACCACTTGGTAACATTGTGAGTTCACTACAACACCCACAAGGCTATGCAAATAGCCACGCCCACTGGGGCAGGTCTTGGAACTATAAGTGAACTCAATGCGATGCTAGCTTTTTATCCTGAGAAGCCACTGAAGAAAGGAGGGTACCTGAAACGCGTCTGTCTTGACTCAATCGAAATCTTCATTTTGCTGCTCCGTGATGGTTCCTGCTGGCAGGCTCTGTACCCATTAAAAGTGAGCTGTTACTGTATCTTTGTGTGGCGAAGTTCTTCAAAGGAGGTTCCTGCTTTGTTGGATATATATATATATATATATATATATATATATATATATATATATATATATATATATATATATATATATATATATATATATATATATATATATATTCACTGAAAAAACCATAGGTTATAGACCATATATAGTTAGGGATTAGCATTTACAAAACCTTATTTTACTCGCACAAAACCATTGAAATTTGCATATATAGCTAGTTGCACTAACTATATATCGCGCACCCGCAATCCACTGCTGATGATGTCACATATTACATCATTCATGACATGGTCAGTGACATCACTGATGACATCACTGATGACATCTCAAATGACATCACTGATGACATCACTGATGACATCTCATTTGACTTTACTGATCACATCACTGATGATATCATTCATGTGATAATACGTTGAGCCTCTTCAGACTCTAATATAACCTTACATACACTCAGTGGAAACAGACACTCACAGACTGTCAATCATCCATGGAGTTACTCACACACCTAGTCAGTCATGCAAAGAATCTTTTTTCAGTGAGTTTCAATGGTTTTTTAATAGCAAATATCAAAAGCTGTAAAATGTATTCTTATTTTAATGCAAAAATATATTTTATATGTTTTTAATAAAAAAGATTTATGCATCTGCCAAACCCTGACCTCTTAATAGTGCACTGTGGTGGAAATGATTTGGGCACTATGACTGGGGTCGTCTGGAAATGATTTTAAAGAACACCTTTCATCAATTGATGACACTTTTTCCCCAAACTGCCTTGGTATATTCCAATATATTACTTTGTGGTGGGAGAGGCACACCTGATTAAATCAACAGTTAACAGTGAATTTTTATACTCATTAAACACGCGTGCTGCGGAGGTGGACGCAATGTCCATACTGCGCCAATGAATTATTGCATGATAGAATCAAGCGAAACCGCTTGCCCTCTGCGCACTGTTGCAAATCCAAAATGGATGGTTACATAATATTCAAATCTAAATGTAACTAAATATCAACGTACAAAGTTACATAAGGACTCATAGGCGTTATGAATTGCAATCAATATACGTTTTTACTAGCATCATAACATTGTATTGCACAGTATTCATTTGATTTCGAGTAAATACAATGAATTCATCATGAAAAAAGTTTGGTGTTTACATCACATCAATTTATATGTTTCATCTCACAAGTTTGCCCTGCCCAATGCATTTCGGGCCACATGGCCCTTTGTCAGGGGCGGTACCTGAAACGACACAAACATAAATTGCTTTCACTCCAATGAAAGAATCTTCAACTGCATAGTTCATAGTTCACCACAGGTATCATTGCGGAATTAGTATGAAAAGTAACGATGCACACGTTTAATTCAAAGAAAGGTAAAAAATAAATAAATGAACAACTCTGGCTAGTACACTCACTTGGACTTTTGTAATGAAATGGCTTGAGGTGTGTGAGAAAGACCACAGTGAGATGTTCTGGTATGGAGGGCCTGACGGGACAATGTGCTGTAGAAAATGTAAAAGAAGAAGATCGACTATCGTCAAATGAACGTCATGTGCAACAAATGGGAAATCGGTGACATTAAACGACACATGTGAGTGCATTTTCGTTTAATGCCACCGATTTCCCATGTGATGTTTCTCTGTAGAATTGAGACACAAGAGGTGAAAAAAGAAAGGGGGATACAATTAAAAGGGGCAGAGTAGACACCCCCTGACCCCTAGTTTATCTGAGGGGGGCCTAGAAGGACCCTGAAGGGCAAAAAAACGTTTGTTTTTTTTTAAATTCGCGGGGTAAGCGCTGGGTGCGTTCCTGGGTACGCTCTCCGGTACGCGCACCCTGAGTGTACCACGGGGATAAACAGTGTAAAACAATAGAGTAAAAAAATAATGTTGAGTGTTTAGAGGAAAGTGATGCATTTCTGGAGTGTGTCACAAACATGATGCAACGCTAGCAATGCATCCTTTCACATGGGGCCACTCCCATGTGAAAGGGCCTGCGTCAGTCTTATGGCTGCTGTTAAGCAGGCGCAAGATTTGGACGCAACAGCGTCATAAAAGTGACACAGTGATATCTCTTAGATTTCACTGCGTCACCTCTACGACTCTTTCTTGCGTCAATACACCCCTTCTGCATACATTACACCTGACGTAGGTATAATGTGGCGCAGGGGTTTACAAAGTGACGCAACAACCTAGATGCGTCACTTTGTAAATATGACTCAATAAGGTGCATTTTTTACAGCACTGGTGCGTCACAAAAAGTGATGCACCGGTGGCGTAAAAGTGACGTATGGCCTCATAAATGAGGCCTTCAGTCTTCTATGACGCATTATGTCGCAAGTACTTACAGATACGTCAGTATTTCAGACGTATCTGTAAGCGCAAAAGGAATGTATGACGTTACAACGCATGCTTTTACCACGCATGCCTTTACAATGCGTTTTTTACAACGCATGCCTTAACAACTCATAGTGCTTTGGGGCGCTGGATAGTGAATAGTTTAATTTACTATTCCAACTCCAGTCCCCGTGGATAGTAGGGAAGGTGTTGGATAGTACATTAAACCTATTCCCTATCCTAGAACGCCCCCCAGCGCAATGCGTTGTAATGGTTTGCGGTGTAAAAGTTGCATCGTAATGGTAGTGCATTGTAAAAGTTTTGTTGTAAAGGTTGTTTACCGCGCAAAAGTGATGCATTGCTGGAGTGTGTCACAAAAGTGACACAACTTCAGCAATGCATCCTTTCACATGGGGCAAGTCCCATGTGGAAGGGCATGCATCAGTCTTACGCCTGCTGTGAGACAGACGCAAGATTTTGACACAACGGTGTCCTAAAAGTGACGCATTGAAATCTCATAGATTTCACTGCGTCACCTCTACGACCCTTTCTTGCGTCAATACACCCCTTTTGCATACATTACACCTGACGTAGGTAAAATGTGGCGCAGGGGTTTACAAAGTGAGGCATCTAACTAGATGCGTCACTTTGTAAATATGACTGAACAAGGTGCATTTTTTACAGCACTGGTGCGTCACAAAAAGTGACATACCGGTGGCGTAAAAGTGAATATTTAATATATGACGCATTATGTTGCAAGTACTTACAGATACGTTAGATTTCAGACGTATCTGTAAGCGCAAAAGTGATGCATTGCTGGAGTGTGTCAAAAAAGTGACACAACTCCAGCAATGCATCCTTTCACATGGGGCCAGGCCCATGTTAAAGGACCTGCGTCAGTGTTACGCCTGCTGTGAGGCAGGTGCAAAAATGAGGTCTTCAGTCTTCTACTCTTATTTTTTCTTTCACTTTCTCTGTTTCTTCACTGCCTTACTTACCTGGTCCCCTCACCAACACCACACATAGTCTAACAAGTGCTCCCACGTCTCTGTAGGTCACAGCACACCGTACCCCGTAGAGGGGTACGATGACCCCAATGATGAAGCATGACACCAAGGGGCCTGTTGGTGTGTGAGGGGACCTAAAAACATAAAGGTGTTCCCCACTGTGGAGGAGACACCCTTAATCTCAAGGAGTGGATTCTAACTGTTTATTAAAATATGCCCAGGGAGAATGAATCCATTCTGATTTCTCTCTCTCCCCCCTCTGATTGTTAATTATCATTCTAAACTCTAGCAATCTTCCCTGTAGTGGTAATACTTCCAGGATTCACATCTCCCCTTAATGGAAGAATTTAAACATGATTAAACTACTATTATTGAGTTGTCTGGTTGTTTTGTAGTGTGTATATGGTTTGCAATGTGTAAATGGTAATTAATGTGTAATAAAATAATTTTTATTTAGTAAATAAATACTGCCGTGCCCTGTACTAATCAAACATGCTCAGAATAGACAACACTACACTGTGCACTACAGAGCTCTGCTTAGTCTCTCATGTAATAAAAATACTTTCACATGAGTTAGGGGTACTAAGGGTGTGCACTATGAACCTTTAAACACCTATCTTTAAGGCACTGAAATACATCAGTTATGGTGTTTTTGAAAAATGTATTAGTGCTATGATGCAAAATGGATGAAATTGGAGCCTTTGCCTCATCTGTGAGAGTGACTGAGAACAAGGGTGGCTTCTCTGCTTTGGCGGAGGAGCGTCGCTCCACTGCTTTTAAGCAGTGAGAAACATAAAATGACAATGACTTAGAGTTATTGTCACTTTATGTTTCGTGTCCTGCTGCTTTGCGGTACTGTTCTGTTCTCCGAGCAGGGCAGGGGAAGAGTGGTTTGCCCACTTTTAAATTTGCAATGACTGTTTGGCTGGCTCTCTGTTCTCCCTGCAGGCTGCATTACAGCTTGCGTAGAGAACATGCTCATCCCTTCAGCCCCTGGCTGAGCGCCGTGTCACCACGCTCAGACAAATCACAATTCTGCATTGCAGTGTTATGATTGGCCTAGGGGAAGGAGCCTGGCTGCCTGCTTCCTGTTCCTGTCAGAGGCAGGGGAGCAGGAGCAGATAAGACGTGGGCCCCAACCTTGAGGTAAGCTTTTTCATTGTTTTATTTCCGATCCCGTGCCTGCGCATCACCCGACCCCCTCCACCCCCCACCTTCCCCGCCACTTACGAGCCATGCTGGCCACAAGAGAGTGACAATGTTCAGGATATCTGTGCTGTTCATTTGTGTATCTAGAAGCTACCCTCCCTGCTGACTTCATCCTTGTCTCCAGGCCTGAAAGTAGCATATGTCCAGAGGTGCATAAGGACCAAAATGTGTCCCAAGCACTGAAAAACAAGTGACCCACTTTATAGATCACAAACTTTCATGAAACATTGCTTGGTTAGTATCAGAGAGCTAATTTGGGGAGACATGGCTGATAAATTCAACTTTTCAAATGTTCTAGGACCGTTAGCATTATCCAATGCTGGAAACACCATTATTTCTCTGCAGCACAATCACACATCCTCCAACAATTATGTCTCTGAATCAGTTGGTCCTTTAAGCCCTTACTCACCCTCCATTCTCTGAATCCTCTCTCGGCAATCAGGTACTAAACCCCTGGTCATTCTTACGGATCCTGGCTTGGCCCTGACCAACATGACCTCAGAAGCTCATACATATCCTCTTGTCTGTAGGATTCTGTTCACACGCAAGAATCCTCAGCTTATGCTCATCCTAAGGACTTCAGAATGTTGCTCACCATCAGTAGGTCTCTTAACTACCCTCTTTTTAAAAGGACCCTAAGGCTCATATTAACTTTCTATTCATATGAGACTCCTGTTCAGGCTCGGATGTTTAAGGTTTAAACTCACTCTCAGGTGCCTTTGGATTCTAGCTCATCATCTGATCACCTGATTTTCCTGTTCACCGTCAGACCATGTAGCTCTTGTTTACTCTTACCTGGAAGATCTGGGACAACCTTACTTACCTGAGGACCAAGTTTACCATGAGATTCCGCAAACCTTATTTATCCGTATAGCTTGCTTGATGTTTTGCTCACACTAAGGGCATGAGGAAAACTGTCACCCCCAGATGGCTGAAGCTTCTGTTCACTATCAATCCTTGCATACTTCAGGGCTTTGCTCAGTTCAGGTCCCTGATCCTCAAGCTGACCATCAGCCTCATGAGGTTTATGCTCACTCCAAGTTGCCCCAAAAGCTTGCTCACTCTAAGTGCTTCGAGGCTCCTGCTTGTCCCAATGACTCTTGCTCACCACGGTATGCTAAGGCTCCTGCTAAGTGTCATTTACTTATGGCTCCTGGCCACGCTCAAGTGCCCAGAAGTTCCTTCTCAGGGACATGAATCATTAGAGCTCAGGTCCCCCTTAGGCACCTAGGGCACATATCATCCTCTTGTTAATGAATCTTCTTCTCAATTTCAGATACCATAAGATCTTGTTTACCTTCAGATCACTTACTTTCCTGGTCACCCTGAGGTCTCCTGTTATAATATGTCAGAAAACTCACTGCTATACTTCAGGCTTCAGTGGCTTTACACATCAAGGTCTTTCATGAACCCTTTTGATTGCCACACAGAAGTCTCTCTGAGTGTGCTGTCTTAGGGGGTAACACAACGTGGTACTTGGGGACTTTTATACTTTGGGAAGAGACATGATCTTACTCTGCTTGACAAGCTGGAGGAATTCACTTTATCTTCAGCCATATTTTCATTTTCTATATCTATTACCAGTGCCCCTGCTTTCTCTTCCTCTCCCCCATATGTATGAACAGGCCTTCACTCCTCCTGCTACTGTTTATCCGTCTTTCACCTTTCTTTACTCTATCATTTCACCTGCACTCTCACGTTCTCACCTATCACATCTATTAGATTTTCTATGTTTCTGTATGTCTGTCCATATATCAGACCAACGTCTCATTCTGTCTGCATTCATCTATCTTTCTCTCATTCTACAAACATCTCTATCTATTTTAATCCCCATCCTATATCATTCTCCCTCCCATTATTCCCCCAATCCTGTTTCCATAACTTTTTCTGTCTCTCCCTCCATAATTGCCCTGATTTTCCCCATTTCCATCAATTCTGCACTTTTTTCCCTCCCACTCTCTTAGTCTATTAACTCCCCCTCTTTCTCATTCCTCAGTCTCCTACTAACACTCTATCCTTTGTTCTTTTTCTACCTCCTATGGCATTATTCCCCACTCTCTCCATTTCTATTGCCTCTTTGAGCTATACTTCAGTTATTTTTCCTGTCTTAAAAATTCTCCCTTTCTACAATTGTATTTTCTCATGCCAGTTACCCTCATTTCCCTCTAACCCTTGAACTTATTTGTGTTCTATGCCTAATGTTATATTTCATTATGATCCCTTTACTGACTTGCTGCTATCAGTAACTGCCTGCTTTATTAAACTTTGACATTTGCAGAAGACCATTCTCTGTAGATATTAAACAGATTCCTGTCCTTGGGAGTGCTTTCAGGTCTAAAGCATCCAAAGGTTTTTCAGGTGGAAAGGCATTGTTCTACCTTTATTATAGAACATACTAAAATCATGTTCTAATATTGAGTGGTAAAGGAAAATGCACCTATTTCTTGAGGAATTGTTGGAATCAGTGGAGAATCCACAGGTGGCATTTCTTTTAGCATACTAATCTCTTTCTTGAAATGGTAGTACCATATGATCCCCTTCTTGGGTTTAACTCTAGTTTTGGCACTTCCTTTAGGTATCGCCAACCTCTAAATCAACCTGTAGCCTGCTGGACCATCAGAATAAGAAGTGCGTGTGAGGCCTTGATCCACCCTTTCCCTATTATTACTTACCAGGAAACTTCTAACAGCCTCTTCGTAATCCATCCTTCACTTTGAATTTTTTCACTGCAACTTTGTCAAAATCGAAATTTCTTTTTACCCGTTTCTAATCACATTTTTAATTAAATCTAAAGTTATTTTAGTCTTTAGTGTTGTATTTCCGAAGTTCCATTGCTCTTTGCTCTGCACAGCAACCTCCCCATTCCATAAACGGATGGAGTTTCTTTAGAACGAAACTTCCAATCTACATCTCTGTATGTCATTGCACAGTTTTAAACCAAGAAAGTTAGCATAGCCTCCCCGACCACCACAACACGTAGCTTCACTATCTTATCGTTGTGGCCTGCTGCAAGGGACTAAAGCCAACTTCCCCCACCTAAGAGCTGTTAATAGTGAGGACTCAGTCACCTGCTGAGACCTGGGATGGGAGGAGATGCACCATGCTCTGCCTCCTCTGCCAGCCTATTGTGATCCTGCCCATGACAATGGATCAGCATGACTCTGTGGCTTGCTCAGAGTCACACTCAAGCTGATGCAGCCTTTTCGGTTGTGTGCCAGCAGCAGGAAAGTTAGCCCGGGTGTGTGAACCTGCTTTTCTACTTCGGAATGGCCTTGGGTGGGACAGGATCTTCCTAGAACCGGGCCAGAAAGACAGCAAAAGTGGCCCAAACTTTGCCTCCAACATTTGCTCCGGCTTGCAAGTATTTTACTATCACTTGCATCCAGTGCTGAATTTGTAAAAGAATAAGTGCAGGGCCAAAACTTCAGCTCAGAAGAACATGGCCGGAGCCATGAAACAATGGGGTTCCAAATGCACACAGCGTACTCTTGATTCTACCTCAAGCCTCTTTTTCCCACCACCAAACTCACCCTGCCGCTATATCTCACGCGTGAAGGTTCCTTTTCATCTCTAGCCTTTATCTGTCATTGTTTTTTCTGTTTTTCTGTTGCTCTTTTTTCCCCCTTTTGTGGTTTTCTCTGTGAGGCTCTGGTTTAAAGTTTGCTGAGGGAAAATAAATGTTGGTCCCATAAAATCAGTGCTGGTGCTTGTGGGCTTCACCTGCAAGTGCAACCCACACAACTGTTTCAGCACTGGCAACACAGTCTGTTGCCTCTAGGTCTTATACCGAGCACTGGGGGATCATCCACTATGAGGGAGGCATCAGTGGGATGAGTTCTCCCATTATGGAAGGAGAGCGGTTGGAACATGCCACATTCCAGCCCAACTGCTACACAGGGTAGAAACAGGGCTTTCCAGGGCAACACATTAAAACAGTTCACAGAGCATGCATGCTTTTTTGTCCTACTCCAATCTAATCTACAAGGAATGCTTACAAATATTAGTATTTTCTAGTTTTTTTATGGGTTTCTGGAGGATGACAAATATAAGATAACATTCTCACTGAACGGTATATTTTTTCCCAACAAATTAAATGAATACGTAGAACCACGCTCTGTCTGCAAAGCTATTAAAGACAGACTCTGTTGTGCAACTACTTCTTTTAAATAAAAGCTGTATGCATTTTAATGTTGTCATTGTTTTAAATACCCTTTCCATCTTGTAAAATGGTACAAATGTTTTTTTTGTCTGTTATGATGTGCCCTTTAGGAAACTACACAGTAAATTGGTTTTCTTTGTTTGCTATTTCATATACGAAATGTATCATTTCAGCAGTTGAGTGTATATACATTTTCATAACATGGATTAGAATTAGTTATACCCCTATAAATGGAAACTACTCAGACAAACTTCCGGTGTAAATATGAAAAAAGCTAATTATAGGAAAGGGTACGAGCGTCCCTTTGGACTCGCTGCACAATAATCTGTGTTTTTTTAAAATCAGTGAACACACACACCTACGTTTGCAAATTGTGCAGAACCATTGTTGTCACGTGCCTGTGCCTTCACTCTGCCAATGATGGAAGTCCTCAAGCAAGCAGCAAGTTACGGCTCCGATTATGCGTTCTGTCTCCTTACTTACCCACTCCACGAGGGGTGAGTGATCCGAATGGAGTTGGTAGTTGGTCACAGGCACATAATGATGGCAGAATATGGCCAGCCAGTTTTATTTCTAGGCAGGGAGGCATGTGCACTTTTAATTTGCTCTTCATGTGTTGTGCCTTCACAGAAATCATGTTCCTGTGCAGTCCCAGCCTGCCTCGCCCCAGCCCAGTTACAGGAGACCGGTGGCAGGCCTCAGAGACAATGATCCAATCTACATCACCAAATGTGACTAAACATGATGGTCTGCATTACAAGCAGCTGTGCTGACATCAATAACCTGAAGATGGAGGGGCAGATTTATGATAACTGGCGCATCCCCAGGGATGCGCCCGTTATATTGCGCCGCTGCTCCACCACCCATGGTGCCCCGCATTTACAATGCGGCGAACTATGGGGCAAAAACGGCACAAATGCGTCACGCATCTGTGCCGTAAAGGTGGCGCATTGCTGGAGTTGCGTCGCAAGCGCGACGCAGCTCCAGCAAGGCTCGGGGTTGCCTCATCTTTACAATGCTGCGTCAAGACCTACGCCTGCTTCAAGCAGGCGCAGGGTTTTGACGCAGCATTGGCCTAAAAGTGACTGAGTGAAATCTTATAGATTTCACTCAGCCACTTTTGCGAGGCGCACCTGCCCCGGAACGCCCACCCTGCGCCGGAAAGCCCACAAGTGGCGCAGGGCTTCACAATGTGACGCATCTGCCTAGATGCGTCACGTTGTAAATGGGTCGTAGGAATGCGCCATGTTTACGCAGCAGTTGCGTGACGCAAACGTGGCGCATTCCCAACATAAATCTGCCCCTAAGTGTCCTCATGCCTGTACCAGAGTGGGCTAGCCTTGAAAGACATACCAGGCAAGCCACCCTAAAGGACAGGTACATTTATTCTTCAATAATTATCGGGACCACCATGCACGGATGGAACATTTTGAAGACCCAGCCCTGTGAAATAGGTGCTGGTGCTGAGTGCCGGAAACCACCAGCACAAATTAAGCACTGCTTGAAACAGAATTTGAATTCGACCCATCGGAACTTTTGATTGAAGTGCTCGCTGAAATAAGAAAAAATCTTGTCCTCACAGGTAATTTGAACCGACTTGTTAATTAAATAGGCAAATTAAAAAAAAACACTGAAAATATTCTGTTGTAACTCCTTTAGATGATTTCCCAGCGGAAATACTCTACATCTTTGGGCACTCACCTCGTAGGCACCCAAGTCACACTGTGGGCTATATTATATGGTACTTTTGTATAGGGCAGCGCAGCAAAGCACCTTGCTGGACTGCCATATGCCAAAGTAAAAGGGCAGGAATACATAGTACTTAGCAAAGCAGTGCATTCCTGTTCTTTCTGCCTGCACTGGTACATGGAAAGAAGAAAACACAAGGAGAAATTCATTTATTTCTCCTCCTTATGCCTCACCGTGGGAGGCGTACGAATTTGGTGCTTCCCCTTGTTTGCATGTTTTTGTAAATCTGTGGCGGCGTCAAATTCCATAGGTGTTGCACAGTACAACCCATGCAACACCCATGCAACGTCTCCTGGGCACAGAGTAAGGTGACGCAGCAATTGGCACTGCATCATCTTACTCATGCTTTATGAGGAAACTCAAGACCATGCAGGGTGGCTTTGATTGTGTTAGAAATGGGGGTCTCTAGTTGGCAGAGCTTTGTACCTTGTCCAAGTAGTGGACCTTGCTTCTAGTCAGGTAAAGGGGGCTATACACTTTAGATAACCCCTGCTCAGCCACTTGGTAGCTTGGCATGAGCAGACATGCATATCCCAAACCCAATCTGTAAAGTATGTGCACTCAGACACACAGTAAAACAGTTGAAAAACTACAAATGAACTCCACACCAGTTTAGAAAAATAAGGTATCTTTATCTAAACCAAACAAGATCAAAACAACAAAAATCCAACAAGTACAGTTCAAAATATGACTTTTAAAAGGATTACTGCAAAAATACAGCTCATGGAAACATATTGCTTCAACTGGGGCTATTACGATGTTGTAACAGGCACAAACATAAAGTACCGTGCTGGCAACAAGGTGAGCCGGCCGGCCATCAATTCACACAGACCCCAATTAACAGTACTTCGTAAAACTAAGTCAAAAGATTGTGCACGGTGTCATAGAGGTGAGGCGTCGATGGTCAAGGTAAGGCCAGCTCCCTTCTGCCACAGGGGAGGTGAGGCATCGAGTCTGCAAGTAGGCGAGGCATCGAGTCGGGGTTGGCAGGGGAGGTGAGGGAGTATAAACAGAGATGTGTTGGTTCCGTTCAGCAGTGCGGTATCAATGAGTTTGGGAAGTCACCCACATCTGTTATCGGCACAACGATGTTGAGTTGCAAGCGCCGTCTGGCACTGGTGACGACTGCCCATGGTGGAGCACTGGCATTGGAGAGATTGATAACTTGCAGGCATCGACTACCATCGCCAGCATCAGAGCTGCAGTGCAGGCAGGCGGGTAAGTCATGCATCTGTCCAGGTCACAACATCATTGGCAGCGGCGCTGGCGTCATCCCTGTTGTTTTTCTTGGGTTGCAGCTCCAACCACATGATTCCAGAGGTCCAGGAACTGAAATTAGCACAGTTTGGCAATCAGGAGTCCAGCAGAGGAGGCCAGGTGCTGTTTAGCAAGATGCTGGTGAAGTCTGTGTGTCCATGAGACTTCAGAACAGGAAGCTATCTCTATTTCAAGCCCTTGGAGAAACTTCTTAAGCAGGATATCACAGCAAGGCAAATGTTCAGTCCTTTCCACTGCCCACAGTCAGAAGCAGCAACTGCAGGCCAACCCACAAAGCACACACAGGAAAGGGGCATTAATCCTCCTGGCAGCTCTTCAGCGTTTCTGACTGGCAGGGTCCTGCTAGTCAAGAAGTAATCTAAAGTTCTGGGGTTTGATGTCTAATAAGTATATCCCATTATGTCCTTGAGGCCTTTGTTGCAAGAGTCCCTGAGGTCAGTAAAAACAGTGTTGTCCTCCATGGTCCAGCTTCACTACGGCAGGTGGAGACAGCATTGTGCAAATAGGGCACAGCCTACTCAGGTGCTAGTGAAAACTCCTCCCACCACTCTAAATGCAGAACAGGTCTATTCAGCCCAGCTATGAGTCACACAGAAAAGGCAGTACACACCTCAACCCTCCTTGTGACTGTCTAGAGTGAATGCTCATCCCCAGCTCATGTCACTACAAAACCAGACAGTGAATACGCAAACAGGAGGAGGCACACAGGATGGAAAAAAACATATTTGTTTAAAGTGACATTTTCAAACACACAATTTAAACCCACCTTTACCAAAAGATGTGTTATTAAATTCTGAGTTCAGAGAGCCTAAACTCCAAATTTCTAACAGTTCCCAATTTTAAAATTACACATGTAAAATGTTACATTGCAGCTCCAATAATAGCCCATGAGACAGCCAGCCTTTCAATGGTGAAATACAGAGTATTTCACTACCAGGACATGTCACACACACCAGTGCATGTCCTACTTTTCACATACACTGCACCTTGCACATGGGTTATGTTAGGCCTATCTTAGTGGTGACCTGACCTACATGTAAAAAAAGGGAAGGTTTGGGGCTGGCAAGTGCGTGTACTTGCCAGGTCAACATGGCAGTTTAAAACTGTGCACACAGGTACTACAGTGGTAGGTTTGAGACACATTTACAGGGCTACTCATGTGGGTGGCACAACCAGTGCTGTAGGCCCAGTAGTAGCATTTGATTTACAGGCCATGACACACCCAGTGCACTTTACAAGTGATCTACCAGAAAAATAGATATGTCAATCATGGATAACCAATCATAATCACAATTTACACAGAGAGCATATGCACTGATCAGAAGCGGTACCGTGCCCAGAGTCCTATAGGCAGTGGAAAATGGGTCAAATACAGGGGAGCAAAAAGTCTGGTGGCACTGTGGTGCAAGGGTGTGTGCATTCTTGCATGGTAACCTAAAGCACTGATAGAAAAAACAGTACCATAACGTAGTAGACTAGGCACTGTTTTCCTCTCTGTCTTTGATACAACAAAGTGCAGCAACTTTGGTTGTTACCTGTGTTGTGCCAAAGGTTAGTGAATTCAGTGCTGTTTTTCCACCTTGGTCACAATCCTAGCCTTCCATCAACTGTTATGTGGTTGCCACAGCTATATTAATGCATAAATGTATTTACCATTCTCGCTTTATTTTTTAGGCTTTCACTTTGTTTTTGGCTCTGTCAAACTGGATTATTTTCTGACAAACGCCGCACTTTGGAGATAAACATATGTGGGTATGGCCTCAATACCACCGGAGATGGCAACACTTTGGGCAGCTCCATGATGTTGAGGTCCACAGCCAGCTTCTTTCTCTAACCTAAGCGAGGTCTACTAGCTGAAAACTGGATCATCCTCCTTTACAGGAATGTTGAAGAATCAGTTTGCTATACCTCTTTATCTCCTTTCACAGTAAATGTATTTGTGACCTTGATTTGGGAACCGCTCATGGAGATGACGGAGGCTATTTTACTTCTCTTTTCAGTGATGGGACATTTCTCTGCTCTTCACAACATTTTGAGTAAAATATTTTAATATGCATAGTCTTCCTCCTTCTTATGTGCAGGCTGCTTAATGAGTAAATTTATTGATTTTAAGAAATAGGAAGCATTTGGTATTTGTATGATAAATAGCCATTTTATTATCCTAAATCAAATTTTTATTTTATTTTGCAGCATATTCTTCACATTCATTCTGAAAGCAACTAGTAAATATGAACACATTGGATATCGTTGCTTCATTCATACTGTAATATTTTTCTCTTCAAAAAATTCCTTGAGTAGAACATTAAAAAAAACATTGATACAGAACTACCCTACTTTTAAGTTTCTGAGTGGTTTATCATCTTTAATGTGGGCACAATAAAAACGAATTTTGGATTCAAGCCTTAACCTAAGAATAAAGGGTCCATGTTGGCATCTTCAGCTTCTGATTATGAATCCACCCTCTTTCGACTGTCCAAACATCAACATCCTACACTCCAATATTCGTTAACTGCCCTGCTGTACAGACACCCATGGGTGTTCTAAAAACACATAACACCTAGGGGCTAATTACGATGTCGGGCGGAATTGAGTCTGCCCAACACCTTCTCTGTCCTGGGACCGACCAACCTCTGGTCGGCGTTCACGACCGCCTAATTAGGATGCAATAGAACACTGTTAGGTCACATTCCTAAATTTTCCTATTGAAGCATGCATTATGGCCATAAAGCAGCCGTAGTACATGCTCCCATAGCAAAATGGGAGGTGCCGTTCATCCCTGCACAACTGGGCTGGCCAAGGGGTGCATGCCACAGGGTGCAGGGATAAATAGGGGGCACCATAGGTGTGCCATCGGCCCCACCGGTGGAGGCCAAGCACCCAAGGGGTCCCTGCTGGAGACCCCAAACAAACTTTCAACATTGTTTCCATGTCAGAGAGGTCAGCATGTAAACCATGCTGGAAACAGTGCATCGTAATCCCAAAGGCGGAAAGGCCTGCCCTTTGGGATTACAAGCCGGTTCCAGCTAGCCAACTGGCTCCTTGAGCCTGTCGAAAGCAAGGCCGGAATGACCGACCGGTTTAGGTTCTGGCCACCATCATTGTATTACGGTAGTTGGAAAGTAAACCAAGGGGATGATTACAGCGCAGTCCGGAAGGCTCCGACCGTTGATCAGAGCCTTTATGGGCTGCATCGTAATCGGCCGCCTAAAGTTTTCTCTGCTAACAAAATAATCAAAAAATGTACTCCTTCTCAGTTAAGGTATTTTTCTGTAACGACGGGAGAGATAATTCTTGAGGAAATAATGTTATTCCATACCGTTATGGAGGAGACAAATAGACAATTGAGAAGATACTGAATATTTGGTTCAACCTAAAACAGTGTGTGGCTACAGTGGAACGAAGACTCAAGGATTCAGAAGATTCTAAACCCAAACTATAGAAAAAGAAACTGGAAATTAGCTTAACCCAATGTCACACTCAATACTGGGTGTAGGACTTGGCCCTTTCCCCAGAAGTTTTTCGCTTTTTATTCCTAATTTAGGACGTCTCCCATTGTAATAAAAGGGTATAGGCCTTGTGTAGTGGAGAAAGCCCTGTGTAATGTCAAACTAATGTTAAGGAGCAGGTGCTTTCTTGCCCTAACATGGCTGCCACTGACCCCTGCTACTGCAGCGTGGTCCTTTCAGGTGCATTCTAGTGGCCAGGAGCTGGCTGGAACCCTCAAACAATGTATCTATACCAGCCTGCTATAGTTAGAATGGTGGAACCTCCTAGAACCTCCTGGAACCTTTTGGAACAGATGAGGTGACACCAACTGCCACTGCCAACTGTCAACTGGCACTATAAAAGAAAAGGGAGGGAAACCTTCCTGTCAGATTGAGGGAGCACAGACCTGGGGGAGAACCTAGCAGGAGTTCTAGGCAGTAGGGCCCAGACAGGGACCTATGACACTGGGAGTGACAGGGCCTAGCTGCTGCCTACCAAGTGTTGAGGGATCCTGAACTTGCCCCCTGATCTGGCCCAGCGGAAGGGGAACCCAGGGACCACTTGAAGGGAACTGGCTGAGGAAATTTGATATCAGCCAACAACTCAAACCCCCCCCCCCCCTTCAAGGAACCCAGAGACTGCTATTTACAAGGGCGCAAGAAACATAAAGCGCCAAGAAGAAACCAAACCACCACAGGACTATTGAGAAATCAACCAGGTATTGACGCTGTGGCGCTCCACGCGCTCCCTGACTCCACCTGAGACCCCTTTTGCTTGTTTGCCACTGTTGTGTGGCCTGTCCTGTTGGTCCTGCTGATCTGATTCCAACTTAAATGAACTGTCTGCTGGCTAAGCGCCCGTATTCCCTAGCGCTAGCATCCTGGACTACCTGTCCTGCTGGTGCTGACTGAACTGTCTTATCTATGGGAAGGGCCCCTGCGAAGCGCTGTACCAGAGAAGCGCTATCTCCAGGACTGCCATATTCCCTTCCCCTACAACTGACACCAGAAATCCATTACCAGCGCTGTGAATGGGTCGCACTGTGTACCTGATCCCTGAAACCCACTACCCGCGCTGTGACTGTGAAGCTTTGTGAACCTGTGAGCTCTGCTGCTGCCTGGGGACCCTTGAGGTACTGTGAGGCGCTGTACATCCAGCATCTGTCATTAATTTCAAGTGCTGCATCAGCGAGGTGCTGTGGGCCCAGGACCTGAATTTGCTGCCTGGCTCTGTGTCAGAAAGCGCCCTGTGCCCAAGATCATTGCCGCTAGTGTGAGCGCTGAGGCTGTGGAGAGCACTGTGAGGAAGAGAGCTGTAATGCCACAGAACACCTCAGCCAGTGCGAGCTCTGTGGAACTGTAGAGTGCTATGAGGAGAAACTGTAGTTGGGCCCTGGTGGCCCTGATCAGGCCCATGAAAGCATCTGAACTGGGCCTGGTCCTATTTAAGAATTAACCCCCGGTTAGGGGTCTAATATGGCCCTGGTGATTCTTGCCACTGAGAAGGGTTAACAAGTTAAGGGGCTGGTGGGCCACTAAGGTTAACCCCGGCCTGGGAGTAAAGTTAAGTGCTCATTTTGGCCTTAATACCGGGTTAGTGCTGGCTAATGCAATGGTTAACTTTGATGCCAGGTTTATTCTTGATTTAATATCTCCTTGCTGTAATGTTTATTCCTGATGAATTGGTTATTGATGCTACAGTGATTAATACCGTGTTACCTTTGCTCACATAATAAAATGTTGACCCCCAGTTAAATGCAAAGGTTATCCTGGCCTAATGAAATTTGTTTTTTTGCATAATGACATGTTGCCTGTTAAGGAAGTGTTTTCTACTCCTGCCTGATGCCAGGGTCTCTGAAATACCTACATTTATATAATAAAATGTGTCTGCATAGGGAAGGGTTATATGCCAAGTGCAATGTTCCTTAAGTACAACTCCAGGAAATGTTTAATGCTGGGTAATGTAACGTTTTAACCTTTATTGAAATAAGTTACTGCTAATGAGAATACGAATGGCTCTACATGAAATGTTGCTCTCACCTGCGAACAGGATACTTCCTAATGAAAGGTCCCTACTAGATTAAGGGGGTGTTTACCCTGGTATTGGACTGTTTTAGAGGTCCCAAGGCCCACAGTTTATAGGCCTCAATTCATAAAAGGTTAACCCCTGATTAGAGGATGTAATAAAATGCCTACAGTACCAGGATGAAGAGTATTAGCGAGGGCTAGGCCCAAACCCAGGGATTATGCCTATTTTGCCTAGTGTCCTGCTCAGCCTAGGCCTTATGCATGGTTTACCTGTTATTAAATGTTTACTTCTGCTCAGAGAAGTGGTTACTTCCTGGATGAAATTTTGGTGCATACCTAATGAAAAGTTCTACTTCAACTATGAAACTGCTTAATGCTCATTCCTGCTGGGAGTGATTCTTAAAATGGTTAATCCTGCACAAGGGGATGTTTATCCTTAATGAAATGTTTTCTCCCCTTTAGTGCTGTATTACTGGAAGCCTACAGTTATTTATGTACATGTTCTTTGCTGTGGAACGCTCACCCTTGTTTAATGAGGAGTGGGTAATATGCCTACAGAACTAATAAGATGCAATGTTATTTGGTTGCCTTTATAATGTATTTCTTACAGGTGCTGACAAGAAGCAAGGTTAAGGTCAGGCCTGTGGATATCTATACTTAATATTATCTAATATTCAATATTTATCTGATATTTAAAATGTATTCCTCTGAGTATTTATTACAAAGTGTTGAAACATATGTATTCTGAAGGAAAACTAATAAGTAATTGATACTGTAATTTTTGATTTCCCTGACTCTGCTCTATATAAAAGTTATCTAATTTTTATACAAACTAACTGGAGTGGTGTCACTCATTGCGTGCCCAATTTTACTGTCTCAGTGGATGCATGTGCTGTATGGTCGCTTTACACATAAGCTTTCGTATGCCTACCCGATCGTGCCATGCTACCCTCGGGGAGCTGGTGACCCCTGTTCCAAAACTTTGAAAAGAGAAATCAAAGAATTTCTTAAAGAATTTATGGTGTTATGGAAGGTGACACATGTTGTCTTGCAATAATTTTTTCATAATCTCTTTGAACTGTGATTTCTCCACTTTAAATATCCAAAGTGCATGGAAAAGAGATGCCCTTAAGAGATAGAATTCTAAACTTGGAATATTATTGTTCTTGCCTCAGAATATCCTGACCTCCTAAACATTACCATCACCTCAAAGAAGAGGAAACAACTAAGGGCCTCATTACGATGCCGGTCAGACCAACCGTCCAACCGCTGCAGTGGCAATCTGATTCTGACTGCCGTGGTCTCATCTAAGGTGGTGAACATACCCCCAAATATGTCACTGCAAGTGTGCACAAAATCACAGGAAATGTACTATGTGCACACATGCATGGCATATGTGGGATATGCCTTGTGCTGCATGTCCCCCATTGCTGGAGTGTGGTACTCTGTGCACAGTCAGTCAATGAGGATATATGCCACCTATGGATTTACCAGCATTCCGGTGCCGACAGAGTTGTGGTCTTCAGGGTTGAGCTGCCGTGGTGTAGAGGGATCCTGGAGAAAGAGATCCATGCCCAAGACTGTCAGGAGAAGCTGATTTGGGTGAATATGCACTCCAAAGCCTTTGTTTTGTATGAGTCGCGTCAGCCAATCGGACCGCCACAGTCGGCTCATCGGGAATGCAAATCGTAATCCAGATGGATGTCAGAACTCCCTATACAGGTCTTTGGCTGCTGCCTCTCTCTGGCAGCCATCTAAGGGGTTGGAGAAATACTGTTGGCGTCTGCGGTCTGTCACCGGGCAGTCGGAGTACACAATGCATGCATCGTAATCCGTCTGCCTTCGACAGAACCACGGAAGCTGGTCTGACCCGCATCGTAATGTTGCAAAAGCTACTGCTACTAGAAGAAAAGATTTTTGGGATCTGAGCTCTCCCTTGCAATCTTTAAATGTAAATGTTGGTCTTTTCAACCTCAAGAACAAAACTATTACATAATCTTATCTTACCACATTGAAGGATTATATTCAATGTGGCAGGATCACATAGTAAACTTGTTTTAAACAAAAGGAGGTTAGGATGGATATCTCTAAGGGACCTTTCAGACACTAATATTCATGATAATTGTTGACATATGTTTTCTTTTTCATATGTAATTATATCTTTTCAGTTTCTTAAGTGTAAAGTATCAACACATTTCCAAAAATGTGATTGCTTTTAAGACTTTCTTTCTGTTCCTGTATATCCAGTCTCTGTGATATTTAGCTCAGCATGTGCTTGTTTTTGTTTGTATGTCTTCTTACCTTTGGATATCACTTGTTTTTTTTCTGTATGCTTACAACTGCAAAATATTTCCCTATGTTTTATTTTCCATTATTGTCTATGAGGTCTAATAATTTACTCCAAAGATATTTTATTTTTCTTGGATAAAATCTTTTCTAAAGTTCTCTGGAATAACAAGAGGGTTAGAATATCACTTGCTAAACTTAAACTAAATCAGTTACAGGATGGACTTAGATTTCCAGATGTTATTGCTCGCTTCAAAGTTTTTTCTTTAAAACAAGTATGATGATGGTTAAACTTATCAACTGATGGTAATCCCGACTTTGAATTAAAATAGACCTTACTTTTATATTGTCATTTACTTTTGAAGATTTTGTACTTACGTCACATAACCCCACCATTTATTCCTTTACAACTTAACTGCTATGAGTAAAGTACTTCTTCCACGTTACTCAAAAACACTTTGAAAAGGATAATTTTCTATCCTATCATATTTGGTAAAATAAATGCATCAGGATTAATGAAGGATTTTTTGTGTGGATCTTGGTATGACAGGCTTTGTTTGGGTACACCAACTGCTTACTGGCAATGGTTGGTATACATTTTGATTACTGCAAGAAACATTCTTCTCAGTATTGTACGGAGTAAAAAATGTGCTAACCTCCTTGCAGTTCCTGGGAAAATATGCATATTTCAAGATAACTTCCATCCCACTACAAATAATCAGATTAATAATCTTGCTAACTGTACTCTCCTACCACCAGCCTTTAAAATCTACAATATATTAAAGTCTATTTTATAAATGAAAAATGTTTATTATTCAATTCATAGCATTTAATACATACATAATCAGTTGTTCAAACCATTAGTGCAGATATTGAATTACACAGTATAACAAAGAGTTATTTATATTCACATCGACTGCTCCATATATTGGAGTGTGGGTCCCCAGATCGGTGCTCCCAGTTTTTTCTTCTTTAGTGATTTCATACAATACAAACTATATTCCAAATTAAATACATTGTAGAACTTTGCTCACCACATCTCGAAAATTGGGGCTTCAGCTAGAGCCACACAGACGCAAACATAATCGAGCTACAGCAGCAGCTCTAAATATAAGGTACCTAAATGAATAACAAGCCTGAGCAGGCTGAGTACCCTCACCAACTCCTGTTAAAATTACCTCTCTGGAGAGGCATACATCAACCCCCGTAATCTCTGTTAAAAACTGCGCAATATGATTTCTAAACTGAATTAGCGCTATGAATTCATAGAATATGAGTGCAATATCTGCTTTTTCCTTCTGACATCTGAAGCATTTCCCATTGTGGGGCCCCCCACTGAATAATTTTTACCGGGGTATGATACAAATTAAACAAAGTTTTATAGTGTAGGGTACATAGAATCGCTGTCAAAATAACTTTAGCTGCTGTATCATTGATTAGCGACTGCTGTGATTACTAACTGTTGCACTGCTGCTGTACTTTTTTAAGATTTCTGCAAGACGCTTTTTACTCAACAGGGGATTTTCTTTCATTCCTTTACATCCTGCCATTCACTCCGAATCTGTTTATAACCGGTGGTTCTGTTTTTCATTGCTTTTTATGCCATTACCTGCACTGTTTGTTCTTTGCACTCTGAGCTCGGTTGTCCTTCCTCACTTTCTTTAGTGACACCGAGGCTGAAGCTTCAGGAGGTTAGCTCTCTTGTCATGCGCTAGCATTCCCTATTTAATCAAGGCGAATGCAAGCACGTGTTCCTTTAAATGTTCTAACTGCACTCTCCCAATGAATGGCTTTGAATGCTCCCACTGTGGTTTTGCACTGGGTACTATGAGGTGCAGCAAGACGTCTGTAAATATGGTCTTTTGGATCGGCCTAGCCCCATAATTACATTGTCACCAACCTTCCATACTGCTGCGAATTGCCTTTGCTTTTGGAACATTAACTGTCGGTCCCTCCCTATACATAAGGACAGCATCTTTTTTCTAGGTTCGGAGCAACCTGATGCCCTTTTCCTCACAGAGACCTGGTTGCATGCCAGCTCTGGCCCCGATAGCGCAGCTGCTCTTCCACCTGGCTATACTATTGTCAGGAAGGATAGAGACGTAGGGAATGGCGGTGGCATTGCAGTGATATTTAAAGCCTCCTACTCCTGTATATTTGAAGCCATGCCTTTTTTGGGATGCGAACCGCACTATTCAAACTTGCGTTTACATTGTAGCTGACTTTGTCGGATCTCTTGATTTATCGTCCTCCTGGGAACCCCGGCCCGTGAGTATCTTCCTTTTCTGACACAATTGCTCCCCTTTTATTAAAAACTGCCAATTTTACTCTTCTTGGCGACCTCAACCTACATTTAGAAGATGTGTAATGCTAGTAGTGCTTTTCTGTCTATTCTCGAGGCTTGGAATCTGTCTTTATGTAGTGCTGGTCCTACCCATGTGGCAGGCCACTTACTGGTTTTCTCTGATCTTCCTTTTGATTGTCATGCTCCCGCTCTTCCTCTAGAATGGTCTGACCATTTTGCAGTTCAATTTAATTTAGAAATCTCTGGTGAGAAGGCTACGGTTCCTTCTGAGGACCTTGGAAGCTTTAGACACTGGGGTAAGCTGAATATTGAATCATTTAATACCATATTGTTAGCGAATCTGCCGGACTCTACTCTGCCCCTTCCACAGCTTGATTCTGCTGTGTTAGATTGGTTTACCAACACTGTTAATCTTAGTCTGCCTCTTAACACTAAACGTAGGCTTCCTCATTGCCCTCCGTCTCCGTGGTTTACAGAGGATCTTAAAGTCATAAAATCTAAATGCAAAGCCCTTGAAAGGAGATGGCGAAAATTTCATTTGGCAACCTGTAAATCTGACTATAAGAAAGACCTCAATAACTATCATGCTTTATGCAAGACAGCAAGAGCCACTTATGTTACGAATACTATTGCTCATGCTCAAAACTGTTCTCATACTTTATTTTCTGTAGTTAAGAAATTGGCAGGTTCTAATACTGTTCCCGTCCCTCCCATACTTGACGAGACTCAATGCAACAATATCGCTGCCTTTTTATTGAGAAAGTTGAACTTATTTATAGTGCATTACGAACCACTCCCTTCGCTGGCCGACTCAATCCAAGTTCTGACTCCACTTGTAGTGGAGAGCCCAATTCTTCGGCAAAGCTTTGTCTTTGGCTTCCTTTCCACACGGTCTCCTTTTTGGAATGTTTAACCAGTATCAAGTCTGGCTCTCCGCGTGATCCGCTTCCCATAAATATGTTACTCCAACTTCTCCCTGAATCATTAGAAATTATCAGGGAACTTCTTAATGTATCATTAAGTGAGGCTTGGGTCCCTCTGGAGTGGAAACGCGCTAAGATTATTCCCTTATTGAAGAAGACCGGTGCTGATCCTTCTAATCTGTCTAATTTTAGGCCTATTTCTCTGCTCCCAGTCTTTTTGAAGATCTTGGAGAAACATGTAAACAACCAACTGACACATTTTGTGGAGAGGTCTGGTATCTTGCACCCCTCTTAGTCAGGGTACAGAGGCAACTTCTCCACTGAGACTACTCTCCTTGGAGTTACGGAAAGGTTGCGTCATGGTCTGGACTGGGGGGAGACAATGGTACTCATTTTGCTTGATCTGAGTGTGTCGCTTTCGACACTGTTTCTCATTCCATCCTGCTCGCCTCCCTCCGATCCCTAGGTATTGAAGGCCTTGCTTGGCTTACATCCTTTCTTAGCGAATGCACCTTCAGGTTTTTTCCACCAAGGCTGTTTCTAAAGTCTGTTCATCTGCATATGGAGTTCCTCAAGGGTCCATACTGAGCCCCTTACTCTTTAACATTTATGTGAGACCCTTAGCTACCATCATGGAAGACGCTGGTCTCTCACTGTTCTCATATGCAGATGACACTCAAATCATCTTTTCTTTGTCTTCTGCTAAAGATGGGAAAATGTCAGCTCTCCAGCATGGACTTAGTAAGGTCTCTCAATGGATGCAGGCTAACCTCTTGAAGTTAAATGGGGACAGGACAGTAAAATAATATCTTATTATTAGGGAAACAAAGGGACCTATGGGGCCCCAAACATTGGCCTCTGGAAATGGGCCCTTTTCCTCTGCCTGTCTCGCAGGTTCGCAACCTGGGCTTCATAATTGATGAAAACCTCTCCATGCAACCACAGGTGGTGAGAGTGGCCGCAACATTTTTTGCCATCCTGAAATGGCTTCGTAAGATCATGTGGATGCTTTCTGTCACTTCCCAAAGAACTGTGGTCCAGGCCCTGATCACGTCTCTCCTGGACTATGGTAATGTTCATTATCTGGGTGCAAGCCAGGAGGTTTTAAGAAAGCTCCAGGTTGTGCAGAACTCTGCAGCCTGCATCCTTTGCCATGTATCAAGAAGTGCTTCCATCTCTCAATCTCTCCTCGACCTTCACTGGCTCAAGATCACTAGTAGAATTAAGTTTCATAGCTCTCTGCTACATTTTTTAAATAAAACAAGGCACTGCGCCATTATATCTTCAAGAACTTGTTCACCCTTATGCCGCAGCTCGTACTCTCCGTTCCTCCACCCATGGTGACTTTCTGATCCCACGATTCAAACTAGTGAGAATGGATGGTCAGTCTTTTTCCCATCTAGGTCCTAAGATGTGGAATTCGCTACCTACCTCCCTGAAAAATGCTTCTACGTACACCAGCTTTGGAAGAACCATAGGACATGGCTTTTCACGCAGTAAACTTGGTTTTTCTCTCTGTTCCCTCTTCTAGGCTGTCCCTTGGCGCCGGGAAACCCTACTTGGGAAGCTGTGCGCATTATAAAATTAAATTAATAATAATAATTATATTTGTTGCACATATGTGTCTGTGGTCCCAAATTGTTCCCTCCTCTTAACAACCTGGTTCTCTATATAATCCGGTTGAGCTTCAGTCAATATTTCATATAATGTCCCTATCTTAGCTCTTTTTTTAACTGCCTCCACTAGAGTGTTGGGAGCTATTGGTAGCTTCCTATAATGTTTGCCTAAAAAATTTTGAATTTGTAAAAATTTGAAGAAGTCAGATATTAAAGTCTATTGATGAAAACTGAGACAAGTTAAAATTGAATCGCTGTTGGAAGATGATATCTGGCCACATATTTGTAGAAAAATTACTCAAAATTCCCATGAAGCTACTATATCTCAAATGTTTTATTTTTATAAAAAAAACTTTGATCACACCTTCCCTACTTACTGATATTTATAGATTCTGTTTTCACATAATGCAACCGTAGCTCTTAAGCTCCTCAATTGCCACTTTATTAAACAAGATTTGATCCAAGATTGGAGGACATTAACTTGGTTTAAGGCTATAATCTTTAATGAGCCTTCAGTGATATTCCTTTAGGAACTTTCAGTAAGGAACAGAGGGCCTGAGTACGAGTTGAGCGGTCTTACCATTGTTGTCACGTTGGCGTCGGATTCACTGCAGCCGACTTGGGGGTCCATCTGCCATATTACAGTGTTGTCAGAATGCTGTATCAAAGACTGCTGTAGCACCACCCACAGCCATTTTCCGACTGCCTGAATGGCTGTCGGAGTAAAGCAGCTGTTATAGGGCAGTACAGAGAAGTTACACCACTGTCTGTATTACGAGTTGGCTTCCTGACAAGCCGACTGTATGGAAGGGACACCCTGCTTCGAATCATCAGAAATGTAGGATTTGTGGTGCATATTCACCCATTTCCTTTTCTACCCCTCAGTCTCCCACATAGATCCCTTCCTCCAGGTCCCCCCTTCAAGCAGCATAATGACCCTTTTGGTGCCTACATCCAGGTAAGTCAGTTTTGTACAATTTTCCCATTGACTGGATGTGGAAAATATGGTCCAGACTCCAGAAATGGGAAAGTACTGATAGTAGGTATTTTTTTACATGTCATGCATATGTATACACTGCAGTCAAAATATGCACATCGTCATTGACACGTATGAAAAATTACACACCGCAGTCAGAAAGACAGCCACTGGCCCAATGGTCACATCGTAATACAATCGGCGGGAGACCACTGCCCTGCCGTTCTTCAAGGGACCAACGCAATGGTGGTACAGCAATACGACAGCTGAACTCGTAATCAGACCCAGAATTATTTACTCTCAAAGGTAAAATAGCCAATATATTTATTGTTAGTGCTTTTTATTTCTTAATTTTCAATTGGAAGAATAAATCCAAATCAAAATTTACTGCTTGGTAGAATTCAGTAGGGTACAGTCATAAATTAGAGAATAATTATTTTAGGATACTTTAGATCCACTTTAAAAATTCCATTTAACCCCCCCCCCTATAATGACGTACTTATTAACCCCTTTAATTGTTGACACACGTCTTTCAAATATACATGAAGATGTTTCTAAGCCACCATAAGGACATATGTTTGAGATCCATTAATTACATAGTAATGTTATATATATATATTATATTTCACTCTCTGGTGATATCTTACCACTCCCTTTATATTTGTGATGTTCTCCTATGTATTCTGCAATCCTCAGTTGTTTTTATTAGTAACAAATTCTAAAGTTTCTCAACAGGTTAATATTGTTTTGCTTGATTTCTGTTCTACCCATTTGTTTGCTCTAACTCATGTTTACCTTTCTCTTTTTCCTTTCTTTTCTACCATATTATTGTCTCCTTTTAGACGTAATATTAGTTCTCTTTTACATGATTTACCAAGTCTCCACTAGAGTCCCACAGTGTGGGACATGTGCGGGTTACGCCCTGGCGAGGCCCGGGTGAAGACCGGGCCAAGTTCGGGCCCCTCTGTTCCCGTCAGATCCCAGAGGAGGCTGGGCCATGTCTTTTAGCTCTAGTTCTCACCAGTTTTTCCTGAAAAAAAAAGATTTGTAGGCTCCCTATAATTCTGCAGACTGAAAATCAGAGACAAAGGGTGAAAGCAAAACCTTAACAAAGTGGAACTCAGGTAACTTGTTTTAACTTAATTTTGCATTGTACATACTCTAAGGGCTAAGGCTTTAGGATGGGGAAGCGTAAGAGGATCCATGAAACTGTGGACAAAGCTAGGGGAGCGGCACTGATAAACTCAATTAAAAGCTACATCTGTTATTGGCTTTTGAGACTGAGATTGACAGGGTGGAGGCAAGGATGGCTCGGCTATTAAAAATTCTATTCTCCCAGAACCAAAGATCACGCTCCCCATGGTTCCGGCGCATAATTAGTCAGCTAGACACACTACCCACAAACACCTTTCGACTGCGGATTCTTCCCCTTGACCCAAGGCCACTATCCCCATGCTTTCTCTTATCTCCCTCTCTATTAATTTATGTACTGTACTGGACCCAAACGTCCTGACAACACAAAAAGAGACATCCCAGGCAGAGAGCCCCCCCATGCAAGAAAAGCAGGAAAGAGGTGGGTAGACTTACAAATGTGGAGCCTGCTCAATCCCAATCTAAAGTAAATCCACTATTCACGTCAAAACAAGTCTCTAAAGCAAAACAAAATGCGGGAAAGAAACATGGCAAGAAATTCCAATGGAGAATAACCCCCCAAAAAATTCTTCCCAGACCTGTTTAGGTCTGGAAAACTTGGGGAGTTAGTTCAATATCATAGCCTAAACTTGTGCTGTGGCTATCAAGAAAATCCCTATCTTGGAGAAGAGAATCAAGAGCATTTTCACAGCCAAGGAGAAGCTAGGGAAAAGGTGGCTTCCTTGAATAAACAAGGGAAGGTTCATAGTGAACACAAAGCAACAGAGGGAGTAACGTACAAAAAAAGCCAAACTTACAAGAAGAGGAAAAAAGATTCCAGCAATCCATTCACCCAGAGAGAGCTCTAGCTGGCACTCCAAAAACTAATTTAAAGCTGACGAATCATGCATCTGTAGACCCATGGCCCACTCTCAATAGGGATCCGAGGGCTAAAAGCATCCCCACTCGACATGTGGAAATGGGCATCCAACCGCACATCCCCCTAGAATGCACACCTTATATAATTTTAGAGGATGTACCCAAGCTAGACTCAGCCCAAAATGAACATCATACATCTTTATTGAATAAAGTTTCCTTCTGGCTAAAGAAATATTCTGGCTGCTCAAGTAACCTATTTAATGAAATTATTACGACAAGACGAGTCTCGTGGGTCGGCCCGTTTTCAAAGACATCACAAGGAGACTGTATAATTATTAATTTTAGAGATGCAGGCTAAGTTGGAACTTTACTGAGTCGACTGCATAATACATCTCCTACCATAGAGGACACTAGCACTCAGCCTTAGGTTTTGTTTACCAGCCAAGTTGTTTTATGCTGCCAGCATCCAAGAAGAAAACATGCAGTTAGGCCATAAGCCAGATGTAGGAACATCTCAATGCTAACACATTACCCACTTTACCCCTGTACGTCTGACAGATTTGAGGCATTGTCCTCACTAGGAAACCAAGACTGATAGTTACTGCTACAGCCAGGAGAAGAACCTGAACTGATTTAAAATCTCCCAGTGATAGCTACATGTACCCAAGATGTTACGAACCCCCAGGCCAGTCAGGCAAAGACTCATGGAACGTGGCTGGCATGCGTACCAAGTTAGGAAATCCAAACTGGAGAACACGGGTAGAAGAACACACAATAATCTGTTGCCAAGAGACCTGGCTGAATGATCCACCTACATTAATGGATATGCTTCTTATTCAGTCCCAGCCATCCCCTCTAAGTCAGGCAGGTCAAAAGGAAGACTGACTACCTTTATTTCTGTATCACTAGAAAACACAATAACACAATAACTTAACTCAACACCTTATTATCATCTGTTGTCTATAATCAGTTGGCAATCAGTGATGTGATTTGAAATGTCATCAGTGATGTCATCAGTGATGCAACTGACCATGTCATGAATGATGTAATATGTGACATCATCACCAGTGGATTGCGGGCGCAAGAGTTACAGCTAGTACAACTAACTATAACAGGAATTTCAATGGTTTTGTATGAGTGAAATGTCCAGCTAACTATAACACCCCTGAAACCTATGTTTTTTCAATGAATTTCTAAGGTTTTTAAAATGATAATTCCTAACTATAACCTGCCTGAAACCTATGGTTTTTTCAGTGAATTTCAAAGGTTTTTTAAATGATAATTCCGACTATAACCTTCCTGAAACCTATGGTTTTTTAGTGAATTTCAAAGGTTTTTATATGGCAATTCCTAATTATAATGTTGACCACTTCCCCATATCTCAACAAGAAACCAAATCTGCAATGCTACCTAAAAAAAACAGGCAATAGTTCCACTTACCACTAACAAATTAATATCAACATTTAACTAGTGTAAGGACGTGGACTATGTACTGCGTGAATTACATCCAAGTCACACTCATATTTAAAGAGCAATATGTGATAGAGGTACTAATTTTACACTTCCGACACCCAACAAAATCACAATACCCAGCACCACTACCACTACAACCACCCTTCCTGACCCCTCCCCATCTACTACCTCAGAGCAGCGCAAAACAGGACAACAAACCTTCCCAAAATAATATATCCTTTCAACAGCACACTAGCTCAATGTTCAGAGATGTGGCTACCAACTATGTATAAGGGAAGGAATTCACACATCAACAATAATGTACACAATGCTAACACTACCGGTGATAAGCTATACACAACTCACTATACAAACCAAAAGCATTTCCGTGTATAGATATACCATTGATATTTGTAGTAAACTGCACAGTGGACGCAACCATATTTTCTCAGACTCTGGGGAATATCTCGGTCATGTTGCTGTGTTGTCTCCCCCCTTCAAGCAGAACTGAAGTGGGCAGATCCACTGTACGCAAAGTCAGTGTAAGAGTATAAATTATTAGCCTAGGCCTTGGGCGTGGTTCACTTCTGCAAATAGATAAGACTCTGCCACAGCGAAGGTCCTCACCCTGCCACGTGGCTGCCACCATGACCATGTGCCTCCTCGGTACAGGCCGATTGTGAACTTAGCGCCACAGCACCGCAGACATATGTCTATATCAACTACTGCCTTCGATCTAAACTGCGGACAGCAGCGTTCACAACTTGAATTCAGATTTGGATCTACACTACGCACAGCATTGAAGTTATCCTTCATTTATGTAAGACAGAGACAATTTTCTTAAAGTTTGAACAGTAGGAAATTCAGCCTTTATGTATTTAATGCAGAGACAATTCTACTATATGTCTTCAGATTTTGTTTATATAAGTGACAAAAAGCATTCGTCCGTGTCTGTCTCAACAACTGACTTCAATCTACACTGCGTACAACAGGGTTCACAACTTAAATTAAGCTTTCCATCTACCCTATGGACAGCATTCAAGTTAGCCTTGATTTATGTAAGGCAGAGACAATTTTGGTAATGGATGCCACAAAAAACATTCCTCAATGTCTGTACAAAGTGCTGCCTTCAAATGTACACTGTGATCAACAGAGTTCAGTACTTGGTACTCAAAATTCAGAAGCACTACAAACAACATTTAATTCAGTCTTGATTTATTTAAGGCATAGACAATTGTTCTGTGTCCTCAGATTCTGCTAACTGTGACAAAATAGCATTCATCAATGTTTGTGTTGACTACTGCCTTCGCTCTACACTGCGGACAGCAGGGTTCACAACTTCAATTCAGCTTTCCATCTACACTACGAACAGCATTCAAGTTATCCTTGAATTATGTAAGGCAAATACTATTTTGTTAAAGGATACCACAAAAACATTCCTCAATGACTGTTCTGAATTCTGTTTTCAAATGTACACTGCGATCAAAAGAGTTTTCCACTTGATACCAGTGGCGCATAAGCACTACAGACAACATAAAATTCAGTCTTGATTTATTTAAGGCAGAAAAATAGTACTGTGTTGTCAGATTTTGTTAAAGTATGTGACAAAAAAGCATTCCTCGATGTCTGTGTCAACTACAGCCTTCGATGTACTCTGCGGACAGCAGGGTTCACAACTTGAAGTCACCTTTGCATGTATACTACGGACAGTAAGGAATTCTACCTTGATTAATTTAATGCAGAGACAATTGTACTGAATGTGTTCAGATCTTTTCAGATAGAATGACGATTGTACATGACTCATTACAGTAGACAAGAGACATTATACCACTGTGAGCCCCCTGAACCACGATTCATCACAGGGTACGCACACGCTGGGTTCTTTAGGTACCACTAACTCACTGCACTACAAGTCATTTCCTCGTAGCCTTATTAAAGCAGAATTCACTAGGCAAAAAACATTGCTCCCAGTACAGCCCCCCTGCATTATGCATTATCGCAGGGTATGTACAAGCTCAGTGCCAAAGATACTACTAACTCAGTGTACCATGAAACATCAGAAAGAAGAGAGAACAGTTTTATGTCAGCAATGAGGCATACTATCACTTTTAGGTGGAATTCATGCAGAATCCAATCGACAAAAGACATTACTCCAATTACTCTGCCCCCCCAGACCACGCATCATCGCAGAATATGTACACGCTAAGCACCAAAGGTACTAGTAACTTAAGTGCACAAAAAATGATTATCACTTGACCTTACTAAGACACCATTCGCAACACAAAAAACATTACTATCAGTTCGGCCTGCCCGGACCACACATCACGCATCATCGCAGGCTCCACAGAACCTTATTGTTTTAGATACCACTAACTCAGTGCAAACGAAACCAAGTGTAACACATATCAAACCCTACACAATATCCCTTTATTATGCTTCCTTGAAAAACTTATTTTATATCACTTATAGACAATGATGCAGTTCACCCTAAGATCTACACAGAGGACAACAGGGTTTACAACTTCAATTCAGCTTTGTATCTATGCTGCAAACAGTAGAGAATTTAGCCTTGATTTATTTAAGGCACACACAATAAATACTCCTGTGGCACTGCTAGTATGCACAAGCACCTTTAATTCCTACATCCTGTGAACTATGTTTACAAAGAAAGTACAACACAGTGCCAAAATGTACCTCCACCACCGGAAATACCAAGTACTTCTGGGGTATCACCTTTAACATCGCAACCAGACAAACGTCCCCATTTTGAGAAGGTTAGAATGCACTGCGTGAAATGCAATTGTTTAATTTCTTATAGAGAGCAATCGGTAGACATAGTTTGCAGAGCAATTGATAACTAAGCATGTGTGAAATTTGCGAATTCGCGTTCCGCGAATTTGCGGATTTCCCAGCGAAATCGCAAAAAAATCAGCGAATTCGTGAATTTTCCCGCGAAATCGCACATTTTTTTGTCATTTGCCCTGGAGTACTTTCTACTGGCTAATCCAGTAAGTGCTCCCTCATTGGGTAAATGTATAGTGCTTTTACTAAACTGCAGCTGCATAAAGGGCCAGAAGATGTGTCTCCAGTGACCATGTGTGCCTGTAACACAGGCACAGGCACACATGGTCACTGGAGACACATCTTCTGGCCCTTTACGCAGCTACAGTGTAGTAAAAGCACTATGGGGCAGATTTACAAGCAGCTTGCGCCTCTTTTGCGCCGCAGTTGCGTCACTTTGTGAAGCAGCGGCAGCACTAAAGATGCGCCATGGTGCTGGATATTAACAACGTGGCGCATCTGAGAGATGCGGCACGTTGTAAAGCCCTGCGCCATCAGGAGGCGTTCCGGCGCAGGGGAGGGCGTTCCTGCACAGGAACGCCTCCTAAAAGTGGCTGAGTGAAATCTACAAGATTTTAGGCCAATGCTGCGTCAAAACCCTGTGCCTGCTTGAAGCAGGCGCAAGGCTTGACGCAGCATTGGGGAGATAGGGCCCCCCAGAGCATTGCTCGAGCTGCGTCGTTTTTTTCACATGGTGCGCCACATTGTAAATGCGGCGCACCATGGGTGGCGGAGCTGCTGCGCACAATAACTGGCGCATCCCCGGGGATGCGCCAGATATTGTAAATCTGCCCCTATACATTTAGCCAACAAGGGAGCACTTACTGATTAGACAGTAGAAAGTACTCCTGTTGAGTAGAGGTAACAAAAAGGTGGCATCTTCGTGGACAAACACGCAGGGCGGGATTCATTCTGCCCCCTGTTAGACTTGTTTTTTGTGCCCTTCTGCCCTCTGTTAGACTCGTTTTTCCCTTGTTTTTCTGCCCTTTTGCCCTTTGTTAGACTACTTTTTGTGCCTTTCTGCCCTCTGCATCACCACATCATCACTCAGCGCTACCCCAGCATCACTTAGCACCACCACATTATCACTCAGCACCACCACATTATCACTCAGCACCACCACAGCACCACTCAGTACCACCACAGCATCACTCAGCACCACCACAGCATCACACAGCACCACCACAGCACCACTCAGCACCACCACAGCACCACTCAGTGCCAATACAGCATCACTCAGCACCACCACAGCATCACTCAGCACCACCACATTATCACTCAGCACCACCACAGCACCACTCAGCACCACCAAGCATCACTCAGCACCACCACAGCATCACTCAGCACCACCAGAGCACCACTCAGCACCACCACAGCATCACTCAGCACCACCACAGCACCACAACAGCACCACTCAGCGCCACCACAGCATCACTCAGCACCACCACAGCATCACTCAGCACCACCACATTATCACTCGGCACCATACAGCACCACTCAGCACCACCACAGCATCACTCAGCACTACAAAAGCATCACTCAGCACCACCACAGCACCAATCAACACAACCACAGCACCACTCAGAGTCACCACAGCATCACTCAGCACCACCACAGCATCACTCACCACCACCACATTATCACTCAGCACCACCACAGCACTACTCAGCACCACCACAGCATCACTCAGCATCACCACAGCATCACTCAGCACCACCACAGCACCACTCAGCACCACCCCAGCATCACTCATCACCATACCAGTATCACTCAGCACCACCACAGCACCACTCAGCATCACCACAGCACCACTCAGCACCACTACAGCACCACTCAGCACCACCCCAGCATCAATCTGCACAACCATTCAACAACAACTGGTTCAAATATGTTCTCTCAATGTTTCAAGCTTTATTACAAATGTCACAAAAAGATGTTAATATTTCACTTCTGTTCTTCTATTTTCGTCACAGTAAAATACACTGAACATAATCTTCACAAAAGTTATTTACAAAAGTTTAAGCTATTGCCATTATAAATTAAAATCACTTTTATTTAAGTATTAATTATTGAAAAAAATTAAAAGCCATTGTAATTTGTAATATCAATACATCTAAGTCACATAAATACAAAACATGTTGCATTACAAATGCTATAGGTGTCACATTTGTGAAAGTTATAACTATTGGCATTGTAAATGACAAAGCTATTAATTTAGCTATTTTCAAAACAAACACATAAATAAAAAAAATTATCATTTACAAGACCAATAGCTCAAACTTTCCTAATGCGAGACCTATTGCATTGCAAATGCTTGTTTTTATATCTGTCAGTGCTTCCTGTTGAGGTTTAATTTTCGTGACAGGCGCCTCATTGCCTACTTGTAACTATTCTCTGACCCTGCTTCAAGGGTCAGCGCAGGGTCAGAGAATAGTTGCAAGTAGGCAACGAGGCGCCAGGAAGCACTTACAGGCTTACAGCAGCAAGTGCCCAAGTTGAAGTTAATTTCTTTGTAACCCTTTTGTAAAAGGTTACAAAAAATGAGCTTCAACTTTTGCACCTGCTGCTGTAACCCTGTAAGTGCTTGGCTAAAAAGTCTTCCCCGCTGATTCACTGATTTTACCGCGATTTCGCGAGATTCGCAGATCGCGAAATTGCGGAAAATCCGCAAATTCCACGAGCGCAACGAATTTTCAGACCTTGCTTATTGATAACCATTGATGATAGTTATTTTTTAACCTCAAAATTCATGCAGACCAGTATGCAACACTCAATATTTTGAGTACAGACTGCTCGAACCACGCATCATCGCAGGCTGAGCACACGCTGAGCACCACACGTACCACTAACTCAGTACACCATAAATAATCGCCACGCTACCTTATTAAGGCAAAAATCAGTTGCCAAAAGATATTCTTACCAGTTCGTTCTGCTTGAACCAACCATCATCGCAGGCTCTACATAAACCACCCTTACCTCAGTGTACCACAACTCAGGAACACTTTACGATAGAATCTTCTGTCTATTATTTGACATATAGTGCTCCTACATTAGTACAGCAGAAGTCATAAACTGTTTACGATTGAATATCTCTGTATGATATTATGATTACTATTCTACCTGTTACCAACAACGTAATAAAATGAAGTCGAGCGCATGTGCCCATACCTACTTCAACTATCTATCTGTGTCTGTGTATTTATTACGTTTCTACAATGCTGCTCCTGTGCCCTACCACATTATATTGTGCTATAAATAGCGTATGCAACCATCTTACCTCTGACAGTAAGTGTGGACTATTCCTCCTTTTTTTGGGGGGGCGTATTTATACAGCACAAAATCAACCCAAAACTATATCAGTAATTTACATGAGCACTGTATTTACAGTACATTTTTAGGCACGCGTAGAAAATGCCATTACTCTACAATATCAGTATGTGGACGCAATTCCAAGTCTCAAACACTGATTTCCAGCACCAAGTTCGAAAGTGTACCTGAATGACCACATACGTATATATATTAGCTACCCTTCATGTGCCAAAAACTGCAAATTAAACATTTCACAGCCCTGTATTACTACAGCTACAACACTCCACTGAATGTACAACAAACATTCATAATCACAGAAATGCGTCATGTCCACCATCTTTTATGTGTGCAACTATGAATGAATATAGAGTCAGTGATACCCAGTACACATTTATACCAAATGAGAGTTCCATGGTGACTCATAGTGACGTGAATGTCGCAGTATAGAAAGGGAAGAAATACAACAGCGCTAATACAACAATTAGGCAATAAGGTAAAAGATATGGGAGAGTAATATAACGGAAGGTACAACACAGTGATACCCCGTACCTTTCATATTGGCCATGTTGTGGAAATTTACAGACAAAATGATACATTTGAATTTAAGACCCGGGTGACGTCAGCACTACAAAATGGATCCCTGATTCACTTGATTTTTCATACAACTCACAATGGAACCACGTCCATAGCTCTGGAATCATGGTTCAGATTCTCACGCAGCACTGGCATACGTCACACCAGCCCACTCTGCTTACGCTTCCAGGAAAAAAAAAAACGCAACGTTGGCCAGATTTCCATTGTACTGATTTCTTATTTCCAGGTCTAGTTGTCAAAACGGCACACACACACTCCCTCATGGCTGGTATATACCCACACAACATCCATCCAGTGAAGGCGTCACTACACACGTGACCCTACCAATAAAAAAGACGGGGCGCATGTACTGTGCACCATTTTAGAGTTACTCCCATTGCAAGCGCTGTGATGGCTCGTCCTAGTGGTTTGGACGCCTCATGTAGGCCCGAACCACCGAGTACAAGGGCCCACCACTACTTGCGTGGCCTCTTTGGTCACTGAGTTAGTGGTACCAGAAGGACTGAGTGGGCGACGAACCTGCAATGATGATGGGAGCATGAGTATGTCGATAGCCATACCAATATCAAGACTCTGCACCATATGTCAGACTTCTTGGTGGCAGAGCGGGACTGCATGATGTTAAGGTGTCCAGTCGACAAAAAGGTGAGCAGTGAGGCCTGGGTGCGCATCGGAGGGAGTCGATGGGCTACAGCAGACTGGATACAAAAAAACGATGCAGCGATTTAGACTAACGCAGTCCTATATACCGAATCTTATTCCATTAATATATATTTTTTTTCCAAATAGCAGGAATGTTTTTATAATCGGTCAAACGTTCGGAATATAAACTGTACAAATTGTTGTTTTTTTAAATATGGGAGAGAAGCTGTGTGAAAGGGAGATGTTATTGTACTCCACATTAAGATAGTAGCAAAAATCATAACATCTTTCTTTTACTATTTTTTAGATGTAGAGCTTCAGGGTGCATTATGTTCCAGGACATGGTGAAAAACACACCGGTGACAGAAAGGTGAGCTGCGAATATTCTTTTCAGTCACTCTCTCACTTCCTCTCTCCTTTCATAAAGAAATGACACACAATGTTAACTTCCTTTTTATCTTACAGGTTGTGTTTCACAAATTGGCGTCACCCCCCCACCCCAAAACCTACAAAGCTCTACGTTCCTGTATTCTGCGATGATGCGTGGCCATCGTAACAACGTCTGAGAAGGCTGCTTCAACACATGGTGCACCCTCTTTGAATCACGCCAATGGCACAAGGAAAGCAACAAAACTTGTTTCCGAAACAATGACAAGTTATCTGTGAAAGGAGGGAGTGGGTAGTGTGCAGCAGCTTCACTGCGTGGATGTGTACAATTACCTCAGAGCGGTGAGGATAGGTTTCAACAGTCTGAGAGGCAGATCTACAAGCCCCTGGCCCCACTTTTGTGTCACTTTTAACATGAGAAAAGTGGCGCAAGGAGCTTTTAAATCTGCCTCTGACCTCCCAAGAAAAACACTCCGGACTCTGCGAGTCAATGGGGTGCAACAGTCTAGGTACGCAATATTGAGAACTCACCGCTATGCGGTGGGAGTGCATGGGATATACTACTTTGGAAGAAAAACTGCACAGACACATCCTTACAGTGGAACTTGATGAAATACATTATCCTGAGTGTACAAATAAATATAGCAAAAATATACGTGTGCAGTTGTATGTACTATGCTATTACTAACTCCATATACTATCTTTCAGATTACTAAACTGAAAGGTGCACTATGAAACAGCACATGCTTGGACACACAACAGAGGCAAAAGGTGAGCTACGAGTATTTTCTCCAGTATTAACTGCTCCATCTATAACTTTCTCTCTCTCACAGTTTTAATGTTGTTTTTTCTCTCTTTCTCTCACTCTCTCTCACATCGTTTCTCTTTCTCTTTTAAAGTTATGGACACTGCTGTCCACTCTGCCGTATACAACAAAAGCTTAGTTCAAGTTGTGAACTCTGTTGGTCACAGTGTTTACACAAGGTAAGCAGAGCGGCCGAGATATACAATGCCTCTGATTAAATGCATTATAAATAAAAGAGCTTATTTACAAGCCCCTTGTGCCTTTTTTTGCATCACTTTCAACATGGTAAAAGTGACACAAAAGTAGCGCAAGAGTCTTGTAATAAGCCCTAAAGAATATTATCCTGCATATTAACTTGATTTCTCACCTAATTCTGTCTCAGCTCTGAATCATTTTAAAGACATGGTCAGTCCATACTGTAAATCTGACGCAGTAGGCACTTTCATACAGACACCTCTTAAACACAGGTCTATAAGACAGGTGAAATGTATCAGGTACACTGCAGACGTGCAAATAACCACATTTTGCCAAGTGGTACCTTAACTTGTAATGTTTCACCTCATTTAGTCACATCGATCTAATTTTGAACACTTATTTTCATTTTTGTTTTGTAAATTACCTACCATACTTTTATTGGAGTCCATATCACATCTTGTTGAATTGTTTTTTTTAAATTTAGTTTCTAGTTATTTATTACATTGTTATCTTTGGGTTACATTTCCAGTTATTTTTTATTGTTTTAAAAAAGTTAATAAAATAAGTATATACGTCTTCTTTTTCTGACAACATTTCACTTCCATTTCGTGTGATAATGATATAGTTAGAAAACATGTAAAAATAGAAATCATATTTATAACTTGAAGTATAATACTGAGGCTAACTCTTCCAGATCTTTACCAGAGTCTTTAGCTACGACTAACGGTTCCTATGGAAAAGTTTTAAAACTCCAGCACAGTAACTGTTTCGATTAGCAACATTGTGTGGTGAACTTCTAAAATCTGTGCTCATTTGAGTGTTCCATGAACTGTTACTATGGTAACAGGCAGAAAACCGTTTGGGGGTAGGGTTGAAAGGTACTGGCTGTACAGAAACCGTTATATTTACCCAGGATCCTTTACATTACAGAAAGGAAAGCAGAACACTGTGTACTACATTTACAACCCACTTACGCCACTTTCACGTCACTTTTCCCATCTTAAAAGTGATGCAATAGTAATGCATTGAACTTGTAAATCTGCCCCATACACATTACGAGCAAAACAAGTACACAACTCATTCAATTCTTTATCGATCACAATGAGACAGTGTTGCTTCACGATTCACAATGAACTTCAATAAACACTTCGTGCCTATTTAAATGGAACACGAGATTGTCGACAATACAAAACTTAGTGGCATATTTACAAAGACGGAGTTAAAATTGTCGTCGCTTTAACGCCTGCAAACTACAACGAAAACGTCGAAAATGGACTTCAAAATCCTTTTTCTTACAGGAAGATTTTCTCAACATTGCTGTTTCCTATACAAGACTGAGAGCCACCCCCAGGGGGGAATAAAATAAATTGTTTTGGGGGTTCCAAGGCCCCCCCCTGCAAAATTAGAAGTGTGGGGACCTCAACGACCCCCCTCAAGCCCCGGGAACCACCACCCCCAGGGGATTTGTGTATTGTGGTAGGCAGACTGCGTGGCCCTCCGCATGGACCCCTCGAGGGCCCTGGGGACAGCCACACCCCAGTGCCGGATCCTGCAGTGTCCCAGGGTGCCTACCCCCAGGACACTGCTGTTTGCTATGAGAAGGCGGGAGTCTCGCGGCTCCCACCCTCCCATAGCAAACCTAGGGGTCGATTACGATGGCGGACGGAAGGACGACCACCGGCCTGGAGTAGGCGGAAAATGCTTTTTACAGTCCGCACACCGCAGATAGTCCGTCCGCCTTATTAGGATAGGAAGCACTGCCGAATTTCAGTACGCCGCGGAAGAACGTGATCAGCCGCGTTAATACACCTGACCCCGCGGCAGACAGAACCAATCCAGAGACACCGCCGTACGGAATGACGTCTCGACCGTCCTCAAAATCACGATGGAGGAAACCACACAGCAAATCGCTGCAGAAAAACCACCAGCCCGAACACGGCGGAACCACCACAGCTGAGAGGCAAAACATTGCAGAGAGACCCACCACAGCCAGACCACCGTCATGGACCCAGCTCTACACACATTCCAGGTACTCTTTGTGCTCCACCACCAGCAAGTCATGGACCGTTGCCGCCGACGACGCAGGTATGCAAACACACAACACACACACCACTCACGTGTTGAAGCCCCTGCCCAAAACAGAACCCCAGGTCTGGACAGCAACACACATACATGCACCCCCAGCAAAACCACCTTGTCACAACTGACTCCATGCACCCAGAACACACACACACCGTGAACAAACAGCCACACCACGGACATCGCAACGTATCGGAGCAGACAATGGAAACCATGCCCACAATCAACTAGGCAGGCAGGAATGGCTAGGCCACACAGTTCACAGGCCCACAAACACACACCAACACACAAGGCATACCACACATAAGTAGACATGCTGTCCCACCCTCAGGCCAACCCCACACCTACCCCACTAACAGACAGGGGCCCATACACCACACACCATAAAAAAACAACCCTGCTGCACACACATCAACAACCAACACACACACGATGAGCCCTGACATGTTGACTCACAAAGTCGAGACTGAACAAAGTACTGTGTAGCCACACATCATGAGTGTGACACATGCACCATATGAAAAACATCCACATAACCTTCAGTGCATGGGAAGCCACTGTTGTCCCAAAATAAGCCTCAGAGTGCCTCCCCTACCCTTACACAGTCCACAGCCATATTGTAATGACTGTCACCCCTGCCAAACTAATGGAAACAGTGCTGGGAAATGGGTGTGTGAAAGTGGCAGACACAGCATGTACAACAGCAGCAATATATCAACAATGCAAGGAGACAACCAGGAATGACACAGATAAACCACAACACAGGATTAACTTGCTTTATTGCACAGCACAGAGGTTGACTATGTGAGTAGCCAGGAGCACGCACACTGGATAGAACAGAGCAGGTACATCTGAGGCTGCACATGAGAGGGGCAAAGTGCATCAACAGTCCATGGTACAGAACAGAGCAGGTACAACTGAGGCAGCACATGAGAGGGCACAATGCAGCATCAGAACAGCAACAGGGCAGTGTTCACAACAGAGCAGGTACAACTAAGGCAGCACATGAGAGGGCACAGTGCAGCATCAGAACAGCAACAGGGCAGTGTTCACAACATAACAGGTACATCTGAGGCAGCACATGAGAGGGCACAATGCAGCATCAGAACAGCAACAATTCAGTGTTCACAACAGAGCAGGTACATCTGAGGCAGCACATGAGAGGGGCAAAGTGCATCAACAGTCCATGGTACAGAATAGAGCAGGTACAGCTGAGGCAGCACATGAGAGGGGCAAAGTGCATCACCAGTCCATGGTACAGAACAGAGCAGGTACATCTGAGGCAGCACATGAGAGGGGCAAAGTGCATGACCAGTCCATAGTACAGAACAGAGCAGGTACATCTGAGGCAGCACATGAGAGGGCACAATGCAGCATCAGAACAGCAACAGGGCAGTGTTCTCAACAGAGCAGGTACATCTGAGGCAGCACATGAGAGGGGCAAAGTGTATCAACAGTCCATGGTACAGAACCGAGCAGGTACATCTGAGGCAGCACATGAGAGAGCACAATGCAGTATCAGAACAGCAACAGGGCAGTGTTCGCAACAGAGCAGGTACATCTGAGGCAGCACATGAGAAGGGCAAAGTGCATTAACAGTCCATGGTACAGAACAGAGCAGGTACATCTGAGGCAGCACATGAGAGGGGCAAAGTGCATCAACAGTCCATGGTACAGAACAGAGCAGGTACATCTGAGGCAGCACATAAGAGGGCACAATGCAGCAGCAGAACAGCAACAGGGCAGTGTTCACAACAGAATTTGAATTTGAATTTTAAAAAATTTATAAAGCGAGCATACACTGTGCAGTTTCTTGGCGCTAGAGGATTCTTGAGCTAAGGCGGACACTGGGGGCTATATGCTGAAAGCTTGTTGGAACAGAAAAGTCTTGAGAGCTTTGCGGAACTGAAGGTAGGAAGGGGAAAGTCTGACCTGGGGTGGGAGAGAGTTCCAAAAGGTAGGTGCCAGAACCGAGAATTTCTGACCTCCTGATCTTTTTTTCTTAAATCGGGGAATAACTAATAGAGATTTAGAAGAGGAGCGTAACGCTCTAGAGGGGCAGTAATTGGCATAAAGAAATGACACACAATGTTAACTTCCTTTTTATCTTACAGGTTGTGTTTCACAAATTGGCGTCACCCCCCCACCCCAAAACCTACAAAGCTCTACGTTCCTGTATTCTGCGATGATGCGTGGCCATCGTAACAACGTCTGAGAAGGCTGCTTCAACACATGGTGCACCCTCTTTGAATCACGCCAATGGCACAAGGAAAGCAACAAAACTTGTTTCCGAAACAATGACAAGTTATCTGTGAAAGGAGGGAGTGGGTAGTGTGCAGCAGCTTCACTGCGTGGATGTGTACAATTACCTCAGAGCGGTGAGGATAGGTTTCAACAGTCTGAGAGGCAGATCTACAAGCCCCTGGCCCCACTTTTGTGTCACTTTTAACATGAGAAAAGTGGCGCAAGGAGCTTTTAAATCTGCCTCTGACCTCCCAAGAAAAACACTCCGGACTCTGCGAGTCAATGGGGTGCAACAGTCTAGGTACGCAATATTGAGAACTCACCGCTATGCGGTGGGAGTGCATGGGATATACTACTTTGGAAGAAAAACTGCACAGACACATCCTTACAGTGGAACTTGATGAAATACATTATCCTGAGTGTACAAATAAATATAGCAAAAATATACGTGTGCAGTTGTATGTACTATGCTATTACTAACTCCATATACTATCTTTCAGATTACTAAACTGAAAGGTGCACTATGAAACAGCACATGCTTGGACACACAACAGAGGCAAAAGGTGAGCTACGAGTATTTTCTCCAGTATTAACTGCTCCATCTATAACTTTCTCTCTCTCACAGTTTTAATGTTGTTTTTTCTCTCTTTCTCTCACTCTCTCTCACATCGTTTCTCTTTCTCTTTTAAAGTTATGGACACTGCTGTCCACTCTGCCGTATACAACAAAAGCTTAGTTCAAGTTGTGAACTCTGTTGGTCACAGTGTTTACACAAGGTAAGCAGAGCGGCCGAGATATACAATGCCTCTGATTAAATGCATTATAAATAAAAGAGCTTATTTACAAGCCCCTTGTGCCTTTTTTTGCATCACTTTCAACATGGTAAAAGTGACACAAAAGTAGCGCAAGAGTCTTGTAATAAGCCCTAAAGAATATTATCCTGCATATTAACTTGATTTCTCACCTAATTCTGTCTCAGCTCTGAATCATTTTAAAGACATGGTCAGTCCATACTGTAAATCTGACGCAGTAGGCACTTTCATACAGACACCTCTTAAACACAGGTCTATAAGACAGGTGAAATGTATCAGGTACACTGCAGACGTGCAAATAACCACATTTTGCCAAGTGGTACCTTAACTTGTAATGTTTCACCTCATTTAGTCACATCGATCTAATTTTGAACACTTATTTTCATTTTTGTTTTGTAAATTACCTACCATACTTTTATTGGAGTCCATATCACATCTTGTTGAATTGTTTTTTTTAAATTTAGTTTCTAGTTATTTATTACATTGTTATCTTTGGGTTACATTTCCAGTTATTTTTTATTGTTTTAAAAAAGTTAATAAAATAAGTATATACGTCTTCTTTTTCTGACAACATTTCACTTCCATTTCGTGTGATAATGATATAGTTAGAAAACATGTAAAAATAGAAATCATATTTATAACTTGAAGTATAATACTGAGGCTAACTCTTCCAGATCTTTACCAGAGTCTTTAGCTACGACTAACGGTTCCTATGGAAAAGTTTTAAAACTCCAGCACAGTAACTGTTTCGATTAGCAACATTGTGTGGTGAACTTCTAAAATCTGTGCTCATTTGAGTGTTCCATGAACTGTTACTATGGTAACAGGCAGAAAACCGTTTGGGGGTAGGGTTGAAAGGTACTGGCTGTACAGAAACCGTTATATTTACCCAGGATCCTTTACATTACAGAAAGGAAAGCAGAACACTGTGTACTACATTTACAACCCACTTACGCCACTTTCACGTCACTTTTCCCATCTTAAAAGTGATGCAATAGTAATGCATTGAACTTGTAAATCTGCCCCATACACATTACGAGCAAAACAAGTACACAACTCATTCAATTCTTTATCGATCACAATGAGACAGTGTTGCTTCACGATTCACAATGAACTTCAATAAACACTTCGTGCCTATTTAAATGGAACACGAGATTGTCGACAATACAAAACTTAGTGGCATATTTACAAAGACGGAGTTAAAATTGTCGTCGCTTTAACGCCTGCAAACTACAACGAAAACGTCGAAAATGGACTTCAAAATCCTTTTTCTTACAGGAAGATTTTCTCAACATTGCTGTTTCCTATACAAGACTGAGAGCCACCCCCAGGGGGGAATAAAATAAATTGTTTTGGGGGTTCCAAGGCCCCCCCCTGCAAAATTAGAAGTGTGGGGACCTCAACGACCCCCCTCAAGCCCCGGGAACCACCACCCCCAGGGGATTTGTGTATTGTGGTAGGCAGACTGCGTGGCCCTCCGCATGGACCCCTCGAGGGCCCTGGGGACAGCCACACCCCAGTGCCGGATCCTGCAGTGTCCCAGGGTGCCTACCCCCAGGACACTGCTGTTTGCTATGAGAAGGCGGGAGTCTCGCGGCTCCCACCCTCCCATAGCAAACCTAGGGGTCGATTACGATGGCGGACGGAAGGACGACCACCGGCCTGGAGTAGGCGGAAAATGCTTTTTACAGTCCGCACACCGCAGATAGTCCGTCCGCCTTATTAGGATAGGAAGCACTGCCGAATTTCAGTACGCCGCGGAAGAACGTGATCAGCCGCGTTAATACACCTGACCCCGCGGCAGACAGAACCAATCCAGAGACACCGCCGTACGGAATGACGTCTCGACCGTCCTCAAAATCACGATGGAGGAAACCACACAGCAAATCGCTGCAGAAAAACCACCAGCCCGAACACGGCGGAACCACCACAGCTGAGAGGCAAAACATTGCAGAGAGACCCACCACAGCCAGACCACCGTCATGGACCCAGCTCTACACACATTCCAGGTACTCTTTGTGCTCCACCACCAGCAAGTCATGGACCGTTGCCGCCGACGACGCAGGTATGCAAACACACAACACACACACCACTCACGTGTTGAAGCCCCTGCCCAAAACAGAACCCCAGGTCTGGACAGCAACACACATACATGCACCCCCAGCAAAACCACCTTGTCACAACTGACTCCATGCACCCAGAACACACACACACCGTGAACAAACAGCCACACCACGGACATCGCAACGTATCGGAGCAGACAATGGAAACCATGCCCACAATCAACTAGGCAGGCAGGAATGGCTAGGCCACACAGTTCACAGGCCCACAAACACACACCAACACACAAGGCATACCACACATAAGTAGACATGCTGTCCCACCCTCAGGCCAACCCCACACCTACCCCACTAACAGACAGGGGCCCATACACCACACACCATAAAAAAACAACCCTGCTGCACACACATCAACAACCAACACACACACGATGAGCCCTGACATGTTGACTCACAAAGTCGAGACTGAACAAAGTACTGTGTAGCCACACATCATGAGTGTGACACATGCACCATATGAAAAACATCCACATAACCTTCAGTGCATGGGAAGCCACTGTTGTCCCAAAATAAGCCTCAGAGTGCCTCCCCTACCCTTACACAGTCCACAGCCATATTGTAATGACTGTCACCCCTGCCAAACTAATGGAAACAGTGCTGGGAAATGGGTGTGTGAAAGTGGCAGACACAGCATGTACAACAGCAGCAATATATCAACAATGCAAGGAGACAACCAGGAATGACACAGATAAACCACAACACAGGATTAACTTGCTTTATTGCACAGCACAGAGGTTGACTATGTGAGTAGCCAGGAGCACGCACACTGGATAGAACAGAGCAGGTACATCTGAGGCTGCACATGAGAGGGGCAAAGTGCATCAACAGTCCATGGTACAGAACAGAGCAGGTACAACTGAGGCAGCACATGAGAGGGCACAATGCAGCATCAGAACAGCAACAGGGCAGTGTTCACAACAGAGCAGGTACAACTAAGGCAGCACATGAGAGGGCACAGTGCAGCATCAGAACAGCAACAGGGCAGTGTTCACAACATAACAGGTACATCTGAGGCAGCACATGAGAGGGCACAATGCAGCATCAGAACAGCAACAATTCAGTGTTCACAACAGAGCAGGTACATCTGAGGCAGCACATGAGAGGGGCAAAGTGCATCAACAGTCCATGGTACAGAATAGAGCAGGTACAGCTGAGGCAGCACATGAGAGGGGCAAAGTGCATCACCAGTCCATGGTACAGAACAGAGCAGGTACATCTGAGGCAGCACATGAGAGGGGCAAAGTGCATGACCAGTCCATAGTACAGAACAGAGCAGGTACATCTGAGGCAGCACATGAGAGGGCACAATGCAGCATCAGAACAGCAACAGGGCAGTGTTCTCAACAGAGCAGGTACATCTGAGGCAGCACATGAGAGGGGCAAAGTGTATCAACAGTCCATGGTACAGAACCGAGCAGGTACATCTGAGGCAGCACATGAGAGAGCACAATGCAGTATCAGAACAGCAACAGGGCAGTGTTCGCAACAGAGCAGGTACATCTGAGGCAGCACATGAGAAGGGCAAAGTGCATTAACAGTCCATGGTACAGAACAGAGCAGGTACATCTGAGGCAGCACATGAGAGGGGCAAAGTGCATCAACAGTCCATGGTACAGAACAGAGCAGGTACATCTGAGGCAGCACATAAGAGGGCACAATGCAGCAGCAGAACAGCAACAGGGCAGTGTTCACAACAGAATTTGAATTTGAATTTTAAAAAATTTATAAAGCGAGCATACACTGTGCAGTTTCTTGGCGCTAGAGGATTCTTGAGCTAAGGCGGACACTGGGGGCTATATGCTGAAAGCTTGTTGGAACAGAAAAGTCTTGAGAGCTTTGCGGAACTGAAGGTAGGAAGGGGAAAGTCTGACCTGGGGTGGGAGAGAGTTCCAAAAGGTAGGTGCCAGAACCGAGAATTTCTGACCTCCTGATCTTTTTTTCTTAAATCGGGGAATAACTAATAGAGATTTAGAAGAGGAGCGTAACGCTCTAGAGGGGCAGTAATTGGCAATGGAGGAGTTGATAAAAACAGGGGCAGTGCCCGCTTGAGCTTGAAAAGTAAGACAGCCAAGTTTGAACAGAGCGCGTTGTTTGATGGGGAGCCAGTGAAGGGCAATAAGAAGGGGTGAAGAGTGGTGGTATTTGGGTAGGCCATGTACCAGGCGGGCAGCCTGGTTCTGCTCCAGTTGGAGACGCTGAAGTGCGTAAGCGGGAGCGCCATTGTAAATTATGTTCCGGTAGTCGATCTTGGATAAGACCATGGCCATCACTATAAGTTTCAGTGCAGAGAGGGAGAAGAACCGGGATACTTTCCTGATGATGCGGAGGATGAAAAAACAAGAAGAAACGACAGAACTGATATGAGAATGGAGTGTCAAATCCTGGTTAAGAATAATCCCAATACAGAGCAGGTACAACTGAGGCAGCACATGAGAGGGCACAATGCAGCATCAGAACAGCAACAGGGCAGTGTTCACAACAGAGGAGGTACATCTGAGGCAGCACATGAGAGGGCACAATGCAGCATCAGAACAGCAACAGGGAATTGTTCACAACTGAGCAGGAACATCTGAGGCAGCACATGAGAGGGGCAAAGTGCATCAACAGTTCATGGTACAGAACAGAGCAGGTACAACTGAGGCAGCACATAGAAGGGGAAAGTGTATCAACAGTCCATGGTACAGAACAGAGCTGTTACATCTGAGGCAGCAGTTCAGTTCTGTTCAGTTCAACTTATTCGGCTACAAAAGTACCCATAAAAGTACCGGAAACACAAATTTATCACAATAATTAATACAAAAGATTAAAATTCCATATACATTTAACCAAAGTGCCTTGTGCAAAAATGACCATCATGTTAGTATATACAGTTATTAGAACAATTCACAGATTATGACATACGAGATCAGGGGTCCATCATAGATTTACGCTCCCTTATTGCAGTTTTAAGAAAAGTGCCAGTGCGGAAACTCAATTCAATATCATCTAAATCTAGTATTGATCGGTACGCTGCCTCCAGAGTAATTGGTCTTCGCTTGTTAAAATATGGATAAAAAAACTGTTTAGAGTATTTAATGTAATGTTTACAGAAAAATATAAAGTGCATGATAGTTTGCTCACTCCTCCCATCACAAGAACACACGTTTAAGTTAAAATTTGGGCTATAGCCAAGTGGAAAACAAAGTGCAAATCAAATTGTGCCAGCTCTTAGTCGAAACAAAAGGCTCATTTCCCAACGGCTCATCGATAAAGTCAAATACGTGTGAAGCGGATAACAGTACTGTTCAATAGCCATATGGTTACGCACAGTTGATTTCCTAGACTCCACCACCTCCCGCTCGTTATTATATAGGGAGTACAAAGCATTCTGCAGTTCCTTTTTTGGGACTGATGCTGCTAATATGGGATCCAGGAAGACTTTTTCTCTGTTTACACTGTGCAAGCTTCTCAGCCTTTATCGCAGTTTAAGCAGTCCTTGATAATCAGCTGTGTCAAAGATACTGCTTCGTTCTTCCACACTGATACCCACATAAGTGCCAGTCGTGCCCAGATAAAAACAGTTATAAAATTATTATTAAGCTGTTGTGACATGTATATAGTGGGGTTAAAATTGGGGTGCTCAGTAGTTTTCTACAAAACCTATTTTCTTCCTGCTGGATTACTGAGCAGTTGACCGTTCCCCAAATCCCGGCGCCATATGTGACCACCGGGGTGCACTGAAGTTTATATATTTTCTGTATTGCTAAAAGAGCACCCATGGTCTTAGGACGTGGTAGACTTAAAATTGAGTTGGTGGCCTTTGAGAACTTGTTTCTGGCGTGAGCTAAATGCTCACTCCAGGAGCCGTTCGCAGCAAAGGCCAAACCTAAATAAACGAAAGATCTTACCGAAGTCAATTTTTGGCCATCTATTGTGATCGAGCCTATTTCGCGCTTCCCCGGGCCACTACTCATCAGAAAGGATTTCTTAAAGTTTACCCGCAGATCTAACTTTTTCATATAGTTATTAAAACCTAGGACAAGAAGACGAAGTGAGTTTGGAGTGTGGCCTATAAGAACTGCATTGTCTGCGTAAAGAAGCACAGGGATGGGCTATTTATTAATGTATTGGACATCTTGGGTAGCCGTTTTCAGAGAGGTGTTGAGCCCATTAATATATATATTAAAAATCAGGGGGGCCAAAACACAACCTTGTCTGACCCCCCCTGCCAATATCAATGGGCCCTGAAACCTCACCTCCCGTCCCGAACCTTACTTGGGCCTTGAGGTCTCCATGTAAATATGCTAAGAAATTTACCAGTGTTTCATCCAACCCACCAGCCAAAACGATTCCCACAGCTTTGACCTATTCAATAGATCAAAAGCTGTGGACAAATCCATAAAAGCTATGTTGATGGGGGACCTCCTTGCAATAGTATATTTACCAACGATTAAGTTCAGGTTGAGGCATTGTTCCGTTGTTCCGACCTTGCCCCTAAAACCCAACTGACATGGGTCCAGGATGGCATTTGTTTCTGTCCAATCCACAATTTTATTATACAGGACTCTTCCTAGGATTTTAAGGGTATTATCTATTAGGGAGATAGGTCGATAATTACACGGTAGAGATCTATCTCCCTTCTTGAAAATCAGAACTATTATACTTCTTGCCCAAGTCTCAGGTATTTTCACCAAAGTTAGATTATTAAAAATATTCAAGAGCAGCGGGGCCCAGAAGTCCGGGTTCCACTTAATTAGATCAATAGGGAGCCCGTCTGGGCCCAGCGCTTTATTACCTAAAGTCTGGTTAATGGCTTCCACGACTTCTGAAATACTTATTTCTATGGGTTCCGGGCTACCTGAATGAAAAGTTGTCTCACATGGGGATGGAGGGGAATAAATAGATGAAAAATGATCAACCCATACATCGCTAGCGATGTTACAGCGGATCGGCATCAAGGACTGGCCCATGGAATGGACCTCCCTGACTGCCGCCCAAAAGATGTTACCATTTTTCAAGCTAGCGGCCTCAGACAATTTATCCCATCGTTCACTCAGCAGTTCCTTCTTCCTACATCTAATTACCTCCATAGATTCCTTTCTGGCCTGTTTGACTCCAATTGTACACCTCGGAGTGGCAGCAAGTGCCCTGCGTAAATTCCTGTTTGCTAGGGAGCATTCATAGTTAAACCATCTGGGGGTAGGTGCCACTTGAGGGGACGGTTTAGAGAGGAGGGTTTCAATCGTCTTACAGGTATTCCCAATGTCCTCGATTATCTACACTGGTGGTGATTCTAATGAAAGGCAAGAAACAATGAGAGGCATATTGTCCTTTGCCAATGTCCTGAAAGTTTCAGAGTTATTGCCACCTTCTAACACAATCTTAGATTATAAGTTGATACTACTATATTTGTAGCCCTACATTCGATCTGAAAGATCGGCCGATGGGCAGTGTGTATCATTATCTTGATGGGATTGTGGTCTCCGAAGTCAGAGGGTATGACTTTGGCAGAAACCAGCTGTTTTTCGATCTGAAGGCATACGAAAATGTAATCTATTGTAGATCTACACCCCCTTCCCCTATAAGTTGGATGATTGGTCGTAGTTGACCCTGCGACCAAGTCCATAACGTTGGACAAATTATGCGATTTAATAAACCGTTCATGTTCTCTGCCTCTATTTGTAGATTGCGCATAATAGGCCGTTGCCTTTTTAGGGTCTATATCGTGAATTTTAGCATTAAAATCGCCCCCCACTAATATACCCAAGAGGTCCCCGTTGTTGAATTGATTATCCAAATCTGAGATACAATCGGAAAGCTTTATAAAACTATTATTTGGAACTGACTGAAAATCGTTGTTATAAAAATGTATCAAATAGAAATGGATCCCTCTTTTATACAGTGCTACCTGATAATCTGAGCTATGAGTTGGGATTGCCTTAAAACTTCACCCAGCAGCCACATTAATCCCTATAAACAGTTCTCCCGATGGTCTTCCTATCCTTGGTGTTTGGGATAGCACGCTGAAACAATGAAACCCCTCAATGTATAGTTCTTCTGCAGCCCAGGTTTCCTGGAACATGACAATGTCATTTTCCTGATCAAGTTTATCCAGTCCGTATTGTCAGGTTTTGATCGTAGACCTGCCACGTTCCAACTCAATACACTCAGACTAACTCCGTTGCCACTTTTTACTAAGTCTGTCCTCCCTTAGGAGCGGTTAGTTCTGATTAATGCGTTTGGGATTAACGTGTCATTAGCATCTGCATTGAGTACCATGTCTAATGGTCAATCTTGCATATCCAAACTGGAAAAGACATGATAACCATTCGATAGGGGCATAACTGATCTATTGCCTCTGTTTGGGATTAAGGGTGGCTTATAAAAGTAGCCCAGATGGAGTGTGCTGATACTAGTCGGGGGTTAAATGATTCATCAGTGATAGATTGAAGCTAGCGGACCTGTTGGGGTCTTCTAAAATTTAAAACAATGAAGTCCCCATCTGTACATTTATTTGATGGTCAACCCACCCTACTCTCCTGGCCATGATTATATCCTCCCTTCTTTGTGGGTCAAAATGTTTATGTTTATATAGCCAGTCTACCGACTTGTTTTGGAGATCAGACCAGGACTCTCTCTGTCCCTCTCTAAGCGCAGGGATACCAGTTAGGACGAGCACATATGGGGCAGAGGCGGGTGGGAGGTGTAAGACATCCGAATTAAAATTTGAACAAGAGTTGCTAAGATCTCTGTTTGCATCATTAGTGTCATCAGCTTGCCTTAAGCCCTGCTTAGATGACCTGCCTTGGTTATTAACCCCCTTGTGAGTACCCTTACCATCATTCCCTGTTATCAACCTGCTGCTTCTATTAGTATAAGCATCACTTTTTGCCGGTGAAGCCCCCCTATTCCCATGTCATTCGCCAGAGACAACTTGGGGTGGCGCCCTGGGGTCAACTGCGCTTCGAGATTGCGGGGCCCTTTTGCAATTGGTTTTACCACTTATTTGACCATTCAATACTGGGTGCAGAGTGTTTTCCCCGCCCCCATCCCTGCTTATATTTACTGCCACAGTATTTATCTTAGACATTTCTTTCCATAGGGCGTCAAGTTTATTAACAAAAATCTCCATTAAATCATCCAGTCTGGACTCGAATCCTTCCATCAAAGTGTCTAAAATTTCGATACCCCTATCGGTTGTGTTAGGGCCATTAACCGGAGGGTTTTCAGTCTGGGTGGAGATAGCGTTAGTCATCTTAGCTTCAACTGTTACGTTGCCGCTCCTACCATCACTGCTACAAGGGACATCTGTATTGGAGTCTGTTATTTTTTGCCTGGGTTTTGACTGATTTAGTTTTGGTGCATTTTTCTTTCCCCCAGGTGCTGTAACAGCCAATGTCCGCCCTCTGGCTATCTTATTCAGGATTCCTCGTGTATTACTTGCAGGGGCACTTAGATCCTGGTTGGCCGGGGAGGATAAAGATGAAATGTTTGTAACTACTATATCAGGGCTTAAAGGCACAGGGGAAGGTCTCAAAATGTCTGCAGAAATTAGGTCCAGAGTATCTCCAGTTGACAGTCGCGATTGGGGCGGGGCAAGGTCTAATGATGAACGTCTCTCTGTTGCCTGTATCTCATGTATAAGGACCGATTCAGACCTTATAATAAAGTCATCTAATGTTCCAACTACCCCCTTCCAGTTACTCATTTTGGCAGTGGGGTCAATTAATTACTTAATGTCACTTGATGCGTTAATGTTCTTAGGGGGGATAAATCTGTCAACTTAACTTTGTATAGTTAGGACACTACCTTGCTTCCGTAAGTCCGTAATCCTTGTACAAGACGCCAAGTGTGGTGGCCAAGCCCGGCCTCTTTCGGCCCCTGATGGCCACAGGCGGCCCACCATTTGCCCGAGGTGCTGATGAAGCCCCCCGTGTCAAGGGGGAGGGGCTGCTGGTCCGCTGGTCGCCCCTTTGGGTACTGGGCCATGTGGTCCTTCGTGCGCCTGCCCCCGCTGTCCTGCAAACACCAACGCTGGTTCAAAGTGTCTCCCATGGAGCGGGAGGCACGAGGAGTTGATGAAGCCCCCGGTTTCAAGGGGGAGGGGCTGCTTGTCCGCCGGTCGCCCCACTGGGTTCTGGGCTGTGTGGTCCTTTGTGCGCCTGCACCCGCTGTTCTGCAAACACCAACGCCGGTTCAAAGCATCTCCCGTGGAGCGGGAGGCGTGAGGCGCAGATGATGCCCCCAATATCAAGGGGGAGGGGCTGCTGGTCCGCCGGTTGCCCCACTGGGTTCTGGGCCATGTGGTCCTTCGTACACCTTGCAAAAGACACAGTTGATGGACGGAATGCAGAACAATGTCTTACATTCACCCCAGTGCAAGGATCTGGGCCTAAATCCATGGTTGTTTTACACTCCACACCACCCTAGGTCAGACACTGGCTATATGCAAATCAGCCTTGACCCTGTGCCTCATGGGAACAGTCCAGCCCGAACTACCAAGCCATGTCTTTCCTAGGCCGGAATCAAGCATCCAAGGACCGGTTTCTGGCTATCAGCCTTCTTCAGCCTGGATAGCTTGACTCCAGTGATGTGGAGAGCCTGGGACTCACGTCTGAGCATACACAGCCCACTCGTGGTGAAAATTGCAAAAAACACAGTTGATGGACAGAATGCGGAACAATGTCTTACACAGACACACTGGCAGGACCTGATACAGGAGTGTGAGAAACAGCCACAGCTCTAGTGACTGACACATGAGCGATAGACCCAGACACACTGGCAGGACCTGATACTGGAGTGTGAGAAACAGCCGCAGCTCTAGTGACTGACACATGAGCGATAGACCCAGACACACTGACAGGACCTGATACAGGAGTGTGAGAAACAGCCACAGCTCTAGTGACTGACACATTATAAACAAAAGTCATAAATTTACCATGCTAACCTCTCTGACTCTTCCAGAAGTAGAGAATATGGTCATCAATCTCGACACAAATACAGGATCTTTGGCTTTGGTGCTTATGTTTCGCCCTCCCCAGCCCATGCCATCATTCCCTCCTTTTCTCAGTGAACAGATAGCAAACCTCGTCATGAACCATACCAGAGTCATGCTCATCGGGGATCTGAACTATTGGTTCAATGATGAAGGCAGGGGACCTCAGTCGGTAGAACTCACTGAAATGCTTTCTAATATTAACTTGGTTCAACACATCACAGCAACTATGCACATTAAGGGTCATATCCTGGACCAAATTTGGTCGTATAACATAGAACTGTCGCCACCTCTCATTTCCCTATCTATTTGGTCGGACCATCATTTAATCGAATTCACAGCCACCTTCAAAGGAAGGGTTAAGTCTCTAAAGGTAGTAGGAGGCCTGACCAGAAAGTGAAGAACTCTTGACACTCAGGAATTTATTGATACCTTGGTTAGTTCCCTGACTCCCGCCAATGCCAATGCTAACGTCAATTTAATGGAAAAAGGTATCACCAACTGGCTACTGGCGGCCAGTGATATCCACGTCCGCTTATTAAATTCTCTCGGGCTAGACATGCTGAGGCCCATAAATGGTTTACTTCCGAACTCAAATCACAAAAATTATTGCTGCATCAGTCTAAAAGGAAATGGAGGCATAGCTATGCCAGCGAAGAAAGACAGCTCTATCTGTCAGCTCCCAGGGTCTATAAGAAAGATTTACTGGCCGCTAAGACCTTGTACTTTTCTACAAAGGTGCTTGCTGCCCCTAATAAATCCAGAGAAATCTTTAGGATTGTAAATGACCTTAGTAGCGATGACAGAATTTTACCTTGCTTGGCTCCTACCCAAGAGCGGTGTAACACACTGAATAATTTCTTTGTGGACAAAATTGAAACCATTAGGGCTAGTATCCCCTCTTCAGTGAATGGGGAACCTGTAGATGTCAATTCTTATAATCCATGTACTATGGATCAATTTACGAGCATTGGACCCGAAACACTATTAGAACTAGTGTCTCGAGGTAAGTCTGGCTCTCCTAAAGACTGTTGTCCTCCTTCTATTTTGAGGGAAATATTTTCAGCCTTGCCGCACAGCCTCCTTCCCTTCCTTAATGAATCTCTTAGTAAAGGGGAAGTACCCACCGCTTTCAAAAAGGCTGTTTTAGTCCCTCTTCTCAAGAAACTAGGTGCAAACCCTTCTGTTTCTTCTAACTACCGTCCGATTTCCCTTCTTCCTTTTGTTTCTAAAATATTGGAGGCCACGTGGCCAGGTGCCTCTCTAAGTTTATTGAAAACTCCAATTACCTTGAACCCAATCAAGCTGGATTCCGGCCTGATCATTCTACAGAGTCAGTGATCCTGGCGGTAATGGATACGTTGAGGGCTAACGCGGACAAGGGGACCCCGCAGGCATTGGTGCTCCTGGATCTGTCAGCTGCGTTCGACGCAGTCGACCATAACATCTTGGTGCACCGTGTCGAACAAGCAGGGATTTGGGGAACAGCCTGCAGGTGGATAAAGTCTTTTCTAACTGGCAGAACCCAGGCAGGGCGTCATGGGAATTACACTGCCCCCAACCTGACTACATCATGTGGAGTTCCACAGGGTTCGTCCCTGTCTCCACTATTGTTTAATTTGTACATCCACCCCTTGATTCATTCACTTAAAATCAGGAATACTACGGTCTTCAACTACGCTGATGACCTTCAGCTGGTCTTCAAGTTGGATTCTCAAAACGCAGGCGCTGATTTCCAAGCTACAATGCTGCATATCCAATGCTGGATGGATCGGAACCAATTGAAGCTCAACCCCGGCAAAACAGAATTCGTGCTGCCTGGGAAAAGCTCCAATTGTTGTTGACCTGATTTTTGGCCGGGGGAACTCAATAAACTGACTTAGGGAACTATACAATCACTGCATGACCCTCCCTTGAGACCAATAGTCTCTGGATGCGGTTCCATTCATGACCCCTTGGGACGTTATCTTGACACTTTTCTTCAGCCGATAGTGCAATCATGTCCAACGTACATTCAGGACACCACCCATTTACTCAACCTCCTACGAGATGTCACTATACCTACCAACGAGGAGGTCTGGTTGTGTACAGTGGACATTGTTTCGCTGTACACCTCCATTCCTCATCTTGAGGGGATAGAGGCCATTGAATGGGCGCTACTCAGAACTGACAATATCGGAGCCAACCACATTTTTTTACTGGAAATGCTACATTTTTGTTTATTTCAGTTATTTTCACTGGCAAGGACGGTTTTTCCTTCAGTCCAATGGTACATCAATGGGTTTTTCTGGAGTCCCCAGCTATGCGCACATCTTTATGATGAAATTTGAGCACGAACACATTTTGACACAACCACATTGGACTATGAACCGTATTGTTTTCAGTCGCTACATTGATGATATCCTCATCATATGGCGAGGGCCACGTTCTGATCTTGTGAATAATATTTTGCAACTCAATTCGATTAATCCACGGATTCAATTCACTCACCACATAGACCCTCAGCACATTCCATTCCTGGACGTCATGCTTACTGTCTCCAATGATGTCATTGAAACTTCCATTTTCACTAAACCCACTGACCGCAATAACGCACTTGCGTATCAAAGCTTCCATCCCTGGTCACTAAAACGCCACCTACCCTATTCGCAGTTTTTGCGAATCAAACGCATTAATTCTAACCAGTCCATTGGAATGCAGACGATTGATGTTTTGAAAGAAAAATACATACAAAGAGGATACCATGTCACAGTGCTAGATCAGGCAGTCAGCAGGGCTTCTGCCCTGAATCGTGAAGACTTACTGAAAAAAAGCAGTAGGCTTAAGTCATCCCAAAGAGAAGTTTTTGTTTCGACATATTCTACCCAGTCTAAATTGTTAAAATCCATCATATTAAACAGGTGGTTTCTTTTACAATCTGAACCCGATTTCAAAGGGATGTTTTCTGAACCCCCTATGTTAGCGTACAAGATATCTCAAAATCTCAAAGAAATTTTGAATAATCCTCAACCTAAATCACAAGCCTCTTTTAAAGGTATGATGAAGTGTATGACCTGTTCTAATTGTAATAACGCAATCACTGGAAAATTGTTACATCACCCCAGGTCAGGAAAACCAATTTCCTTGAAGTTTAATGCTACTTGTAAAAGTCATCATGAAGTATACGTCATAAAAATGTCCTTGTGACTTATTTTACGTAGGCAAAACTGAACGAGCCTTGTGCACCCGCATCACTGAAAACAAGAGCCTTATTAGAACCAACACAGTCACCTCTCCAACTGCACAATATTGGCACACGTGTAAGCACAACATCGCACAAGTAAGATTCAGTGTACTCATGCTGGTTCAACACCGCCCAGATCGCGATCTGTCAAAGTTTCTCTCGCAAAGTGAATCATACTGGATCTGGTTCATGCAATCTCTGACCCCAACAGGGCTTAATGACAAATTCGAACTAGCATGTTTTTTATAATGGTAGTTATTGAAATGAACTTAGTGCACTTGTTCATGCTGCCAGTTTACTGTTTTGCTAATACTTGTTGCATTTCCTATTTATGTAAGATTCATGACTGATTTCACCATTGGTTGTGTTTCTGTATTTTTGTATTGAAAACTCCAATAGTCATTTGCATTCCACCGATGTTGTTACATAACAATGATTGTTTGTTCTATGCTGGACATATCCTGCAGTGCTATGTACATTTGTAAATTCATGACAATAATGTTTTTACCACAAGTACTCTGGTGCCTTATATTCCTACACTGTTTAGCTTTTGGTGCTGGTTCACTTTCATCACTTTCATCATTTTCCCCAGCTTAAGATGGCCGCCTTTCTTTTTTGACCCCAGGTAGTCCGCTTTCCATTTTTTTCCCCCTCTCGCTTAAACACCGGCTAGTGGCGTTGGGCAGCAGCGTTTTTGCGACCGAGATGCCCGTCCGGATCACCTAGATCTTGGTTTGCTGTTACACATTGAGCTTTACCGGCTTCTGGTGAGTCCTTTATGCCGGTATACTCTTTAGAAACAGCAGATAGCCACTCGTTTGTCAGCAGGTTCAGTAGTGTTTATTCTTTTCCTAGGCTACATCCATTCGCTGCATTTACTGTTTGACGCTGAGGTTCCACTAATACTACTGGCGGGTGAGTCCCTTGAGACTCTGTCTCCTCTGATCACGCCACTTAACTAAATTTAATCCCACTCTTACGTTTCACCTAATTTTTTTACCATTTCACAGCCTGCTCGATTTTGAACGTGGGCGCGCCCCGGCGCGGTTCATTTGTGGTTTTACTGTTCTTTATCAGAGGTGCACATTCAGCATTCGAGTAAAGTGACAACACCTTGATAGGGGTAGGACCCCCCTCTCTTTTCATTTTTTCACTTTTCTAGCCTTTTTCACTAATTTTTAGTCTCCTCTTGTTTCTCTTTATCCCCCTTCTGGCGTTCCAGTGCACTCGGACATATGTTTATCTGTATGCCCAGTTTGTTTACTTCCCCCGATTTTAGGATTTCTCCTTCTATGGTGGTTTAGCATCTGTGCACATTGTGGTTTAGAATCATATCTATTATGGTGATTTCACTGTCCGTTACCTAATATAGCTTCCCTAGCTGCAATTGTAAGCCTATGACTTCCCGCTGTACATTATATTGATCATAGTAATGGTTTGCATAATTATCTCACAGATTCCCCTGACAAAGGGAGTGTTGTGAAGCCCGAAATGCAATGGGACTTTTAAGTTGAATCTATGATGCCATTGTTTCGGATTTTGTGATTTATGGCAATAATCTCCAAGAACAATCAATAAACAAGCATCAAAACTACGTTTGAAGACTTTAGAACACATGCTACTTTGGTCATACTGATTATAGTTTTGTGCAAATATTGTATTCCCTCTTGTAAATGCTGTTGTAATAAGTCGAGTATTGTTTAAAAGACTGTACACTTTGTTGAGTGAATTGAGCAGTGCACTGGGTTTTCCAGACAGTGATCTGGAGATTTCCCTAATGCCTGTCATGTGAGCCTGCACAGCATTGTTGGTGGTGTCATGGGTGCATGAAGACAAGGAGGGTGTGTTCCAAGTTCGTGTTGTGAGTTCACATCCATGTGTGTCTGTGGGGATGCTTGTCCACACATGGGCCCTCTGTTATGTGATGTTGGCTGTTCTTGCAACATGTGTGCATGTACCATTGTACATATTTGCACACAGGATGTTGTTTGTGGGTGAACATTGTGTGTGTAGTTGGCTGTAGTGCCTTATATTTCTGTCACGTCACACATACAATCAGTGTCTGCAACATAGATTATTTGTGGTGTGTTGGTCAAGATGTGATAGTGTGGTTCAGCTGTGCCATGTTGTCCAATTGACATCTGCTCCCATCTACTTCCACACAGGAGGGCTCCAAATGTGCATCGACCATACACTGTGCTGGAGGACATGGTTGGAGAGGAAGTGATCTACAAATTCTGGCTTGACCGACCGACATTGCAGGACCTTGTAGCACAATTGGCACCGCACCTGAAGCCATGCAGGCCATATCCTGGAGCAATTACACCCACAGCAAAGGTAATGGTGGCACTTCACTTCTTCGTTACGGGCACATTCCAGTACACATTTGGTCATGCCAGGAGGATGTCCCAATCCATGTTTACAAGAATGATTACATCCATTTCCCATGTCCGGCAGAGTTGGCAGCAGTGAAAGGGGACTTCTATGCCCTGGCCCCGATTCGAAGCGTAGTGGGTGCCATTGATGGCACACATATTGGTCTAGTTCCACCCCAGGCACGTGAAACCATCTATCGCAATCGGAAGCACTACCATTCAATCAATGTGCAAGTGGTGTGCCTGGCTGACAACATCATCTCCCATGTGTGGCAGATTTCCGGGATCCACACATGACTCCCACATCCTGCGGAGCAGCATTATCCCCCAACTGATGGCTAATCTGCATCAAGATTGTGCTTGGCTTGTAGGTGAGTGTGCTGTGAGGACTACTGTGTTGTATGTGTGCCATGCTGTTCCCGCCAGTACTGGTACTGATGTATGTGTCTGTCATCCCCCCACCTAGGTGACTCTGCGTATCCAAACCGCCTGTGGCTGCTGAGTCCCCTAGAGAATCCAACTACCCCAGGTGAAATGCACTATAATTAGGCCCAAGGGAAGACACGTCGGGTGGTGGAACATACATTTGGACTGCTGAAGTCTAGGTTTTGCTGCCTGGATAAAACCGGAGGGGCCCTGCCATACTCACCCGGCAAAGTATGCAAAATCGTGGTTGCGCAAGAATATTGAAGTGATCCGGGACCCTGCAGACCAATAGGTTGCTCCGCCTCCCATCCTATCCCGCCTCCCATCCCACCCATGTCCAGTGATGAGGATAGTGGGGAGGAAGAAGGTGTGGACCAGAGGCGCCAGCTCATTGACTTGAATGTGAGTAACTACGTCTTGTGCTGCTGTTCAATGTGTGATGTATGTTTGCTGGAGATGGGTGGATGTGGTGTGTGAATGCTGCCTGTTCTGGTATGTTCTGTTCACACATGGGTGTGGGACATGGTGTACATGCAATGCTCCCTGATGTGTATCCGGTGATCCGCTTAATTTGTGATGAGGGTGGTTTGTGGGATGTTGCAGTACGGTGTGGTGTGATGGGTGTGATTCAGTTTCCTGACCTGTGCTTGTTGTTCTCTCATTATCCCTAGGTCACTCCCACAGAGCCATGATTCCGAACAACATTCATCCATGCACCTGGTAATGACAACAACTAAGACAAACCTGTGTTTAAAACATGGAGGTCACACAGCCTTGAGTGTTTCCATGGTGTTTATTTATGGGGGGTGGATTTGTGTTAGTACATATTTACAAAATGGTGGTGGAGGGGAAGAGTGAGTTGAAGGTCATGCCAGATGATCCCACCGTGTGCACACCACATTGTGTGGTGTAAACCTAGTCCAACTGACGTGTGCCAATGCTTGGCAATGTGGGGCAAGATAGTTCACAGAGTGAATGCCAGGCTCAATGAAGGGTGAAGGCAGTGCCGGCTCCTCTTCTGGCAGTTGGCTGGTGCATTTCCACTGCTCTGTCCTGGATCCAGCCTCAGATAGCCCCTCCGTCTTCGAGCCGGAGTGGACCCAGCTGTGTGGGCAGCTTGTTTGGGGGACACCTCTCTGTCAGTGGCCTCAGGTGATGGTGGTGGTGGTGTTGTCCTGGCCCGCTGGCCACTTGGGGGAGGGGGAGGTGGTGTGTTGCGGGATAACCACTCCCTCCAAACAGATGTTTGCTGCCCCATGAGGTCCACCCTTTGTCCCATACTGTTGTCCATGGACCTCAACAGCTGGCGGGTCTCAACTGAGTCTTGGCGTGCCCGATCTGCCTGTGCCTGAGACCTTTCCTACGACGCATGCACTCTTGAAATGAGATCCAGGGTCCCGGTCCCAGGAATGGGTGGGTCTTGTCCCGCACCTGGCCTTGCTCCTGCCCTCCTGTCTGGAATCTGTGGCCTCACCTGTGTCCTCACCCGTCCACTGTCCCTGCTAGCCTGTGATATTGATGGTCCAGCCTCTTCCAATGGGTCAGGGAGGGTGGCACAGACAGGACAGGTGGTGGTGGTGGTGGTAGCTGCACAGCCTGGTCCCAATGGCAGAATTTGCTGTGGTTCCACTGGCCAAGGTGGTGGGGGCAGGGATGTCCTGGGAGCCTGATGGCCCTGGGTGTATAGGCGGACCGACATCGCCCTCCGCATCCGAGGTGTCCAGGGAATCATCACCGGAGAGTCCATGCTGTGAGGGGGGCGACTGGTGCTGGCGGTTGCTGGGTTCTCCTGACAGTTCTCGGTCACCTGAGGTACAAGAATTTACGAATAAATGCTGTGGACATGACAGGTTTGTTGTTGTTACATTTCAATTTTCTCGGGATTCAGGACATGGTTGTTGATGTCATCACATTGGTGTGTTACACAGTACTGGGCATTATGGTGGTGTGGAGGTGGGGAGACAATACTTGGATATGTGTTGTGCTGTTCTGCTATTGGATGGTACGCCTGGACTCTGTGTAGTTTTGTAGTCATTTTAACATTGTTGCTGTGGCTCAGCAATGTGGACTAGCGCTTGTTCACCAGAGCTATGGACAACCTACCTTGCTACTCTACCTGGTCTAGTCATTTTCAAAAGAGGCATATGTTGGTCTGTCATGTGGATGGTCTACCTTGTGTTAGGGACAAGCTTTGGGCATGGCATCCATGTGCCTTGTGTCAGGAAACACATTGTACTTGCTGTTGTGGGTATGTCAAGTCTCACATCATGCACATACTGCCTACTACATGGATTGTGTGGACTGCTACCATGTCCAAGTTTCCCCTTGCAAGTTCTTTGATGTGTGCAGATACGACGCTTCTCTTCCATGTGTCCAAGGGTCCGTTATTTGTGGGTCCTTCTGTGGACATATGGTACTTGTTCGACGAATGCATTATGCAGGGACTGCGTACTCACCTCTACCATGTTTAATTTCACATTTTAACCATGGAGTTACTACGAATCCATGTGTTGTGTTGCTCCTCGCTGCAATAATGAGGGTGGAGGGTGCACATTGGAATTTGGAGTGCAGACTCCCCCCTCACACCCACCCCTCCCTGTGAAGATGGCTACCTACCTTTAAGTTTGAAGATGGAGATGCACTGGTCAGCACATGGTGGGGGGACTGCATCTTGCTCTGGGGTGGAACAAGGGGGCATGTTGGGAGTTGTAGTGCTGGCCTCTCACCCAACCCCACACTCCCTGTAGACATGGGGGCCTAATGGCAGCTGTAGTGCTGGCCTCTCACCCACCCCCACCCTCCCTGTAGACATAAGGGCCTGCTGGGAGTTGTAGTGCTGGCCTCTCAGCCACCTTCACCCTCCCTGTAGACATGGGGGCCGGTTGGGAGTTGTAGTGCTGGCCTCCCACCCACCCCCACCCTCCCTGTAGACATAAGTGCCTGTTGGGAGCTGTAGTGCTGGCCTCTCAGCCACCTTCACCCTCCCTGTAGACATGGGGGTCTGTTGGGAGTTGTAGTGCTGGCCTCCCACCCACCCCCACCCTCCCTGTAGACATGGGGGCCTGTTAGGAGTTGTAGTGCTGGCCTCCCACCCATCCCTACCCTCCCTGTACACATGGGGGCCTGTTGGGAGTTGTAATGCTGGCCTCTCAGCCACCCCCACCCTCCCTGTAGACATGGGGGCCTGTTGGGAGTTGTAGTGCTGGCCTCCCACCCACCCCCACCCTCCCTGTAGACATGGGGGCCTGTTGGGAGTTGTAGTGCTGGCCTCTCACCCACCCCCACCCTCCCTGTAGACATGGGGGCCTGTTGGGATTTGTAGTGCTGGCCTCTCACCCACCCCCACCCTCCCTGTAGACATGGGGGCATTTTGGGAGTTGTAGTGCTTGCCTCTCACCCACCCCACCCTCCCTGTAGACATGGGGGCCTGTTGGGAGGTGTAGTGTTAGATGCTTGACCGCATGCAAGCCTGGGTACGTAGGAGGCTACATTTGTCGTTGATCATGGTGGGTGCATTTGTGCCCTGGGGTTCACATTTGGGTGACTGTGTGGTCCACATGCATGGATTGGAGCCTGGGAGATGTGTCTTAGTAGTTGTGCAAGGCAGGACATAACAGTGTGATGGTGGTTTTTGGTTTGTACTTACCAGCCTCCACTCCCTCTTCTATTCCTTCCAGGCTCTCAGGGTGCAGTGTGGCTAGCACCTTCTCCTCCCATTTGGTGTATGGTATTGGATCCATGGGAGGGCCACCGCCAGTGTGGTGTGCCCGCAGGTGGTTCTTGGCCCTGATGCCTTTCACCCTTGCCTTGAGGTCGTGCCACCGCCTCTGGATATAGTGTTTGGTGCGTGGCACTGTCCCTGAAGCATTCATTCTGGTCACTATCCTGTCCCACATTGTGGTTCTATTTGCCAAGGTGGTCTGCTGGACTAGGGTACCGAACAGATGTGGTTCTACACAGATGATTTCATCCACCATGACCTTCAACTCACTCTCTGTGAACTTGGGGTTTTCTTGGGGGCCATGGTGTGTGATGTGCAAGGTGTTAGGGGAGTTGGGTGTGCAGGTGTGTGGTATGTAGGGATGGTGTTGTGGGGGTTTGTGTGGTGGGTGTGTTGGTGTGCAGGTTGTGTGTGTGTTTGTGTGTGTCTGTTGTGTGCGATGTGTGCCTCTTTCTTGCAGCTGTGCTGTGATGCAAAGAATTGTGGCAATGTGAGGGATTCCTTTTATACTCTGTGTGGTGGTTGTGTCCCATTGGTTTTTTGCAGTCAGTTGTTCTGTGGGTGTGGAGACTTGGATGCTCTTGTTTGTGCTGGGGGGTTTGTCATTGGGGCACGTAGTTGTCGGGGTGGGTGTTCCAGGTAGGTGTGTCCCCTGTTTTTTTGCTTTACTATTTACTTCCATCCGCCATTTTTGATTCGGTTTGACGGCAGGGGTGATGTTCGTATGGTCCTTCCGCAGACAAGTTCCGTTTGTCGATTGTTGGACTTGACCCTTTTGGCAGGTTCACCCCTGAACTTTTTGTTTTTCATGGTGACCTAGTGGTAGTGATTTTTGGCTTCTGCGCACTTTCCCTGTGTCGCAGTGGAAAGTGCGTACGCACTCTGAGTGCGTGGGGTGACATTGGCCTGCCCTCCCATAGGAATGCATAGAGAATGTATGTGTCCCTGGTAGTTCCTGATGAGTGGGGAGTGCAAGCTTGAGTTTGGTATGTGCGGACTTGTGTGATTAAATGCTGCGCAATTATGTGTGCGGCGTGATTGTGTCTAGTGTGGAAGTGCCACTTCTAGAAGTTGGCATGTTTGTCTAATTTGTGTCTGGCTTGAGTTTGGCTGGAGCTGGCTGGTGAGCATGGCTCCATGAGTCATGATGGGTCTTCCGCGGTGGTGAGTGTTGAGATTAGTGATGTGAGGGAGGAGTACACCTGGGACCTGAATAGGGCTAGGCTTTCCCCACACAATGCTGGCTCCGCCCCCTGTGGTGCGAGTAATGACCTGCCTAGTAAATGGAAAGGGTGGCTGAGGAAAACAAAGTGCTCCAAAACCAGCTGCGAATGGTTTTTCTCCCACCGTGCACACTGAGAAAAAAGGATTTACTGTATAAAAAGAGGCTGTGACCTCTTACAAAATGTTCTTTTCCTGATCCTAATTTGGAGGGAGGCCTGCTGCTGCTGGGCGCCAGGAGGACCGCCACTGGGGATTGCCTCCCTGCCTAGGAGGACCCTGTGAGCTGGCACCTGGGGCCAGCCCTGCCGCCCCCCACCTCCTGAAAGACTCCTGCTGGACTTTGGGGGCACTAGCGCTTGGGAGCGCTTAATTTGGCCACTATCGCTTGGGAGCGCTTCATTTGGCCACTAGCGCTGAGGAGCCCTGTAATTATCCCCCCCAGCGCCTTGGGTGCGCTTTATTTACGCAGCCGGTGCCCACCCGGCATTTTCCTCGCTTAATTGCCAGGTGAAGCCCCTGGCAGGTGCCCACCCCACCAGGGACCTTGCCGCTATTTCTGTTATTGCCCTAGCGGGAGCTCACCCCGCTTTATATTTAAATTAAAAGAGGGAGCCTACCCCTCGTCTGCCTGGAGAAATCACTGTTGCAGCCCTGAGGCCGAGTTCCCCCCGAAGAAGGCAGCTGCCGGCATCACCCGAGGGCCGTGCTGTGATTGGCCCAGCCGGCCGAGCCTCCCACCACGTCATTGGTGGAGGGAGCGGAAGTAAACAGGAAGCAGATGGGAGCCCACCCTGCGCTCCTGTGGCTGGAAGAAGTCTGCCGCATCCTAACCGGGGCTTCCGAGAACGAGGTAGAGCCCCGGACCGCCTGCTTGTGAGGCAGGATTGAGAGGGAGCCTTGGAGGCTCCAAGGAGAAGCTGCCGCCCCAGCCGTCGTAGTCTCTGTCCCTACCGCAGCCCCGAGAGAGGAAGCAGCGTCAGCAGAAGCAGGGAGCCCCACCCACCTCCAGCGAGGTCCAGAGGTCCGGAGCAGTGAGCCGGTGAGTGAGGGTTGTCCCTGTTGTTTCTCTCGGGCGGCCCATGCATTGTTGTTGTAGAGCCCACGAAGGGCTCCGGGCACCATTACCCTTTGAAGTCCCCGTGGGGGCCCGGGAATATTCCTGGAGCAGCCCCGGAAGGCAGCGGGCTGCTCCCCCTTTAACCCCCACAGCTTCGGGGGCATTTTGTTTACTTCAAGCCCACAAGAGGCTCCAACGAAGGGGACATTTTGTGTGAGCCAAAGAGGCTCTTGGGGACATTTGTGTATTTCGAGTCCACGAGGGACTCCAACGAGGGGCCAACATTTGTTGCAGAGCCCACGAGGCTCCCATGGGGCACAGTTGTTTTTGGGCACAAAGCCTGCAAGGCTCACACGTGGTTTTTGCCCCATTGTTGTTCAGAGCCCTACCTAGAGACAGGAGGCACGGTGGTGCCAGGCTCAATCCCTACAGCTGCCCAGCACTTAGTGGGCAGCTGCTCCAGTTAGGCCCCCCCTGACATTGGGACACAGGGCGTTCCAGCCCCAGAGAGGTCAGTTGGCCTGGGGACAGTCACAGGTTGTGGCTTATGTAATTTCTGCTCAATTGTTCTGTGCTGCACCTCTGAATGTGTTTTTATGCATCATGTGCTTTTCCCTACACCTCTGAATGTATGTTTATGCATCATGTGTTTCCTTCCCTACACCTCTGAATGTTGTGATACATCATGTGTAATGTGTTCATGCCTAAACCCCTAACTGTATGGTGATACTTAGGTGGTTGTTCTTTCTAGTAAAGGTGTTGCTAGTGAAATCCAGGTTCCCTACGTAATATTCTCCTAAGGTGGTTAGGGTTGCGTAGGTGGTACTTATCTGGTACCAGTGATTACTGGTTGAGTGCTCTATTTTCTATTTTGTGCTACAGTGATTTTATATTCTATGTTCTAAGTGCTGATTCTGCCAAGTACTCTAGTTCTAAAAGTGCCTATCCCTGAGTGTGGTCCATGTGGCCCTGTCCTGTACATATATCCCCTGTAAATTCTGCCCATGCCTGTTGGCACATTGTAAAGTGTGTGTTTTTATCTAATGTGTTTTGTAATACAAAGGCTATTTTTACATATACCTTGTGTGGAGTTCCTTTTGTGGGGGGCCTGGGATGTTGTTGCTGGTGGGTGCGTGCGCAAATGCTTTAAACATAGTCTCTGAGATAAGCCTGACTGCTCGTGCCAAGCTACCAAGGGGGTGAGCAGGGGTTATCTTGGCGTGTAACTCCCTTGCCCTGACTTAGAGTGGTGGTCTCTGACTGGCTTTGGCACAAGCCTTGGCCAGCCAGAGATCCCATTTGTAACATCAATGCTTTTTTCCGTGTCAGTAAGTGGACGGTGGTGAGTTCTGTTGGGATGGCGGGGTTATCCCAATCGTGCGGGCGGTCTCTCCGCAGGCCTAGCGGAGGTTGGGCCTCTTTCCGCGGGCGTTGCGTCCGCGGCAGACAGTTTTTCTGTGGTACCGTCCACGTGCGGCGGTCTTTGGTGTGATCCGTCTGCCGCAGTCGGTGTGTGCTGGCGGAAAAATCCTAATCGCACTGGCGGTTTATCCGTGGTGCGGTCGGGAGTATATTTGCTGCGACCATGGCGGTCGGACCCGTTTCCATCCGCGATCGTAATGGACCTCTTAGTTTGCATTTTGAAAGACACAGCAGTGAAATCTGTTCTCACTTTCAAAATCTAAACCAGATTGCTTTTCCACATGCAAGTTAGCATCTCCTCATGTGGAAAAGCAATGCTGGCTCCCGAAGGATGCAGGGAGCCGACGGGACCGTGGGGGCATTGTGGCTCCCCCCACGGGCCCCAACATTTTTTATAAGACCTGGGTGATAGGTTCCCCGGGGATATTAGAAATTACTGATAAGGGCTATTTTTTACGGTAAAATTCAAAGTCACGCACCCAGCGCAGTGCTCAGTGCGGCCCCCTGGTGTGCATGCGCTGGATGCACGATTTTTAATCTGTAGTTTGCACGACTCCAGCACCTTTGGAGCACAACTTCTATGCGTTTGGGATCTGGCAATATATATATAAATATATATATATATATATATATATATATATATATATATATATATATATGTAGCACAACTCCTCAAACCTCCGTGCTGGCAGCGCGGCAAAAGAAGAAGGCAGACCCCACGTTTTACGTTTTACAGGCAGGATGAAATTTTATTGAAGACCCTTCAAGTGACGCGTTTCGAGTACGTTGTACTCTTGTTCACATATTACCTACTAGTGGTTTATATATATATATATTTATCTATATATATATATATTACCTACTGGCTATCGCCAGTAGGTATATATAGTTAGGATTTTTTCCCTATGGGATTTTTGAAAATTCTATGTCTAATAACTTTGGCGTTTGTGGACGGAATCGGCTGAAATTTTCAGGCAAATGGCACATTTTGTTTCTGAGCAGCCCCTGAAAATTTGGTGGGGTTTCGTCAAGGGGGGGCTGAGAAAAAAGGGGGGTCCCAAAACGCGTTTTTCCCATTCATTTTTCCATAGGGCGTTTGGCCTCACTTTTAGCTCGAACGGCTGAATGGATTTGCACGAAACTTGGCAAAATTGTAGGGACTGTTAGCCCGATGTGCCTTTGCTAGGTCTCAATATATGTGCTTCAGTGGATTTTGAGAAATTAACGTTTAAATCAAGATATATATCTGTAACAGCGCTCCAGGCAGCGATCCGGTCCGCTTACTTTTCGCGTTTCGGAACTTTGCGCGCAGAAAGCTGATTGGCTCTCCGGTGTCTGTCAACATTCTAAACAGTCCGGAGCGGCCGCCATCTTGTCTCTCGGTAGGATCGAGAGAGAAGAAGAGGTGAAAAACGAAGGGGGAATTTAATGAAAGGGGGCAAGGTATCCCCCTCTTGACCCCCTAGGAATGTTGTTGGGGTTATTAAAGGGTCCCGTGGGGAAAAGAAAAAAAAAATGATTTTTCACGGTAGAAGCGCTTCACGGGCCGCAAACTGGGCCGCAAACTGGTAGCGAAACGGGAATTCGCCATTTTGTGCTTCGTTAATTAAACTACTAGGTATAAGGGGGTGCGGGAGACGTATCCTAATCCCCTATGTTTCCTGAGGGTGGCTGAGGAGGCTGATATATGTTGATACATCTCTTCCAGCGGCTGTGCGTGAGCTTTTTTTTTTTTTTGCTGCGTGACAGTCCGGAGCGGCCGCCATCTTGTCTCTCGGTAGGATCGAGAGAGAAGAAGAGGTGAAAAACGAAGGGGGAATTTAATGAAAGGGGGCAAGGTATCCCCCTCTTGACCCCCTAGGAATGTTGTTGGGGTTATTAAAGGGTCCCGTGGGGAAAAGAAAAAAAAATGATTTTTCACGGTAGAAGCGCTTCACGGGCCGCGAACTGGGCCGCAAACTGGTAGCGAAACGGGAATTCGCCATTTTGTGCTTCGTTAATTAAATTACTAGGTATAAGGGGGTGCGGGAGACGTATCCTAATCCCCTATGTTTCCTGAGGGTGGCTGAGGAGGCTGATATATGTTGATACATCTCTTCCAGCGGCTGCGCCATCTTGCCTTTTTTCCAATGCCACAATTTTGTCGTGCACGGCAGCCATTTTAGATGCCAGGCTGGTCCCAGGCTATCACCTACCCCTGCGGATGTAGTTTATGGCCCCAGCTGTAGAGAATTCAGACATGCCAACCCTCCCGATTCAGGCGTGTGACTACTGATTTCAGTGCTAGTCTCCCGCCTCCCGATTTCTGCAAGCAAAAACCCGGGGGCATATTACGAACAACTAGCGATAATTTTTGTCTCTAACTTGTTTAGAGACAAAAATTATCGCCTCACATCGGCGATTTTTATCGCAGATAAACCTTGCTATTATCGCAGAAAAGTCAGCGATATTCATGTATTATCGAGCAAATGCTCTTAGCCATGTTATCCACCTCCCATTGGATAACATGGCTAAGAACTGCTCAGGGCAGGTGTTAGATTTTGGAGATATTCGCGTTTAGCGCGAATATCTCCAAAAGTTGGTAATAGGAGAAAGCGATGTTAGGGACTGTTTCCAGTCGCTAAAATCTTGGCACGCCACTTTGCATGTTATTAGTGATAAGTATCACTGACATGCAAAGCGGGGCCCAAGATGGTCGCTATCTCCTTTTAGCTGTCACTAACTGGTGTTAGCGACAGCTTGGTAATAGGGAGATAATTTTATCTCCGCTTTCATGGCTTTTAAAGCCAAAAAAGCGGAGATAAACCCCCTTGATAATATGCCCCACGATTCCTTGGGGGTTTCAGCTGACAGGGCTTGGTATTGTGTTACATGGTAATTTTTCCAGGAAACGTCAGAGGGTCGATGCAGGGGTTCTAGAAGAGGTGATAAACCATTTAAGCCTCATGAACAAGCGCATGGTCTTTAAAAGATTTGTGAAGTACTCGGGGCGGCGGTGTGTGTGTGCCCTCTTTCAGGAGCGGGCGGGGGGGCACTGCCAGCAACTTGCCAGGTCAGGTAGTGTTCAACACGTGCATCACCCTTTCTCTGCCTGCTATTGCGCTCCATGCTTCGGAAAGGTAAGAAAAAGAACGTGCATTTGAGTTTGAAATGTCCGATCCTGCAGCAGCACACTTCCAAAGCCCACACATGACAATAACCCGATTCAAGGCCCTATTCACCCGTTTTAAAAAAAATAGATAACACTCCAACAAAGTAAGATTATAAAACTTTATTAACTTTTAACTATAATGAACGGAACAAAAACTAAAAACATTTAAACATTTTTCAACTCAAAAAGCAACAATGGTTAGAAGCTGTCTTTTGTGCGAATAGGCCCAAGGCAGCACAACGTGCAGAGTTCTGGACGGCACCCAGGTGATGTCGCCTGGGTGCCGCACTGGTTTTGGGATCCTACAATGCAGCACAGAAAAACAGCGTGGGGCGTCCCGGGTGGTGCGGGGGGAGGCCTCGTCAGTAGCGGTCTGTTGTGCGAATAGTCCCAAGGCAGCAGAACGCGTTGAGATGTTGATGGGACTGTGTCCAGTGTCCCATGGCTGACACAACATGTACGACAGGCACCCAGGTGATGTCCAGTAAACTGCCGCACTGGTTTTGGTATCCTACAATGCTGCTCCGAAAATTGGCGTGCGGCGGCCCGGTGGGGGGGGGGGCCGTGGGGGAGGCGGCGTGAACGGGCCTCCCCAGGTGGCAGCCATCTAGCTGAGTTGCGCCCACTCTTGCGGCTACAGCGTCTCGCTCACCATGTTGTTGAGTTGCTCCCACTCTTGCAGTGCAGCGATAGGCGGCTGCCACATGGCTCTTAAAATGGCGGACGGCTCCTCGGTTTTGGGCCAGGTCCACTGAAATGGCCCTGGGACACCTTGGAACTCGGACGCTTGCCTGCTAGGGCTTGGGCTCCATTCTCGAAAAGCGTCCCCTCAGCCGTGAAGATTCTACAAAAGTCTTGGGGGCCCCCGACTCCCGCAGGCTTCCGGTGGGGAGCGGCTGCCATGATTGCTCGCGGAATGACCACGACGGAGCCACGAGATGGTGGTGCTCTCATGCTGACGCCAGCTTCAGTCTGAATGATCCAGAAACAAGGTGGGGCTTTCATCGTTTGGGGAAAAAAAATGTTCTAAACCAATGAAAAGTGTTATTTTTAGGTCATATGACCAAGACTTCCATCTTTAGGAAACCAAAAGTAAAATGAACCAATGAAAAGTTTTATAAACAAGTCACATGACCTGTTATGCGGCATAGGGCTACAAAAAGCGTAGAAAATCCGTTGGCACGTGAGGCGGCGTCAGTAGCGGACCGATGTGCGAATAGGCCGAAGGCAGCACAACGCGCCGAGATCCGGATGGCACCGAGGTGGTGTCCAGCAAATTGCCGCACTGGTGTGGCCATCCTACAATGCTGCGCCGAAAGACGGCGTGTCCAGCTGAGTTGCGGTCACTGTTGCGGTACAGTGACTCGAACGCGCCGAGATCCGGATGGCACCGAGGTGGTGTCCAGCAAATTTCCGCACTGGTGTGGCCATCCTACAATGCTGCGCCGAAAGACGGCGTGTCCAGCTGAGTTGCGGTCACTGTTGCGGTACAGTGACTCGAACGCGCCGAGATCCGGATGGCACCGAGGTGGTGTCCAGCAAATTGCCGCACTGGTGTGGCCATCCTACAATGCTGCGCCGAAAGATGGCGTGTCCAGCTGAGTTGCGGTCACTCTTGCGGTACAGTGAGTCGAACGCGCCGAGATCTGGATGGCCCCGATGTTGTGTCCAGCAAGTTGCCGCACTGGTGTGGCCATCCTACAATGCTGCGCCGAAAGTCGGCGTGGGGTGCCCCGTTGGCTTATGAGGTGATGTCAGTAGTGGACCGATGTGTGAATAGGTCGGAACCAGCACAAGGCGCCAAGATCCGAATGGCAAGTCCTGGATGTTGAGTGCCTCAGTTGAGAGTTCTGAGCAGTGCTTGTAAGACTGTCTGAAGCTTATTTGCACCTGCTGCAGCTTCACTATTGCCCTGGTGTGGCCAAAGGTGGCACATGACATAGGCGGCCGGCTCCCGAGGTCCGGCGGAACTTTTTTCCTTTTCCTTTCTGCTTCTTTTCCTACAATCCGTTTCATCTGAAGACACGACCAGGTCCCTGAATGTGTGCAGGGGGACGCTATTGATTGAATGAAAATGGCGGCTTGACACAAAGCTGACTCAAGCGTTACTGTTGATGCTATACAGACAAAAATTGGTTTTCAGTTTGTACATTCTTCAGGATTTTTTTTTCCTTCCAAGTCTGATTGAGAGTTTGTAGAAAAATGGCTTCAGATTTTCCACATACTACTCTTCAACATTCTTCCTAAATGTAACAATGTGAAACTCACTAGGAGAACGGCTGTTTCTGTTTCCTTTCAAAATGCTGCCAACAATATTTTCTGAATGGAAGACACCATCTTGTAGCATAAAGGGCCGAAAGGGGTTCTGGTCTGGCCGATGGTTGGTGGAGACATTTTGACTATATCTTGGACCTGCCCGGCCTCGCCCAAAATGGCGCCGGTATAAATGGGACTCGTAACTCCTTGCCCGCAAATGTATATCTAGAAAATGTTATTGTAAGTGGCCCTGTCGTATTTTAATTACAAAATGTACGTCCACCGATTCCGCAACTGTTAGACACCTTTGTTCTTGCAACCTAATGGCCCGCTCGTTACGTTCTTCTACAGTGTAAATGTCTCCTCATCATATACGATTTCAGTTTGCTCCGTGGCCGGCCCACGTGGTTATAGGCCCGTATTTGTATACTGACATTTTCACAATAAAGGTTTTTAAAACAAAACACGGTAGTAGTATTTACATTGGTAAAGTTTTTACTTTTAGTCACTGTTTTCGAATCAGTAAAGGCAAGTGAAATAAAGCAGTCCAATTACATGACGGATAAAAGGTATAATATGTAGGAACGCAGTAAAGATAAATGCTTAAGGGCAGTTGTGTTTTTCATGTCTGCAATATAAAGTGATCGATAAGAATCTGATAATCAGGCGTATCGGCGACTAAGACAGCAGGCCAAATCTCTTTTACTCAACGGCTCCGTCATGGAAGGAAGAAACGCCCTTTTTCTCGAAAAAGGAATATATTTTACTTACAAGACAGTTGTAAATTTTCCGGGAAAGTACATTAGCCTGGAATATTATAACATATGTTTGAAAAAAAAATATTGTTCGAAAACAATAAAAAGCGTAATTTTTAGGTCATATGACCAAGCTTTTCATCATTAAATTAACAAAAGTAAAATGAACCAATGAAAAGTTTTATTAACAAGTCACATGACCTGTTATGCTTACGTTGCGCGCCGCGCCTCGGATCACTTCCGGGTGCGGTAACGCGGCGTGTCATATAACGCATTACGCGACAACGTAGGTCAAGAATATAGTCAAAATGTCTCCACCAAGCATCGTTCGGAACACAACCCCTTTCAGCAGTCCAAAAAGTTCTGTTAAATGACAACAGAGGGGACAGGCAACAAGAACCATCAGTCAAAGAGGGGAGGGCAAGTTCTTCTCTTCCGGGTCATGTTGGGGCGCTACCGGAACTGATCGAATTGGTAGTCTACAGTGTTTCTGGATGTTTCAGACTAAAGCTGGCGTCAGCATGAGACCACTACCATCTCGTAGCTCCGTCGTGGCCATTCCACGAGCAATCATGGCAGCCACTCCCCACCAGAAGCCTGCGGGAGTCAGAGGCCCCCAAGACTTTTGTAGAATCTTCACGGCTGAGGGGACGCTTTTCGAGAATGGGACCCAAGCCCTATCAGGGAAGCGTCCGAGTTCAAAGGTGTCCCAGGGCCATTTTAGTGGACCAGGCCCAAAACCGAAGAGCCGGCCGCCATTTTGAGAGTCCTGTGGCAGCCGCCTATCGCTGCACCGCAAGAGTGGGCGCAATTCAGCTGGATGGTGGGCAAGACGCTGTAGCCGCAAGAGTGGGCGCAACTCAGCTGGATGGGACAAGGTTCAGAATTGAAGAGTCATCAAAAGGCAAAAAGTTCCGCCGGACCCCGGGAGCCGGCCGCCTATGTCGGGGGCGATCTCAGGCTACACCAGTGCTATAAGACTTGGGGAGGGTGTCGGAGCCAAGCGTCTTCTCCGAGTCCATGGCCATCACACCGCCCCTCAGGGGCCTCCGTCAAGCTGTTTAGGAAGGTAACATATCACATTGTTTTCTAATGCAGTCAGGTCCACAAACGACACTCACTTACTTTGAGAATAGTGAAGCTGCAGTAGGTGGAAATAAGCTTCAGACAGTGTTACAAGCGCTGCTCAGAACTCTTAACTATGGCACCCAACATCCAGAACTTATGCCATTTGAGAATGGCAGTGACATCGAAGCAACTCAGGGACCAAAACCATTAACGTACTTTCACGTATGAAAATCTTACTTGGGGAGGGGGCAGGAGCGAAGCGCCCCCTCCCAGTCAGCGCCACCACACCGTATGTTGAAAATTTGAAGCCATCGTTCTACAAAGTCAACCAAACTTGGATTGAAAAATCTAGAAAAATGTACAAACTGAAAACCAGTTTTGGTCTGCATAGCATCAGTAGCAACGCTTGAGTCAGCTTTGTGTCAAGCCGCCATTTTGATTCAACAAAGCACAGGCATTGAAAAAGGCTCAAACTCAGAACTCTGAACTATGGCACCCAACATCCAGGAGCTTGCCATCCGGATCTTGGAGCCTTGTGCTGCTTTCGACCTATTCACACATCGGTCCACTACTGACATCATCTTATAAACCAACGTTATGTAAATAGTTTTTTAATAAAATGTTTTACCCTGTTTTTTTGCTGGTGTGTTGTCTATATTTTTAATATTTGCATAGGGTTTGTCGTTATTTTGTGCGGGATGGGTGATGGAGCCGAGCTGTCTTGCAGCCCTCATGGTGTGGAGCTCAGTTCATCTCACTATTTTCGTATTTCTCATGAAGGGTTGTTCCTAATATTTCTATTTTAGCGAGGTCAAAAAGAGATCCAATTAGTGGCCTACTGATTTTGCTCGATTACTTTTATTTTTTTACACGATTTTTCACTATCTGCAAAGACTAAACAGAGTATTGCGACTTTGTGCTTGTTTGTAAATAGAGAATGATCCAAAGAGAACCAATTCTAAAACAGTAAATGCTTGGACAACAATCAATCAAATGGAGAGACAAGCAGGCACGACGGATTACAACGGGGGTAAAGGCCTGCGTTAACTACCCTTCAGTATCTGCAAAGAGAGAGTACTACTAAGACAAAAGAGGGGAGGGGGGGGGGTGCAGCGTTCAAAGCACATCAGCGTGCATAAATACGAAAATGTTTTTATCTATCACGTACTTGACATTTTAAAGCTTTTCATATTTGCTATTAAAAAAACCAATGAAATTCACAGAAAAAACCATAGGTTATAGTGGATATATAGTTAGGAATTTGCATTTACAAAACCTTAAAAATTCAATGAAAAAACCATTGGTTTTAGGCCATATATAGTTAGGGATTTGCATTTACAAAACCTTATTTTACTCGCATAAAACCATTGAAATTCCATATATAGTTATAAGCGCTAACTATATATCGCGCACCCGCAATCCACTGCTGATGATGTCACATATTACATCATTCATGACATGGTTAGTGACATCACTGATGACATCACTGATGACATCTCAAATGACATCACTGATGACATCACTGAAAACATCTCATTTGACATGACTGATAACATCACTGATGATATCATTCATGTGATAATACGATGAACCTCTTCAGACTCTAATATAACCTTAGATACAATCAGTGTAAACAGACACTCACAGACTGTCACTCATCCATGGAGTTACTCACACACCTAGTCCGTCATGCAAAGAATCAATCACACCTCCATTTCCTCAAATATACAGTTATACAAACTTTACTTATTCAAACATATACTAACACATATTTACTCTCTTATACAATCCCTGATACAAGTTCACAATGATCCATACAGGCACTCACACATTCACTGGCTCTTATGCACAGTTATTTATATATGTCAACTCTCACATGTACTGTGTTTTACATATGTACTTACTTTGACATGTAGCACTGAGATATCCATTCACTCACCAATACACTCATGCACACAGTCAACCGCCCATACAGCTGTTTCCACATGCACTTTTGAAACCATACATATAGTGAATCAACTGCTCACACATCTATGCACAGAGTCACACACCTCCCAGCCACCCACACACACACTCAGTATCCCATACAAATACTTGGGCAACCAATCAATAACCCATATAGTTACTCATATAGCTACTTATCAACACATGCAACAGTTTACAGAACAACAGACATAATGATGCACAAATTAAGACAGTTTAGTCACTAACCCATGCACTCAGTGAGACACATTTAATCACTCACTCATACAGTCAGTCATGCACCTACTAAATCCTTCATCCAGACACTTATATATCCACTCATTCTTCAATATGTAAGAGATATTTTAACTTTACAGAAACATACAGTCACTGGATGATGTCATCAGTGATGTCATCAGTGATGTCATTTGAGATGTCATCAGTGATGTCATCAGTGATGTCACTAACCATGTCATGAATGATGTAATATGTGACATCATCAGCAGTGGATTGCGGGTGCGCGATATATAGTTAGCGCTTATAACTATATATGGAATTTCAATGGTTTTATGCGAGTAAAATAAGGTTTTGTAAATGCAAATCCCTAACTATATATGGCCTAAAACCAATGGTTTTTTCATTGAATTTTCAAGGTTTTGTAAATGCAAATTCCTAACTATATATCCACTATAACCTATGGTTTTTTCTGTGAATATATATATATATATATATATATATATATATATATATATATATATATATATATATATATTGCAGTATTTTAGCCAAACACATTCCAATCCAGTCGGAAAGATGAATTGCGGACCCAAAGTTCTTTGTGCCAATAAGTCTATTTTGAAGCACCCTGCATGATGCGTTTCAGCCCCACCTGGGCCTTGATCACTCACATGACGTGTTGCGTTAGTGGAAAGAGGCTTTTAAAGTGCCAGTGCAATCAAATAGAGTCAGCTGATCTGTGCATTAATGAATAACAAAGACAGACTGTCGTAGTATCAGTACACGCTTAAATACCAAAATACAATCTATTATGATCTAAAATATAGCACATAAATGCAAAGCTATTCTCAACACGGACATTAGCAATGTTTAAATAAATAGCAGTGTATACACATCAATATAAAAATAGATATAAAGTGCAATATAGGGCAAGGGCAAGTTAATGGCTTTTAAAAATCACAGGTACATTAAATAAAATGTAAACATGCTAAAAAATGCCAGAAAGAATGCTATAATAGTATGCATCCAATTATCATGGCCCAAATGTCCTAAATAATTCATGATTGTTTATTGCAAAATAGTGAATATAGTGCAAATACAAAGTCTGTCTCGTACTGTATAAAATGGGGAATCAACATTTACTCCAAAGTTATGTGTGTGTATATATATATATATATATATATATATATATATATATATATATATATATATATATATATATATATATATATACACATATGCATATACATCATACCATACAAGTCTCAATCCACTAGCCCAGGGTATGCCCAGACCCAGGGATATAGGTTCTTTGCTTTCCTGCCACAGGATCCAATCTATACTTCACTGTTGGGGAGATAACCATTACAACGCAGTGTTTATCACTCTAAACATTTACCACAAAGTCACTATCACGCATAAGGGCCTCTTTACGACTTTGGAGTTGTGGGAGTGGGACCACCCCACTCCCACACCACCAAACCTGTAGTTGAACTACAACGGGGATTAAGAGTTTTCCTCAGTCAGCCAGGCGGTTCTTTGGCATTTTTACAGAGGTGCTTATGAAATAGGCACCACAATGGGAATGTCAAAATCACTATGAGCACGGCATGGACAACTTCAACTTATACTGTGTGTTGGATGCATGCACACAAGGGGGCACAAGATGCACCCCTCTGCATGCAGCCAATAATACAAAGGCACAAGGGGGTCCTGTTGACCCTCTTCTGTTTCCTCACCTCAGCAGTTTTCATGGCGGTCGAACCCCATGAAAAGTGTGGCAATGAGGAAACTTTTAATGTGCTTGGTGGGACAACAGTGGGCCCACAAAGCATATTGTGGCCTCACAACTGCCACTCCTTGATGGCTGCAGTGGTCCCAGGGCAGCCTGACCACCCTGGTCATAATAGGGTGGTCAGAAGACCAACACCGCCATGTTTGGTGGTCCGTGGACTGTCAGGTTCATATTGAGGTCCAAAGTCTTAACAACGCATGTCATTACTGACCAGGAGCTAATGGCAATCTTATTCAGTCCGTGATTTCGCAAGGCCGGACCAGGCAGCACCTGAGCAGACGTGCCGTTGTTTCAGCGGTCGGTCCACGGCCCTTCCTCCAGCCGTCCTTCCAGCCGCTTTCTTTGCTTTCTTTGATGGTCCGTTCCGTTCCTTTTGCCTGTGTTTCAGCGCTCTAAGAAGAGCTTAAGATGAGCCGCCCGCCGCCAGATGAATCACAAAATCCCAGCTTGTATCCTGTTGCCGCCACTATTATTGGGACCACCGGGTGAGGCAAGGCAGCGGCGGCTGCAGCTGCATCAGCGGCATCAGGTGGCACCAGGCATCAGGCACCAGGTACCTTCTACCCCCCACCTTCTATCTTCAAGTCACAAAACAGCCGGAACAGGCACCAGCGCCCTACAGCTACAGCAACAGCCCCCTGTGATCATCCTAGTTGCAGTGCAGCTCCCCTACTTGCTCCCCATCTCTCTCTGCACATCCTGAGGTGAGCGACACGTGGGCGGGGGCACTGAAGGGTAATTGGGGGGAGCAGAAGTGTGCAACGGAGTGAGTGAGAAGGGAAAAAAACCTGCAACCCAACGCTCCTTCACACAGAGGAAAGTAACGTGATTCCTCAATCACTCAGCCCTGCAGCCAAGCTGCAAGCCACTACGCGGTCTTGTGGATTGGCAGCTTGATCCTTACAGACATCAGAGACACCCAGAGCAATAACTTAGGAGCCAAGGCCTGCGGTTTGAGCGGCAACGAACATTGTAGTCTCTTATCTTAGTTTTTTTCCTTTTCTTTTAAAGGGCATTTTAAAAGTACTGCAGCACTTCCAACAATACTCCTATCATTACGAAGAGCTTGAGGTCTGCAGCACATAACAAAGCCATAACGAACCTCTGACAGCTCAGCTCAGCTTAAGCCCAAGCTCAAGCCATTCATTCCAGGAGCGAGACATAGATACTCGACCAGTGCAGCCGCCCAACAGCCCGACATCTCCTCAGCTCAATAGCTTAGTAGCCTAATAGCTTAACTACAATTGCAACAGCTTAACAGCTCAATAGGTTAGCAGTTTAACAGTCTGGCAGTTTAACAGGAGGGCTTCTACCTAATCCCCTCAAGCCATCAACCCTCCTTAACGAGGACTCACCGCAAAGCATACAAATGAGGACAAGAAACTCAAACCTGGTCCAACACCAAGTAAAAGACCAAGAAAAGCATTGTCCCCATAAATCAGCAAGGCAGTAAATGTCAAAGCTGCTCTACCCTCCAGGTAAAGGGAGTGCCAAATTAGGGTCAAGCTCCAAGGAGGGCCCCCCGGAAGACCAGCAAACAGGCGAGCCATTAACAGTGCCTGTAACTCCATTGGGAAGGGCCCTAAACCCAAACGAGTCCATGAATACCAGGAACAGTCTCAGCATCCCAAAGAGAATGACCACCACACATGGTAACAGCAACATAACAATAGTTACTGTACCATACAATTTGAAACGACAAACTTGGTGAACCTGTCGAATCTGGAGGAGCATTGTGCTCATCATGCTCAGGAAAAACCACCAGAATTGCCAGAACATTAGCAGATGCCAGTGACAGAAGCCTAGGACCCCATTCATCCAGGCATTTAGCTATCCCATTCTCACCAGAAATAATTATTGTCCGGGGGGACATAGTATCAGAAACATAAACAGTAACAGGCACACCCAGCCTTAACAACCCCAACAACTCAGCAAGTCAAAACTTAGGGAATATGAAAATGGGCTACGTGGTCAGTGGAGCTAATGGAGCCAATGCTCTCATAACAAGTGAAACATCAGAACCCAGGGAGGATATCATTAGTGGACCAATCCAATACCACCACCCAAACCCGACTCCCCCACTAGCTCAAGGGGGTCTAACAACAAATAACTACAATTGCAACAGCTTAACAGCTCAATAGGTTAGCAGTTTAACAGTCTGGCAGTTTAACAGGAGGGCTTCTACCTAATCCCCTCAAGCCATCAACCCTCCTTAACGAGGACTCACCGCAAAGCATACAAATGAGGACAAGAAACTCAAACCTGGTCCAACACCAAGTAAAAGACCAAGAAAAGCATTGTCCCCATAAATCAGCAAGGCGGTAAATGTCAAAGCTGCTCTACCCTCCAGGTAAAGGGAGTGCCAAATTAGGGTCAAGCTCCAAGGAGGGCCCCCCGGAAGACCAGCAAACAGGCGAGCCATTAACAGTGCCTGTAACTCCATTGGGAAGGGCCCTAAACCCAAACGAGTCCATGAATACCAGGAACAGTCTCAGCATCCCAAAGAGAATGACCACCACACATGGTAACAGCAACATAACAATAGTTACTGTACCATACAATTTGAAACGACAAACTTGGTGAACCTGTCGAATCTGGAGGAGCATTGTGCTCATCATGCTCAGGAAAAACCACCAGAATTGCCAGAACATTAGCAGATGCCAGTGACAGAAGCCTAGGACCCCATTCATCCAGGCATTTAGCTATCCCATTCTCACCAGAAATAATTATTGTCCGGGGGGACATAGTATCAGAAACATAAACAGTAACAGGCACACCCAGCCTTAACAACCCCAACAACTCAGCAAGTCAAAACTTAGGGAATATGAAAATGGGCTACGTGGTCAGTGGAGCTAATGGAGCCAATGCTCTCATAACAAGTGAAACATCAGAACCCAGGGAGGATATCATTAGTGGACCAATCCAATACCACCACCCAAACCCGACTCCCCCACTAGCTCAAGGGGGTCTAACAACAAATAGACAATCAATTGACCATCCGAGGACGGGAGCCCCCAAGGCGCTTAACAGTGACTTACTGCCCGGTCGAACTGGACGAACTGCTGTGACGACATGGTCAAATTGCAAAAACGGGGCCACAAACGAAACTATTCAGGCCCTATTGGTTTACCCAACAGAGGCACACCACGATGGCTGAACTCCTTCTGATGCTTGCCCACCTGACAGAGTATTGGATAGCGCTAATAAGCAAACAGGAGACAGTAGAGACAGCAGAGTATTACATATTCAACCAAAGTCGCCTCTCTGCCTCCCAAATCTGGATTTGTGCGGGGCCTCTTCTTCAGTTCCAAGACAGAACAAGAGGCCATTTACAACTCCTACAAGATTCATCTCAGAGCTAACTGAATCCCTTTCAGCATCAGCTGAATGTACCAGCCAAGACCCTACATTTAAACGGCATCCTAACTCCTCAAACTTCAGCTGTTCCTTTCAAGAAAATGACCTTTGGATACTCAGTACCCCAGAAGGGGAGCGGAAAAAGATCAGAAGCCCCCTATATTTTAAAATCATATAGCACAGATCAATGACGCTCTGATTTCAATGGCAAGCGCTGCCATAATGCACGCAGATAAACTGGACACTCAAATAAATATACTACAAACCGCTGCCGGTCTGATTTTGGAGATAGACATTTGAATTCAATGATACACAGAGCCCAGGCCAATACAGCTTCAACAGTCAAACAAGAGGCCTGCAGCTGTAGCCCAATATTGCACAATCTAGAAAAGCTTCCAGAGATAATGAACACGCTAGTCGAGGAGCTTAAGAATGAAATCAGTAGGCAACTGAACATCTCACACTCTCAACAAAATACAAAGGAGTTTACAAGCACAAAAGACTCACAACAGCCCAATGACAAACATTCCTCGCAAGAAATGACAGAGGCCATGGCTGATCATCAAAACAGGGCTGAAGAAATCATAATAAAAACTAGCTACAATCCAGACAACAACCACAGAACTTAGAACAAGCCAAAGCTGGCAACCCCAGACATTCATCATCTATCTCGAAAAAACAAGAAAAAATAAAAAAAATTAAACAAATTGAAAAAATAAAAATCCAATAACAAAGGCTCGATTTGGCACTGGCTGTTCCCCGAACAACAGGAGACTGAGGTTCATATTACAGATCAACACGAGATCAATATCTAACCTCAGAGTCAGAACCTAAATAAAAATACTGCAGGTTCACAAGTGCGAGGCAAAACCAACATTGAAACTATCCCTGGAAACAATGTGGAACACCCCACGGCCCATCTGTTAAAGCCTGTGGTTACGAGGGAACAAAAATAAAGCAGGTGTTCTAACAACTCACAAAGACAAAAAGCTGGGGAAGGAAACTATGAACTACTTAAAGATCTGGAATTCAACTTAAAGAGTCCACCATCGACCAAACCGCTGAATAAAAGCTCCTCCAGGTAAAACCTTAGTTCGCACAATTGTAAAAAAAGATACGACACAATGGGGCACCGGGTTCCAACGGTCTGCCTGACTCCCTTTTAAGGGTGGACACAGCCTTCTCGATGGATAATCTGACCCAGCTATATGCCGAATGCAGGTTCTTGGGGGACGTTCCAGACACCTGGAGAGGATCGTTATTGCATCCAATATACAAGAAAGGACCAAAATCCGATCCAAAAAACTACTGTATGATCGCCCTGCTGGACATCCAAGGCAAGTACTACGCAAGCACCCTTCTGGTGGAACTATCAGATTGGGCCAGCACTGAAGGACCACTGCCCTTTTTTCAAACAGGGTTCAGATCTGGGACATCGACGGTGGACAACATAATCACCTTGTCATATCCAGCCCAACAAGCTGTGACTCGCCAAAGCCTGCCGCTTTTTGCCTGCTTTATTGACTACTCTGCAGCTTTCGACGGTGTAGGTCATTCCATCCTCTGGCAGAAGCTGGCTCACTGGAACATCAACCCATCTCTATTACAAGCGATCAGATCATTGTATTCACAAACTTGGGTAAGAATCAGACTCTTGAGCGAATTTGCTACAGAGAAAATTGGCACGGATCGCGGGATAGAGCATTGATTTGTCTTGGCCCCAATGCTTTTCAATAAATACACCGCAGACATGGGCAAAGCCTTGATTGGGGCCACACTTGCCACACCCAGGATTGGTTGCAATATGTTGATGACCTGGTACTCTTAGATCACACCAAAACTGTCTTACAAAATGCACTCCAGGCCCTTGCAACTTAAAATGCCAAAAACAAGCTGGTTGGCAACCCAAGTGAAAAACAGTGATTTTTTGGGCACTACCCTAAAAAAAACTGGCAAAATGGAGGCTTGGTCGGCTGACTTTGGACTGCATACATCATTACAACTACCTGGGGGTTTGGTTTAGTGAAACAGGCCACCCAGGAGCCCATCTCCACAAAATGCAGATGAAAGGGAAAAGCATAATCTACGCCCTCTGTAAACTTTACTCTACCTTACATAGTCCTACAACAACGGCTTTCCAAAGAGTTCTGAAGGCGAAATGAATACCATCTCTTAATTATGCACAACAGGCATTCCCTGGGAAATTTGTGAAAGATCTAGAAAAAATCCACTGCAGAGTTTACAAAAAGCTATTTCACTTATCTGCCTGCACCAGGAACAATCCGGTTCGTTTGGAATTTAACTTCAACCAACAAAAATTGGAACAGATGGCCTCTCTGAGCAAATACTTCTACCTAACAACGGCGGAACCGGAGAACACAATGCAAGCTGCTATAAAAAGTATTTTCTTAGAATCCGGCAATCCTTGGTCAGCCAGTCTCGCCTCCGCTAAAGACCTCATGCAACTTTCAACAGAGAACTGGGACTCCTGGTTGGTCAAGTATGCCGCTATCAAAAGCACAATAAAAAACAAGTGCGTCTGCGCTCTCGTAACTTTGACATGGAATCCCTGTTAAAAAGAGGATTCCATGAATCACAAAGCCTCCCACACACAGAGCACAACCCCATACTCCATCTTACGCAGGCTGTGGGGAGACAAGCCAAACCAGGATTTTAGTAGTCAGACTACATTGTCTCCCCCTTAAAGAATTTTACCCTACCGGGTCAGCAGGACCAGTGATCATGAAATGCCGGCTTTAAAAATATAAACATGAGTCTTTGGTTCACAACTTATTTTGCTGACCGGCACTGTGCTTAGCTCGCAGAATCTATCTCAGGCCCATCTTGCTACAATTGGGTACTCGTACCGCAAAGGAGGCAGTCTATTGACTTTACACTCTGGACACAGTGAAGCACATGGCTATGTTTGGCAAATTTGTACAATATACCCGCACAAACTTGATGGACACTCCCCCTAATCAATCAGGCAGGCACTTGTGCGGAGGCTGCCTATTATATTTTATTACCTGACTAGTTTGACTGAAGCATGTAAAACTTTTAATAATTGCGGCGTACATAGATTCATCTTTTTTTATAGATTTTGAATGTCAGATCTCTAGATTTTAATCCTACTGTTTTTCTTTTAAATGCGGTGCTCTTCTTTTTTATTGTAATGGTTTTGATTACCCACGCAAATAAAGTTATTTATTCATTCATGTCATTACCACACATACCGTTACAATGCAGTATAAGTATATGCACTTACTACACATGCCTTTACCATGCATTATAGGGTAAGTATATAGGTAAGAAGAAAGCTGAGGATATAGATGAGTATTTGGTATATGCATTTATTGATTGGTAATATTTATTTCCTGCGTTTTAATGGTAAAACGTTAATATATATGATTTAAAGTAATAGCATCTATTAGATATATAGGGGTTTTCGCTGGGGCATTTATTAATACTAAATTTAATAGCTGAGTATGCATGTTTAAACAATTCAATATATGATTTTTAATCATAACATTATTTATATAATTATTTTAAGGACAGTAACTCAAACCTTTAGGGAAAGTATGCAAACAATATCGAGTTATTGGGTGGGACAGTGTATTAATACTCTAGCAATAAATGTAATGCCTGAGCATTAATCTTTATACATTATAGTACATGATATTTAATTATAATATTATTTACGTATTTTTTTCAAACTGTAACACAAACCTTTAGGGATGGGATGCAAAGAATATAGGGGTTTGGGTTGGTAAGTGTAGTTATACTTAGATATTAAATTTAACACTTGAGTATTGATGTTTATACATTATATGATTTTTAATCATAATCATAGTTATTTAAATTATTTTCAAGCTTGTAACAGAAAACTTTTGGGACGGGATGAAAGGAATATAGGAGTATTGGGTGGACAAGTGTAATAATACCAAATAGGAATTAAATTGAATACCTCAGTACTACTGTTTATAAAATATAATGTACAGTATTTAATCCTGTTATTTATTTAAATTCATTTAAAAACTGTAACACAAACCTACAGAGATGGGATACAAGCGATATAGGGGTATTAAGTGTAATTCCTGAGTATTACTTTTCATGAATATAATATATGATATTTAATCATTATATTATTTATATACAATATTTTAAAGCTGCAACACAGACCTTTAGGGACTCTACGCAAGGGATATAGGAATTTGGGGTTGGGAAGTGTAAACCTTAATTAACTATTTATTTATTGTCATACGTAACTATAAAATGTGTGTATTTATTTGGTAAAGTATCTAAAATATTTTTAAATAAAATAGCAATAGTAATCAAAATATATAAATTTTATTGTAATGTAAAAATAATCAAAACATGTTTATTTTTTAAATAATAAAGAATATCCTTTTTTTAAAAATTGTTTTTTTTTTAACAATGCGTAACATATTTTCATTAATATTAATGTATTTTCTATGCATTTCCATTGACTTTTATGGTAAAAATAGTCCTTTGCTTCCTTTGTACTTTTAGGCTTGACATACAGGGTTTTGCTTCTGTTACTACATATCAGATGCTAGGAAAAGCTGAATTCAGGTAAGAACAATTTGATTTAAATTTGTTAAAATATAGGTTGCTAGGTATATTGAAAGGAGAGGGGAACACGTAGATAGATGTTGTACAGTAAACAATCGTTTTCTATTATTGCTTTAAACACTTTTACATCCCCATGCAGGTTTTGTTCTTATGACCACGTCAGGGTGGTTGTTTTTATATTTCAAAGTAGGTTTAAAAAAGTTGTAACAAAAAGGTTATTACTTTTTTAAACCTATTATAAATAAAGCAACATTTAACATATTTGGTGTCATGCTTTTTTAACTCTTTCATGACATTTCAAGACAAAGATCGCATTGTTGCAGGAGAAGCTCATGATTCGTGCATGGATTATTATTAGATGTTTTATTGGAAATGTCTTATTGGTGATTGGATGCTCTTTCTGCATTTCATTTCAAAACCTTATTTTCCGGAATTTCTTTTTCGGGGTTTCTTTTATTTTTAACTTTGTTATGAATTTCCAATTATTGGATCATTGTTAGCAGTCTTTAAAAAAAAAAAAAATACTGGAGCTGGCCTTTTCTTTGGATGTTGGATTCCCTCTTGGAATTTTTGGAGTAGTGAACACTCTTGGTGAGAGGTGGTCTGAAATATCACCAAGAGTGCAAGAAAGAAAACAACTACAAGTAGGAACCAACAGTATTCATTACATTTATTTAAAGAAATTCAGATTTAATTGGAAAATGTTGTTGAAACAGGCAAGTAAATCTACAGGTTGTTTGTATATGTTACAAGTACGCAATTTGTCCAGGTAGTCTGAAACTCCTATCAATTGAAATTGATGGATTTTAGCCAATAGTCTCCCTGATGTTTGTTTATTAGTTTTTGACACACAATGGTTCAGACTACCTGTCCATGATTGTGCCAGACTAATTTCTTGGAGGCCTGGTTCTTGCTTCAAAATATCCAATAAATTGTGCAAGTTACGATGAGATCGTCCAACTGTTTTGTTAAATGAATTTTGCCATCCCTGTTTGGCATTGTATGTCTTTGCATCTCACTTTAAGCAGATTGAGTAACAATTCCACCAGGCAATGGGAAAACTTGGCTTCCTCCTGTGACCTAACTTGCTAAGATGCCCAATCCATATGACATCGAAGTAATTTAGGAGTTGGTCAAATTGTCCTTCATTTTATGTAAAATATTCAGATTTTGTAATTGATGTGTAAAATTCACCCACACACTCAGGAGGTACAAAACAGAAAGCTGATACTGTAGTTTACTGCTTGACATGTAATTCTCAGCTCAGGATGTTTATTTAATTTTTCGCCAATATGCCTGGGAACAGTGAAAAAAACCATCTTTGAGTTTGTATAGTTTTAGTAATAGTATTTATCATTTGTAATTCAAAGTCAATTATAATTGTATAGGACTTTTATTCACAGTTCTGGTTTTTATTACTAATAAAAATTCATTTATGTTGAGGATTGTTATTCTGGAAGTAAGCTGTACACTAATGGGTCAGTTGTGTGGTTTATGGTAGCATGAATAGTGTAAATTTGGGTGAATGGATTGGGAGTAGATTTAAAAGTTCCATCCATCATCCAAATTTCACTTTTCTCAAAGGTTACCAAGTTATGGGTGTTGTTAAATATTAGCATTCCTTTGAACGGGTTTTTCGTTGTCATAAACAAACTATCAGCTCAGGGGGATATTCACTTCAAAATAGGTTTGTGGTGTTCCTCTTTGGGGATTATTTGCCTGTTTTTGCCTCTGTATCATTCTCTTCAAAGTGGGTGTTATGGGTAAACTCCAAGCTACAAGCATTGGGATGTTTCAGGATACCTCCCTCACTCTGATCCACAGGGTTCGTTGGAGGTGGATGCTGGCATTTTTATGTGTTGAATATTTTCACACACTTCAATCTCCATTGCAGAGGCAGAGTGGGTATGCTCTGTAGCCATTTCCACAGAGTCTCCAAGAGTAACACTCTTTATTTGTAATGGGATGAAAAATACTGCAAACACCTCCAATGACTCCTAATCTCTGTTAACCTCTCCTTACAATGATAGCCTCCATATTTGAGCAACCTATTGTCTGATTTCTGCATTCCATTGAATTGAAGTCTGTAAAAATATAAGAAAAAAATAGACATTTTGTAAATGCTATGATTTTAAGTTGTGCTTTTTTTGTTTACTATCAATGTACCTGTAATGGGAAAAAATGTTTTGTACATGTTAGGGAAAAATGTTTTGAATGATTAATTGGGGCACTGTTCTGTTTTTGGGGAAAAACGTTATCATTCCTGTTAAAAATGAGAGATGTTTAAGTATCATTCTTTGTTGCCTGTAGAATGAAAGTGGTTACATTTGGTTATTCATTACCATTAACAGAATAATTACCAGAACTTTTTTTTTCCTTTTCTAAACTGCCATTCTAAGGTCTGTTTAACTTTCTTTTCTTCTATTGGATTTTCCAATTCCATATTTTTAATTTTAAGGTCTGTGGAAAACAAGATGAGGTATTATTTGGTGGTGTTAAATAAGTGATTTTGCCCCCCGGTCACTTTTCCAGCACCTTCACTGAGATAAGTACCCAGCGGAGTTAGAATAGTAATTTTGCCCTTCAAATATTGTCCAACACCTTCCCTGAGGTAATTTTGCCCCCAGTCAATGTCTAGGCCCTTTTCTGAGGTAAGTACTTTATGGGGTTAGATTACTAATGTTGATGTTGACCCCCAGTCACTGTCCTTCACCTTCCCTGAGGTAAGTAAGTTCCTGAGTTAGAATATTAATTTTGCCCTTCAGTTAGTGCCCAGTATCAAATCAAAAGAGACGATAAATTATTTTTAGTACGAAAACAGCATTTTAATAATTATCTTTATATTAAGTTGTTTATTTCACCTTCTGGGGGTGCACAATTAGTACTGGAATTTGAATAGTACACTTTAGTAAAGATGTTTGCAGTATGTAAATTAAAAAAGTCCTAAATAAATAAATGTTATAGAGTTAATTTGAGAGAATGCTATTGATCAAGTTTATACTTAATCCTGTAGCTAAGTGGCAGTATTTGCAACTGGCTGTGGTTCATCCTCTCCTTCTCGCAATGGTATAAAGGGTCACAATCCAAGTTAGTGTACCAATGAGCACAAAATAGTGGACGGCTGAATTGCTATGTTTTTTTTATATGCGATAATTCACAGTAAAATATCTTATGGAATGTATTTTGTACTGTGGTTTACAATCTGACTGAATGTATGTTTAAATTGATGGGTAAAAACAACTTTTTGGACTGTCTTCACCTTTCACAGCAGTCATTTTGGTTGGGGACAAGCTACTTAAATAGGCTCCAAATGAAGGAAGGTCTACATTTCTAAAATGTAAATGTATTTATTTGGATGTTTGCTTTATGTCAACATTATGTTTTAATATTTATTTAATGTAAAATTGTGTACAAAAATGTTACCAGGCTGCCATGTTTTTAACCGTGTCCAGTTGTTTAGTAGTATTTATATTTTTACTACCAAACAAATCATTGTAATTATTTTAATGTATTTAAAAAATGCATTGTAAAGGTATGGGTAGTAATGTTATACATGCAAATGGTACTTAAAATATACCTCTATGTATGTTTGTGGTAATGACATGCGTGGTAAAGACATCTGTGGTATTGGTAGACAAGTTTTGAAAACTTTGTTATAAAGGAATGCATGGTAAAGGAATGCATTGTTCCTTCATACATCCCACTGTTGACACCTAAGAATTCTGAAAAACTTTGGAGTTGCATGTTTTACCTTCTGTAGGCCGCCTCATATGGAAGTTCAAGATGGACTGTTCCCATGAGGAACAGGATCCATACTGATATGCATAAGGAGGGACTCTGTCTAGAGTGGCACAGTAGGAAAGAAACTATGGATTGGAATTTTACCCACATTGATTGACAGTGGTTTAGAGTATTTTCAAGTATGTCTCTCTTCAACTGTTGTGCGTTTATTTTATCCTAGATATTCACAGCCCCCGAAGGTCTCTATAACAAGTCCGGCTCCTGGAGGTGCGGCGGTGGCAGTCCAGCCACTACCGCACCAGCAGTCTGACTGCCCCATTACAAGTTTGGCAGTCGGACTAGCATTTCACCGCTTCAGCTGTCAGAGAAATGCCATTCTGTGGTGGTGGCAAGGCAGTGTTAGGGCTGAAATATGCTTGGTGGTGCCCTGAGGCACCACCAAGCATATTATGACTTTCCTCACAGCGAGCGCTGTCATGGAGGTTCTTCCTTCATGGAAAGGCTGGTGGTGAGGAAAGAAAGGCTCTTACCCCCTGTGCATGAGGTGCATGCAGGGGGGCACATGTTGTGCCCCCTGCATTTCTGCACCCCAAGTTCCTGCACAGTGAGAAATACACAACATGGTGCAGGAACATGTACTGGCAGTCCCGCTGCGGTACTGTTTAAGGCCACAATGAGTCTTTAAGCAGCACCACTGTGGGACCGTCACATCGCCTGCCCACCAGACCACAAAATTAGTTTTAATCTGGCAGGTGGGTGGTGATGAGTTTTGGTGGTCATGGACCAGAGCAGCTTTATGTCTTTCACTAACAGACTGCCAAAACTCTTAAACAGGCCCTAAGTAAACCCATCATTATGGAAATATTTATGGTGTATAGGTTGTAGTGAGTAAACAAGTGAGTTAGTGAATTAAAACTACAAACTGCCCCAGCATGCCACAAAAGAAGGACAGAGTTCACTGAAAATAATTCCAGTATAAATGAAATCCTTTTGGCTTGTTAGATACATAATAAAGTTGTATACTTCAATTAAACCTAGTAAGAATGCAAGTTTTTACAAGAATCATTTTGTCTCAAACAAGAATTGACTATTCCAGGAGGCAATAGAGTGCCCCACGCCAATGCCCTATCCACCTCAGTGGTCAGCCAGAGTGGGATGTACTTTCCCTAGAGTACTGGCTAAATCAGCAGGCGCAGGAACTTGCCACCTCTACTATGAAAGCAGCCACATTTACCAGAGCCTCAGCCCCCTGGTTCACAGATACTTTAAAAAAAAAGCAAAAGCTTGCGTAAACATCTGGAAAGAGTATGGCGAAGGAACTACAGTCCCTCGGACAAAGCCATCTATAACCAAGCATTAAAAGAACACTATCAGAAAGTACGAGAGGAGAAATAATCTTACCTTGCCACTAAAATTGAACAGGCAGCCAACAAAAGTACAGAACTTTTTAATATTGTAAAAAGTGTTTCTTCTTCTTCCTCATCTATTAGCCGCCCTTTCGTCCCCACAAGTGATTGGATCAAGCGTATGGCCAGCTACTTCCATGCAAAAAATGTAAGTATTCAGTACTCTTTTGCTTGCCAACCCTCAGAGTTGAAGGAAGTCAGTGATCCACTCCCCTGTCATAGCATGGACTTCCCTCTTTTGCAATTCACGAAGATTGCCCTCGAACAATCTCTTATACTTATGAAACACCTCAAGTCAGGTTCACCCTCAGACCTCTGTCCAGCAAAAATGTTGTCTTTCATAGCTGATGTGATCAATCAGGCTGTTAATTGGATTTTAAACTTCGCATTGCGGGAGGGGCTTCTGCCACATATTTGGAAAAATGCCAAAATCCTCCCTCTTTTAAAGAAACCCATGGCTGACCCTGAAGTCACCAGCAATTACAGGCCTATTTCCCTCCTGCCCTTTTTCTCCATGGTCTTGGAGAAATACGTGAACAAAGTTATCACAAATTATGCAGAGGCCAACCTTCTCCGACACCCTAGTCAATCCAGCTTTGGGGCCAACTTCCGCACTAAAACTGCCTTGTTAGAAGTTGCAGAGACTATAAAAAGCCACATTAGATAGAGGAAGTAACGTGGTTTTGGTGTTGATAGAACTCTCTGCTGCCTTTGATACCGTCTTCCACAGGAGACTTCTACAAAGACTTGAAGGGGGCGGATTTGGAGGCATGGTATTGAAATGGTTTACATCCTTTCTCAGCAACCGCTGTCAAACAGTCTGGGCACCGACTTTTTCCGCAGAAATCCCCCTCTTGGATGTGGGGGTTCCACAGGGATCCAATCTGAATCCCACATTGTTCAAATTGTATATGGCACCCTTGCCCTTCCCGCCGAGAAGCATGGCTCTAAAATAGTGTAATACGCGGACGACACTCAACTGTTGTTCAAGTGCGAGAAGGGCTTTGATTTCAATGGAACCAGGATAAATAACTGCCTCTCTGAAGTTTTCTCATGGTTTAGTATTATCAAACTAAAATGCAACTCTGAGAAATCAGAGATCATCTTTTTTGGCCCTAGTCCTCATGAAGCCTGGCATTCCTGGTGGCCGCAAGACATGTCCCCCTCATTGTCTAAGGCTACTGCTGTGAAAAATATGGGGATCAAATTGGATTTTGCACTTTCTATGAAGGCTCATGTCCAATCAGTGGCAGGCACCTGTTTTGGGACGTTGAAACTGCTGAAAAACTGTCTTTCCCTACTGCCAGTCCCCCATTGTAAAACAGTTGTCCAGGCCCTAGTGATGTTGAGACTGGATTGCGTCAATTTCTTGTATGGGACTTTCAGAGTACCTTCTTGGTCGATTGTAGATCATTCAGAAGTTGGCAGCCAGGGCCATCTTCTTAACTAGACCCAGGACACACTCTTCATCTCTTGTCCGCACTTCACTGGCTTCCAGTGCAGAAAAGAATCCACTTCAAAGCCTTGGTCCTGATATTTAAAGCTTTCCATAAGATTGGGGCCCCCTATCTAAGGGAAAGATTTCAACCTTACACGCCTCAGCGTTGCCTGAGGTCCTCTACCAAGTGCCTGATCTTGACTCCGAAGTTCAGGCTCTACCGGGTTGGGGGAAGATCCTTTCAAGCATTAGCATCTCGACTTTGGAACAGCCTTCCTCCCCCACTGCGACAGATCCCGGACCTCCTGACCTTTAGGCGGAATCTGAAAGCGTGGCTTTTCCAGCTTTAGTCTTTTCCGGTTCTGTGGTTAGGGTGAATTTCTGTTGGCTGTTATGGTGGGCTTTTTTCTTAGCGCCGGGACACTCTAGGGAGTAGCCACGTGCTTTATAAATTCCAGAAAACATAACCTAACAGTTTAATTTTTCTTATCTGTGCAGTCCTTATCTTAGGCACTGAGGGGCATATTTACAAAGAGTGTGGCGTTAGCCTTCTTGGCTTAGCGCCATGGTCGGCCCCTTCTGAAACGCAGGGCTGAACTGAATTTAAAAACAATATGGTGCAGCCCTGCATTTCCCCCTGTTCTGGTGCTAATTACAGCTGCCTAGCGCCAATGCTGGAACCCTTCCACCATAGTGCCATAGTGCAAGGGTGCCTGTTTTGGGAGAGAATTAGGTTTTTGTCTCTTCCTGCACATCAACAATCTTAAATGGGGAATTGTAACTTCTATGTGTGCTGTGTTGTGTAGCACACATAGAAGTTGCAACTTGTCATTTTTAAAATGCATGGCATTTTGCTGTTTCTTAGTGTGCTGCACAATGCAGCACACATAGAAACAGCAAAAACTATGAGAAATAACGCCTTTTTCTCGATGCGCCCTGTTATAACCTGGCTTTTTTTATCTTAATTTTGGTGCTGACCCATATTTACACCACCCTTGTAAATATGAGGCAGCATCAAAATCAGTGAATGTTGCGGCAGAACGCCCACCGCAACACCCGTTGTCCACCCCTTTCACGCTAAGTTTAACATGAAAGGATGCTTTATTTACAGGGCTGCATAAGCTGCGTCAAGTGGCTTAACACTGCTTTGTAAATAAGGCGAAGCCCGTATCGCCATAGGAACGTCAAAAAAAGTAATTTTACTGTGGCGGTAGGGGCTTATAAATATGCCTTTGGTTGTGCAAACACGACTAAAACACACCTTTATATGTTGACTCCCGCACGGTTGTTTCTTCCCACTAAATGCATTGTTATCTACAAAATACAGACATGGAGCGGAACATCTCTTCCAATATCAGATCCTAGGCCGGTAGTTGAATGTGGTGCTACATTAAAAAACATTTTTAAGAATGACATTTTAGATCAGATTCGAAGTTTTTTAGCTATCTTGAAATATGCAAGGGAATAAATGACAGTATCAGTGGGAGTTTGAAGAGGAGTCTTGGCTGCGGCACTGGCACTGGATGCCCATCGCACCATATGAAACAGTCTTGTTATGGTGTGCAGCATGTGTCTAATGTCAGTGGGTGTCTGTAAAGCAGCTTATGTAAAACCGTGTGTGGCACCGATATGCAGACTTTATTTTTCCCGTTAGTGAAACAAATTATAAAGTAGTGAAAGTTATTAATGTGTTTGCGTTTGTCCATACATTTTACATTTAGAATCACTCCTTATAACTCGATTCATTTACATTTTAAGATACCGCAATCCCAAGCCAGCCATTTTCATCATTTTATAAAATGACTCTTTATATTTTAAGAAGCCCCTTATCTTTCCTGGGTCCAATCATCAGAAAGCATATGCGATATTTGCAAACAACTCATAATATTGTGAGTTTTTTTTAATTCTTAGTTTGCCTGGTGGGTGAAATATAAGAGCAGCGTGCTCTGCGAAAATGTAATAGGATGCTGAAAAGGGTAGTCTGGCGTGCTGGGAATACTAAAGACACAGGCCACATAAACAAACCTTCTGCACTGCAGGCTTATTTTTTTTAATCTGGACAGAACATATGAAAAGGAACAGAAGACAGCTTGATGATTTGCATAAGCTCTTTCGATTCAGCCAAATCAGAAAATAAGTATAGCTGTTTATTACTTTAACAAATCTAATGGAGTAAATACTGAACTGCCGAGGAACACAAAACTGAAATGAAAGTAGGTAAGTTCTGTGTATTTTTCCGCTAAGTACATTTCACACAGTCCAAGAAATAGGTGATGGAATAGGGCAGCTGGGGTCGGTAGTAGGAGTACCTGCCAGGTGGTGATATGGAGAGGGGGAGGGGGAGGGTGGGAGGTAGCAATCTATGGATTTCGGAGGTTTACAGGTAAGTAAACATAAAAAAATAAAACAAATTTCGTTGCGTGCACTGCATCCCCAAATTCAGTGCACGCAATGCACTCACCTTACTCAATGCTCGCATTTCATTATATGCCTAATTGAACTTGCCGGAATAAAAACACACACTATGCCACGCCTAAAACTCTTGAAGATGTTCCACTTTTTGCAAGTTTAAATGCATTTCGTGTTAATATTTTCCTGGGCTGAAATGGCTTCTGAAAAAACAAAATAGAAGACTACAGTAAGTATGGGTAGAAATGGCTAGAAATTGATTCTGACAACCCACTGGACTTAGAATGGGGAGTCATGAGGTGTGGAATTATGAAGGGTGATGTCATATTGAATAGAATATATGAAGCACTAGTTTAATAAAGCCTTGTTGTATATAGAGCGCAGGCACCTTAATGATTGTGTGTTTTATTGCTGAGTTTGAGGTATGCTGTTTTTGTATATAACTTTATATAATTGTCTTTTTTTATTAAAATAATGTAATTTATGTATAAAAAATCATATTATATTGAGCTTTATTTTTCGATTGTTTAATTATTTTTTAAAGAGCACTTATATTATTTGGGTCCAGTGAATGTTACCCCCTCCCGTATGCACTTTGCAAATGTCTGTTAGATTAGTTTTAAACTAGTAAAATTAGTCTCCACCCAAAACACACACGTTCTGCAATGTTTGTTAGACTGTGGTTAGAATAGTAAAGCAGACTGCATGATGTATGTACTTTCGCCAATGTTTGTCAAACTGAAGTTGCAATCTTAACCCCTTCCATGCTAATGACAGAACGGTTCCGTCATCAGCATCGGTTGAGCTGTGCTGATGACGGAACCGTTCCGTCATGACTCCGCCCATGCAAGGCGGAATCAGCACAGGCGGGGAATATGCCCCACACGCAAGGGGTTAAAACTCCCCACCAAATATATACATTTTTCCCCAAGGATTGCTAAACTGGAGTTAGAGTACTTAAATTAACCATTTAATGTATTCGCTTTCCCCAGTGTTTATTTGACTGGAATCAGACTAGTATTGTAATTCACCCGCCCCCCAAAGTATGTACTTTTCCAATGTTAGTTAGACAGAAGTTAGACTAATAATCGGACTCCCAATGTGAGCACTTTCCTAACAGTCAGTTGGATGGAGTTAAAATAAGAAATTTCAAAAACGTTCAAAGTATGCATTTTATCCACTGTTTGCTAAACTAGAGTTATAATAGTAAACCTGACCCTTTCAATGTATGCACTTTGCCCAATGCATATTTGACTGTAGATAGAGTATCCTCCCACCCCACGGTGTATACATTTTACCCACTGTTTGATAGTTTGAAGTTATAACAGTAAATCACAATCGCGGCCATAAAAGTATGCACTTTCTCCACTATTCGATTTACTGGAATTAGAACAGTAAATATGACCCCTCCCCCAAATGTATGCATTTATCCAATGTTTGTTAGTCTGAAGTTAGAATAGTGTGTTTGAATCCTTCCATGCATTTTGTTTTCACTACGTCTATTACACTGGATTTAGTATAGTATATATGTTTCCCCAATCCTTAATATGTAGGTATTTTTCCCAATGTGTGTTGAAATTAGGGGTGGGCGTAATTTGCATAATCACGTTCCGCATATCTCTGCAAAATGGTAAAAAATCTCAGCGAGCACGCAGAAATTCCGCAAACACCCGGATTTGCTTGTTCGCGATGCTTTTTTCCTGTTCGCAATTGCAGTTTGCGTGCTCGGGGGTAAATATCTTGTGAACACGCATTTTGAGAATGCAAACAAGCAAAAAAATTCGCAAAATCGCGGAACGCAGAATTTTAGGCAATGTCACCTTCTCTGCGGAACGCAAAATTACCCAAGTTCCGCAAATTCCACGAGCGAAACGGAATTCACTGCCCAGGCCTAGTTGAAATGTATCTACTGTTTGATATTTTTTATTTTTGAAGTGTTTATGGGTTGGAGTCTGTTTTTTTACTCATTTTACGTTTAAGTAATTTTTTGATGACATTTAATAAAACATATATATATATTTTAGTATTTATATATATATATATATTTATTATGTGTTTTACATTATTTTTGTGTGTTTTAGCATTAAATAAGTATCAGTCTTAGAGCCTTATTACAAGTTTGGTGGTCCCCTGTACCTCCATATCAGCGGTCTGAGCATGGTGAATTACAAGTTGGGTCGATTGGCTTTGCAAAGACTGCCGCTGGACTGCTGAGACCGCCAGCAGACCGCTGAGTTCACAGTCAGGGAAAGGGAGCCACCATAGGGTGGAACAGGAGAGCTGCACAGATGTCCATATTACAAGGTGCCTGTTCCACGAGCGGACTGTGGCAGTCCGACTACCTGCTTCAAGATGGCAGAGACGAAGGATTTAGGGTGTTTACTCAACCTTTTTTCTTCCATGCAGCTTCCGATGTTTAATCCTTTCTCCAGGTCCCCCTCTTCAAAGCAGGATCTTCACACTGAGGATTGCAACCCTGTTTGCGGCAATATACTGGTGAGTCCTTTTCTAACTAAATACCCATTGGGAGGATTGCCTATATATGAGCTGAACCCCTGTGTTGGGTAGATGTTTTCTTTCGATTATAACATGCATATGTGTGCAACCGGCACATCTGCAGTAGAAATGTACACATAGGCATCAATATATTTGTGTAAAGTACTCACCCCGCTTCAAGATCTCCACCTCCACACCGTAAGCCCTGTGGTCAACTTTTAATACAGCGGTCTTTGGACCCCCAGCATCGTGGGCTGCAGGCGGGAGTGGGCGTGGTCCTACCACGGTCAGACCACCAACTTCGTAATGAGGCCCTTAGTAAAGTATTTTTTTAAATGTAGTATTTTAATGGTTTAATAATAATAAGATAACTTTAGTGTAAGAATTATACATCTATATGTACGTATTCAAGTTTATGTGTTTGGTAAGGACCTATTTCAACAGCCCATATGGAAATTTGCATAGCTGGGGGTGAAGCAGGTGCCCATTGCTGTTCCTTGAAACTGTTGAGATAGGTCCTTACCAAACATAAAGATTGTGACAGCATTGTAGCATTGTAGCTTTTCAATCAGCATCTTTGTGTGCCGGTATAATGTGATGGGACGTGATTTTAAATAATAGTGCACCACCCTATATATATTTGGATGTATTTAACATTATTGCAACTATTAAAAATATATTTTTTATGTAATATGTTTTAAATAATATCTAATATATCAAAATAGAAACATTAATAAAATTATCAAAGATAATTCATACTCATATATATTACTTTACAATAACTTTAAAGAAAACTAGAATGCTATGATAAACTTGAATACTTGTTCCATTTGCCACGGAACTGTCAGATAAGGTGGTTCTTTAGACCGTTATATTGACAACCTTTTTCTCATCTGGTCGGGTGATGTTGCTTCTGCAGAATCATTTATTGAGTGTATTAATAACAACAATTTAAATCCTAGTTTACATCACACATAAGTGGCAAAGAGGTCCAATTCCTTGATTTGACTGTGCACATTGAAGGAGGAGAGATCAACACTAAAACATTTAGGAAAAGACAGTAGGGAATACCATTCTCTATGCTCAAAGTTTCCACCCTCCGAGACTGGTGAACCGCATAGCTTATGCTGAGAACTTAAGAATGAAACACAACTGTAGCTGCCCTAAACAATTACATCAGGCGCAGGAAGAGCTAGGTCAGGGATTTAAACAGAGGGGATACAGGCCACTGTTCCTAAAAGCAGCTAGATTCAAAGTAGATGCAAAGTCCAGGGATCAGCTGATCTTTGGGAAACCTGCTGCAAATTGTGAGCTTTTCATCAATGGGTACAACAGGAATGAGATGGCGGAATAAGAGAAGATCGAAGAGGGAGCTCCGCTGGCTAGGGATCCAAAAATGCAAAAATATCCATGTTAGCCTCGGATGCCCTTCCACACTCGTCCACCAAGGCATCTTCCCTCTGCTGTGCGTACATCTAGGGGATATTAAGCCTCGTGGAATCATTACTGAGGCTTTAATGAGGCATCACCTACCTTCATCTGCACGGAACCTGTAGCACGGCGACAGAAGAGGGTAATCAGCATCTTCAACCTTCTGCGGCAGAGAAGGGCTCTGGATTTCGTTCACATGCTCCTGTCACCACCGATCGCAGGCAGCAGTGTCCGTCTACCCACCGGACTGGGCTCCTAATACCACCGACAGCAGCGTCCATAGACCCATTCAGACCGAAGCGGGCTCCGGATGCCTCTGTACTCAGGCAGGTCGCACAAACACGGCGCAGCTGTGTGACATGCAAGAGGCGCAGCAATTAAAGGCGGACCTGATCCAGGCCCTAGAAGAGTGGGCTGGGTGCAGTGATCATTGTCGATCGGCTCCGGATGTCTCCGAGCGGACCCTGGTGCCAGGCGACCGATCTTGACGCCCCGCTCCTGCAAACACTCGAGAAACAGCAGTAACTACGATCACTTCCGCCCTCGCGCTACTCCCATCCCACGCCAGGTATTTCTTTCTTTCCTCTCTTGGGCTTTTAACTGCTTATGGCCCTTGGATGGTTGTCTCCCTAGCAAAATGGCGGTGCCTGAAATTGTTCATGAGGCATTTCTAACTGCCTCAGGCTCCTTAATATACTGACTATTAGGACTTCCAAAAGCATTCCTAAATTTAGCTCTGCAGCCTGGGAGATTGTGTTTTCTTCCCTGACTGGCCTGTCTACAGCTACTTTGTCGATCCCCCCATCGGACAAAAGCCTGACCTTAAAATGAGGATGGTGAAAGACATTAATGATCACCCCCCGGTGCCTGACTTCAAGATGGCAATGCCACAAAACACTCTTTGCCTATACATTGTTTTGCCCCCCGATATGTGTGAGTGGTACTGAAGACCCACCTGACTTTTAATTGCCGACGCCATAGAAAAAAAGGAAAGAAAGAAGGGGGGAGGAGTTTTCTTTTCCTCTTCAACTTAACTCACTTTTATTGTTGACTCCTTCATCTCCTGCTTTTGAAATGCCGAAACATTTCTGAGCTACCGCCCTGCCTTGTGAGAGACCTACCTCAGCCACTATAAATCCAGCACGTGATATCGGATATTGGATTCTGCCATCCCCTCTACTGCCTATTGGTCCCTTCTACTTCTATAATGCCCTACCCTTACCAACATGCTGGATCCAGGCTTGTCCGCAACTTGGAAAAACTCCTACACCATAATCTACCCCCCTAAACTCACCAAAACCGCCGCTAAATCATTCAAGCACGCCACCATAAAAAGACACCCTGAGATGCTGACATCAGCACAGTCATTAACGACCTCATCTTCTATTCTAGAAGAACCGCCTCCTGGCGCAAATCCCATGCGCACCTTCTCAATATTCGCTTAACCAGGAACATTCCTTATGGCACCAAGCTCACTATAGCACCATCCGCTACCTTGCGAGCTGACCTCGCCATTACCCTCTATAAAACCGGCATCGTCCTAATTAAAGCCTCTACCAAAAACCTCAATAAATTTGCAGGCCTTTTCCCCCTCCTCAGAAATCATGTCCACGACTCTGTTTGGGTAACTAACACCCACTCCAATGACCTGCCGTCCTACCAGCCTAACATACCTAGCCACCCACTTACCAATGACACGCTGTCCTACCAGCCTAACATATCTAGCCACCCACGTACTTACCTCCAGAGGGCCTCTTTATCTGGTCATCCAATCCCCCCAACACGTCTCCTGTCCCTGGCTACAGAATCTCCCCTACACCTTTGATCTCCGCCCACCTAGCACCACCCACTGACGGGGAGTCTTATACACTCCCAAAGACCCCTGTATCCGATAGAGCTAGCCCTCTAATTGCTCCCCCCACTGAGCACCCTTACCGTTGTAGTTCATCCTCCAGCACCACTAACAAACCGCCCGTGGACCTCCGACCTCCTCCCCACCAGTCATCCACCATAACAGCGAGCTTGGTACTCCTCCAAAGACCCTGGAGTCTGCTTGAGCCAATCTATCTCCCCTTCCACTGCTACATGACCCCTGGACTGCTCCAGAACCTTTGAAACCCTGGCTTCTAGCACCCCCAGCTTATAGTGATCTCAAAACTCTGCACTCCAGAGCGGCTAAACTCACCTATAGCATGCATAGCTCCATTCTGGACCTCATGAACCTCCTTCACCTTGCCAAGCTCCCCCTTGCTAGCCTCAAGCCACCTCATACAACCCCCATCCAATCACGAGCCTCCCAAGCACCCACTCCCGCTACATCTGAGACATCTTTGTCCGTGCAAACAACCTTGCCTCCTCTCAAAGGAGGATTCCCAAGCTTTCGCACTCTCTTACAACTCTCTCACTGCCACCTCTAATCACCTAGACCTCACAGGTAACTAAATACTAGCCATCCTCCAAGACCACAGCTCCGTCCAAGCCATTCCCTGCCCACTAGATATAAATCCTAAACACCCCATCAGCACGGTCACCATCAAACCAAATAGGTCAGCTACCCTCCATAACAGAAGTGTGGTAAAAAGCAACCACGCACCTGTATCTCTGTCCATCCAGACTCCTGACATGATGTACAGTAAAAATAACATAAAGGGCTATACCTACCAGATAGCCCAAATACCATTACCTAATAACCAGTCAGTTGGTAGTAAAGAAGGTTCAATTGTTTATTAAGCAAAATACTCTATAGAGGAGCCTCTCCAACCCTCACCCATCAGGTGCACGGAGAAGACTGCTGTCTTACACTCAAAACCAAAGCGATATACTGTCAGTTCAACGCATGAAATCACCGTAAATGATAAAACACCACTTGGCCCTTGTGCCCCGAGTAAGGACCATATATGGCACATATGATTGGTTCAAAGCATTACTATTTATGACTAGGAAGGTCAGGAGGGGTGACTCCCTTTCGTCCTGGTGCCCGGGAGTGTAGGCACGGCTCCTCCAGGAATGCGCTTATTGCACCCAAAGCCAGATGCGACCTTGAGTCCCAGGACAGAGGGAAAACAGTTTACTTTCAGCTGCTTTTCAGTAACTCAGATGAACTGGGACCTGACAGCTACTGGAGAGTAACACGTGATCACAGCTCGTGTCTTAATCGAAAGAAAGAAGATGGCGTCTGTATGGTTCTTGGGCTACTCTGTTAGTATGTAACAAACGTTAAAGAATAAACCTTTTACTACCAGCTGAAGCATTTCTGTGTTATGTTGCGTACATATTAAGCAAAGAGGATATCATGCTAACACAATATATGTCCGATACTCCTTGTGTATGGGAAATCTAATTTTTATCCCTCAGACACTCCCTTAGACCCCCACCTAGCTGGTCTTTTAATCAACTGCCGTTCAGCAGTCAAGCATGCCACTGATATAGCTGACCTCATCCTGAACAAAAACCTAGACCTAGCTATACTAACTGAATCCTGGCTCAAAGAATAATCTTCTCCCTGCCTGGACTTATTAGTCCCTCCCAACTACAACATCTCCATGCTGGCCAGACATTCCAACTAGAAAGGAGGAGGCATTGCCTGCATCTACCGATCCTCCCTGCTTGTCACAGAACTCTTGGTGAACTCCACTGACTCCTGCGAATACCTCACACTCTCCATTTGCAGCAACTCATTACACCTTTGTAACTTGCATATTTTTTTACCACCCTCCAGTTTCTAATGACTCTTTCACTGATCACCTCTCGGAAATTATCACAACGAAGATTTCCTCCAATGCCACAGAGATTTTTCTGGGTGATTTCAACCTGCACTGGAATGACACCAAAGATCCCCATGTCAATGCCATTAAAGACCTCATAACTGACCAAGCCCTAACTCAAGCCTACGCTCTACCAATCCACTCTAAAGGGGCCATCCTTGACTGTATCATTTCTAAGGAATCCTCAGTCAAGCTTATCTCCATAGACCCATGTGACTGGTCTGATCATCACTCCATCTCTTTCACTTTAACTGGGACCAACGAGAAAAAGATTTTGCAACCAGTAATTCCCAAACGCTGGACCAGCGACACCAAGAACCTTGACCTTATGCAACTAGAGGCTCGCTGCAAATCTGACCTCCCACCCCTCGCACATTTCCTCGGTCAGCGACCTTATTGAACATTACGTTTCATCCATCTCAAACATTCTGGACGACCTTGCCCCTCTAAAACTAAAAAAAACACAAATCAAGGACAGAAATCCCTCGTTCACTCGCTCCCTCAACACGGAGAGAAGATCCATATGGCAATCGGAAAGACTCTGGAGACAACACCCCTCAGCAACACATCGAAAACTTCTCCGCCAGGTGAGAAACGCCTACAACAAGCACATCCTCAATATAAAAAAAGAATACTTCAGATCGGAATTGGGGAATGCCAAGAATAGACCTCACAAGCTCTTTGAACTGGTCAAACTCCAATCTAATAAACTGGCTAAAACACAGAAAGAATTCCCCAAATCCCTAATATCGTCAGAGGAATTCTCCTCTTTCTTCGCTGATAAAACCACGGCATTAGGAATTGAACTCAGTACCGCTGCTTAAACCCATCCCCCTCCTGACCTGCCCCCTTTTTCTGCACCACCCCCTCTTGCCCCCCCTAAAAACCAAGCCCGCTTGACTGACTTCGAATTCTATAACGAAGATTCCATCTCCAAAATCCTTTCTACCTTAAACCCAAATAACCACTTTAATGACCTGCTACCCTCAAACTTCTTTGCTGCCACCTCCCAATCCACCGTTCCCTGTTGGACTGCAATAATCAATGCCTCTCTCCAGCAGGGTTCGATTCCGGACCCTTTGAAAGCCGGCCAAGTCCTCCCTATTCTGAAAAAAACATCACTGGATCCAGGCTCCCCTGACAATTTCAGACCTATCTCCAATATCCCGCTGTTAGCCAAAGTATTGGATAAGTGTGTACAACTGCAACTAAGTAAACTCATCAACAACTTTCACCTACTTGACGACTTCCAATCAGGATTCAGACCAGGGCACATCACTTAAACTACTATGCTACACATCGTGGATGATGCCCTTCAAGCCCTAGAACAAGGCAAAACCTGCCTTCTAATCCTCCTTGATCTATCCTCCGCCTTCGACACGGTCAACCATGAAAAACTACTTGAACATCTGAAACTCAGGATGGGTCTGGATGGCGTGGTCCTAGAATGGTTCAGGTCCTTCCTCCACAACCGCTCCCAGAGATTCCTGATCAATGGCAATCTATCTGCACCCTTCCCGGTCACGATTGGAGTCCCCCAAGGTTCAACCCAGTCCCCCACCCTCTTTAATCTTTACTTAGAGCCACTCACCGAAGTTCTTTGTACCGCCAACATCTCCTACCATATGTATGCGGACGATACCTACATTTACATCAATATCTCTTCACTTGAGGAGATCCTCTCCCTGAATGAGACTCTGAAACTGACTGTGCAATGGCTTGCCAATAACCAACTCAAACTTAACGCAAAGAAAACTCAATTTCTCCTAATCCCCTCTTCAAAAGCCAATCAGGAGATTCAGATTTGGATCAAGGCATCACAGCCCTGAACTGCCTGCCGACTGTTGCCAAATCCCTGAGCATAATCCTTGACTGTAACCTGAACATGCAAGATCACATTAATTCGATGGCTAAAGCTGCCAGATTCCACCTGACCTACCTTTGGAAGCTGAAACCTTTCATAAACGCTCCAGACTTAAAAATGTCAGTACAAGCACTAGTCATCTCTAGACTGGAATATGGTTGTTCCACCCTTACAAGATTACCCAAGATCTCCTTAGCACCCCTAAAAGCCTGTCTCAACGCGGATGCAAGACTACTCACAGGTACCAGGAAATTTGACCACATCACCCCACACATGAAAGCACTGAACAGGCTCCCTTTAGAGGCCAGAATCCAGCTGAAACTGGCATGCATTACACATAAAGCTCTTTACACAAACTCTCCTGCTTATCTAGCATGGAAACTAGTGGTATCTGGAGGAAGCAGGAACTCCCGATTCGCTAGCAACTTCTTACTCTAACCTGCCTTCTTTTAGAAAAAAATAACCTACAATAGGGCCTTCACCGGAGCAGCGCCAAGAATATGGAACTCTTTCCCACCTGCTATCAGAAGAATCCCTTCTCTGGCAAATTTAAAAAAAGAGGCCAAAACCTTTCTCATGGGTAAATTCCTCATCTAAGGCCTGCCCTCATCCACCACTTTGGGACAGATAAATCTAAGTCTATTGCCTCTCACCCAGATCACCATTCTCTCTGCTGAGAATACGCGGGACCTTTGTTTTTACTGTCACTAACAGTGATTTAACCTTCTCCTGTATCCCCCTCTCTCCCTTTGTTCTTAGCACCACACCCCTAGCCATCCTCTCTGTTGAATATATATTTTTCTGCACTTTAGATTTTGTTTTTGTTCACCACTGTACCCTGTAAAGCGCTCTCATACCCTCAAAGGTCAAGTTCGCGCTCTTTAAAGCACAAAAAAAATAAGAAGAAGAACATACGGAGTATTATGCAAAAAACATTGGCATCTTCTATGTGAGATACAATCCTGGGTCAAAAATTGGGTAATGGGCCGCCTATTACCTTTCGCAAAGCGAGATCATTGTGACAGGCCCTGGTTACCAACATCCCAGGCATGCCACCAACAACAACAAGACTTGGAAAGAGTAGAGGCTTCAGGAAATGCCAGAAATGCAAACCGTGCAAGTATGGAGAGAATATCACGGAGGTGCCCTTGCCATTTTCTGACAAAAAGTGGCAGATCATGAAGCCTCTAACTTGTAAAAGTCAATTTGTGGTGTACATTTTGAGATGCAGTTGCTCCAATATGTACATAGGTAGTACGATCTTACCAGTACACCAACGGATCCTACAGCATATTCGAGCTATTAATAACAACGACCAGGCATACCCCATGACTAGACACTTCCATGAATTTCATAGTGGCAAGCTGGAAGGTCTAAAATACTGTGTGGTCGATCAAGTTCAACAAAGATTACAAGGGAGCTATAGAGAGAGATACCTGAGACAGCTTGAATCATGATACATTCTCAGATTCAATAGCAAGAGTCCCTTTGGGCACAATACTGAAGAAGATCTATATGTACACCTATGAATTATGATGTATGAATTATGTTGGATGAATATGAAAGAAAAAAGAAAAAGTACCTGTGGCATGAGATGATCAGTATAATTTCCCTTTCCCTTCCTTTCTATCTTTTTAAGATTTTTAAGATCTTTTCAAGATTTTCTAAGATCTTTTTTAAGATCTTTGTAAGACTTCTTAACCATGCGCTGTTCTAAAGTCTTAACTTTTAACCATGCCGTTGTCTTTCTTTTGGAGTGATTAGTTGATAAAACTGTTGATCTTTTTGAAATATTAATTTGTAGCCACTCCATGGTAACCTTTTAATTGTATGGTCGCACTTGGGTGTGTTAGCGGAAGCCCTTTAGTTAGGGTGCAAATAGCCTTGTTAACAATTTCCGGCTTTAAGGGCACTTGCCCCTTAATATCCAGAGTGGATTAGGTTATAGTGGGTGCATCTTGGAGCACCTATAGTTATATCTTATGTAAGCTAGCTTCACATCTTACGTTCAATGTGGAACAATTAGGCGCTATTTGCACAAGGCACTCTGCACTTTCCTTGAAATTAGGCAACAGTTGCACACAAATATTAATGGTAGATGATTAGCATAGACAATATTAGAGACATAAATATTTGCTAATTAGGCACTGGGCTTAAGATTGAATAATATTGTTGTTGGCTTAATTGTTTCAAGTAATTAATTGCCCAAATAAACTTGTGATTGTATTGCAGGTTTTAAATGCTTAAATTAATAACCATGTTATAACCAATAACATTGAGATTGTTTGATAAAGTTTACTGCAGCTATAATGCTTGGAGAAAAATATATTGCACTGTCACTTTTGTTCAAAAAGAAACAAATTACTTTTCTGCAAAAATTGCACTGTCACTTTAAGATTTTCACTGGTATATATAGAGAAAAAAGTGGCGGTGACTCTAGTTTTGAAAAAGACAGCGGAGGCTGTTGAAACATGTCACCTACCTGTTTGCAGACTGAATAAACATGCATTAAAGCAACACAGAGTGTGCTGAAGTCTATATATTTGTGATATTTTTGTAATATTTTTGTAGTCGATATTCTTGTTCTTTCGAATTACTCATATGTAAAGTCGATATTTGTGTTCTCAGTATTCTGTCGTACAACTGTAAAATGTTTCTGGGATTTAGAGGCCCTGTAAGAAAACGAGCGCCCATGTACATTTGTGGGCAGCCTGGAAGTGTCTGATCTGAGAGTAGATAGGAAGATAGCGAGGACATTTAGAATTAAGGGCCTGATTATAATGGCTGTGGGACTTTCATCCGACCTCAGTCCTGTCAGAGATTGATTGATTGATTGATTTTAAAACTTATATAGCGCTTACCGTTACCCCACGGGTATCCTGGCGCTTCAGACAAAAAAAACTGAGCCACGATTGAGTAGGTCGCATCTGCCAGAGCCTAAATAGGGGCTCAAACTAGGCTTTACGTAAGAGCCAGGTTTTCAGGTTTCTGCAAAACTCTAGCAGGGCGCTAATCTGTCTAAGGCTCTGTGGAAGTCCATTCCACAGCCGAGCGCCGGCCACACTGAATGCTCTACCTCCTCGCCTGGCCCATTTGAACCCAGGCACCGTAAGTAGGGCAGCACTGGACTGACGGAGCTGCCTAGTGGGTTGATACCAGGAGAACCTTTCTTGCATAGGAACTGGCCCTAGCTCATGTACCGCTTTAAAAACCAAACACAGGGATTTAAAGTGAATACGTTCCGCCACTGGTAACCAATGCAGCTCTGTTAATGCCATTGTTGTCGAGGAACAGCGTTGCCAGCCAAGGGCAAGTTTAGCTGTTGCAGACTGGATTATTTGGAGCCAACGCAGAATCTATAGTGGGGCCCCCAAATACAAGGAATTGCAATAATCCAGCCTGCTACCTACTAGACTACTTACTACCAGTGGGCGCACCTCATTAGGTAGCAAGGGCAGTATTTTACGCAGCATGCGTATTAGGGCAAAGCAGACCTTGGCGGTCTTATTAGCCTGTGATTACATCTGGAGATCCTTGTCAATCAGCACCTCCAGATTACGTACTGTGCTTGCCGGGGTCAGTGGTTCCTCCTCTGGGGTCAGCTTAAATTCAGAGGGGAATTGTCTAGGTAGCCTACCCGAGGAACAATAGACCACCTCGGTCTTTCCTGCATTAAACTGAAGTGAATTCCTATTAAGCCAGTTGGCTGTCTTCCGCATGCATTCCTGAAACAGGTCAAGGGATACTGCATTGTCTCCTTCTAGAGAGAATGCCAGTTGTGTATTGTTCGCGTAATTGACTGTGCAGACTCCGGCAGACTTTATAATGGGGAGCAGGGGCTGCAGATAAATATTAAATAGGATTGGACTGATCGCAGAGCCCTGCGGCACCCCATGGACGACTGATGATTTACTGGCCGTGAAAGGAGCTAATGTTACCACCTGGTGGCGTCCTGCCAGGTAGGACTGTAACCATAACAATGCTCGCCCCTCACTCCCAGATTCTGCAGTCTTTCCACGGCTACGAAGGAAATGTTACTCAAGTTCCCACCACTTACTTATGAGGCCTTCACTAAGTTAGCTAGAGGGATCGCCTCCGAGTCTCCAATGGATCCGGTGCCTCCCAAAATTTGGAAGGAATTTGAGGATGAACTATTCCCCTCACTCCACCAAATTTGTAACCAATCCCTGGTGACTGGCACCGTTCCAGCTCAGTGGAAACGGGCGTTAGTTTCTCCTTTGTTAAAAAAACCCTCCCTAGACCCTGATTGTTCAAAAGACTATAGGCCCATCTCCCTGCTGCCTTTCCCTGGCATAGTTGTTGAGCGTCTAGTTAGAAACACTCTCTCCGACCATCTGGAACGTCATCTATTACTAGATGAGGACCAATTTGGTTTTCGGCCTGCCCATGGAACCGAAACAGCCCTCATCACCGCTATGGATGAGCTTCAAAGGCGTGCACACAGAAGGCAGGCAGCATTCCTTTTCCTGCTCGATATGTCTGCCGCCTTTGACACGGTGAATCATAAGATTCTACTGAGGTGGCTGTTTGAGGTGGGAGTGAGAGACACTGCGCTGCAATGGTTTCATTCATTTTTGCAGGATGGGCAGCAGGCAGTATCCATGCCACCTTTCCAGTCAGCCTTTTCCCTGGTAATGCATGGGGTTCCTCAGGGCTCAGCAATCAGCCCAATACTTTTTAACTTATACCTCAGACCTCTGATTTTACTCATCAAAAGCTTCAACATCAGGATTATCAACTACGCCGACGACACGCATATGATCCTCTCCTTGGAAGGAGAGGACTCATCTCCTGTGGAGGTCCTACACAATTGTCTGCGTGACACGTCTCGGTGGCTAAAGGACAACTCCGTTCAGTTCAACGCAGGGAAGACGGAGGTGCTCTTCAGTGCCGGAACTAGGATTTCCGAACCGTTTCCGAACAACTTTTGGCCCCCGGAAATAGGGTCCAATGTACGGCCGGTGGAATCAGTTCGCAACCTAGGGGTCATGTTAGATCATAGTCTCAGTATGGAGACGCATGTTCAAAAAACGTCTGCCTGTTGTTTTGCCATCCTTAGTTCCCTAAGGAAAGTTCTGCCCCTCTTACCTACCCATGCCCGCGCCCAAGTGGTTAGATGTACCATACTTATCAGGTTGGACTATTGTAATGCCCTCCTGCTTGGGTCCCCTGAGTTCCTGTTGGACAGGCTTCAGAGGGTCCAATCAGCAGCTGCTAAGCGGGCTCTGGGGCTTCTGAGAAGATCTCATGGACCGTCCGCCCTGGCAAAACTGCACTGGCTACCTATAAGACAGAGGATACAATTTAAGGCCCTCTGTATAGTCTTTAGGGCTCTCCATGGTACTGGCCCAGCCCCCTTACAATCTAAATTTGCCTGGTACACTCCAACCAGACAGCTTCGATCCTCTGATGCCAAACTGGTAGTCGTACCCAGATTCAGGAAAGTCAGAGCCGGAGGTAGATCCTTCGAGGTGGCAGCTGCCAGACTATGGAACACTCTCCCTGTCGAGATTAGGCACCTCACTGAACTCCTCCCGTTTAGAAGAAGGATTAAAACTTTGCTATTCCCCTGTTAGTCCGCCTGTAAGCTCTCACTCCCTGTGTTTTTACTTCCGTCTCCTCTGATCTTTCAGCGCCAGGATGCCTGCAATGGTGACAGCTACGCTTTACAAATTCTCAAAATAAATAAATAAATAGAATAAGGTGGTTCACCGTGTCGAATGAGGCCGACATATCGAGAAGCACTAACACAGTCACATTCCCATTGTCGGTACGCATCCGCAGGTTATCCAACATTATGTCGTCTCCGTCTCGTGACCAGGGCGGAAGCCAAACTGATCTTTATCAAGTAGGCGAAACACGAATGTTCCCTACTGACTGTTTTCTCCAGGATCTTCACTGGGTAGGGCAGGATAGAAATAGGCCTGAAATTAGCCGGTACTGAGGGATCCAGGGAAGGCTTTTTAATTAGTGGAGGCACCGCTGCCAGTTTCCATTCCTCTGGGACCTCTCCTTTCTCCAGGGACTGATTGCATGTCTGCCTAAGCCAGGGAAGAGTATCATGGCCAGATGACTTCCATATTCTGGAGGGCAAGGGATCATTCGTGGGCCTGAAGAGACACTGCAGAGATGGGACCGCCACTGAAGAGTGGGGCTGCCTGACTAGCTGTCGGTGGTCCAGCAACCGCCTTCAAAGTATGCACATTTTGCATATCCCTGCACTATGTGTTAGGCACCATATGGTGTCTGCCACATGGTGCAGGGATATGTATGGGGGGCCACCGTTGATGCCCCCAGAAGCCTATCCTGAGAGCAAAGGGGAAAGAGGGGCCCACCGGCGGCCCCTAAAGTCCCTTTCTGTCTGCCTTTTCATGGTGGGTTAACTGCCATGAAACGGCCGGCGGAAATAGACATTGTTTTAGGTATACGACCCCCTCCTGTTGGATCCGTGGCAGTCGGTCTCCCTGACCTCCTACCATCCACCTGCCATTGTAATGTGGTGGGTGTTCAAACAAAGTCAGATGGCCACCAAAGGAATGACTGTGGCGGTCCCACTGCCATCATAATGAGGCCCTTAGTTGGCTCTGGCCAAGTCTGAAAAAATGGCTGATAAACCAGACAAATGTCCTTGGAAATTATCTGTATGGAGATGGCTAGTCAATGTAAAGAAATTAAAAGTGAAAGAAAGGAGTGCAGTGCAAAAGCCGAACGATGCGGCAGGCAGCAGCATTTTTTATATTTTGAAGTCAATGATGGGAGAGTGTTGTGTAGCTAAATGAAGGGTATATTATTACAGGTGCAACAAAATAGATAACAGAACCTGTGCCTGACAGGAGTCTGGAGGTAGAATATGAATTAGCTTCAACAGAAGGTCAAGCTGATAAAAGCAAGCAGTTGAAAATGTGTTCATCTGGGTCATCAGAGAGAAAGCCCTTCCAAAGTAAATTTCAGACTTGGCACTTGAAAATTGGAGTGAATGCTGCACCTAAGCTTGAGAGTCACGACTGTAAGGCGTAAGGCTAAAAAGAAGGCAGTTTACTGGCCACCAGAATCTCAGTCTTGTCAGTGTTAAGCCTGAGTGAGTTGTCGCACATCCAGAATACTATTATCATAATAATAGTTCTAAAAAATCATCAGAATATCAGCTCATGCTTTGCCAGTAGATAGGCATAACTAATGCAAACTCATCTTGACAGATATTGGCTGATTGTTGCGCCTCCTGAAGAGAACTGTGCATAACCCACAGGCGGTTCTATGCAAATTATCTCTTGAGTTAGTATATCTATTGCTCATAGACTTGTTTGACACAAAGGTCTGTATGGCATACATTTGAATCGTTTCAGCTTTAAATTCAGTCATTACATTTTTATATGATTGATAAAATGGGTTCCATTAAGCTGGGTATAAATAAACACATGCTAAGTTCCAAAAGCAATTTCTTTTGCACTGCATGCTATTTTAATGTCAATTTTAGGTATAACTACATTTATAAACCTGCATAATATGTATACAGAATTTGAGAACTTTAATCACTTTCGCAGCTTATTGCATATGAAGCCTTTGGAGGGAAAGTCAGAATGTATCTTTGTTTATTTTTGAAAGGCTTATGACACTGGTAAAAATGTGCGAATATCAAGCATCAGTGATCCTCCTTCCACCCGCTACACAAGTCACAGCTAGAAAGCTATTGATTTTTCTTTAAGTTAGGAGTTTGGCATTGGTAGGTTGGTGTGGATGGACAGGCTATTCCTAAAATCCCACCTCCTACCTACAGGCTGTTCTCTGAGTAGCACACACTTAATCAGTGTGAGTGCCGCTCAATGTTTTCAGATTTTGGCGTATTACACCAGAGCACAGATGAAACAATTCGTAAGGGCAGCACCAAGGCTGTTTCTGGCATAAAAATAGTTGATGACCCAAAATGTTTCTTGTTCCAATAGCAATAGCTGCACAGTTGGCAAGGTTCCAGGCAGCATTCTCCTGCTGCTTCTGTTAATTTGTTATCAACTAACACCCCAAAAAACTACCAAAGGTGAAAAATTGACAAAGATGCCACTTAGTTTTTTAGGTTTTGTTTTTAAACATATTGTAACTCTCTGTTGTTGAACACCTATTGTGTAAAATATGAATAGTTATTGTAAAGTTAATGTGGGCTTTGGGTCAGGCCATTTGTTGGTTTTCTTGACAATCTAATTTTTAGGTCGAGCCTAGACAGAGCGCATGCATGAAGCTAGACCTGCTGTATTCAATAAAAGGACTTTGATCCCGCCTGCTGCTTACCATAGTTTCACTCCAGTGTCACTCTTCATTGATGCTTACTAACGAGATCCACAGCTAATACGTCACATCCGATCTTAGCTGAGGAGCAACGGCCAAGTAGAGTTTCCTTATGCTATAGATGTTTATGGGTTCGTTATGGGGCTACTTTTTCAATTACCTGCTCCTGTTACTCTGTGGGTGCCTGTTCCTAGTACTGTGCACCCCTTATTTTAGCACCACAGTGCCTGCTTTACAGTCCACTGCATGCATAATTATTGTCTGCATGGGCACTGCGCCTCATGTTTCAGCACAGCGCCCACTTTCATTGGTACACAGTCTAAATATTGAGTTCATATATATCGACCTACAAAAATATCGAGTTGGAAAAATAGAAGGTATAGAATATTGAGGTCAAGAATATCGTTGGACAGAATATTGACCCTAAGGTAAGTAATATCGATTTTTTTTATATCGATGTAAGTAATATTGAAGTTAGTAATATCGATAGCATATATGTCGATGTTACTAATATCGATATTTGTATTATTGTTATGTATTTTATTATGTATGTGTAATATGTCTTTGATATCGCATGGACCGAATGTCTGAGAGAGTGGACAAACATGCTGAGAGACTGGATATGTCCGAAAGACGCCTGACTGAAGTGGAAGAGGCCCAAATGGACCTAGATAAAGATCGCAAACAGATGGGGAGGCTCCTCCAGGTCATACAGGATAAATCAGAAGATTTAGAGGCCTGCTCTCGCCGCTCCAATATACGAATTATGGGCGTATCGGAAACAACGCAAGTGGGGAAAATGGAACTATTCGTAGAGAAATTTCTCATCATGCTGCTAGGAGACGATGTATTTTCGCCCATGTTTATAGTGGAAAGGGCGCATCGCTCGCTGGGACCATGGCCGCGCCCGGGCGCCCCCGAGACCAATTATCGCAAAGCTCCTGAACTATAGGGACAGGGACAACGCTCTGCGACTGGCCAGAGAAAAGGGGAAACTGCAATACGAGGGGTCATCGATCTCATTATACCCGGACTTCACGGCGAGGGTACAGGAGGAACGTCGTCACTTTGCACCATACAAACAGCAGATACGAGATCTGGGGCTGGATGCCAGGATGGAGAACAAGAACTTGCCAGCGGTTTGGAAGACCAGGAGTAGACCCCTAGATCTGCTACTACTTCCTAGCTGACTCCTGCGCTCAGCCGGGAGTGAGCCCTTGAGAAATGACAGCATAGTGTTGGATTGGGGCCCCCTGGCTTGCTGAGATTCAGACAGGGCCTACTTCCTGCGGAACTGAGAGGGCTGCGACCCGGCTGAGCCCTGGTGAGACCATTCCAAGTTAAACTATTGTTGGCCCTACTGTAAATATATTCTGAAATGGTTGGACTCAGTGAATTCTTGAGACCTTTGGTTGCGAGCGGCCAAACCGCATTGAGCCAGTAGAGGGTGGGGGGGAGATGCTGCATGGATGTTGACGGCTACCTCCTGGGAGGCGGAAGATGGCGTGCGATCTGGGGCGCGAGCGCTGAGACACGGAAGGGGTGACGGGGCTAAGAGGCTCTCAATGCTGAGATGGAGTATGCAATTGCACCCTGAACTGATTTCGGCGACCTCTGCCCTCGTGCTGTTCGAACAACTGAATCCCACCTGGGATTATTTGGGACATGGGGAAGGGAGAAGGGGGGACTTTTCTCTTATGCTAGGCCATGTTGGGGTTGGTCTGCTGTGGGTGGGGGGAGGGGGATTCATGGGACAAGGGGAACATTATTGTTTAGATGTTGATTCACGATGTACCTTTCCTCAGGGGGCACGAAGTGCTTGCTATGGCCTACCGCATGCTCATGACACAGCTGACCTTTGCATACATGACCACACTCTCATACATCGCGACACGCTCTCATGGCTGACGTAACAAGTGCACAGTCGGACGCACGGCCTGCCTCGCTCAGAGCCCTTACATCGAATGTCAGAGGGTTGAACGACTACAGAAAACTCAGAAAGGTGTTAAGCTACCTCAAATGCCATAATATTGATATAGCACTCCTGCAGGAAATGCACTTACCACTCGCGAGCAATATGCTACACAACAGAGGCCTAGAGGGACATATAGTGGCGGCTGGGTTCACCACTCATGCAAGGGGAGTTATTACATGGGTAAACCCAAAAACGAACATCCAAATACGGACACTAGGTGCGGACACTGAGGGCAGGTATGTTATAGCGTCCTGTAAGGGCCTGGGGATGGATCTGCTAGTTGTTAATACCTATGGCCCCAACTACGATTCCCCTGAATTCTTTGACACACTGGCTGGTGAAATAGGTAGGCACGGCAACCCACGCGTACTATGGGGTGGGGACTTTAATGTAACGCTTAACCCGGACATTGATAGGTCTTCGGGCCCCCACCCGAGGGCCCTCGGCAGCTGCACAATCGCTCACAGCAAAGTTGATAATGTTAGATATGGATGACGTGTGGAGGACTAGAAATGCAGGGCGGGGCAGCTTCACACACTACTCTGCCTATCACGAAATACACACGAGAATTGACTACTGGTTTGCCACTGCGGGGATCAATCGAACTATCAAGCAATGCAAAGTACTTCCGCGCACACTCTCGGACCACTCCCCCGTCCTGATAGATATAGAATTCCCTGCGAAAAGGTTCGCCCCATTCACATGGCGCTTCCCGCCTTACTCGCTCCTCGACCTGATTTTTCACGGGGAACTAGCTGAGTCGATTGAAGTGTTCTTTGAAAAGAATGTGGGCTCCGTAGCGGACTTCCAGACGATCTGGGAAGCCTTTAAGGTCTATTTATGGGCTATAGCGATGTCTAAGCACTCTAGTGTCTTGAAGGCGATAAGGACTAAACCAGCTGAGCTGGAACACCGGCTGCAAGCACTTGAGGAACAAAGACGTTCTAGACCAGACGAAGCCGCTGAGTAGGAGATTAAGCGCCTTCTGGTGGAATACCACAAGGCAGCAGACAGGGAGGTTCAGCACCTGGGCAAATATGCCAGAGCCCGAACATACGGCGAGGGGGAGCGGCCAGGCTTAGTATTAGCTAATATCATCAAGGGCCGAAGGGGAAAGGCGCTAGTCTCAGAGCTGAGAAATGCAGATGGAGACAGAGTGACAGATGAGGCGGAAATGGCCCGGTCTTTAGAGACTACTACTCAGTGCTTTACTCCTCCAAGGGAGGCGCCATGTTGGCTGAAATACTAGACTATCTGGAACATATAAAGCTTCTGTTCCTTCCAAATTCTGAAAGGGAATTCCTCATGTGCCCTATACAGTTGGACGAAATCAGAGATGCCCTGGCCACAATGCGATCAGGCAGCCCGCCAGGTATCGACAGACTATCAGTCGACTTTTACAAAACCTTTCAAGAACAACTACTGCCGCACATACATACACTTTTGGAAGACATCTGTGTCCAGGGCAGGATGCCTAGCTCTATGAGGGAGGCTATGATTGTCACTATTCTAAAACCAGGTAAACCACATGACGACTGTGGATCATACCGTTCACTATCGCTGCTAAACGTTGACACCAAATTGTTTGCGAAAGTCCTGGCAACTAGGCTGGCGCTGCTATTCCCTGAATTAGTGGCCCCAGAACAAGAGGGGTTCATACCATCCAGAAATCTGACATACAATATCAGGACAGTTTTAGGAACCATCCAACATGTCAAGCAGGACGTACCGGCGGTGGCGCTTTTCCTAGATATGGAAAAGTCGTTCGACTCCGTGGAATGGCCGTTCCTCCTACAGGTGCTGCGACGTATGGGACTTGGCGAACCCTTCATACCAATGGTGGGCGCTCTTTACGAGGGACCTGCGGCCAGGGTGAGTGTGGGCAACGCGATCTCCCACCCCCTTTACATAGGCAGGGGTACCCATCAGGGATGCCCATTATCTCCCCTGCTATATGCACTAGCAGCAGAGCCCCTGGCCTGTGCGCTAAGAGAATACCATAGCCACGAAGGTATACGTTTCCCCACGTACAAAATAGTGGTGTCCATGTATGCGGATGATACGCTATTATACGCACTTGACCCCGCTACAACACTCCCCCCACTTCTGAGAGAGGTGGTACGATTTGGAGCGCTATCAGGCCTCAAAGTTAACTGGGCAAAATCGGTGGTGCTGTCCCTGACTCTGGTGACCAAACAGGTGGAGACGGAGTTCCCTATCCAGTGGACTGAAGAACCGATCAGATACTTGGGGATTCAGATCCACACATACCCGGACCTGATCATCAGCCAGAACTACGGTAGAGCAGTCAGTAGGCTGGAGGACGATATAGAGAGCTAGAGTAAATTGCCTCTTACACTAATGGGCTGTATAGCCATTATGAAGATGGTAGTGCTTCTGAGGTTCTTGTTCCTTTTCAACGCTCTGCCAATAGTGCTCACCAAGACCTTCTTTCAACGCCTGACGAGCCTCATGATAAACCTGGCGTGGGTGGGAAAACAGCCGAGAATCAAATGGACAACGCTCACCCTACCATACAGCATGGGGGGCTTAGCAGCTCCGGACCTTGAACTGTACTACAGGGCGGCCCAGGCATCCCACCTCCATACCTGGATCCATGGTGACAGACTGATCCCGCATGTCTGAATGGAGCGTCTATTTGCGCATCCGCTGCCACTCCCGGCAACGATCGGCAAGCTGCAGGATCGTCGAACGGGAGTTCTGGATTCCATCTCCTCTACCAACCACGATTGGCATTCTCTCCTGCTTTGTCAGGGAAGGGCAACACTATATTCGCTGGAGATGCCGATGGAATGGATGCTTTGGCTCCCTCCCATGACTGAAAGGGCTGTCATAAAGGAACTAGCGAAACTGGGACTATGTATAGCGGGCGACCTATTTCGCGACGGTGTAGTCAAAACTTGGGAACAGGTGCGAGGGGATGGAAGTGACCCTCCGCTGCTCCAACGCTTTCACTTTCATAGAACCCGAAGTGCCCTCATGGAGATTCTGGGCCCGGACATGGCGGAGCCCCCGGATGTCCCTGAGTTGTCATATGTTATTAAGCGCAAGGAGCCCAAGAAGCTCCTAACAAACATTTACAGAGTGGCCAGGTCACACGGTGAACACCAACTCATGAAAGCCAGATTGGCCTGGCAAAGTGACCTAGACGTCACGCTGGATGATGCGATATGGCACTATTGCTGTGAGAACACGAAGCCAATCTCCCTTAATGGGAAGCATCGGCTAATACACTACAAATTCCTGCAAAGGGTGTACTACACCCCGGAGAGGCTCCACAGATATGGTCGACGGCCAGAGACGAACTGCGAACATTGCCATGCGGCTGACGCCGGCTTCCTGCATCTAGCGTGGGCCTGCCCGGGTGTACAGGCATTATGGCGCGCAGTCTTTGTGGAAATGAGCAAAATACTGGAGGTGGATTTGGACATGGATCCAGGCATTGGACTCATTGGCAACTCCAGGGGGCTCCCGGTCGCGATCCGCAGGCTCACAGACATGGGGATGCTAATGGCCAAGAGAGTGGTAGCCCAGTGCTGGATGAGAGGTCCTTTACCAACTAAGACTAGATAGGCACGGGATATGCTGTACTGTAGCACACAGACAGAGACGTACAGCGAATTACCACCCTCAAAAAGCAGCCCGAAAAACTTCTGGGCCCTATACCAGACTTACCTACAGGGACAGCAGATTGAGACTACAAGCACCACAGATAATGAATCTCAGGGATAGGAGGTACATGACAAAATAGACACTATAATGTGTTTGCTAGATGGAGTGTTGTGACGGGAGTGGAGGTGGGAATGCCTCTATTGGGATGGCAGTTAGGGGGTACAAACTGAGTGAGGGGCGGGCAGCGGGATGACACCATTAGGAACATAATACACACACAGCCGGGTTGAGATTCTACCTCAGGCACAGACAGATAGACAGGCCGAACGCAGTAGAGATACGATCCCTTAGGTGTACCACATGAGTAGGTGAGGGTGGTCGGGAGTCAGGTTAGGCTAACACAACTTTGGACACATCGGAATAGCATAATAAGTCCTTCTGAGGCAAGGGGTGGGAGGGGGTGGAATATTGATTGCACTGATGGGTTGACGTCAGTTTGTTTTGACACGAGCTTTCAGGCCTTGTTGCTAGACTGATATGATAAGTAACGGGGGTAATGAGAAATACAGAGGGTGAAAAGCTAGAAAATGCACAGGAAAAGAGGCAACTGGCAATACTTGGAAATACATTTGGAAAACGCCGCTGGACCCCCGGGTTGTCGGCCGACGGGCTGTGTAATATAAGAGATAAGACCTGCCTGATATGCTTATGACGCGGCCGGCCCGTGAGGTTGTAGGCATGAAGCCGTGTCAATTGAGTTTTGTGCAATAAAAAAAAATATATGTTTTTTTTAAGTATTTTAATTGTTTTAAATTATATGTGTACTATTTTTATATATTAATAATGCTATTTTTAAGTAAATTTTATGTTTTAGTACCGGAGCGGGTTGTGGGTTTATAGGGGAATAGGGTGGGAAGTAATTGAAATATACTAAATTAATTAATAATTTCTAGAAATTATGAATACATTTTAATTATTTTTTGTTTTTATTTCTGTAGCGGGTTGTGGGTTTATAAGGGAATTGGGTGGTAAGTAATTTAATTGTAATTAATTAATGATTTATATTTATTTATTGGTATGGAGAATTATTTAATTCATAATTAGTTATTAATTGGCAATTAATTATTTTAATTGATATTTAATTTTTTTAATTGTTAATTAATGTTATTAATTGTTAATTATTTTTTGTTGTTGTTTTTTTTAATTTTTAAAACCTTTATTTGAAAAAGTGCACACAGCTATTCAGCCTAACATCCCGGAGGCAAGGCAGCATCGTGAAGCAGGAGTGCAATAGTGCAAGAACATTTGACACAGTATCATGAAGGTTGTTTTTATATTTTATGATAAAAGGAACAATAGAACAAAGAAAGAGGAAGACGCCGAAGGCGTCGAAGAGTGGCAATGGTGCAGGGAAAGCCTTAGAAGTGCCAGAGCGGGGCAGGGAACAGCTTACACTGTAGCACAAATACAGAAGAGTAGAGCAGGATAGAGGGGGGGAGAAGGAAGAAACAGGATTCAGCAGTATGTCAGAAAACAGTTGGTGTCACAGGTTATGGCGACAGATGTTCCTCCAAAGAGACAGGTTCAGGGGGCAAGCAAATCTCTCCCCTGTAAGCATTCCAGGCCCCCCACACTTTTGACCACTTTCTGGGCTTACCCCTGGCGACATAGACTGTCTTTTCCCTAAACATACACCAATCCATGTTGGCTTTCCATTGTACCACCAGGGGAGCCGTCACTGCCCCCCATTTCTGTGCAATATCGCTTTTAGCCACCATGTTGCCAAGGGTCACCCACTGCGTCTGAGCCACATTGTGATCGGACGGCTCCCAGATGTTAAGGAGGCATCTCCTAGCCTCCGCAGCCGCCACTACCCCAGTCACCTCGTCCATAATCCGATGCACCCGTGTCCAGTAGGAAGCTATGACGGGGCACTCCAAGAGAATGTGCAGAAAAGTAGCAGAAGCGCCACAGCCACGGCGACAGAGCCCATCGGTCGAGTAGCCCATATGTACAAGCCGGGGGCCAGTCACGTACACTCTGTGTAAGATCTTAAACTGCACCAGCCGAAGACGAGAGGAAATGGCGACCTCCTTAGGGGAGGACACAGCACTCTGTCAGTCCTCATCGTCGATCTCCAGGCCATCACGCACCCTTTGCTCCCGCACACCGAGGAGGAGGTCAGTGCGAACATTAATCAGTTTCTTATACGACAGTGAGATGGCACTGTCGGGCATATGGCCGTCCAACACTCTGTCCTCCAGTGGGGAGCTCTCTGGGATCGCCCCCTCTGCCGGCTTAGCAGAAAGCAGCGCGTGTCGCAGCTGGGCGTACCGGAAGAACTCCGTACCGCCCAGCTGGTGCTCAGCCTGTAGCTGGGAGAAGGTCTTAATCTCGCCCTTAGAGAGCATATCGTTCAACCTGGAAATTCCTATGAGGTCCCATTTATCAAAGCCCTTGGTGTGCCATAACCTGCCCAGAATGTCGGAGTCGAACTAAGGGGTTAATCTAGTCAGCCTGCCCTGCCAGCCCTGCGCCTTGGTGATCGTACGCCAGATGTGGATCGCAGTTCTCGTTGGACCCGACATCCGCCCGTCCAGAGACCTCGAATACAGTGCTCTGTAGTAGTTGCCGCCACCCAAAAGCCACCTGTCCATGGCGTATCCTGGGTTGTTTCCCGGGCCGTAGAAACCATGATTGACAACAAACATCTGTTATTCAGCGCCAAGATACCTGTAGTGGTGAACGTGCGCTTTACAAATACACATGTTATGTTGTTGTTTATAGCCGCCAACTGGGAGGCCCAGTAATATCTGCGCACATCCGGCAGTGCAATACCCCCGTCGTACCACGGAAGCGTGAGCTTCGTGATGGCGACGCGGGGGCGTCCCAGAGCAAGGCACGTTGAAGGCTCTCAATCTCTCGAAATCTCTCGATCTCTCGAAAATAGCGAGCGGGAACCGGATCCTGCGTGTTCTGAGTTAATTATTTTTTTTTGTTGATAATTACTTTTTTAATTAGTAAATTATTTTGTTAATTGGCAATGAATATTTTTAATTGGTAATTATTCATATTAATTGGAAATTATTTTGAATTAATTGGTAATCAATGTTTCATAAAAAGTATTATTTGGTATGAAAAATAATGTTATTATTTAATAATTTGTCATTGTGAATTAATTTTAAATAATATTTTTTGGAACGAAAAATATTTTATTGTTTAATATTTATTATTTGGTGACTAATATTTATTAAATAATATTTATTGGTATTTATTGTTAATTTATTGTTAAGTAATTATTCAATTGTAATTGCCTTTAATAATTATTAATTGTTTGTAAATGATGTAGATTTATGTAAAATTCAATTATTCATTATTTTAAATATACTTTTTTTATCAGTATGTTATATTTAAATTCTATGCTATCCAACGTTTTCCTTTCTGTTTCACTCCCTGGAGTTGGACTAGTAATTTTTACCTGTACGCTTTCCAATGCTTTCCCTACTGTTGCACCCTCTGGAGTTGGAATAGTAATGTTTACCACTACGCTATCCAAAGATTTCCCTACTGTTTCCCCCTCTGGAGTTGGAATAGTAATTTTTACCCATACGCTATCCAACGCTTTCCCTACTGTTGCACCCTCTGGATTTGGAATAGTAATTTTTACCCCTACGCTATCCAACACTTTCTCTACTGTTGCACCCTCTGGAGTTGGAATAGTAATTTTTACCCATACGCTTTCCAACGCTTTCCCTACTGTTACACCATCTGGAGTTGGAATAGTAATTGTTACCCCTATGCTATCCAACACTTTCCCTACTGTTGCACTCTTTGGAGTGGGAATAGTAATTTTTACCCCTACGCTATCCAACACTTTCCCTACTGTTGCACTCACTGGAGTGGGAATAGTAATTTTTACCCATATGCTATCCAACTCTTTCCCTACTGTTGCACTCTTTGGAGTGGGAATAGTAATTTTTACCTCTACGCTATCCAACTCTTTCTCTACTGTTGCACTCTCTGGAGTGGCAATAGTAATTTTTACCCCTACTCTATCCAACACTTTCCCTATTGTTTCACTCTCTGGAGTTAGAATAGTAATTTTTACCCACCCGCTATCCAACGCTTTCCCTACTGTTGCACTCATTGGAGTGGGAATAGTAAGTTTTACCCACCCACTATCCAACACTTTCCTTACTGTTGCACTCTCTGGAGTGGGAATAGTAATTTTTACCCTTACGCTGTCCAACACTTTCCCCACTTTTGTACTCTTTGGATTGGGAAAAGTAATTTGTACCCCTACATTATCCAACTCTTTCTCTACTGTTGCACTCTCTGGAGTGGGAATAGTAATGTTTACCCACCCTCTATCCAATGCTTTCCCTACTGTTGCACTCTCTGGAGTGGGAATAGTAATTTGTACCCCTATGCTGTCCAACCCTTTACCTACTGTTGCACTCTCTGGAGTGTGAATAGTAATTTTTACCCCCACTCTATTTAACTCATTCCCTAACTGTTGCATTTTCTGGAGTGGGAATAGTAATTTTACGTCCTACGCTATCCAATGTTTTCATTATTGTATTTTTTTGGGACTTTAAAAAGTAGTTTTATTTATTTTTCTATTTAATACTTTTTGTATTATTTTAAATAATGTAGTATTAATTTAATTTTAAAAATATTGAAAGTATATATATTTTTCTAATTTATTAAATATAATTATTTAATGTTTTATGTTATTATTTTATGTGTGTAGATGTATTTGTAATTTATAGTATTTTTACATAATTTATAAGTAATTACAATAATTATTAAATGTTATTATTAAGTAAAAATATATTATATATTTTTTGCATATGTTTAATTAATGTATAATTATATATGTATTATTTATTAATTGTAAACATTATTAAATATTTTGAACTATGTTAATTTTATTTTTAAGTATTATTTACTTTATTATACACATTATTATTAACAGATAAATAACTATATTTTTAATACCAATATTTTTAACATCTATATTTATATTTCGATAATTTTGTACTTACCATGTTGTAGATAGGATGTCGATATACTTGCCTTCAATATTCCAGCGTCGATGTTTCTGTAGGTCGATTTTCTGTCTTTCGATATTCTGTCATAGATCCCTTTCTTGGTGCTGCATCTGCATATGATGGCGCTGGTCCTGTGAACCTCTAACTCCCTCCCCTCAGTGCCGTGTTGGGTGTGTAAACTTTCTAAATGGAGGGAGTACCCACAGCCTAATTAGCGGCTGAGACTGTGGTATATTGATTTTCTGGAGGCAGGTTAGCTAGGCCATGCCGTTTTTAGTGTGTGCAAGCATGGCTTTAATTTTTCGTGTGTGTGTAAAATTTCTGGATTCGGCCCCACCCATCCACTGTTACATTTGAGCAGATATATATGCTGTAGTTCAAGTTCAAGTTCAGAGATTTGTATAGCGCACTACTCACCCAGAGGGTCTCAAGGCGCTTGAGGGAGGGGGGGGGTGCTTTACTTATCGAATATCCAAGTTTTTAGTTGCTTTCTGAAGGCGAGTTGGTTCTGTCTAAGGCGGAGGTGGGTGGGGAGAGAATTCCAGGTTTTGGCCGCTAAGTAGGAGAAGGATCTTCCCCCCATGGTGGATTTATGGATGCGCGGAATAGCGGCGAGGGCTTGATTGGACGATCGTAGTTGGCAGGAGGGGGTGTAGAAGGACAGTCGCGTGTTGAGGCATTCGGGTCCTTGGTCGTAGAGGGCTTTGTGGGTGAGGAGGCGGAACGTTATTCTCTTGTTGACAGGGAGCCAATGGAGGTCTTTTAGGTGGTCAGAAATGTGAGCTTGCCGAGGGATGTCCAATATGAGTCTGGCTGAGGCGTTTTGGATTTGTCTGAATTTTTTCTGTAGTTTGGCTGTGGTTCCGGCCTAGAGGGTGCTTCCGTGATCCAGTCGGCTGTTGACCAGTGCGTGGGTGACCGTCTTTCTTGTTTCGGTGGGGATCCAACGGAAGATTTTTTTGAGCATGCGGAGGATGTTGAAGCAAGATGATGAGACGACGTTGGCTTGTCTGGTCATCGAGAGGTAGGAGTCCAGGATGAAGCCAAGGTTACGTGCGTGATCCGTAGGTCTGGGTGCGGTTCCCAGGGCCCGTGGCCACCAAGAGTCGTCCCAGGCAGAGGGGGATGATCCTAAGATGAGGACTTACGTTTTGTCCGAGTTTAGTTTTAGACGGCTGTTCTTCATCCATTCGGCTACGTCTTTCATCCCTTCGTGTAGGTTGGTTTTGGCGGTGTTTGGGTCTTTGGTGAGGGATAGGATCAGCTGAGTGTCGTCTGCGTAGGAGATAATGTTGAGGTTGTGTTGGCGTGCAATGGTGCGAGGGGACTCATGTATACGTTGAAGAGGGTGGGACTGAGTGATGATCATTGTGGTACGCCGCAGATGTCTTCAGTGGCCTCTGATCTAAAAGGGGGGAGGCGGACTCTTTGGGTTCTTCCAGCGAGGAACGAGATAATCCAGTCCAATGCTTTCCCTTGTATTCCAATGTTGCTGAGGCGTTGTATGAGGGTGTTATGACAGACTGTGTCGAAGGCTGCGGAGAGGTCGAGTAGGATGAGGGCAACTGTTTCTCCGTTGTCCAGTAGTGTTCGAATGTCGTCTGTTGCTGCGATGAGGGCGGTTTCGGTGCTGTTTTTGGCTTGGAAGCCGGACTGTGAGGGGTCTAGGGATTTGTTGGATTCAAGGAAGGCGGCAAGCTGATTATTGACACACCTATAGCCTGTGCTTTGGATCAATTTCCCTTTTAGTTGCTAAGCATTTCCAGTGATTATGTTATTTTAACTCCCCTCTTGTTTTCTTTCACCTTAGTTGCAAAGCATTTCCAGCGATTGCTTTGTTTTAACTCCCCTCTTGTTTTCTTTCTCCTTAGTTGCAAAGCAGTTCCAGCGATTGCTTTGTTTTGACTTCCCTCTTGTTGTCTCTCCCACCTCTGTGCCCCGTCTGTTAATTCTCCTCCTTCAGCCACCCTGTCTATGTTCATCTCCCTCCACCCGCCCTAGTGTGTGTTTCTTCTCCCACCCTCCCATACGCCTGCTCACGAGTGCAGCTGTGACAGCCCACGATCTTTGCATCAACCCCAATATCGGACTCACAAATTAATCTACCCAGTGACTGGCATCGTTATCCAGAGGAATATTTCCTTTCTACAATTTGTGTTGTTTTCTCCACTTCCTGTTCAGGTGCATTACGATTGGTCTCACATGTTTTGAGTGGCATAAACCGGCAATGCCTCTCAAGGGATCTCTTCTCCTACACGACGTTGTGCACGGTACTATCAAAATGTATTGTGTACAGTGTGCACTAGAGATTATGGGGGTAAACAACGAGTGCGAGTACTTTCTATATTTATTTAATGGCGCAGTGATGTGCACACCAACATACACGGGCAGACAACTCACTCAGTTGTGAGTGCTTGGTTTTAGTTGCGCTCACATAAAGCTGCTTCCATTTGTTTAATGGTGAGCACTGCCTCATCGTGAAGAGAACTGAATTGTGTTAAGCCCTAGTTTATTGAACTGCGCTCATACCTGAAAGTGCTTGGTTTCATAGATTTAACGTGTGAACCGCCTTATCATTGAAAAGAACCGCGCAGTGCTAAACCCTGAGTGCTTAATTTGCCCACAGCCTAATCAGCGGCTGAGGCTGGTGCCTTGATTTTCAGAAGGCATGTTTGCGTAGCCATGACATTGTCGGTGTGTGCAAGTATGACTTTAATTTGTCCTGTGTGTGTAAAATTGTTGGATTCAGCCCCAACCACCCAGTGTTACATTTGAGCAGATAAATACACTGTTCACTCCTATAGCCTGTGTTTGGGCCAACTTTCTTCTTAGTTGGAAAGCTTTTCCCATGATTGATTTGTTTTAACTCCCTTCTTGTTTTCTCTCCCATCCCTGTGCCCCTGACTGTTACTTCTCCTCCCGTAGCCACCCTGTCTGTGTTCATCTTCCTCCACCCGCCCTGGTGTCTGTTTCTTCTCCCTCCATCCCACCATCCCATCCAGCCATTCCCATTTCTTCTCCACACACCCAGCCCGTGCCTATTTTATCTGTGCCCTTCCATGAGATTGATTTTTTTCAACAGTGAACAATGCAACTTTCATTGAAGTCCTGTTTGTTACCATTGGTGTGGTCCTCCTCACGGACTAGAAGTCACATGGAGGTGGCTGTGTGACCACACGCTGGAATGCTGGCACCCCCTACAGCCCCTGGACTTAGTTCATACTCTGGTCTTCTGTGCTCGGCCTGTGATTCCCTGCTCATCTGACCTAATCAGACCACATATGGGCATCGAAACTGCCCCTACCCCTAAACCTATTGCCCATCATTGGAAGGGCTTTTCAGTTCAGTGTATGAGTCTGGCTAGGCTTTATATTCATTCTTGTGTTGTAATTCAACTTGTATAGCCTTTAACTTACACAACGAGGCATTGATGCGCCTATTTTGTGAATGAGGAATTCTGCATCAAAACCCCATCTGGTACATGTGTATTAAAATCACCTTCATGGTTCTTGCTATGGATCTTTCAGTCTGCTAACTGTCTATTGAAAGCAGACACCTAAAATTGCAACCGAAGACTTGCACTTGAGACCACTGCCTATAAATTCACATTTTGTTCCTGTTTTCCTTTGCTTTTCGCACTATGCTTATGCTCATTTTTTATGCACGCTAGATATCATGTGTGCTTGTTTCATGAAGCGTTCAAGCTTTTAAAAGTTCTGCAAGTCAGCGCTCTGCACAATAAACATCATATTGTTAATGGGGTAGTGTCTTTTCGTCATGCTGCATGCAGCAAACACAAGTTAAGGGCGAAAGGCCCCCCCCAGGAATAGGAAGCACAGGTTCCTCTCGCATTGTGGGGGCTGTCTGAGAATCCATCACGCCCTGTCCTAATGCATTGACACTGGCCTACCTCAATGTCTGGTGGGTTGAGGTTTTCCCTTAAAACATCTGTCAGTTTCTGAGATGCTTATTTGGTTTTCTTGCGGCCCCCTAAATTCAGAAAGCAACTCGGAATGCAGTTTGGCAAATGCCTTCTGCATCATTCAGAATACCTTATAAGCCTCCCTTACACACCATACATTGCCACATCATACCACAAAATTTAACAGCACACTACATAATTCAAATCAAAACATGCCACTCCACAACACAAAATACCATTCCACATAATTAACTCCATAACACATGTTGGACAGGCCACATGAAGGGCCACTCTCCCCCGGCCCGACCAGGCCCGAGCCCGGTCACGCAGGTACCACACACCACCATTACACGTCCTCCGTCCCCTCAGGGACCCCTACCCTCGAACATGTCGACCTCGTGGGCCTGATCCACTGCCGGCCTGCGCGCCCATCCTGGGCGCCATCTTGGACACTCCACCACGAGGCCGCCTGGCCCCCGATCGACCTCAACCCTGGGCCTGGCCAGGCCTCAGACATCCCGGCACCACCATCCACCCAGGAGGTGAGCGGGCTACTTGGCAAGTCAATGGGGGAAAGAGGTGTCGATGGCTCTCCCCCGCCAGGTGCCGCTCGCCCATCGCCTCCCCGGGCGCTGGCTCCACCCCCCTGCTGGGTGTCTGGACTCCCTCATCCCGGACCTCCCGACCTCCAAGTGCGAGGGTCCGGACATCAAAGAACACCAGCCCTATAACTGGGGCAGCTCCAGAGCAGGAAGGCAGTTGTATCTTGGAGTCGAGAGACGCAGAGAAGAACTCATCCTTGACGGACTACTGGCGCTGCCATAGCTCTGTCTCGTGCACCATCGTCTTGCCTGCTGGCGCTGCCGCAACCTTCGTAACCTTCATATCCTTCATCGTCGTCGGGACCTGCTGGCGTGGCCGCGGACCGTTTGTAACCATCATCTTCATCGGGACCTGCTGGCTCCGCCGCGGACCGTCGTTTCCTTCGTCCATCTCGGGACCTGCTGGCTCCGCCGCGGCCCGATCATCTAGAACGCTGAGCTCGAGGATTGAGAGCTAGTTTCATCTTTTGGTAACAAGACTGTCCCGCTACCCCTTTTCCCAAGCCAGAGACCAGAACCGAGGGGACCCCTGAGTCCAGACCTCCTTGTACCATTCCATCGTAACTTAAAGAATTGCCTATAAAGTCTCGTTGAACTTTAACCTTGTGTGGTGTCCGTCTGTGGGGGGGAAGTTACTTGTCTGTACGATCGCTGGAGACGGCTCTCCCCGGAGACCTCTCCCCTTATCCTCGGCCGACCCTCCCGGTCCGTCTAACATTGGTGGCCAGCGGCGCGATCCGAATCACCGCATAACCGTACAGAGAGTAGCTCACCCCACGGCGAATCACGATGTCAACTAAAGAAAGCGGATCAACGGAGAAATTCCAGATGGAGAAATTGGACGAGTACAGCCATCGTGAACTAAAGCAGTTCTGCATCGAACTAGGTATCGCTACCACCGGTCTCAGTACCAAAGACGATTTTAAGCAGGCCCTAGAATCTTGGGCAGAAACCGGGGCTGCCGGAACCCCCTCCGGGTCCTCCACGCCAACAGACTGAAACCCCACTTTGTGCGTTCAGAACTCAGCCTCCTGATGGCCACAGACAATGGGGCTGAAGAGGACTCCGAGCCCCTCCCTGACCTCCTACGGACTCAGGAGAAAGACGGCTCCGTGGATGGGGTCCGACTCTCGGAGGCCCTCACCCGAGAGCAACGCCAGGAGTGTCGAGTCCTCCTGTCACAGTTCGCCAGCCTGTTCTCCCTCGCCCCAGGTGTCACTTCCTGGTGTGCGCACGATGTGGACACGGGGGACAGCCCCCCTATCCGCCACCGGGCCTACCGCGTGCCAGATCGGGTACGGGCCTGCATCCAGGAAGAGGTAGCAAAAATGCTCACGCTCGGGGTCATCGAGCCCTCAGATAGCCCCTGGGCCAGTCCTGTAGTACTGGTCCCCAAAGCAGCCGCCCCTGGCACCACGCCGGAACTCCGGTTCTGCGTCGACTACCGGGGCTTAAATGCGGTCACCAGAACAGAGGCACATCCCATCCCCCGGGCAGATGAACTAATCGACCGCATGGGAGCTGCCCGCTACCTCAGTATTTTCGACCTGACGGCGGGCTACTGGCAAATCGGCCTCACACCCCGGGCCCAAGAACGTTCTGCCTTTTCCACCCCCGATGGCCATTACCATTTCAAGGTCATGCCCTTTGGCATGAAGAATGCCCCAGCAACCTTTCAGCGGCTCGTCAATCAGGTCCTGGCGGGGCTCGAAGGGTTCAGCGCCGCCTACCTAGACGACATCGCTGTATACAGCCACCATTGGACCGAGCACCTCCACCACCTCCGAGCAGTGCTACAAGCCCTTCAGCGAGCGGGCCTCACGATCAAGGCCAGCAAATGTCAAATTGGTCAAGGGTCTGTAACCTACCTCGGACACCAGGTGGGAAGCGGCCTGGTGGCCCCTCTGCAGCTCAAAATTGCCGCCATCCAGTCCTGGCAGCCCCCCATCACCCAGACCGAGGTACGAGCCTTCCTGGGCCTCACGGGCTACTACCGAAGGTTCGTGAAAGACTATGGTACTATAGTGGGTCCCCTCACGGAACTCACGTCAAAAAATCAACCCAAGAAAGTCAACTGGACCCCAGAGTGTCAAACAGCATTCGAACAATTGAAAGCCGCCATGTGTTCCGCCCCTGTGCTCCAGGCCCCCGACTACAGCCGGGAGTTCGTCGTCCAGACGGATGCCTCCGACCATGGCATTGGGGCAGTCCTGTCTCAAGTGAACACCGAAGGCCTTGATCAGCCAGTGGCCTTCATCAGCAGGCGACTCCTACCACGAGAACAACGCTGGAGCACCATCGAGAGGGAGGCCTTCGCCGTGGTATGGGCCCTCAAGAAACTCCGGCCCTACCTCTTTGGCACACACTTTCGGGTGCAGACCGACCACCGACCCCTGCAGTGGCTGATGCAGATGCGGGGAGAAAACCCGAAGTTACTACGTTGGTCCATCTCCCTCCAAGGGATGGACTTCACAGTTGAACATCGGCCTGGGCCAGATCACGCCAACGCGGATGGCCTGTCCCGGTTCTTCCGCCTCGACGAGGAGAGTCCCCAAGAGGATGGGTAACTCTCCCCGCCTTCAGCTGGGGGGGACGCATGTTGGACAGGCCACATGAAGGGCCACTCTCCCCCGGCCCGACCAGGCCCGAGCCCGGTCACGCAGGTACCACACACCACCATTACACGTCCTCCGTCCCCTCAGGGACCCCTACCCTCGAACATGTCGACCTCGTGGGCCTGATCCACTGCCGGCCTGCGCGCCCATCCTGGGCGCCATCTTGGACACTCCACCACGAGGCCGCCTGGCCCCCGATCGACCTCAACCCTGGGCCTGGCCAGGCCTCAGACATCCCGGCACCACCATCCACCCAGGAGGTGAGCGGGCTACTTGGCAAGTCAATGGGGGAAAGAGGTGTCGATGGCTCTCCCCCGCCAGGTGCCGCTCGCCCATCGCCTCCCCGGGCGCTGGCTCCACCCCCCTGCTGGGTGTCTGGACTCCCTCATCCCGGACCTCCCGACCTCCAAGTGCGAGGGTCCGGACATCAAAGAACACCAGCCCTATAACTGGGGCAGCTCCAGAGCAGGAAGGCAGTTGTATCTTGGAGTCGAGAGACGCAGAGAAGAACTCATCCTTGACGGACTACTGGCGCTGCCATAGCTCTGTCTCGTGCACCATCGTCTTGCCTGCTGGCGCCGCCGCAACCTTCGTAACCTTCATATCCTTCATCGTCGTCGGGACCTGCTGGCGTGGCCGCGGACCGTTTGTAACCATCATCTTCATCGGGACCTGCTGGCTCCGCCGCGGACCGTCGTTTCCTTCGTCCATCTCGGGACCTGCTGGCTCCGCCGCGGCCCGATCATCTAGAACGCTGAGCTCGAGGATTGAGAGCTAGTTTCATCTTTTGGTAACAAGACTGTCCCGCTACCCCTTTTCCCAAGCCAGAGACCAGAACCGAGGGGACCCTTGAGTCCAGACCTCCTTGTACCATTCCATCGTAACTTAAAGAATTGCCTATAAAGTCTCGTTGAACTTTAACCTTGTGTGGTGTCCGTCTGTGGGGGGGAAGTTACTTGTCTGTACGATCGCTGGAGACGGCTCTCCCCGGAGACCTCTCCCCTTATCCTCGGCCGACCCTCCCGGTCCGTCTAACAACACACAATCACACTCTACATAATTTCAACAACAGTTAATACCATTTAATTACTATCCACATAATTCAGAAACACACCATACCACATATCCCCACTACACATCTCCATACCATACAATTCCACAAAACACAATTCCAATACAACCCATCTCTACTTCGCACTTTCACCAAGCCTATCGTCTCTCCCCAACATGCACACTGCCACTCTCAACTCTCCCTCACATTCCCACTAACCCCTGTCGTCTCGCAATTACACTGACCCCTTTCAATCCTCCTTCACACTCCCTGTCTCCTCTTTATACTGCCTGCTCACACATCCTACCTTCCTGTATCTCCTTGCACTGTGCAGTAGTCCACCTCTCGCCTCCCCCCTCTGGTTGTCCCTCCGACTCGTCCCTCTCTCTCTCACAAAGTGTTGGTATATTGTCTTGGTAATAGGTCATAAAAGTGTCAGTAAAATGTTCTGGTAATTTCTAATGGTGTATCAGTATATGGGTTTTTGTTGCAGGAATATGTCGTATTTTTGTAGTGTGTCCCTGGTCAGCGGTAAGGTCGTGATTGGTAAGCATAGTCTTCGGTCCTTAGTGGCCAGCACCATGTAACTCCAGGGGCAGTGACAGCCAGTCGGTAGGCTGTCTGGGTGCGGGGGCCAGGGGAGTCACTCTTTCCAGTAGGCCTGTGGCCAACCTCACACGCGCATGTGCATCAGGGTGCAAGTATGCAGAATTGCACCGCAGTTATGGAGTTTAAGGCTCAGGGCGTGGGGGGGCCCGGGGGAAGTATCCCCCTGATAAGCTGTACCTCCTATGCACGCTTACTCCGGTGGAGTATTGGTAGTTTACCGGGATCTGGGGCTGCCAGTTATTGACCTTGCAGTAGGCTCTAGAGGTGACACGCAGAAAGTAAAGTATATACATTTTTAGATTATGGTAGGAGTGGATTTGTATTAGAGCATGTTAAGGTTAGCCAAATACCATCCTATATCTATCAATGTATCTGGACTTTCTGCGTAGTTGTACATAATGTAAATAATAATCAATGTTTTTAATTTATGTAATAAATACAGCCGGGGGGTCACTCTCCCTAATCCAAAAGAGTGTGGTTTGAAATGCTTGCCTTGGGAGAGGGTGGGAGAACACATCCATCCAAGGGCGGACTTGGGTATTAATGGTGAATGGGGACTTAGCTAGTACCAGGCCATATGTAATTTACAATGCCAATAGCTCTAACTTTCTCAAATGCAGGACCTATTGCATTGCAAATTCTTATTTCTATTCTTATTCAGTGGCTTTCCTCCTTCCATTGCGTGTATTTGTCACTCGCATGACGTGTAACTTCTTTAGCATACTTCTGAATCAATGACTGATACCCTTCCATGGCTCACATCAGGGAACAACTTTTTATTTTCTATTTTTTTTCTCAACTACTTTGCTGAAGTCATGAGTTTTGAGGCTCTCATCTCCATGTGTTTCTGGACCACTTCACATGTCCACTCCTCACATGTTCTGCTGCCTCCCAGCTCACCATAAAAGAACAGCAGCCCATATATCTTTTTTAAAGATTTGCACAGAGCGGACTTTAATAGGTTGTTTTTGTTTCATCTCCTGGGTTCCACATGTTTTAAAGAAATTCCAAGTCTGGGCACACAAACGCAGTATTTTTGTTGCGGGGGAGGGGGTGGATGCTGCAAATCTGCTCAGAGACTGCTAGGCAATGGCCGGAACATTTGATGTATTTCAGAGTCGTGTGGAAAGTAATTAACAAGCATTCGCCTCTAAATTCTCACACTCCTTGTGCTTTAAAAATTCTGGGCCATATTATCAAGAAATGGCGATACATTATTGCCGCTTTTATTGGCAGGAAAATGCCGCTAAAGCGGCGATAATGGGCTTGATAATATGCCCTTGTGAATTCCCATAGAAGCCCAGGTTAACACCAGAACCTGGGCTGCTATGGGAATTCACAAGGGCATATTGTCGAGCCCATTATTGCCGCTTTAGCGGCAGTTTCCTGCCGATAAAAGCGGTGGTAATGTATCACCCTTTCTTGACAATATGGCCCTTTGTTCGGAGTTTCTTGAGCAAATTGTTTCTATTTTATTCTTTTAGACGAAAAGTCGTCCGTCCATTAATGGTTTAAAGGAAGTATACAAGGCTGATTCCTATGATCCACATTTCATTATTTGGTTGATTGCCTCTTCTAAGACCACAGAAAGAGAAGTAGATGACATTTGGGGTACAATAAATGCCTTAATACTTTTGGTCCTTGTTAAAAATTTCTGTGCACTGCGACTATTTTTTCCAGGTGGACTTATGGTTTTGAAGGATGTACGTTTAAAGGCAAAACACATTTATATAACTATTTTCTGAGTGCCTCCAAAATTTGTAGCACTGAAAAAGCAATCATGGACATTTATTGTTCCATTAAGGACCGGTGTCCAATAGTTTTCACAGCTTTCAGCGGGCAAAATGATTGTAGGTTTGCAGTGAGACTATGTCGTCAGCATACTAAAAAATACAAACGCTAGATCTGTGGTATGAAGAAAAAAGGTCTTAGTAATTTACAGTCCATACAGCACAACTATGACATTCACTCTTATTTAAGCCATAGAATTTCCTAATACAAGCGTTAAAATAGATATCAGATTCAGGAGTATGATGTCTTGACATGAATGCAAGACCTCTGCTAATGCCCTAAAAAGGTATCGACCACACTCTGAACACATTCAGGGTGACAGTGACAAATAATGCCGTTTGAAATGCAGAAGTGGCTCTTTCAGCAATATCTGTTTACTAGGAGGTTGCATTCGCTCAAACGAAGCAAGAAAAGATCAGGAAGAAAAACAAAAGATCGAAATGGAATATTGAGAATTTCGGACTGGCATGACCGGCCGAAATTCAGTCAAGGGCAATTTGTATTTGTTGCCCCTCTAACAATAAACAGTAGGTAATATCCATCAGGCTGCTTTAACAAAAGGGCAAGGGATTACTCGCCTTGGAGGCAGAAGGCAGCTTTGACACATCAGGGTGCTGGGAGCAATATTTTTTTAATGCTGATGTATTTGCTCGTATTTGGGCGTACTGCCCTGTGGCCTAGGGAGAAGCTGACACAGCTCCATAAACCTAAGAGGCAGGGTGGACCAAGGGAGAGCAACACCGTGAGACCCTCCCCAATCAGACAGGCCCGGCTCCAGGAACTTTCGTCTGGATGGGCCAAGGGTGCATTCGGGTGGGCCACGGTAGGACCGATTTAAATTGCTTCTGTCGGTAGATTACAAGCCCCAGATTACATCATATGTACTTCCAAACAGACATCACGATACAAGCGGTAGATTCTGAGTGTATTCAGAGCATGTAGAAGGTAGGATGCACCCCACACCCATCCATCACAGGAATCACAAGTGACGTCAGCCTGTTACTAAAAGGGCCCGGGTGCACCTGCTCGTGGCCAGTTCCAGTAACCCACTATTGTGTTTGCGTGGTCATTATCCTGGCATGTGGGCCTAGGGCCCAGGACACAACAATGGAGACAAGTGGGTCGATCCCCACTTGTGTGCTGACAGCCACTTTGTGGTTTGTCGTTGGGGTGTAATGGCCTGAATCTGCAGCACCCCTGACCCTACTGCTGGCACGAGGTACTGGCGTCCAACAGCAATGCCCAGCAGCACCTGCCTGCATGCCCCACAGACCCTGCTGGAGTGACCAGGGGGCGGAACGAATTTTGCTCCTGGGGCAAGTAGGGTCGGCAGACCAGTCTCCCCCGGGGTGTTCACGCAAGACCAAGGACAGGGCTGAGTTAGGGTTAGGGGAGTGGGTTAGGGGTGGGATTAGAAGTAGGGTATCAGGAGGGCAGGGGAGGAGTTTTCAGCCTCTACCTGCCCTCGGGCCATTAGGGAAGGGTCACAGTTAAAATAGATAGATTGTTTAGGGACAATTAGGTGTAGTTAAGCCCATCTTGTCGGTTGGGTGGATTTTTAAAGATTTTGCAGCCGGAGTCCTTGTGCGGCGTGTATAGGCGGCATTGGCCGTTTTGAGGTCCTAGGGTGAGCGGCAACACGAAAGTGATCCCCATGGCAGCACTGGACACGGAGGTGGTCTGCGCTGCGCTGCAGCTCCTGGGCCGTGAAGGGAGAACTGATCTCCTGGGGACTGGGGTTTTGGAAGAGGCGTGGGTCAGGATGACCTGCATGCCTCGATCGGCGTCTGCTGGTGTTGTGGCAGCGATGGTGGCATGCCTTGAGGAAATACTTCATCCTAGGAGAGGTACTTCTGTGTGGGGCCGTGGTTTTGTGCTAGGAGAAAGGGAAGCACGGGGGCAGCGAAGGAGCACCTGCACAGTGATGCAGCCAAACCCAGGGCATACATGGGCCCGGGGGGAAGGGCAGAGATGCGCCATGGCTGCAACGCGTTGTGGGGGGAGCTGATTTGGTGACTGTACCCGGCCCTTCCCAGTTACTGGGGAATCAGGGAGATGAGGCAAATTTTCATGCGGAGGAGGGAGACAGTGATGAGAGGGGGGCAGAGGACACAAAAGGGGGAGAGCCAGTGGCTGAGGGTTTTCAGCTCGTGCTCTCAGGTAGGGAGTCAGCTGAGGTGGAAGGGGGGAGGTGGGACGATGTGCCCATCGACTTCTCCAGTGGTGTTGGGAGGGCCCCCCACAAGGAGGGGGCAGGGCGCACTAGGTAAAGCAGGGTCTAAGCAGTGGCATGGGAAAGCCTCAAGGGACAGTGTGCCAGGCCCTTCTGGTTCAGGAGTAGCTGGGCCGGGCGATCAGCAATTTTTGGACACGCTGCCCAGATGGTCTGAAATGTCTCTTGAAGAAAAAATACGCAACCAACGTTGCATCATTCAAGAGACTGTGTTGAGGTGTCAGATATTGTGTGTAGCCAGGGATGGGGGGGCTGCGAGGGAGAGGGGGTGCTGGGTCCCCAGCCCCCGGTTTAGTGGGAGAGCCAGGTCCTGGTCATGGTCGAGGGGCCAAGGGGCCCGAGGCAAATGGGTCTGGGTGTATGAGGTGAGGCGCACATTAAGGGTAGGGACGGCCGCAACGGCTCAGAGACCTGATGGCGCTGGGGCCCCCTCAGGTTCTAAGGGCCTGGGGGATCACAGGCCAGTGGTGAAAGCTGGTAGAGGCATAGGTGGGCCGGCGGGGTGCAAGATGGCTCCTAAATGCCGAACAGAAGTTGCAGGGGGGCCTGCAGCAGCCTGCCCTCCACCGAGGGAGTGGGCATCAATGGTGCCGGAGTGTGATTTTGTGCCTGGTGTGAAAGGAAAAAGTATGACAAGGGTGGTGCAGGAGGTGTTGGATGAGTCCGCTGCAGTTGAGCAAGAGGAAAAACTGGATTATGATGAAGAGAGTGAGGAGCTGGAAGAGGGTGAAGTGCGAGACAGTGGGGATTGGGGGAGGCCGAAGGCTGCAACAGATAGGATTGGTGTTTTTCAGGCTACACAGGCCAGCACCAGCGGGACCAAGAAGGCGAACCAGATGATGGTTGGCGCACGGGGAAATAGCGGGAGGTGCCTACAAATCTATCAGGTGAGAGTGCCTGGTGGGGCGCCTGGGAGGGTGGCACCAAAGGATGGTGGAAAAAAGCCTGCAGGTCGGTGGTTGTGGGGGATGGGTCCGTGAGGGACCCAGGTGCACCTGCTAAAGTGGCAGTGGAGTCGGGGTAGTGGAAAACAATTGGTCGACGCAGGCGTACAGACAGACAAGACTGACGATCAAGGTGGGAAGAATGACCAGGGTGAGGACAAGCACCAGAAAAAAAATTCTGCATATAGGGTTGGCGATGGCACTGGGGTCACACTTATCAGAAAAAACTAAGTCTGGGATTTGGAAACACCGGTATGTGGATGTATTCAAGTTCTTGCATAGGGAGATACAGGCCAAGGAGGGCCCCAAGGAAGAGGAATGGGAACTGACAAGGCGGCTGCGGGTGCCGGTTAATATGGAAAATTGGACGTCTGCATTTTTGATTTATGCGAGTATAGGGGGAGAGGAGTTGGCCTAACATCTATGGGGGTCGACCTCGAATTTGGGGAACTGGGTTAGAGTCTCGGTAATGACGCTGAACATCCTTTGATTCTGGGCAAATCACTTAATCTCCCCGTGCCTAACAAAAATCAATATGTCCTCATGAAACGCAACTGGTGCTATGTAAAGCGGTCTGATACCTGATACCGGGTCAAGTTTGCGCTATATAAAACTCTGTAAAAAAAATATATATATATATAGTGTGAGAAACATTTAGATTGCGCTATTGCATTGCTTAAGTTCATGGACATCATAAGAAAGGCGCAGATGCATTTCAGGTGTTTTGCTTGGCTCAGTTACGATGAGGAGTTTAGGGCCAGGATTAATGTCAACCCTGATAAGCCATGGGGGAATTTGACCAAGAGCTCTGAATGCAGTGGATGTCCTCTACTCAGTCGGCTGCATCCACATACATGGTCAGTGGCTTGCCAGTCACTTACCAGCCTTTTCATTCACTTCCCGCCCAGACTGGGGCAGGAGGGCAGGGCTTGTACACCTGAGTGGGTGGACAGAATAGTTACTCTGTGTCCACAGGCCAGTCGCCCAAGCCCACGTGAGTTATTACAGTTGCATGTTGGAACTTTAACAAGGGTTTCTGCACGCAGCACCCCAGCAAATTTAAGCATGAGTGCTCCAACTGTGGCAGATGCCACCCTCTCATGCAATGTTTCATGCAGGCCACGCCCTCAAAGCAGTGGCGAATTACCAAGGTAAGAGGGCAAGCTGGGCCTAATGGCTCCCACACCGGTTAGGGTCAGGCCATGGGTTCGTGGCTCTCACAATATCCTGATAGGGAGGCCGCACTGAGGATCCATTGGGGTTTCACTGAGGGTTTCCGGGTGGGTTATCAGGGCACCGGGGAATGGAGATGGGTGGAGAATTTGAGATCGGCAAATGAACTGCCAGGTGTTGTTGCAGCGAAATTGCAGAAGGAGGTGGCAGAAGGCAGGATAGTTGGCCCTTTTGACCACTGGCCTGTTCCTGACCTGATCATATCACTTTTTGGAGTGGTTCCCAAGAAAGAGCCAGGGGAGTTCAGGTTGATCCATCATTTGTCCTCGCCGGAGGGGAGGTCCGTGAATGATTTCATTGCAGAGGAGGATTCCAGAGTCTTATATGCTTCTGTGGCGCTTAGTTTGGTGAGGGTGTTCGGGCGGGGCGCAAAATTGGCCATTAAGTTGGCCTTTTGCCTCCTGTCCACTCACCCGGCAGACTACTCATTGTAGGGGTTGCAGTTTGAGCGTGCCATCTTTGTGGACAAGGTTTTGCCCAAGGGTTGAGCCATTTCCTGTGCGTTATTTGAGGCTTTCCGTTCCTTTTTGCAGTGGGCTTTCACAGACAGGAGTGGTCATCGTGCGGTCTCTTATTACTTAGACGATTTTCTGTTCATCGGGAGGGCGCAGTCTGGTGAGTGTGAGAGAGCTCTTGGGCGATTCCAGGTTCTGGGGCCAGGATTTCGGTGTTCCATCGGCTTCTGAGAAAACAGCTGGGCCCAGCAGCTGTTTGACATGCTTGGACATTGAGTTGGATTCGGTTGCGTGGTTGGCCAGGCTACCGGAACAGAAGGTGACAGACATGCAGGCTTTCCTGCTGCACATGATTGGTGAGAATAAGAACGATTTGGGGTCGGTGCAGCGTCACCTGGGTTTTCTGAACTTTCCGTGCCGTGTGGTGCATGCTGGGAGTATTTTCTGCAGACACCTCGGCATGGCTATGTTGGGTGCAGTTCTCCCACATCACAGGGTCCGGGTATCGTTGGGGGTCAGGGCAGACCTTCAGATGTGGCAAATGTTTCTGTCGGATTTCAATGGTGTGTCACTGGATTTTGTGGATGACAAGATGGTTTGGCAGGTGCAACTTTTCTCTAAAGCTGCAGGGTTCTGGATCTTCTGGGATGGGAGGTGGTGCGCAGAATGGTGGCCGGAACATTGGCTGAAACAGGGTAGGAGCATTGCTTTTCTAGAATTCTTTACAATGTTAGTTGCATTAGAGGTATGGGGCGCGGAGTTCAGGGCAGGCCGGTATTGTTCCATGCGGTCTTGGTGAATAACCAGAAAGCGAGAGACCTGCGAGTGCTGCACCTGCTGCAAAGTTTTATGTTGCAATGCTTGCGAATGAATGTGATGTTAGATGTGCAGCATGTCCCAGGAGCAAGCAATGATGTTGCGGATGCATTGTCTCATTCACAGTGGCAGTGTTTCAGATGCCTGGCACTGGGAGCGGATGCTTGCAAGACCAAGGTGCCGGACAGCATCTTGGCATGGGGGAGTGAGAGTGGAAAGCCTCATCGAGAAATCCGTAGCTGAATTTACAAGGTGTACATACAGATTGGCGTGGTCTGAATTCGGAGCATTTCTGGGATGGACCAGTGAGACATGGCACATGTAACAGCAGGACTGTGAACAGGGAGTTATTCATTTTGTTTTGAATTGCATTGACATGGGGTTGTCTCAGATGACGATTGGGGGCAAATTAGTGGGAATTACTTTTTACAGCACATTATGCATGGGTTATGATTAAGGCTCATGGTTTTCCATTTTTACGGATTCTTACAGATAAATACAGACAGAAAACAATGTGTTTTCTGTCTGTATGAGTGCGAGTCTATCAGTCAAATAAATATGGAAATGTACAATTTCACGACTTCATTTATCTGCAAAACATAAAATAAATATGGATAAATACAGATAAAGAGGGCAAAAAATAAATATGGATAAATACAGACGGAAAAAAAAAAAAAAAATACCATAAAACCGGGAGCCCTAGTTATGATCCAGCCAAGAGCGAGTTGTTGAGTTGTATGTTGAAAGGTTGTGGTCGGGGGTGCAGTGTGGGGGGTGGGTGAAGCGCCTAGGGAGGCGATTACTTTTGAGATATTGCAAGACTGCTGGTGGAGTTACAGCATTGTTGTTATGATGAGCACAAAGTTGCGTTGTTCCGTTTGTGTATGACTTGGATGTTCTTTGGTGCGTTCCGGGTGTCAGATTTGCTGGGTGCACATGGAAAGGGGGGGATAGTGTATGAGGACGTGCGATTGGATGGGAAATGCTAAGGTATTTGGTTGGGTCATTCTAAAACTTACGAAGTGGGCAGGAGTAAGTGTATTTGGCTGAGCGAACGGGTTGCAGGGCGGCATGCCCGGTGCTGGAGAGGCAAGGATTTTGTCATCAGGACCGGAGTGTGTCTGGTGAGATTTTTTGTCATATTTAGCAGAAGAGAGTGACGGCATATCAATTGCTGGCAGTGTTATGAATGGCTTTGAGACGTTTGGGCAGGGATCCTGCTAAGTATGGTACGCATTCCTTTCGCATCAGTGCAGCGACAGCGGTGGCCCGCTTTTGTTGGTCCTGGGATAAGATACAGCAGATTGGGCGGTGGAGATCGCGATGCTGCGAGCGCTATGTATGAAAATGAGTCCAGATCAGGTGGTGGGAGGTGCCGCTGAGGTTTTTTTTGTATTTGCAGACAGTTTTTATTAACACTTGTTTTTATTTGTAGGTTGCATTGGGGGCCCGGGAGCCAAGACAGTTACCTGGATTGTCGGGCACTGGAGACAGATCCCGACCCAAAGCTCGAGGGCAGGTCACGGTGCCAACACTGGCGCGCCCTCCATATCTGAAGGGAGGAAGGAGACTGCAGCACCACTGTCTCCTCACCGGAATAGCTATCACCCAGTGAGAGTGCTGTGAAGGGAGGATAGCGCTATTGGTAGGAAGCCGAAGAAGCATTGCCCTGACCTTGCCTACTACGACCGGGCCCCAGCCAGCCAAGGCCCGAGCCGGCCGACATCAATCCTGACAAGAAGGGAAATGGCAGCGTGACCGGAGAGCACCCCTGATGCCTCCCTGTTAATACTACTGCCTGTGCAGAGAGACGGGTCTGTCCCTCCTTTCAACCCATCTGCTGCCACAGAGTCAGGGGTACCCCCGGTGAGAGGCACACCAAAGTGTGCACAGCAGGCCTCAGGTCATAGCCACATCCCAGTGGAGCAGATACCCACCTGGACAACACTGCATGGGGCACAGGAAGATGGCTGTAATAAATAGGCTGTCAAGAACCGGACCAGAAGCACACCTGCATTTTCAAGCTCCTTGACTGCATTGTCCTTACTTGCCTCGCCAGAGAAATGAATTACGTCTGCTGCGGCGCCACCTAGCGGTTTTATGCTTAAACCGCATCCATCACGTTGTGAAGTGGCCTCTACCAATATCATAACTGCACGCGGCGCAGCAGAAATATCCACTAACAATAAAACACACCGACGGAGGGCCGTTTTGCAACTGCTTTGCCTCACCTGCCTTCTAAATGTTTTGCGGTGCCAAGAAGAAGTGGCGGCCTGGTAAGTGGCTTCGTTGTCCATGCAGCCTGCTACTGTGTGAATGTGGCACCTACTCGCCATGAGACTGAGCCCGCATCTGCAACAAATGTACTGAGGCTGCATGTGTTGAATGCCACAGGGCCTCTTTGCACGCCCAAGAACTTCATAGCCCGTAAGTGAATGCAACTTTTGCAGCGTGAGAGGAATCAGTGGCTGCTGCGCCACCTAGTGGCCGCCTGTTATTAAGAACCCTATCAGCAAGTGGCTTGCCGGCTGCGGTGGAAGAAAAGGTAGTACAATCCGGCCGCCTGCATAGAGAAAATCCTGAGCCACCCCCACGATAATGCACTACACGGAGGCCCTGCTGTGCAACCCGACACAGAGTCAACAGCCGACTGGACTACGGAAACACCCTCTACGCCGGAACCACAGCCATGCTACAGAAAAGACTCCAACGCATCCAGAACGCCTCCGCACGACTCATCCTGGACATCCCCCGACGCAGCCACATCTCCGGCCACCTGAGGGACCTGCACTGGCTCCCCGTTGACAAGAGGATCACGTTCAGGCTCCTCACCCACGCACACAAGTCTCTCCACGACCTGGGCCCAAGTACCTCAACGACCGCCTGACCTTCTACACACCCACAAGCCAGCTACGGTCTACCAGCCTTGCCCTCGCAACCGTAGCACGCATCCGAAGAGCCACCGCCGGAGGCAGATCCTTCTCCTACCTGGCGGCCAAGACATGGAACTCCCTCCCCATCCACCTCCGGCTGACCCAGGACCACCTCGCCTTCAGGAGACAACTCAAGACCTGGCTGTTCGAGCAGTAGCGGGCCCCTTCCCCCAAGCGCCTTGAGACCCTTCCGGGTGAGTAGCGCGCTATACAAATGCTATGAATGATTGATTGATTGATTGAGAGCATGCTACAGCACACACTGTCAAGAAATCTGCCCAGCTGAACTGCGCGGTGTGTGATGCCCGTTCCCCAGAGTTAAGCAAACACCTGTTGCTCAAAGCAGACCTAGCATGACACTGACAGTGCCCTGTCTCTCAGCAGGGAGAGAAGATATCTGTAGGGCATACCCCTAAAGCAAGAGAAAAGTACTGACTTTGTCATTGGCATTGGAAGGAGGGATTAGCTAAGAGTGCTCCACTGGTGCTTATATAGTGGTTGGAGGGGAGTGACTGTAAAACCCTGCATAGGAAGTGCCCTAGATATCCCACAGCGGCCTCAAGCACCCAAAGAACATTGAATTCACTGTACACAGAATGCTGCATGTATACTGGCCAGAAAGCAGAGACTACATGTGGACAAGTAATGTCCCAGGTGAGAGAAGACAGTGCAGCAAAGTAGCAAACACCCACCACCGCAGTCAAGAAGACATAGCTGAATGCCCATGGTGGTGAACAACCACTACTGCAAGAGAAGGTACAGGCATCCAAGGCACTGGCTAACCAAGGTGCACCCTGGCAAAGACAAGGTGCAGAGACCATGCAAGAGTCCCAAGAGGCCCAAAAGCTGCACCAGCCCAGACAAGCATCAAATAGAGATGAGCAGCAAAGTCCAAGCAGACACTGAGCCCCACATAAAGTACGCAAAAAATGTGTATAAAGCGTGCACCCCCAGTTGCTATCTGACGTCACCGCGTGCAAGGAAACTGCGCCACTAGCCCTCAGTGGTGAGCGGGCACGCCAAGCACCGGAAAAGGGCGGCCATGGAAGAAGCCAGAGGTGCACAGAGAGCTGCACTTGAAAACCTGACAGCACGGGCAGGCTCTCAGGAGATACTGACATCTCCACAGAGAAGAAGCAATGACGAAGGCAGCCAGGAGAGCATCCATATCTCCACAACATCAGCAAAACCCCACAACGGGCCTAAAGCAACAGAGTGTTCTCCCTCACACTGCCTTCAGATGGAGTCACCGGTGACACAAGACAGGCAAGAAGAGAGTTGCACACTCCAAGTGGCAAGCTACCACCACCCTACATTGCTTCAAGGACATGCAACACGTGGCCGGACACCAAATGCATACTGTAAGCATTGAGCGCATCACTCAAAGTGACCAACCCGGCTAAGAATGCCTGAACGGTGGCAGAGGCAGACACCAGGACCTGATGAAGAAAACAGAAGTCAAGTGGCTGTACACCACCCAGCACCAAGAAAGAAGAGAGAAGAGTGACAATCCTGTCACCATGAAGAAACGGACGAACACAGATGTCCTGGATAGAGCAAGATGAGAAGCACAAGGACCCGTACCCCAGCAAGGTAAGAACGCACCCAGAGACACCAGACATCCACAAAGTCAGACCGAAGTACCTGGAGACAGGCCTATGGGAGTACCAAACGTAAGCCACAGCAAGCGCAAACCGTGTCTCCCCAATGCTTTCCATTGCGACTGTCCATCCCCGAGCATCGGCAGTCTAAGTCAGATTGCATCCCTGCTCCTGACCGCAGGTGCCATTAGTGACGGAACAGCCTCAACAAGACAAAGACACATGGCTGTGAAGTCTCTCCAGAAGCCTCCTCTCCTATAAGATTGTCAACACCTGTCATCCAGTTTCCATGGCAACTACATCATCATTGCCATGTGCATAACACCGCACTCAGCAGGAAATGTGGAAGTGTGACCAGAGGGTCTACACCAAGAATCGGAAAACCGACCAAGTTCAGGAGGGGTAGTCGTGAGTGGTCAGGCCGGACTTTGAAAAGAAACCGAGCTGCTAAAGGAGCGCATCTCGACACACCAACAGCAATTGGAGGGGGTGACAACTGGAGAATGAACTGGCGACAGTCAGCGGGAGACTGAGAGTAAGCTGCAAGCCTGTGCGAACAGAGTCTCATACCTCATGTTTTTCAGCTTGTCCATCAAGTGACTGTCACCAACATCCTAGTAGCCCAAGAATTCCAAGTGCACAGATGTAACTGCCTCCCGAAGGAAATGGAGGCACCTGCCCAGCCCTGCCCCAGGTGATCGCCTCAAGCTTGAAGGCCTGCAACCATCAAGGCAAGTCATCACCAACTGTTGTCCAGATTCACCACACGGCTGGCAATGCCATCACGCCAGTCCTCGTCAAATGTGTCAAACAATACTATCTCGAGTAACAACGGACTGGAGTCCTACACCATTGCTAAACCAACCGAAAAGCAAAACCTACTACCTACTAACCTGGCTTGCACCTGACCTGCAGCAGCGAGACCATGTCCTGACCAAGACTCATCCACCCCTGAGGTTTGTGCGAGCGACTGGCTACTGGCTGCTCAACGGTATTGCAGCTGCCCCACATCAGCAAACACGCAGCCTGAGGGCAGTTTTCAAGCAGTCCCGTGGCAAACCCGACAAAGGTCCTCCCCAGGCGGGAGAGATGGACAAGAGATGCCCCACCGACATGTTACCGATACAGCAAAGTGATCAAACAGAGATTTGAGTCGATCAAGCAACACTTTTGTGAACTTTCACCATGGACTCCAACCATGCTCTTGACGCACTCTGTTTAATGAACTGTTAGGACCCACCACATACCAAACCTATGTCAAACCCACATATAGGGATTAGGAATCAGCACCAGAATGACACAACAATAAAATAATTCAATGGAAAATTACAAAGTACGTCAGTGAAACACAGAGAATGAGTCAAAACAAACTAAATGATATCATTAGATTGTATTCTATTCATTAATATAGTCAAAGGTTACAAATAAATATATACATATTAAAAACAATTCACAATAACATTAGAAGATGATTTTATTGTTGTGTTGTTCTGGTGCTGATTCCTAATCCCTATATGTGGGTTTGACATAGCTTTGCAATAACTGTGTTTTTTAGTAGGGCCATATTTGTTTTTGAACTGTGATTACCCTGTCCCTATCTTGTATTAGGGTACCACCTCTTTTGTTATTACCGAAGGGGAGCCACCTCAGACCAAAAGAAATGTTTCCACTGGCATGGTACAAGAGTGCAGTTGACGTCAACAAGCCAGCGTTCGTGTCCTGAACCACTCAGGTTAAATTATGAGTGCCTGCTGAGATCGTCCTGCAGCAGTCAGAGTCACCAGCCCTGTCTGATGAGTGATGTGAACCTATTAATAAAATGGCCCTGGTGCACATGCTAGTGGCCAGTACCCCACTATCATGTCTATGTGGTCATTATCCCGGCATGTGGCATGATAAATCACATGGATATTTACATAGCAGTAAGAAGGATGAGGGGCAGTTCAGGTAGGCAGTCATGGGATGTGGAATTTAGGAGCAATGTTTGTTTAGGGGATGTGGGGGCCGTGGACAGGCTTTCCTACACGACACTGGAGACCCAGGGTGGGTGATAACAGTCTGTAAGGGAGGAAGATAGGACCCTGAAAGGCCTGTGTTGCTGACATTGGGTTGGTCCCCAGGCCATTTATCTAGCGGATCTGATAGTGCTGGGGGGGTTGCGTGGGGATGCAGTTAGAGAATGAAAAAAAGGTTAAAAAAAGGGATTGGTTTAGTGAAGCTGATAGCCTCATCTGCTGACTCTGGTGCTGAGGAGGTGCCCCTTTCCCATTGATAGGTCTGCACGTCCGGGGGAGGAGAGAGAGGGGAGGAAGCGTGGAGCGGTTGTGGAGAGGGAGGATTGGGTGGAGAAGAGAGGTAAGAAGGCACAGGGAAGAAGGGAACAGGTTGCCGGGAGGGGTTAGGAGGAGTCATGTGAGGGGGGGAGGGAAGGAGCTGGTGGGGGTAGGGTGCTATGAGTGATTGGGGGCAGTTGGCGGTAGCTGGGGAAGATAGTGGGGGTATCGGGGATGGGGAGAGGGAGAAACTGTTTGTGATGGGATGGGGTATGGTAGTTGTGGGGATGAGGTTAGAGACTGGTATGGTAGTAATGAAGGTTGGAGAAGAGGGGTGAGTGGGGTGTGATATGGCAAATAAGTGATCTGTGTGATGATAATAGCGACAGTTGGCTATGTTTTTCAGTGTGGCCCTGCGTACGTCATTGGGATAGGGGGGGTCTGGAACACCAAGGGCAGATTGCCCACCATTGTTCAAATCCTGTAGGAAGGGTGTCCATGTCTTGAGGAACAGGGAGGTCTGCTCTTCCAGGTTATAGATGACACGCTCATGTGAAGCCGTATGGATCATGGCCACTAGTCTGGCCTCCTGTGATGGGGCACTGGAGATCTCCATTGACTGAGAATACATATCTTGGCTGTGACCAGAGTTGTATGAAAGACATGGCGTTGTGGTTGGGAGAACTCTGGTGAGTTCCGTGTCGTAGAGGAGAATAGCTGAGGGGGGTAGCTGCAGAGGCATTGAGAGGCTCAAGACTGATGCAACATATTGATGGGATATAAATACGATGAATACATGTTATTGGCCTAATATATACAATATAACCCTATAACCGCATGTTAGCATAGCATTATTCACATTGTATTATTGTAGTAAGGAATGATTCATTGAAGTGCTGCTTAAACCTATTGGTATGACCGGAGCCATCTTGTTTCGTTCCTCTGCTTCAAGTACTGTTTCCCTGAAATCACGTAATTAGGCTTTCCGCACAAAACCACAATGGCAGACCTAGCTGTCTGCTCCACTCGTTAGTTTGTAGCTCAGGGAAACCCAAGGTCACACCTGCCCTTCTTGTGGGATGCGCACATTCTAGCAGAGACCATCCCTGCACTCCCCGAGCTACAGATAGAAAGGGAGGCACCTCTCTGACCTGCCCCCGGAATAGCTTAGGCCTAGCTACTAGCAATCAATTGTGCCTTATATGGGTTTTCCTGCTGGCTCACTGACAAGTTGTATCTTTCCTAGTAAGGTGACATCGTGCTATGTGTGAAACGTATATATGCTTCGCCCTGTTTGTATGTAGTCAGTCTCCTCTGCGCACCTCCAAGGGTTGTGTAGACTGAGGCTCCCCTGTCAGGGTTTGTATCTGCAGAATAAACGATTGAACCTTCTCCATTGCCGACTGACTTATTATTTATGAATAAGGTATATGGGCTATTGGTGAGTATAGTCCATTAGTATAATATTTTGGTTCCTTCAGTTGGCGACTCCGCCGGGACTCCGCGATAGGGTCGTCCCCTCCTGTAAACAGGAGTAGAAGGGACAGGGAGGAGTTCTGGCCGAGTGGGTGGACGGAAAGAGAATCCTGATTTGAAACACCCATTTGTGGTACGAAAACAAGAAATTCCACTCTCGAGCCCAGTATCCCTCCCAGCTGCTGAAGACCCTACGCCGGAGTCCTACGGGCTTAATCCGAAAGAAGAACAGACTGTGTCGGTGTCTCTAGGAGTCGGCAGTGGAGAACTCGCAATCGACCTGAGTGCACCAGGTGAGTGAATTTCGATTGTATTGTATGAGAAATACTTGGAAGAAGTGTCTCCTTGGTAGCAGTTAACTGCATTCTGAAGGTGGCCGGGGAAGCCGAACCACAAGGGAATCTGAGGGTCTGACGTTGCGGCGAAGTGGCTGCGCGGGTAGATGACTCACAGACTTGTTTGGTGAAAACTTGAGACAACACCTGGTGCCTTAGCGGTGTACTGAGTTAATCGCTCAGCCGAATCCTCTTCGGGAAAGCCCTGGGAGCAACTGGGTAAGCTAGGGTTCTGGAGCTGTGCACCCAGACGCCCGTCCCACCCAGAACAGGACCATGGGATGGCCTGTAAGGGGGTTCGTGGTTTGCCTACCAGGTGATCTCAGAACAGTCTAGCGACTGTTCCTTTTGTCGTTGAATTTTGTTGGTCTGGAATTCTGTTGAATCGGTTCCCCGAACAGCAGTCGACGGGCTCTGTTCGTTCTGAAGACACGTCATTTGCATAGAACAAGTAACCAGTACTGAAAAAGTTATTGGCTTGCGACGCTTTACAGCACTTTATTGCGAGAAAGTACAAGAATATGAGGGTGTGAGTGGTGAAGAGGACGCGTCCGAATGTGAATGGTTTTTGAAGTATATGAATAGAATTGTGTGAATATTACAAATCATGTCTTGTTTTAGTAAAATATGTTTTGGGTGCTGCTGTCGGCGAAACAAATGGCTGGAAGAAAGACAGCCTGCCCCTCCCGAAAGCAGCCCCAGTTTTGATATTTATGTGAAACACTGTCTCACACCGATTTTGTTTAATACAATTTGGAATAAGTATACCAAAGATAATTCCGATTTGCAATGGCCTCTGACGGGGTCGTTTGACGAGAAAAAGATGAATTACATCCAAAACAAACTGTTTATGAAGAAAAGCCGCCAGTCGATGTTTGACTCCTTGAACCTATGGTTGAAGGAGGCAAAACGATGACGGATAAGAGAAGAGAAATTGGGAAAGCTTAAATCAGGACAGACAGTCACCCAGAAAGCTGTATCTTATGATAAAGGGAAGGTGGAGGAAAATATCGCACAAATGGATAGGCAGTTCCGTTTAGAGATGACAAAAGTTATATGACTCGACCAGAGACTGGAGATGAAATTGAGGATTTATTAGAAGCCCGACCACCCCCACCTTATGCCCCACAGGGACTGTACCCAGCCGTGCCTTTGTTACGGGCGGGCCAAATTGGAGCACCGGTAACGGCTGCCACGGCCCCTGCTGATGGATCAGTACGAAGTGCGTTACTTCCTCCTCCTACTCTCCGACCAACTACCTCACCTTTGATATCCTTACAGCCGGACGCGGCTGTCCCCTCCACTTTGCATCCTGTATTTCTCTCCCCTCCGACTCAGACAGCCGTAGATCCCCGATACACGGCGTGTCTAGATACCACGCCCAAACGCCTTAGACCGGGTTTGAGTGATCAGCAAGTCTATACTAGGTTGTTATTGGGTACAGAAGAAAGGAAGGCCATAGTAATTCAGGCATCCCAGTGGATGTGAAACACCATTTACACCTTGGAGGACATTTGGAGCACCATGAAAGATTTTGAACCTGTTGCGCAGCAACTGGCTGTAGAGAACATGGCAATCCGATTGATTTCACTATGGGAGTAGTGTTTCGAGGACCGAATACCTCCTCAAATACTGCGAGATATAAGAGATCGAGCTCTTAAATTCCAATTACAGGCTGATGAAGTATATCAGAACGTAGCAACTCTTGTGCATTATCGCGAACGAATGCACTGAAAGTGCGCCGATTGGGGAGCGCAGCACCCCATGGGAGAGGTGCATCCCCTTTTCTATCCTGAACTTCCTGAATTAAGGGATAATGCTGGCCAAGTAACTAGGGCTCGTGTGGATGCCAGGCTTCAGGAACAATGGGTTTATACCCCTTGGAAACAAAGCGAGGTTCTTACTCTAAAAGCTCAGCTCCCCGACCCCCGTAAAAATCCAACTGCTTACTATAAGGAATTGACTGAGGCCGCCAATTCTGCTATCATGGCAATACCCAATATCGAGCTGTTCTTTGGCCTTTTGATCCCGGTAGACATTTGGAGACAAATACATGATACGGACCATGCCCCCGATTTGGGAGGGACTTGGGACCAATTAAAAACTTGGGACAAAGAACGAAAGCCTGAAGAAAAACCTAGGGATGAGGTACTAGCAGTACCAGCTAAGATTATTACCTATATGCAGACCCTCTTCTCTCCTTGAAAAGTTGATTGGGACAAATTAACCACCTGTAGACAGAAAAAGGATGAAAGCGTGTCAGATTTCTTTACCAGGTTTGAGAAAGTCTTTATAGACTTTAGTGGGCAAGACATATCAACGGAAGGTGGGATACGGTTGTTTGTGAATAGGTTTGTTACGAATTTACTCCCCAAAGTTATGTCCCGCCTCCAAGCAGCCGAGAGCACGTGGACTACGGCTGCCCCATCAGTAATTCTCAGTATGGCCCAATATTATGAACATCGAGAGAATGAAAGCAAAGAAAAGTCAGAAAAGAAGACTAAGGACTTAAAGACGAGGGTTCTATTACAGCAAGTTAGCAGAGGACAGAACGCGGGACGGGGAGGGCGTGGCTCATTTCAGGGGGGTGCAATGGCAAGAAGAGGTAGAGGAGGTCCCCCGAACATTGGTATAAATCAATGCTCCTATTGCAAATAGGAAGGGCATTGGAAGGCAGATTGTCCTCTGTGGCTGGCCAAGTATGGAGGTAATAGAGGACGAGAAAGGGGTCGGGGAATATAGACCGAAATAGTATGAGACGAGAAGAAATGCAACATGAGGATTCTCGGAAGAATTATTTTGACAATCCCCAAACCAGACAGTATTACAACGAGAACTATAGAGATGTTGGGTATGACGGATGGGATTATGCATGAGACAGCCAAGGACAGAGCTGGGGCCACTTTACAGTGCCAGTTGACCAGGAGGGACCTTATGTACAAGGGGGACTGTTGGGAACATCGGGAAAATTTGTAGTGGATACTGGGGCAATGAATAGTTCAGTTGCCCATACACTGGTCCCAGGGGCTGCTCTGTCTGGCCAAAATAACGAATCAGTGGAATTCTCTGGAATACCTGTGGTAAGCCCTGTTTCTAAACCTCTACCCTTCACTGTAGGTCCCATTTCTATACATTCACCTTTTCTGTAAACCTCGAATTGTGGAGAAAAACTTTTGGGTCTGGACATTTCGAAAAAGTTACATGCACAAATTTATTGTTCCCCGATGGTGTCTATTTGACAATGCAGAAATCACCCCCGAATGCAGCCCAATACTTTGCCAAAAATTACAACCTTCCCCCTGAATTCTCCACGATTCCTCCGACACTGTGGGCTACCGGAGATACCGATGTTGGCCTGTTAAGAATAGCCCCTGTGTCAGTAACCTTAAAACCTAATGTCCAGCTGCCCCGCATTCCGCAGTATAAAATTTCACCAGAAGGTGAACAGGCCTTGTTGCGTATTATTTGTGACCTCATTCAGAAGGGGGAGGTGGAGGAGACAGCTGCTAATGTTTTTAACAGCCCGATTTTACCGATTTTGAAGAAAACACCAATTGACGGTGGCCCGGATTATAAGAATACATATCGTTTTGTAATTGACCTTAGAGAGATCAATAAAATTGTAGTTCCGCAATATCCGGTGGTATGGTACCTGATATAACTGCTATTCTGACAATGATTCCGCCTTTAGCTCAGTATTTTTCAGTAATCAATTTAAAGAATGCCTTCTTTAGCATTCCAATTCATCCTGATAGCAGACATATCTTCGGATTCTCATTGGCTGGCCGAAGCTTCAGATTTACTCGCACCCCTCAAGGCTATACAGAAAGTCCAAACATTTACAGTCAAGCCGTGAAAGCAGTTCTTGATTAATTAATTTTACCAGCAGGGAATACAATCATCCAGTACGTGAATAATATCCTCGTGGCCTCCGACACGCAGGAAGGCTGCAAGGAGGCCACGGTTAAATTACTAAAACATTTGGCTGAGAAAAGTAATAAAGTGTCCCTGTCTAAATTTCAGTATTGTCAACAGGAAGTGACCTACCTTGGCCACTTACTGTCGAAAGCAGGGAGACGATTGACTCCAGAGCGAATATCTGTAATAACTAACATGTCTGTCCCTCGTACTTAACGTGATGTTCGTGCTTTTCTTGGCATAACCTCTTACTGTCGCCAGTGGATTCCTAACTATTACCTTCTCTCTAAACCCTTGTTGCATTTGACAACCAAAGATGTGCATGAACCCTTACCCTGGACGGATGAATGTCAAGAAGCCTTTGATTCTTTAAAGTCTGCTCTTTGTTCTGCACCTGTCTTTGGTACTCCAGATTACCGAAAGCCTTTTTCACTTTATGTGCACGAGGTGGACGGTTGTTCACTTTCAGTGTTAACACAGGGTTTTGGTGGAAAGCAAAGACCCTGTGCATTCTTTTCATCAGTCTTGGATAATGTTGCACGGGCCCTCCCAAGTTGCCTGAGGGCCACGGCTGCAGTAGCGGGGGCCATCCGGCAATCAGAGGGAATAGTATTGAATACAGATCTCACAGTCATGGTACCACATGCTGTGGATATCCTTTTGAACAGAACTAAGACCAAGCACCTTACAAGTGCTAGATTGACAGGGTACGAGCTAACCTTGTTTGCACCGCATATCACGATCAAAAGATGTGCCACTCTGAACCCAGCCACATTACTACCCCTTCCTTCAAACGATGAAAAGGACGACGTCCATGATTGTATATTTAGAACAGAAGAGGAAACGAAGGGACGCATAGATCTTACTGACATCCCTTTATCTGAATCTCAAGGGGAGTTGTATGTGGATGGCTCTTGTTTTAAGTTACCAGATGGCACTGCGGCAGCTACTTATGCTGTCACGACATTAAAAACGGTGGTGGAGACCGCAAGGATTTCCCATCACTCAGCCCAGGCAGCTGAACTAATAGCCTTGTTAAGAGCATGTGAATTGAGTGAAGGGCTGAAGGTGAACATTTTTACAGACAGCCAGTACGCCTTTGGCGTTGCCCATAGTTTAGGGAGGCTGTGGAGGGAGAGGGGTTTCTTTACCACACATGGCCAGAAGATTCAACATGGCCCCTTAATTGACCGATTGTTATTTGCTTTGACATTACCAGAGAAAGTGGCCATTATTAAGTGCAGCGCCCATAAAAAAGTTGTTGATTCCACTGGGAAGGGAAACGCCTTTGCTGATTCAGTAGCGAAATACTGCCCAGACTAAAATGAACTCCATGTTCCCTAGCACATCGGCCCGGTGGGTAGCAGAAACATCCTTGTTTGACAATACTATTGAAAGTGTGAGAGAACTACAGAAGGAAGCAACAATAGATGAAGTACAGAGATGGGAAGAGGAAGTAGGAAAACTAGATAATAATGATTGTTGGATAGATCTATCTGAAAAGCAACGATGGTTACTGCCCAATGCATTAGTATATGCTGTAGTGAAAATGGCCCATGGTCCAGCCCACATAGGCGCAAAAGGTATTTGTGCCGTATTAGATCCAGTATGGAACAACCCAGACATTTCCAAAACTGCAGCACATATAGTGAAATATTGCCCAGTGTGTTTACAACACAATCCAGGAGGTAGAGAATCTGTTTTGAGTGGAAACTTTGCCCCACTGTCCTTGCCCTTTGAGGTAATACAAATTGATTACATTCAGAGGGAAAGAGTAAATAATTTAAAATATGTATTAGTGGTGGTATGTGCTTTTAGCAAATGGGTTGAAGCCTACCCTACTAAAGAAGCCACTGCAGTTGCAACTGCTAAAGCCTTGGTTAAAGAGAATTTGCCCCGATATTGCTTGCCCCGTGTCATCTGGTCCGACAACGGGCCTCATTTTAATGCTCGGCTGGTACAGAGCGTTTGTAAAGGATTGCAGATAAAACAGAAGTTCCATGCCGCTAGACAACCCCAGTCAGCTGGACTAGTTGAAAAATATAATGGCACACTAAAATTTAAAATGGCTAAAATCTGTGAGAGTACTGGATTAAATTGGCAGGATGCACTCCCGTTGGCACTATTGTCTCTAAGGACAACCCCTCACACTAGAACTGGATTGTCTCCTTACAAGGTGATCTTTGGCAGACCCGCCAATGTGTGGGGAGTCCCCAGACCCCGATCCTTTAGGGATATTGATTACCCTTTGATGACAGATTACCTGTACGCCTTGACTAAAGATCTGTGTTCTATTCATCAACAGGTATTGGACACATTGCAGCCACTACCGGAGGGTCCTGGACATCGATTGGAACCTGGCCAGTGGGTACTGGTGAAGAACTACCAACGGAAATCGAGTTTGGAGCCCAGGTGGTCGCCCTATCAGATCCTCCTGGTGACGAGAACGGCGGTGAAAGTGCATGGAAGAAAACACTGGATTCATGTCAGTCATCTCAAACGCCTGCCGCTGCCTTTACCGATTGATCAACAAAATCGAGAAGGAATTCCGAGCCAGGAAGGAGAGTTGATTCAAAGCTTCATGTCTTTTTCAGACGCCCAAGAAGTAGGGCAACCGAGTGAGGTGTTGCCCACTGTTGAAAGTGAGACAGCCCAATCAGTGGAGGCTGCCATTTCCAAGGCACCACAAGTTTTGCATGCACCCGATGCCCTTGCAGCAGAATTGTTTTCTGACCAGGAACAACCTGGCCGTTGTAAATACGACCTGCGGCCCCGAAAACAGCGGGGTACCCCAGTTCCCAATGGTAGGAGCTAAACAGAGACTTGAGTTGAGGAACGTCGGATAGACTTACTGGGGTACTGAGCGAGACACTGGACTGAACCCGTTGAGAGCTTGGAACATTGTGTTAAATAGCTCTGTTCAGAAGGAAAGACTGAGTTAAGGGCTGCAGTCGTACTACTGGAATATAAAGCTTGTTCTTTTTGATGAACGATAGGAGTCTGCCTGTGAGGCTCTAACGGACACAGGAAGAAGAACCCTCTGGTGGTGTGCGTGCTTTGTGGATACAAAGATTCGTTTTTGGACTTTTAGAGAGGATCCGAGGTAGAATTTGGACTTATAGAGAGCATGCTTCCTTTTGCCCGATTTGTCATGAAGGATGAGCGACCAATTGCCCCTCGATGGTATATTGATAATACACAATTGTTTTCTGGATGGACCGCCAGAGTGAATGTGGCATTCGTTGCTTTTATTGTTGTAATTACGGTAATTTTAATGTGTGTATTTGTGTACCTAGAATTTCAGCACCCTGTATAGAAACTGCTAGGAACTACCCCTGCCCCAGAAGAACATCTCTTTTATTCCTTACCTTCACATAAGGCTAGACACAGAGAAACTTATGCGAAAAACTTTTTTATTGAAATGTTACATCAGACCCATAACACTACCAACACGACAAATTGTTGGGTTTGTGGGTTACTCCCATCAGTAATGCATCAGCATGAATTGTTTATCTCCCTGCCCTTGTCCCACCTAGCTAGCTGTGAGGCCTGGTTCCAAATATTGTCATTAATGTATTCCCACTATGTAGCTGAACCTAAGATATATACTGAGAAAGACTATGAGGCCATTCTGAAATATATAGAGCGGCACAAAGGATTTGATGCTGAGGGGAATGGAGGAGAGGGATCCTTAGACACAAATGCTTGTATGAATGTATACACTGAATAGGAAAATGCTACCTGGTTACAAGAGGAAATGCAAGATTTTGAACTTTTCAACTCCACTATGTATTTTCAGCATTTTAAAGAACGAAATGTCACCAATGACAAAGCTTTGCTGATTCCCATCATAAATAGCACTTCGCCCTTTTGCATACAGGGACGAGGTCATATTAAGGTAGGACGCAGTAGATGTAATTATATTTACACCTTGCATACATTCAGTACTCCTCCTGTGATTACTCCCCCTAATGTATATTTTGTGTGCGGTGAAAACGCATATACCTTGCTTCCCCGGGGATGGGCAGGGCAATCTTACCTCTCATTCCTCTACCCCCCAGTTTATATTGCCCCATCTGATTATCATAAGACCCATCAACTATCTAGATGAGAGGTAAAATCTAATAGAAGCATTAGAAGTTTTGATACCGATAGTACTGATCAGACTGATACTTCCTTACAGCAGTTTGAAGATATTTCCAAAGGTCTCACTCCTTTTTGGGGACCAATTTTCAATAACCGTAGTATAAGGCGACTGTGGAGAATAGTGGAAAACGTGGTTCAGACCACAACTGGGATTCTGACTAGTATTACTGTCGAACTTCAGGCTACGAGGCTTGTTTCGCTCCAGAACCGAATGGTTTTTGACATCATCTTAGCAGATAGGGGTGGAGCCTGCCGCGTGATCGGCAGCTTTTGTTGTGTTTTCATTCCTGATTCAGCCCCTACCATACACCTTGCAATTCAGAAACTACACCGGTTAGCTAGTGAAGCACATGTTGACAATGGTACTTGGTCCCTTAGTGGATGGTTCTGGGGTCTTTTGTCTACTTGGGGTTGGAAAATATTCATGATTCTTGCTGGAGCCTTTGGAGTCATATTTACTTGCTGCCTGTGTCTCCATTGTGGCTCGGATTGCTGTTCTTTCTGTGCAGCTAGAATAACGTCCGCCTTGAAAATCTCTCAACAAGCTAAAATCGACAAACAAATGATCCAGAAGGAGGTCTCAGATCTTATGCAGATCGATGAAGGAGTGTTTGTAGAATAAAATTTAGTTATATTGGCTATAGTAGGCCAAAAGGGCCGCTGATGGGATATAAATACGATGAATACATGTTATTGGCCTAATATATACAATATAACTCTATAACCGCATGTTAGCATAGCATTATTCACATTGTATTATTGGAGTAAGGAATGGTTCACTGAAGTGCTGCTTAAACCTATTGGTATGACCGGAGCCATCTTGTTTCGTTTCTCTGCTTCAAGTACTATTTCCCTGAAATCACGTGATTAGGCTTTCCGCACGAAACCACGATGGCAGACCTAGCTGTCTGCTCCACTCGTTAGTTTGTAGCTCAGGGAAACCCAAGGTCACACCTGCCCTTCTGGGATGCGCACATTCAAGCAGAGACCGTCCCTGCACTCCCCGAGCTACAGATAGAAAGGGAGGCCCCTCTCTGACCTGCCCCGGGAATAGCTTAGGCCTAGCTACTAGCACTCAATTGTGCCTTATATGGGTTTTCCTGCTGGCTCACTGACAAGTTGTATCTTTCCTAGAAAGGTGACATCGTGCTATGTGTGAAACGTATATATGCTTTGCCCTGTTTGTATGTAGTCAGTCTCCTCTGCGCACCTGCGAGGGTCGTGTAGTCTGAGGCTCCCTGTCAGGGCTTGTATTTGCAGAATAAACTATTGAACCTTCTCCATTGCCGAATGACTTATTATTTATGAATAAGGTATATTGGCTATTGGTGAGTATAGTCCATTAGTATAATATTTTGGTTCCTTCAGTATGGGAGAAGTGTGGCTCAAGTGGTTGGAGCGGCAGACCCTGATGCAGAGGTCTGGCCCGGACCAGGGTTCAATTCCCTGCCTCGGTGGGTCTTGGGCTCAAATTTCCCCGGACCTGACAATTCTCGCCTCGGTGCCTATTCCAATCATGGAGTCCCACTCTGTAACTCTGGGCAGTGGCGGCTGGTGACATTTGAAAGTGGTGATGCGTAAACAAGTTTCTTACAGCACTGTAGCGAACGAGCATAGCTGACATCCTAGGAGCGCAAAAAAAAAACAATATACTAGAGAGAGGATACAGCTACTGTAATCTGAAACCAGGAATGCAAAATGTCACTGCTGGATTTAACAAATTAACTCTGTCAACCGGTGCCAAGCAACTGAATGTAAGAAAGGCCAGCTTAAAATAAATCAACCAAAAGGCCTGGTTCCCTGGCATTACACAGTGCTGGGTGTATGCACGTATTTCCAAGGAAGGAGGCAAACTAAAGTTTAGAGCCGACTGGCACAAATGTGAAAGGTCACGCGTGTTAAATAACGGCCATCAGTGCACTGGTGGTTCCCATGCCTTTACGTGGACTGTATGTCCGAGGAATGAGATCATACGGTCCATGCACAACCACACTGTTTACTGCCTCTTGAGATTATTCTGGATCACATCTGGTGGAAACCCTGGCCCCATATGTTCGGATTATTATAAAATGTACAGAGTTCTCAATGTTGCCCTGTTTGTAAAACTCCCCATTATACCGTGGGTTATGGTGGGTCGGGTGACTTCTGGATAAATCACCTACTCAGGAATTTTAGAAAGACAATGAGAGGTGTTGAAGAAGGTAGACGCGCGTCGCGATCTGGGAGAGGAGAGAGCTGAGAACGGGTTCAGGGAGCGTGTCAGGGTAAGAGGGGAGACGCGTGCTCTGTAAAAAGAGAGAGTGCATGCAGGGAGAGAGAATCAGAGAGGTTAGTGAAGAGAGAGACTTGTACTCTGCGAGAAGACACAGGATTAGAGAGAGTGTAGCAGAGACAAGAGCGAGAGAGAGTGCAGCAGAGGGACATGTGAAAGTGAGCAGGGAAAGGTGTATTTTGGGAGAAGAGAGTGCGGGCAGAGGGAGTCACCGGGGAAGAGAAGAGACCGAGGATGCAGAGAGAGAATTAGAGGGAAAGGTAAGAGAGAGAGGCATGCTTTCTGGGATAAGAGACAGGGTGCAGAGACAGTCAGAGGGGAAAGGAAAGAGGGAGACGTGTTCTGGAATGAAATACCAGTATGTTTCCATATTTGTATGCATGGCTATACGCAGGCATCTATTTTTAGGTGCACACTGTGGGTTATATACCTGTAAGCGTGCGTACAACGAAGTCCAGTGCACGGATGCAGAGCGCAGCGCTTAATACTTAAGTTCCCACTGAGAGCAGAACACGTCGCCTTGTAGCTCGAATAACACAGCACAACCACTAGACACAGTGTGATCTTGGCAGTCGTTGTCTTTCGCTTGGTGCTTCGGTTACAAAAAAAGTATCCAAACGAACGCAGGAAGCCGGTGCCAGCATGTATTTTCAACAGCAGGTCTGCCGTGCCGAGTCCTGGGGTTTAAAAAAAAGAGGGACAAGGCTTACCTCCCCACCACTAGGCAACGGGGGAGTGGGAGAGAGAGGGGGCAGGGTCGAGGTACTCATTTGCCTAGCACATTGATTGCAGGGTTCAAATTATCAAGGACATTTAGCTGCCAGCACTTATTCCTGTTCAGAAACCCGGATATGGAGCCTAGGTGCGGCCCAAGCCTGCTTTCTCGGCATGAAACATGGCATATGCCACACTTTGCCTTCGTGCAACTGTAACTTCTAGAAGCCCCCCCCCTTCTCCGTAGCATATTACATGTATCTCGTTAACTAACTGAAATATAAAAACTTACGTTTTTCTCATACTGTTGAGGAAGAAGTGTGTAGTTTAGTCACGGTCACGAGGCACGGTCAGACTGCAGCAGCGGCCGGCATGCTCTTGGAAGGGAGCAGTAGCTACTAGCCAATCCTGACGCTGCTCGCTTCAGAGAAGGTCAGGATTGGACAGAGCATGAAAAAAACGTTGCTCTTTTTTGAACCATTGGGGTCTGTGGGGAGTTGCAAACCCCGTACTCAGCAGTGCTTGCTTTTCGAATGCCATAGGGCTTCGTAGCTGAGGAAAGGAGGCCAGTCAAACACCACATGCGCAGTGGTGCAACAGTGAGTCAGAGACAGTCAAGTCAATGCAGGCTGTCAGTGTCACGTGATTTGATGACGTGGCGAGGCAGCGCAAGTTTTGCATTACAATCAGCGGTTCAGTGCGAGTTTTAAATTACAATTAATAATATATAAACTACAATTTAATAATATATAAACTTGATTAGTGGGGCAAAATTATTAGTGGGGCAACGCCCCAGCGCCCAAATGGTAAAACCGCCACTGACTCTGGGCAATAGCTTGCTTAATCTCCACAATGGCCCCTCGCAGCGGGATGCCTGGCTTTCACCTTGGGGATGCCAAGTAATGGGTTATCTCGCAGGGGAATACCAGGACGGGTTCCCTAAGCAAGCGCTGGGACGCTTTCGGGCAGCCATGCGCTCTACAAATCAAATTTTATTTCATTTCATGACCAAAAAGGTTGAATCGAGGGACATTTATAGATATATGTGTCATATCGCAGAGAATGCTAACACATCTCCAGCAGTGCCTGTGCTGAAGGCGACCTGCTCTATTCAGTTCAGTTAGGGTCCAATTCCAGTTGCGTACTGTTTTAAAAAGACAGAACTTCAGATGGGCCTCCCTCGTACCCTCCATGATGCACTTTTACCGGTAGACCCTAAGTGGGAAGGGTATGCCCAGACGTGAGTTCCTTGACCTCTTTGCCACTGAATTCAAGCTAGCCTGGCTGATGAGTGGTGATACCCCAAAATGGGTGCCAGGATGCTTGTTTTCTGGTCCAGTGAGGACCTGGCCTGGCAGTTTGGGCCGGACTGTTCCCATGAGAAGCAGGGACAAGACTGCTTTGCATATGGCTGGATCCAAACTGGGGTGGCATGGAGAGCCGAAAGACAATGGCTTTAACCCAGATCTGTGACTGGGGGTAAATGGTTGACATTGTTCAGCATTCCGTCCGCCATCTTTTTGTGTTGCTATACATTTAGGGTGCATGTTTCCTGTTTGGGCCATGTTGCATCTCCAAACAGGTGTGCCGTGTGCAAAGAGGGTAAGTGTGCTCCACTAGGTTGAATGCGCTGCCCTTTGAGCAGCCATGAACTCTTTCTGCCCATTGGGCAGCACATTACAGAGAATTACAGAGGAACTGCTTCAAAGCCGCCCCACGTTTCACTGTGTAGGCTTTAAAGAGGTGAGAGAGATCCCTTTGCAGGCAGGTGCAGTGAGTGACTAACACACCTGCAAGGAGACAGCAGTGTGGTCGATAGGACCCTCTTGACCCTATCCAATGGGCTTCTATCAGCGGGGGCAATGACAGTGTGCCCCCTTTTTGTGGCATACTGTCATTGCTCCTCCTGACATCTTTTTTACTTCTGCACCCATATCCAAAATATGGCACGAACACAGAGGTAAGGAGATTCCCTCCTTTGCATCGGGCCATGCTCCATGAAAAATGGAAATGCCCTCTTGAGATAGTGCTGATGCAACATGTGTGCCAGCACTATCTATATTACAGAAGGGGCTGCACAACCATCTGTGGCCACCTCTTTAATACCAAAGTGTGCACAAATGCCCGTTGTGTAATTCAGGGTCAGATGGCCAGGTTCTGGAAGAAGTCTCACGAGAACTTGGAGGCATGCTAGGAGGTAATGAAACAATGGTATGACTACCATAGTGGAATTCCACCCTGTGCAGAAAGAGTGAGTGGTGAAGCCAGTTGAGCCCAGGACTCTCCTCAGTTGCTGGAATGGGTCATATGAGGTGGTGGAGAGGAAGGGGGAGTCCACTTACCAAGTGGATATGAAGACCATCAGGAACCTTTTAAGAGTACTCCAACTCAACTTCCTCAAACCACATTCTGAGTGGTCTAAGGTTGCCATGCAGCTGGTGACAGATGATGGGGGTGAGGAGCAGAGTGAACCTTTCCTTGATCTCTTGTCATCTAAAGAGAAGGATGGGTCAGTGCAGGACGTCAACTTTTCCCCTACCCTGACCCAAGAGTACCAGAGGGGCTGCCACCAGTTACAGTAACAGTTTGCCTCCCTATGTTTCTGCACTACTGGGCTTACACGCTTGAATACCCATAATATATATACTGGGAACAGCCTGCCTGTCAAGAACTAAATGTTCAGGCTATCTGACAAAGTGAGACCAGAATCAAAGCAGAAGTTGCTAAGATGCCGGTATTGGGGGTCAATGAGACCTCCAGTACTGCCTGGTCCACCCCAGTAGTGCTGGCACTAAAGGAGGCCCCACCCAGCACCGTCCCAGAACTCAGGCTCTGTATTGACTACAGGGGACTCAATTTAGTCACGAAGACTGATGCACACTCATCTCCTGAGCTGAGGAGCTTAATGATAGTTTAGGGGCTGGCAAGTTCCTGAGCACTTTTAATTTGACCTCAGGATACTGTCCAGCCTTCTCTACCCCAGAGGTCCAATTTCAGTTTAAGGAGATTCCCTTTGGAGTCAAGAATGTTCCTGTCATCTTTCAGAGGCTTAGCCAGGATGGAGGCCTTCAGTGCTGCATATTTAGATGACATAACTGTCATCAGCAACACCTGGCAGGAACACCTGTTTCACCTGCAGGATATGCTTCAGCCTCTGTAACAGGCAGACCTGACTATCAAGGCAAGTAAGTGCCAGATAAGACCAGAGTCTTTGGTGTACTTTTGACACCTGGTGGGCGAGGTAAGGTGCAGCCCCTCTAGGCTAAATAGAGAGTATCCTGGCCTGGGAGTTCCCAAAAACTCAGATTGAGGCGCAGGCCTTCCTGGGCCTCACTGGGTATTACAGGAGGTTACTCAAGGGATATGGCCCAATTTTAACCCCTTTACTGAGATGATGTCCAAAAAGCAGCCCAAGAAGGTGACATGGACAGAGGCCTGTCAGGAAGCCTTTGACTTCCTAAAACAGACCACATGCACAGCCCTTGTCCTCAAGGCCCCTGACGTTTCCCAGGAGTTTATTGTACAAACTGAACCCTCGCAGCATGATGTTGTACAGTCCTATCACAGCTGAATGATGCAGGCCTAGATCAACCTGTAGGATTCATCTCTAGGAGGCAACTTCCCAGGGAACAGAGGTGGAGTGCTCTAGAGATAGAAGCCTTGCTGTGGTCTGGGTACTGAAGAACCATACTTATTTGGGACTGACTTCCGGGTTTAGACAGACCACAGGCCCCTCAGGTGGCTAATGAGGGCTGACAATTAAAAATTGTTGTGATGGTCCATTTCCCTACAAAAACTGGCTTTTAGTGCCCTGGATCAGGCCATGGCAATGTTGATGGTCCCCAAGCATTTCTGCCTTAGTTATGAGAACTCCAAAGGGGTTCAGTAGTTCTCCTTACTTCAACTGTGGGGGACATGTGTTAGACCTGCCAGCCTTAGTGTGGTCTTCCCCTTAACCTTTTGCCTCTCCGCCTCTATTGTTGCTGGCTTATTTTTGTAGGCCTTGGGACTCTCTGTCTTTACCACTGCTAACTAGTGCTAAAGTGATGGTGCTCACTCACGTTAAACAGGGTTACATTAGCTAATTGGCATATTTTATTTAGTTATAATTAGTTTGTAGAGTAGCATACCATACCCCCAGGAACTGCAAATTAAATGTTGATACTGTGCCAGGGGTAGGTCACTTCCCCACCGCTGCTGCTCCGCCTGCCAGTCTTCTTGCCTCCTGCTCCCCCCTCCAGATCGGCGCTCTCCTACCCTGTTTGAGCGCCGCCTGGACTGCCTGCGCCTGGATTGAGTGCCCCCGTGTGCCATGCTGCCCCATTCTCTCTTTCTGTACCCCTGCCTGAGTGCCCGTGTGCCTGCCTGCCCCATTCTCTTTTCTGTACCCCTGCCTGAGGGCCCGTGTGCCTGCCTGCCCCATTATCTATTTGGTACCCCCATGTGAGTTGCTTCGCCCGCCGGGCTCCTCAGCCCCGTTTTCCCACTGCTGCGGCCCCGCCCCCCCACACCCATTGGATTCTTCCCTCCCACCTCCCAGCTGACCCCTCCTCCCCTCCTCCCCTCTTATTACGCCCCCGGAGTGACCGCGCAGCGGACGCGTGCAGCGGGCATGCCGATTGTGCACCGAAGGCGCGCCAAAGGCAAGCCCGTCTGCGCCTGTCCGTGCCTGGACCGTGCCCAGTGCCAGGACCCCTGGCCCCCACCGCTGCAAGACGACCCGACAGACCTACGACGCCGCCGCCCTCAATGCACTCAATGCCGGCCGGAACCCCGCCTGCTGCCGGGCCATCCCGAAACGCATTCACGGACCCTTCACCTGCAGAACCTGCAAGTTCACCTGCCTCCGAACCTGCACCGCACCCGCCAAGCCAAGCACCAGCAGCAACCTCAAGTGCATCCTTCTCAACACCCGCTCCATCCACAGACACGCCGTGGAACTCTGGAACCTCCTCGACACAACATCACCAGACATCGCCTTCCTCACGGAAACCTGGATGAACGTCTCCTCAGCCCCCGGCATCACCATCTCCATCCCGGACGGGTACAAGATCATCAGGAGGGACCGCGTCAACCAGACCGGAGGAGGCATCGCCATCGTCCACAAGAACACTATCCGCATCAAGACCGACTCCAACGACACCTTCGCCGCCGCCGAGCACCTCCACTTCCAGATTCACACCGACCCAAAGACGACCCTCGGAGGCACCCTCGTCTACAGACCCCCGGGACCACGTACACAATTCAGCGAAGACATCACGGACTTCATCAGCCCGCACGCCCTTCGCTCCGCTGACTACATCCTCCTAGGGAACCTCAACTTACACCTGGAGAATAACTGGGACCGCAACACCTCCGCCCTGCTGGACAACCTCGCCAACCTCGGATTCAAGCAACTGGTCAACACACCCACCCACTACGCCGGCCACACGCTTGATCCCGTCTTCTCATCCAGCAAGCACATCACCTTCAGCCACTCCACCAGACTCCACTGGACCAACCACAGCTGCGTCCACTTCTCCTCTGGTCATCCTGACTACGGATGCCAGTTCTGTCGGGTGCGGGGCGACCTTGGGCACTCTGTCCCTTCAGGGTCAATGATCCCTTTCGGAGAGTCGTCGTTCTTCCAATTGGTAGGAGTTGACTGCGGTGTTCCGGGCTGTGATGGGGTTTTGGTTTGGTTTCTCGGTCACAATGTGGTGGTGAGATCCGACAACACAGTGATGGTTGCCTTCCTGAATTATCAGGGGGGAGTTCGCTCCTCCTCTCTGAATGCGGTGGTGATCCCCCTGTTCTGTTGGGCGGAGGGGCATCTGTTGTCTCTGTCGGCAGTTCATACACCGATGACACCCAGCTGGTGGTCTCCCTCACGCCGGCTGGAGACCCTGGAGGTACAGTGGACTTGCCCAAATGTCTGAGCGAGATTAATCGATGGATGACCATGTCTTGTCTCAAACTTAATGGAGACAAGACAGAGGTCATGATGATGGGACATCTAGCACCTCCCACGATTAATCAAATCTGGCCAACCTGCCTGGGCACCCCTCCAGTCCCCAGAGATACCATGAAGAGCCTGGGAATCTGGTTGGACAAGTCCCTAACATTCAATCATCAGGCCGCTGTATTATCTGCTACCTGTTTTGGCCTCATTAGAGTGCTGAAAAAAATTCTCCCATTACTACCGTTTGAGGCCAGACAAATCGTGGTCCAGGGACTGATACTAGCCAGGATGGACTTTGGAAATGCGCTCTACCTTGGGACCCCTGACTCCACACTTAAAAAGTTGCAGGTAATCCAGAACTGTGCGGCCCGAACCCTGCTTCAACTCCCTCGCAGGACCTCTGCGAAGCCCGGACTGAAAAAATTACACTGGCTCCCGGTGAAAGACAGGATCAGCTTCAAATCCCTTTGTGTTGCCCATCAATCTTTCTGGGAAACCGGGCCCCTGATTAGTCGCCCCCTAATTACCCCTTACCTTCCCAGCAGACAACTTCGATCCACAAATGCCTTACTAGCGGTAGTACCAAAAGTTAAAAGATCTAGATCAGGAGGTCGCTCCTTTTCCCTGAATGCGGCCAAATTATGGAACAGTCTTCCCTTCCACCTTAGGTCCAACCCTGACCTCACCTCCTTTAGGAAAAATTTAAAAACCTTCCTGTTCAATAAATAAGTAACTTTTCCTGGGCTCAGCCCCATAGGCAACACCTGTTAGTTCTTCAGCGCTAGGACGCCTCCGGGCAGCTATTTTGCGCTTTATAAAATTCATTTTCATTTCATTTCATTTCATATTGGGGGGGACAAAGGTGTGGCGGATGCCCTCAGTCATTCTTTCCCCGCCTCTCTGGAGTTGTCTCTGACACCGGTGGCTTTTCGGCTTGTGTGCAGGAGGTTTGGTCTTCCATTCCTCGACCTCTTTGCTTCCCGACTCAATGCACAGCTGCCCCGCTTCTGCTCCTGGAGTCATCAGGAGGGTTGCTGGGGGTGGATGCCCTGACCATTCCCTGGCCGTCCAGGCTCCTCTATGCTTTTCCTCCTCTGGTGCCTATTCCCTGGTTTTTGGCACGCCTGAGTCGGGAGGATCAGGTGGTGGTGGTTGTGGTTCCGTTTTAGCCTCAGAGGTCCTGGTTTCCGACTTTGTGGTTTTTGGCTGTGCAGGGTTCCACAGGATTCACACCGACCCAAAGACGACCCTCGGAGGCACCCTCGTCTACAGACCCCCGGGACCACGTACACAATTCAGCGAAGACATCACAGACTTCATCAGCCCGCACGCCCTTCGCTCCGCTGACTACATCCTCCTAGGGAACCTCAACTTACACCTGGAGAATACCTGGGACCGCAACACCTCCGCCCTGCTGGACAACCTCGCCAACCTCGGATTCAAGCAACTGGTCAACACACCCACCCACTACGCCAGCCACACGCTTGATCCCGTCTTCTCATCCAGCAAGCACATCACCTTCAGCCACTCCACCAGACTCCACTGGACCAACCACAGCTGCGTCCACTTCAGCTTCAGAAGAAACACAACCCACCACCACCCGCAACAGGTTCCTCACAGAAGCTGGAGCAAGATCACCACCGACCAGCTCACCACCTCCCTCAGCCAGAACCCACCCCCAGCACAACGGACCCCAACGAAGCAGCCCGCAACTTCATGCAGTGGCTGACTGCCTGCGCAGACGACCTCGCACCACTGAAGAACCCTCCCAGCAGACCCAGAAGCAAGAAGGCCTCCTGGTTCACTGACGAACTCAAGGACTCCAAGAAGACCTGCTGCACCCTCAAGAAAGCCTGGCTCCTCGACCAGACCGCTGACAACATGACCGCCCTCAAACACACCACCCGCAAGCACCACCAGCTCATCCGCACCACCAAGAAGTAATCACTGTAGGAACGACTGGACAACAACGCCCACGACAGCAAGGAACTCTTCACCATCGTCAAGGAGTTCCCCAACCCCAGCACCGGCAACAACGACATCACTCCCTCACAAGATCTCTGCGACACTCTCGCCTCGTTCTTCCACCGCAAGATTGCTGACATCCACAACAGTTTCGACGCACCATCCACGCACCCAACCATCGAACCAACGCCCCCCACCACCACCCTCCGCACCTGGACCACGGTGACCACCGAAGACACAGCCCGCACGATGGACACCATCCACTCTGAATCTCCGACCGACCCCTGCCCCCACCACGTCTTCAACAAGGCCCACTCCACCATCGCACCCCAACTCCGGGACCTTATCAACACCTCCTTCAACACCGCCACCTTCCCGGAGAGCTGGAAGCCTGCCAGGCTCAGCGCCCTACTGAAGAAACCAACAGCGGCCCCCACCCACCTCAAAAACTTCCGCCCCATCTCGCTCCTCCCTTTTCCTGCCAAAGTCATCGAGAAGATCGTCAACAGACAGCTTGCCGCCTTCCTTGAGACAAACGGATCCCTCGACCCCTCGCAGTCCGGTTTCAGAGCCAACCACAGCACCAAGACCGCCCTCATCGCAGCCACCGACGACATCCGAGCCCTGCTCGACAACGGGGAAACAGCGGCACTCATCCTCCTGGACCTCTCTGCAGCGTTCGACACTGTCTGCCACCGCACCCTAGTTCAACGCCTCAGCAACATCGGCATCCAGGAGAAGGCACAGGAGTGGATCATCTCGTTCCTTCCCGGTAGAACACAGAGAGTCCGCCTCCCCCCGTTTCGATCCGAGGCCACGAAGTCATCTGCGGCGTTCCGCAAGGATCATCACTCAGCCCCACCCTCTTCAACATCTACATGAGACCTCTTGTGCCATCGCACGCCAACACAACCTCAACATCATCTCCTGCGCCGACGACACCCAGCTGATCCACTCCCTCACCAGAGACCCCGACACCGCCAGAACCAGCCTGCACGAAGGGATGAAAGACGTCACCGAGTGGATGAAGAACAGCCGCCTGAAACTGAACTCAGACAAGACGGAAGTCCTCATCCTGGGACCATCGCACTCCGCCTGGGACGACTCCTGGTGGCACCCAGCCCTGGGCACCGCTCCCAAGCCAACAGACCACGCACACAACCTAGGCTTCATCCTGGACTCCTCCCTCTCGATGACCAGGCAAGTCATCGCTGTCTCCTCATCATGCTTTCACACCCTACGCATGCTTCGCAAGATCTTCCGATAGATCCCGACCGAAACCAGGAAGACGGTCACCCAGGCCCTCGTCACCAGCCGACTGGACTACGGAAACACCCTCTACGCCGGAACCACAGCCAAGCTACAGATAAGACTCCAACGCATCCAGAACGCCTCCGCACGACTCATCCTGGACATCCCCCGACGCAGCCACATCTCCGGCCACCTGAGGGACCTGCACTGGCTCCCTGTCAACTAGAGGATCACGTTCAGGCTCCTCACCCACGCACACAAGTCTCTCCACGACCTGGGCCCCAATTACCTCAAAGACCGCCTGACCTTCTACACGCCCACCCGCCAGCTACGGTCTACTAGCCTTGCCTTCGCCGCCGTACCACGCATCCGAAGAGCCACCGCCGGAGGCAGATCCTTCTCCTACCTGGCGGCCAAGAAATGGAACTCCCTCCCCATCCACCTTCGGCTGACCCAGGACCATCTCTCCTTCAGGAGACAACTCAAGACCTGGCTGTTCGAGCAGTAGCGGACCCCTTCCCCCAAGCGCCTTGAGACCCATCCGGGTGAGTAGTGCGCTATACAAGTGTTATGATTGATTGATTGATTGCCACATCGCAGTTCACCTGAACGTTTGACTTTGACCCTGTCCAGCACAACCAGATAGCTGCGGTTGGTGCTTTTTTGCTTTTCGGATATATTCTCCACTTTACATTTTTCAAACCATTTTATGTGGTGTTTTCACTGTTTTCTCGATTGAAGTGTTGCAGAAATACTTTAACCCCTTCGATGCTCATGACAAGCTCAGCTCGTCATGAGGCACGGTTGAGCTGTGCTGATGACGAGCTGAGCTCGTCATGTATAATGGGAAAGCTCACAAATAAGCAAAGGAGGGGTAAACCCGTAGCAGCCAAGGTGTTAAACATTGCCTCCAAATTAAGCTTTACTGCTCTTTGCCAAGCAGCTAGGGGGTTGAGCACAGGTTAATTTGGGGTTTGCATGTGCCTTACCCCAACACTGATTGTGGTTGCTGTTTGACCAGGGCTCCCACTCAGTCAACCATGATCCAAATTCTTACAATCATGAACCAACCATCCTATTCTCTTCACCAAATTTGCAAAGATGTAGAGTCTGTATTTAAGCAAGACTCTTTATCCATCCCTACTGAGCACTTCCATCTCCACCATCTACATACAGAAACGTCCTTAGTAAATTCTATGGTTTGTGGCTTAATTTTATTCCATATGCCTAACAAGGCTTCACCACGTTCTACCTACCTAACCTACCTAAAAGATGAGACTGCTGCGAAGGCAGAAATTAGCAATGGCCTTGTGTGTGAAGCTGTGTGGGTGTGGAAGGATTGTCAAGTAAGTTATTTATTGTATTGTGCTCCATGCATATGGAGTATGGTGACTTATTCAGAGGGCATGTTCTTTTTCTTTAGGGTAGTAGTAGGTTATAGTTAGACCTTCGCTTGATTGTGAGTGAATGGAGCATATTGGAATTTCAGCGGTATGGGGCAACGTTAATAGTGATGGAGAATAATCAATTTATATTGAGATGTGCTACATCAGCAGACATGAGGTTAGCAACTGGATGGGATGCGTCGAGCTGTCATAAAATGTAGTATGTGAAGATGCGCATAAAGAACTGGTGGCATATTAGCAAGAACCTCGTTAAAATTATCGCCGTTTTAATGTCAGGAAACTGCAGCTAAAACGGCGATAATTATAACGAGGTTCTTGATAATGTGCCCCCAAATTCTTGTATAGCATAACATGTTGGATGTGATATGTGTGTTGAGTATGGAGGTCAGACGATGTGAGACCAAGCTCCTCCGCTTTGGGATTTAGGAGCCCGCACGGTTGAGTACCGCATAGCTGTCTGGTGTGTGTTGGTGCATATGGTCTGTTTGTTGCCTTATTGTCCGGTTTTTGGTCTATTGGGGCTGGCTTCGTGGGAGTGCTGCATCTGCTGTTACGCCACTTGGTTTCTTTCGTGATAGGCAAGCATACTCACAAGAGTTGCCATAGGGAGCGCTCCTCCTCCTCTGACTCTTCGTCCTCCCCTTCTCCTGCCCAGTCTCGGCATTGCAGTGAGTGTGTTGACACCAGGATTAAGAGTCTCATCTGGGAGACTCTGAGCGAAATGGGGGGTAATGGGGCTCGTCCTAGGGGCCCTGGGCCAGTGTCTTCTGGCCCCTCTGACGGTGAGACTGAGTGGTTGGGGGACACTGAGCACAAGGGAAAGTATATTGATAAAGGCATGTTGGCTGGGTTGCTGAAACAAGTCAAATCGATATGGGGTTTCCGGATGATGAAGCTCTGAGTACGTCTGGTGGTCCCTTGTTGTGCCAGTGTCAGAGCGCTGCTACTGTTGATGTTCCTATTCATCCTTTCATTAAGGATGCCCTGAAGTGGGAGTGGGTAGATCCGGATCGCATCCCGCTTCCTTGTTTTATGGCTAAACTTTATCCTTTGCAGGATATGGCTGACGAGTTGCTATACTCAATTCCTATTGATTCCTTTGTGGCCAGTCTGGTGTGTCGCATTTCCTTGGTGGGGGATGCTGTGCTGAAGGATCCAGTTGATAAGAAGGTTGATACCTCCCTCAGTAAGGTGTATTCTGGTTCTCATCTGGCATGGAGTGCTAACATTTATGGGACTTATGTGTCGCAGTCTCTGCTTTCGGATATCAAGTCCCTGTATCAAGTCGATGGATGATGCTACTGACTGTTCAAGTTTATGGTTTTTGCTATGAACCGAATAAAGTACTTTTGACTGACTGACTGACTGACTGTTCAAGTCTTCTGGAACATATCGAGTGGCAGCTGGAGTTCCTCTCGGATGTGTCCTTTGATGTGGTGCAGGTTTCTTCCCTTTCCAGTGTGGAGTGTGTGGCGGCTCATCGTAATCTGGTTTTGAAGGTCTGGAAGACTGACTCCGCTCAGTAGGCTTGCGCTTTGCGCCTGCCCTTCAGGGGGACAATGATGTTTGGGGAGGAGTTGGAATTGCATACATTGTTTAAGGAGAAAAAGCATTCTTCTTTTAACCTCATCGCTGCTATTGCTATTTTTCCCCTGTGCTGGGCCCTAATGATAATGGGTGTGGTCATGACGGAACCATTCCGTCATCAGCACAGCTCAACCGTGTCTGATGACGGAATGGTTCCGTCACCAGCATCTAAGGGGTTAAGCAGACCTCTGCTGCTTCTATTTCCTCTAAACCAAAATCTTTTTTCTGTCATTCCTCTCGTAGGCAGTTTTCCGGGGGCCGGGGGAGGTTCTCTTTTTGTCGTCGCTGGGATATAAAGGCTATGTCCCCCCCTCCCAAACCTTTTCCTGACTATATGGCTGGGGTTCCTGGATTATTGGTAGATGGTCGACTGCAGTTCTTCCTGCCGGACTGGGTGCAGTCCTGTTTAGATGCCTGGGTGTTGGACATCATTCGTCTGGGCCATGTCATTGAGTTCTCGAGTGCTCCTCCAGTCTCGGGGATTCGTCTGACTCCTTGGCCGTCCTGTCTGTCCAGGAGATCTAATCTGTCTCTGTGGGTCAAAGCTCTTGTCCAGAAGGTTGCGATTCAGGAAGTTCCTCCTCTGGAAGTGGGGAGGGTGTTTTACTCTTGGATCCTCCTGGTTCCCAAGGTGAAAGGGGGTTCCGCTTGGTCCTGGATTTGAAAGCGCTGAACAAGCGGGTGGTTAGTCTGCCTTATCGTATAGACACACTGCAGCGGGTGATCCCATTGGTGCTTCTGGGCCATTTCATATGCACCCTCGATCTTCAGGACGCCTACTACCATGTTCAGATTCATCCTTGGGTCTCGTTGCTTCCTGAGGTTTTGTGTTCAGGGCGTCACTTTCAGTTTCACGTCCTGCCTTTCTTCCTGAGGTCTGCTCTGAGGGTGTTTGCCAAGGTTGTGGCTCCGTTGGTGGCTTTGCTTCATCTTCAGGGGATCCTGGTCTACCCTAACCTCGATGACTGGTTGATTCATGCTCCCTCTCGGTCCCTGTTGTTGGAGGCTCAGGGGATGGTGTGTTCTGTGTTGAGAGATCAAGGGTTTCTTCTGAATCTTCCCAAGTGTCTGGCTGACCCCCTCCCAGGACTTGACTTTCATTGGCGCCTGGATTCGGACCGATCTCAATGGGGTGTTCCTGCCCGTGCCTCGGGTCTTGGCGTTGGAGTCTCTGGCTCGGAGAATCATGGAAGAGGGTTCCTTTCCGGTACGCCTCTGGTTGCGTCTTCTGGGTCTCATGGTAGCGATGGTGTTCACCTTGGCCTAGGCGCCTTAACCTCTGTCCTCTCTGATTGTACCTTCTGACTCATTGGGATCCAGTCTCGCACGATCTGGACTTCCTGTGTCCCCTTTGGTCCTTCCTGCTCTTCTCTGGTGGACTGTGTTGGCCAATCTGTCACAGGGTCTGCCTCTGCAGCCTTCTCCTCTGGTCATCCTGACTACGGATGCCAGTTCTGTCGGGTGCGGGCGACCTTGGGCACTCTGTCCCTTCAGGGTCAATGATCCCTTTCGGAGAGTCGTCGTTCTTCCAATTGGTAGGAGTTGACTGCGGTGTTCCGGGCTGTGATGGGGTTTTGGTTTGGTTTCTCGGTCACAATGTGGTGGTGAGATCCGACAACACAGTGATGGTTGCCTACCTGAATCATCAGGGGGGAGTTCGCTCCTCCTCTCTGAATGCGGTGGTGATCCCCCTGTTCTGTTGGGCGGAGGGGCATCTGTTGTCTCTGTCGGCAGTTCATATTGGGGGGGACAAAGGTGTGGCGGATGCCCTCAGTCATTCTTTCCCCGCCTCTCTGGAGTTGTCTCTGACACCGGTGGCTTTTCGGCTTGTGTGCAGGAGGTTTGGTCTTCCATTCCTCGACCTCTTTGCTTCCCGACTCAATGCACAGCTGCCCCGCTTCTGCTCCTGGAGTCATCAGGAGGGTTGCTGGGGGTGGATGCCCTGACCATTCCCTGGCTGTCCAGGCTCCTCTATGCTTTTCCTCCTCTGGTGCTTATTCCCTGGTTTTTGGCACGCCTGAGTCGGGAGGATCAGGTGGTGGTGGTTGTGGTTCCGTTTTAGCCTCAGAGGTCCTGGTTTCCGACTTTGCTGTTTTTGGCTGTGCAGGGTCCCTGGTTTCTTCCTCTGTCTCCATCCCCCCTGCGGTCTGCTCCGATGCTGTCTCTTCTGCGGTTGCGTCTGTCTGTGTGGAAGTTGAGAGGCAGGGTTGGCGCCGGAGAGGTCTCCCTGAAGATTTAGTGGTGGCTCTTCAAAGGTCTCATCGGCCTTCTACCCTTAAGTCTTATGACCGTCATGGGGGTAATTTTCAGCAATGGTGTCTGGCTCTGCACTTGTCCCATTTGGTGTGCTCTTTGCAGGTGGTACTGCAATTTATTTGACAAGGATTTGAGAAGGGCTTGGCTGTTTCCACTTTGAGGGCTCAGTAGCCTGCTGTTCGGGCCTTCTGTTCCCCTTGGGAAATTTGTCTGATGTCGAGGATCTAGTTTTGCATCTTCTTCGAAGTTTCTTTCTGTCTCGTCCGGTGGTGCGTCCTTCCTTTCCTTAGTGGGATCTGTCTTTGGTTCTGCTGGCTTTTATGGCTCCTCTGTTTGATCCCCTATCAGATGTGGATGTTAAGTTTGTTACTCCTAAAGTGGTCTTTCTTGTGGCAATTACTACAGCTAGTCGGCTGGAGGGTTTGGAGGCCTTGATGGCCCGGGAACCTTTTTTGTCCTATTCTGCGGATAGTGTGGTGCTCCGTTTGGATTCTATGTTTGTCCCGATGGTTTCTTCCCAAATTCATCATTCCCAGGAGTTGGTGTTGCCTGCCTTCGGGTCTGCTCTGGACTCCCCGGGGGATCCTCCTTGGTCTTTGTTGGATGTGTGCAGGGCTTTGCGTATCTACTTGGACCGCACTGCTGATTTTCAGAAGTCTCACTTCCCTTTTGTTTCCTTTTGGGTTGCTTCTCGTGGGGGGAAAGCTTCTTCTGCTTCCATTGGTCATTGGCTGAAGCAGGTCATTGCTTTGGCTTACTCTCTTTCTGGGTCTCCTCCTCCTGCGGCGATTCAGGGGAGGTCTACCCGTGGGGTGGCTGCTTCCTGGGCTGAGGTTCGGGGTGTTCCCCTTTCTGAGATCTGCCGGGCGGCCACTTGGGCGTCCTCTAATCCCTTAAATCAGCATTGTTGCCTTTAGAATTTGTTGGGGGATGATGTTAATTTTGGTTTTGGAATGCTGTGTGCTCCTGAATTTCTTGTTCTGCTGTTCAATAAATACCTTGAATTTTGCAGTTCTAGTTGTTCTGGTGGTTTATTGTGGATGAATGCTGGTGTCTGCTTGGGTATTCGATTTAGTTATGAAGGGGACAAGGACTAGAGTGGCTGGGGGTAATATCCTATTACTTACCGTAATCTTCATTACTCCTGGTCCCATTGTCCTCATCCCTTTCATGGCTTCCCTCCCTCCCTGCCTGCCTTGCCGGCCTTCATCTGGGCTTGGTATTGTCAGGAGGAATTCTGGGACCAGTACGCTTACGTACTCCCAGAGGGAGGGGGGAGGGGTAGGTCCAGCATTCCTTTCTTTATTTTTCTGTCAGCGAGATATGGTTATCTCAGTTATGAAGGGGACGAGGAAAATGGGACCAAGAGTAATGAAGATTACCGGTATGTAATAGTACATTACTATATTTTTAGGAAAACTCTGCAAACAACAGATATGCAGCATATAGGTAACATGTAAGACAAAGTCACTGGAAGCATCGCATTTGGGTTATTAACATTTCTTGACTATGTTTTGTACATTGGAACTTTAGCAATAGTGTTTACAAATGGCTGATTTTCTTTCTGTGCCTGAGTTCCGTGTTCTCAGTAATTGTCCCATGTAACATCTAATTCTCTCTTGGGTTCCTGTTGCGATACAAAGGACTCTACAACAGGATTTGCAGCAAGCACACTACTGAAACAGGAAGTAAATAACGTTCGCTAAAATACTAGCTGTGAAAACTGTGTGAACCGATTTGGTTGTGGATTTTCACCAATCACAGACAGATTTAGCTTAAAGAGACCACTGGATAAATAATCTCAGATACCAGAGATTAAAGAAGAGAGGACCTTCCTGCTGCTGTTAAAAATTTCCTAGCTAACTTATACAATACTATGAAGAGAATGCTGTCTCCAGGTCTATAATGCATCCCTGGAAGTATAAAGCTGTTTTAAGCACTTACGTTAATAAACTCTACTGACCCACAGGGACGAAGGGCTCCAACGGCAGTCAAAAAAGCCTGTGAGGCTTTTCCTAAATATTGATGACAGAAAGCCCTGGAGAAAGGGTAAGCTGGGACTGCTTGAAAGAAAAATCATTGGAGCGGGGCAATTGAAATCTGCACTGTCAGGTGTCAGTGGAACTTCTGCTCTTTACATTTCGAGTGCATAAGTACCACTGGCAATGTAAGTTTGTAAGCTGATGCAGAGGTATCCCAGAAGCCACTTCTCACAGGATATATTGATTTTGATTTGAAAGACGATATTGTAAGCAGCACTTTGTATGCTTATTTTCTGAAACTATTCTACTGATAATTTTATATGAATTGCCATCCTGCCTAATATATCATAGCGCTAGGTTGGGCATTTTTAAGATGGGAACGAAAGGAGGGTTGGGTTGTAAAGCCCAGTATTTGCTGCGACAGTCCCGGCAAGTTGGAGACTGTCCTGGAAAATTCACTATCCCGGGACAGTCCAGTCAATTGCATTTTCAGCCCTGCCAAGTGTGCCACATCTTGCGTTAGTAATGCATTCCAAGTCACTGTACTGCATTACCGCAAGTAAATGGGTGGGTTGCTTGGTTCTAGTTTGAATTCTTCTGTAGTAACTACCACATAGCGCCTAAAGCGATGCTCGGGAATCTACAGACGGGCTCGGCGGGGCAGCAGCCTTGCGATTGGCTGGCTAGGGAGCTGGAGGGGGTTAGGGAGTGCTTCTGTCAGGTGCCGCTGTCAGTGAGCCGGGGACTACCTACCTCTCAGGATGGAGCGCATGGAAGGCAGGCGTGTTTACCGGTACCATGATGGAGGTGGAGTTTGACATGAGCGAGGACGGCCCATGATACAAACAGTGGTACCTGCATTAGGGTAGGTGCGGTAGGAAGAGGACAGTGCAAGCTACAGATTGCCATGTGTGGACACATGGGGAGGATGAAGCAAATGGGTTCTGAGTCATTTCCATGAAAGATGAAGGAAGAATGAGGAAGCAGAGCTAGGGAGTGGTCGGAGGTCCCAGTCCTTCTACGCTGCCTGTTGGAGTGGTTAAGGAGAATTAAAAGCATACTTTTTTCACAACTTTTGAAGAAATATACATGGACTGCAAAGTAACTGATCAAGTACCCAACTCACCGAAAAGTGATAAATGCACCTGCCTGATATAGATGCTGTGCTGCGAATGTATCTATTGCATACCACGGACGAATGGAAGTGTTGGTGGGAACTTGGTGATATAAGGGTCTACTCAATAAATATTACAGGGAATTGCGATGGGAATTTCAAACTTTAGGCCAATGTAGCCGAGTTGGAAAAATTCTCTAATGCAGCTGAATGGGAGAATTTTTTCAACTAAGCTATTTTGGCCTCAAATTGAAATTCCTGTCTCAATTCCCTGCAATTCTCTCTTTATTGGGCGGAGTTCAATTATGCTAATTTTGTGGGTTAGGCCGGGTGAACGGAGGTTTGGGGCAGTGGGTGTGATACATTTTCAAGTGAGTAATTGATAGCTGTGCTGCAAAGGGAACTTGTGCTGCAGCTGGTTTGCGACCGCAGCACAAGCTCCCATATAGAAATGGGAGCTTGCGACTGCACCATGTGCATTCGCATCATAATTGTAGTGTCAGGACTGGCAAACGGAGGTCGGTCGGTCCCGAGACAGCGTCGATGTCGGTCAGAGGCAACTCCGACTGACATCGTAATAAAGCCCCTCTGTGATTTCCAATACCAACATTGATACATAAGAGGCTGCCAAAAAAGGTAAGAGCTGGAAAGGTGTTTTCTGGAGAAACGGATAGAGACAAACAGAGAATTAAAGCAGCTATGATTCAGTGTAGACAGGAAAGGAATATTGTTGTAATGTTGAAAGATGGCTCTTCAAATAAGCATTTACTTCTTGAGGTCTGTAGATTGGAATGGAGTCGTGGATATGGATTTGGATTGGATTTGTATAGCGAATGGCTACCCGGAGGTGTCCCAGCGCTTGCGGAGGTAGACTAACGGGCCAGAGAAGATTTATGGGTAAAGCCATGTTTTAAGGAGCTTGCGAAATGTGGATAGGTTGGTTTCTCTACAATTGCTGAGTTGTAAAGAATTCCAGGGTCTGGGGGTGTTGTAAGAGAAAAGGCGGCCCCCTGTGCAGGCCTTCTTGACTCTGGGTATGTCAGCTAAGTAAAGATGGTCAGAGCGAAGTTCTCTATTGGCTTTGTATGGTTTATGCAGTGATCGCAGAATCGGGGGGCCCTTGCCCTGAAGAATTCTACGTGTCATGCAGATAGATTTAAAACTGATTTTTCCTGAATCGGAAGCCAATGCAGGGCATTTAGAGCGGGCCTAGCAGAGCACTAGGAGTTTGTACCTGTAAGAAGCCTGGCTGCGGAGTTCTGGACCAGTTGGAGTTTAGAGATGACTTTTTTGGAACGCCCAGATAAAGAGCATTGTCATAGTCCAGTCTTGAGAGAATGAGCCCCTGGATCAGGAGTTTTCTAGAGTTGGCAGGTAGGAGGGGAAGTATTTTCTGTGCTGTTCGGAGTAGACCAAAACAGGCTCCCGCCGTTTTCCTAGCTTGGGTATGGAAGGTAAGTTCCTGGTCAAGCCAGATACCCAGGCTTTTGATCTCGTTTATCGGGGTGGGGCAGGGCCCATGGAGGTCGGCCATATCGAGCTGGGGTAAATCTTAACTGGTTGCCCAGGACCAAGAGCTCAGTTTTCTCGCCGTTAAGCTTCAAGTGGGCTGTGTTCATCCAGTTGGTGATTTCTCCAAGACAGGAACACAGGTTCTCCGGGGATTGGTCAAACTGGTTCAGAGATACAACCAGTTGCATATCATCTGCATAGGTGACCAGTTTGATACCATAAGGGGCGACTATTTCATCCAATGGGGACATATAAAGTAAAAAAGGGTAAGGCTCAGGAATGACCCCTGAGGGACCCCACTCAAGAGTGGAATAATTTGCGATCAAATATTCAGCCTGATTCATCATTGGGCCGTTTTGCGAGTCTGAAATAGCGATTCATAAGGAATTGCTATTCCAGACTCGCAAAACGGTATTCATGTAGGAATCGCAAAAAAAAATGCGATTCCTACACATTCCTTATTTGCGATTAGCAAATTGCTAATCGCAAATAAGGAAACACTCCCCATTCATTCCTATGGGCCAAAAGGCCCATAGGAATGAATGGGGAGTATTCCTTATTTGCGATTAGTAATTTGCTAATCGCAAATAAGATAGCGATTTGAAGGGTGCCAGGGCTGTCCAAAGGACACCTTATAGCACCCCTTAAATGCACATTTGAACAGGTGATGCGCAAACACATGTCCAAAGGACATGTGTGTGTGTAACATGCAAAAGAAAAAAATGCACTGAAGTGCTTTTTACTCTTTTTTCGCAATTTACCACAAAGTCAGGCTTGGTGGTAAATTGCGACCAAATATTGCGATTTCGAAATTTCTAATTGGTTGATGAATTGCATTTAAGGAATCTCTATTAGAGATTCCTTAAATCCAATTCCTCGCAAATATGCGATTTCGGTAATAGCGATTTTTGCATTTGGGATGATGAATCCCAAATGCAAAAATCGCACTCGCAAGGGCCAGATTCTCAGAATCTGGCCCTTTGCGAGCGCAATTACCTTTGATGAATCAGGCTGCAAGTCCTCAGCGACCTGGAACATTCTGTTTTCCAGGAATGATGTCAGCCAGGATAGAGCTGAGCCCGTGACTCCTATTCTGTTTAGCTGGTGTACCAGCATCCGGTGGTTCACTGTATCGAACACTGCGCTCAGATCCAGAAGGATCACAGCTACTGATCCTCCTGAGTCAAGAATCTTTTTTGCCTCTTCCACAACTGCTATCAGCGCGGTCTCAGTGCCCTGGCCAGGGCGAAATCCCGTCTGGGAGGGGTGTAGCAGATGACCTTTCTCATGTGTGGCTTTGTGACTCTTGATATCAAGATGATAGGCGGCGAGATCAAATGCGAGTTCTCCAGCCACCTTGTCCAATGGATCATCAAAATGAAGGTTTAAATCTCCAAGAAGAGGACTGCTACACTGCTACATCAGTCACTCTGTTTCATTAATGAATTCTAGTACAGAGTAACAAGACCATACTGAGACCTGTCTGAGTAGGTGAGGGCTTTTTTCATCTTGTCCCCATCTGCGGCAGGCAGGGGTTCCATCCTTTGGTCAATAAGGAATCCCAAATGATGAAGGACGGTTCCGTGTGGTGACTGATGGGTATCCTTTGCCGACCATTCTGGAGGTCTGGGAATCAACCTTGAGGTATTGGATAAATATAGTGTATATGTTTGGTGTCCTTATCACTTTAGGCATATTTTTTGTAGACCCTTTGATACTGTGTGTAGTAAAGTGTTATGAGGGAACGTGTCAAAGCCTGGTCTCTAAACTCCCTTGGGTCCAACCCCGTCGTATTGTTTTTTATTGATGAATATCTTTAAACAAAACCTTTGATGCCCTGCCACAACGATTGCAAATTTGGGACTAGTTGCACAAAAATATTCCTTTAGTAATTTTGAGTGGGTTGCAAATAGACCTACCTCCTGGATATTAATGAGGAAGGTTTCAATTTGCGCCCCACTGCAATTCGCTGGCATGACAGGAATCGTGGCCTAATTGGGTCAGCAGACTACAATGTAGGTGATTGTTTTTAAATGAAGCAATAATTTTCTTTTTTTTGCAGTCCGTTTTTCTTAACGGTAATAGGCTGCATTTAAAAAGAAAAACATTTAATTTTTAAGTTTCATTTTTTGAGAGGAGGCAGTGGTCCGAACACTGCCAGCTCTTTAGATATATTTTTCAAACCATTCCCATAGGGGAAGGGGTCCCAAGGGACCAATTAAATTTGCAAATAAGTTACCTACAACTTTGAGTTGGGGGTAAATTGTGAATGCTCTGCAACCACATTCAAAACATTCTTACATAACATTGCAAATCAGTATTAAGAAGGGATGGCCTAACAAGCCCCTTGTAAATACTGAATCGCAAAACCCGAGTTGTGATTTTGTAACAACTGACTGGATCACAATTTGGTCCTTGTAGATCACAAAAAGCATTTTTTGTGGTCACAAATGGTTTGCAACTGCAAAATTGCTTCGTACATGATGCCCATATTGAGTCACTATTTAATATCCAGACAAAAAGGTCATCAATAATCATGATTTTTGTATAACATTCTCAGTATCAAACTTTACATAATTCGAAAATGGTTCAAAACGCTTTCAAAACTTAAGACTGTGTTGTTTAAATGTGGTGTTAAGTAACATGCAAACTATTGTAACAATTGAGCATAGCCAAATGAAGCATGGCCGAGGGCTTGTGTAAAAATACACTTGTCTATTAAAACTTATCTTAGGTGATCTGCGTGGTCTTCCCCCAGATTTATTTTGCCAACATACCTTATTTTTGCTGTTCCTGTTTTTGTTGGTTTTAGGACTGCCCACAATACTACTGCTATCCAGTGCTTGTGTTCTCCCTTCCAAACATGGTAGAATTGGTAAGCACCTTATTTTTACATTAAATTTACTTATACATCCATTTAATATGGTTCTTTATAAACCCCTAGCATGTACATTAAATGCCAGTAGTGAGCTCCAGCACTCATTGTGGCACCCCCTGAAGTAATGCTGTAAAACATGCCTGATGCCTGCCAAGGCATCCTGTAAGTGCAGTTTCAAAACTGCAATTTCAACCTATGAAAATACACCTTTTGACAGGCCAAAACCTTCCTTTGTTTAAAAAGTAGGACATGTCCTGGCATCGAAAAATCTCCGATGTCATTTTTCACTGTGGCAAGGCTGGCCTAACGTGGACAAAAATTATTAAGTGCTAAATTCAGTTTGGGACAAACTAGAGAATTACTTCTCCCACTGATTTCAATTGTATTTTGAAATCCTTTTTAATGTTGAAGTTGCATTTTAAATAATTATTTTAGAAAATGCCACATTTAGAAAGTTGGCTTTTTACTACCTACTACAAATGTGCTTTTTTGCCAGTGTCCAGTGTCACCTGACTATATATGGCTCTCCTGAGATGGGATGTGTATTCCTCTCAGACAGTTGACAAAAGGGCTTTGGTGTGGGACATTGTATTTCTCTCCTGAGCAGGATGGCCTATTGGGGTTGTAGCCAGTTCCTTCCTGAACTTCAAAGGGTAGCTTTAGGGATGTACTTAGCCCCTTCCTGACTTTAGATGATGCAGACCCTGTCACTAGCAAAGGCAGCTCACACCTGCACCTCCCTGCCCTTTGTTTCACTAGATAAACTGGGTTCAAACCCAGGGTAAAGGGACAAACTGACCAGTGCCAGTTTAAGCTTAGACAAAGGGGGGGGGGGGGGGGGGGGGGGGGTCCTCCACCCAGAATCTGAAATCAGAACACTCCTGGCCCTGAGAAGATTCAGAAAAATGAACTGCCCTATTGCTTTCACTTTATTACTGTTTGAATTCTACATAAATACTTTACACATTACTTCTAAGTTAAACCTGACTGCTTGTGTGCCAAGCTGCCAGAGGGTTAAGCACACGTTTATTTAGTAACTCTTGTAGTTCACCCTGACAGATGTTGGGGTTGTAATTTGAAGTGGGTTCTACCTCCCCATAACAAATAATCTAATTTCTTACAATAACTAATTCAATCTTTCAAGTAAATGGTAAATAATTCAACATAATTATTTAAATTTCATCCTAGATCAGTGTTTTAGCTGGCATTTCTCTTCACAGAAGAATCTACTAACCTTTAAATGGCAGTATGACAGAGTTATAGTCAGATTAGAGCCTGAGGCATACTCATTAAAATCTTTAAAATGGATTCCAACACATTAATTTCTAACAAGCGCAGTGTTAGTAACTGTGACCCGTGTAGGTAATGCATGATAGCACATAATGATACATTATTTTGATGCACAAAAGCCTATTTTCCAGGAATCAAAATGATAATGATCTAAACTTGGTATGATAAAGCATGTGCCCTATTACATTGCAGGAGGTGAGCTCTGCTGGAAGATAAAATTAGAAGAAGGCCTGGTAATTACCAGAACATGGCGATTTTGATGCAAAATCACAAAAAATCATACAGTTTGCATTACAGGGAAAAAACAACCAGAACAGGTAAGGGAAGGGAGAATGAGAGGGAAGAGCTATTGTGAATTACACCATCCCAAGCATATTATACATTAAAGAAGAAGCAATTTCGATTAAATGACAAGTGTACTAAAGGACAGTATTTATTTTTGAGTGGTGCACTTTGTCTGCCCCATTGTCAGGAATGCTGTAGCTAGTACACACACCATGATTAGCAAGCCTAGAGAAGGAGTTTCCTACCGGAAAGCAAAGAAATGTCCTTGTTGAAAAATAATTCCTCCAGCAACAAGAATGGCTTTGAAACACTATTTGTACTCGCTCCGCACACTCGCAATGCCGTTTCCTGGAAGCATAACACTACAAAGCTAAGAACTAAGGTTGGCCTACTAGTGTTCCACGCACTAGGAAGACAGAAGAGTAATCACGCACATGCAAGTTATGGAACTCAGCACATCAACTGAACTGTCAGAGGAATCGGTTGCGTCTCTCCACAGCGCAGTATTTTCTGACTGAAATTTACAGCCTGATTCATCATTCATATTTGCGCTCGCAAAGGGCCAGATTCTGAGAATCTGGCTCTTTGCAAGTGCAATTTTTGCATTTGGGATTCATCATCCCAAATGCAAAATTCGCTATTTAGAAACTCGCAAATTTGCGAGGAATAGCATTTAAGGAATCTCTATTAGAGATTCCTTAAATGCTATTCTTGAAACATTTTAAAATTGCGAATTCGCAAATTTCGGCCGCTATTTACCGCGAGGTCAAACCTCGTGGTAAATAGCGACAACTTAGAAAAATGCTTTTAAAAGCATTTTTCTAAGTTGCACCTTACACACACACATGTCCTTTGGACATGTGTGTGCGCAACACCTGTTGAAATGTGCATTTAAGGGGTGCTACAGGGTGTCCTTTGGACACCCCTGGCACCCTTCAAATCGCTATCTTATTTGCAATTAGCAAATTGCTAATCGCAAATAAGGAATACTCCCCATTCATTCCTATGGGCCTTTTGGCCCATAGGAATGAATGGGGAGTTATTCCTTATTTGCGAAAAGCAATTTGCTAATCGCAAATAAGGAATCTGTAGGAATCGCATTTAATTTTGCGATTCCTACATGAATCCCGTTTTGCGAGTCTGTAATAGCGATTCCTTATGAATCGCTATTTCAGACTCGCAAAACGGATCTTTCATGAATCTGGCCGTTAGTTCTTAACTCGAGAAACTACTGCTCACATCAAAGAATTAGTATTCTAGTTTCTGCTCAGTTTTTCTGTTCTGATCAGACAGTTAGCATTTCTCGTTAAGAGCTAGTGTTTAACTGATTTTTTTTAAATACAAAAATCAATTCTTGAGCTCACTCGGTGATTAAACTAAGGAAGTTAACTTTTCGACAGGAGAATATTCTTGTCACAGAAGACATAAATTCAATATGGAATTAATTTTGAGGAAGACCAGGTACTTCTCAATTACACCTGAACATGAATGAACCATTTCCTGAGTACTCACCTTTCCGGATAAGAGAAAGACTATACTTTGGTCCCCAAGAGCTTGTGCCGCAACTATAGAATCCTTGGTAAGGAATCTCTACTAGAAATACTGCAGCGTTTACGTGTAGAAAGAGTTAATCCTTGCGTCTATTTGAAATCATTTACTAAGACTTTTCAAGAACTACTTTCATCTACTTGACACTCTTCACCTTCGTATCAACAGTTAATACAGAGAGTAGCTTATGCCTTGCAAATCTAGGGTAAAGAAATGTTTAGCTAATATGATAAATATGTTTTAGGAACAGAATTGTACAACTGTGCAAATTGAGTGCATGTATAATTTTTCTCTACACAGGTACCACAAAACCACCCAAAAGAAGAGTAGAAGGTGACAGAGATTGAAGCATAGAACATTCTTTCTGCAAGGCTTCCTCTTTCTCTATTCCCTTCCCCTTTTCTCCCTGCTGTTGTTCAGCGACTACAAATTAAGGGGCATATTACCAACGTTTAGCGATATTTACCGCTAACGATGCTTAGCAACAAATTTTTTAATGCTAAGCATCGCCGGAAATTATCGCAGAGATAACTTGCTATTAGCAAGGTTTATCTCAGTAGTGATAAAAATCCTCGCGCTAACTGCCAATTGAGAGATTATCTCTGGAAAGCCAACGATAATCTCTCGAAGTTTGGTGTTAGCTTGATAATAGGGGCTCACAAACTTAGCCATGATATCCACCTTCCATAGGATATCATGGCTAAGTCAGGAAAATATCAGGTGTAAAAAAAGCAGTGCTAACCGCGGTTAGCGCTGCTTTTTTTATCACTAACAGGGTTAGCGAAATCTTTGATAATAGGAGAAATGTCGCTTAACAACATTTCTCCTATTATTTTTCTCTGGAACGCCCCCTTTGCATCTCATTAGAGATGCAAGGGGAAGCTTAGAGAAAAAGGGTGCTTACATGCGAATTTGCGTGTTAGCACCCTGTTGCTAATAGGGAGATAATTTTATCTCCGCTTTCTTTGCTTTTAAAGCCAAAAAAGCGGAGATAAATCCCTTGATAATATGCCCCCATGTTCTGTGGGTGTGAGTACTGGTGGAGGTTCTTTGGGCTCATCTCCAACTCCTGTGGAATTCACGAAGGCAAAGAAACATAGGGGCTTATTATCAAGGGGGTTTATCTCCACTTTTCTGGCTTTAAAAGCCAAGAAAGCGGAGATAAAATGATCTCCCTATTACCTAGCTGTCGCTAACACCAGTTACCGACAGCTAGTAGGAGATAGCGACCATCTTGGGCCCAACTTTGCATGTCAGTGATATTTATCACTAATGATATGCAAAGTGGGCGTGCCAAGATGTTAGCGACTGAAAACAGTCGCTAACATCGCTAGCTCCTATTACCAACTTTAGGAGATATTCGCGCTAAGCGCGAATATCTCCAAAAGCTAACACCTGCCCTGAGCAGTTCTTAGCCATGTTATCCAATGGGAGGTGGATAACATTTCTAAGAGCATTAGCTCGCTAATGCATGAATATCGCTGACTTTTCAGCGATATTCATGCATTGCGGCGATTTTTATCGCATTTGCGATAAACCTTGGTAATACCAAGGTTTATTTGCGGTAAAAATCGCCGCAGCGCAGCGGTAAATTTTTGTCTCTAACCAAGCAATAGCGATAATTATCGCTATTGCTTGGTAATATGCCCCATAGTTCAGAAAATCATAAGTAGAACAAACTTCACACACCTATCCAGGAGCCATGCTTCATTATGGGCTTCCCTTTTCATCAACAATTACTATAATGACCAACCAGCTTCAAACTTTGTGGGGAGGGCCTATGCAGGGTCTTGTGATAAAGTGAGATATGGATATAAGCATACATGGGGATGTCTCAAGTGCTCCTTTAATGATGAGGACCAGGGAGATGATTAAGAAATCTAAATTGGGAATTCTGAGAGGGTTATTACTTCAGCATTATGTGGGTCTGGGTCAACATGTGTCTGCTGAAAGGCTGCCAGCAGGGTCTGGGTCATTCATTAGCACCAGAATCCCTGTCATTCCTACAGTGCACACATAGCCAGAAATATTAAGAAAATAATAAATTAATGATGAAAAACATATATAGCATGGGAACAGAGACTCAGTCACTACAAGCATGTATTAGGGTGACACAGAAAACTCACATATGAAGCACAGCACACGTAGGTGGCAAGTTATGGGGCTCACAGTTACTTAGACATATTGTTGAAGTGTGTACGTCTAATAAACACACCAGTGAGCTTGATCTAACCCTTTTATTTGAGAATGAACAATCCAATACTTTGAGTCCACCCACAAGCGTTTGCCCAGTTCTGCTGTTCCGCGATAACTGCCTAACAGACAACCGTCCCCCGTGGCAGGAACACAGAGCTTGGGAGCCTGATTGGAAGATGCACTCTGGTTAACCTGTCACAGAAAGAAAATTGAATAGTGAATACAGATTGTGGAAAACCTGACATCACAGTAAGGATATTACATCTCCCTCCTTTATATTATTAAAACAACAAAACAAAAAAAATATTTGTATAAATATATATATATGTTACATGTCAAATTCGTGCAGATAATCTGTTTTTTTCAATCTATCACTACTTGTAGTATAAATCCCAATGGCAGTACTCTCCCCATTGACACAAAGATCTGGAAGGGTGACCACTGTGTCTTGTACAGGATCAGGACTGGAGACATTAAAACACTACATTGAGACAATTCCGGTGAAACCTCCTCCTGACATGTCACCATGGTTACTACCCACAGTACCTGACTGAGCGTGTCCTGCAGAACAATTACCACTCAAAACAGTTTGCACAGGGGGTAACAACAAATTCCCACGAGTTTGAAATTACTCCTCCTAACAGAAATGTATTCAATGTTACAGATTCCTTTTTGCCCACCAGCGTCTATCCTCCAATCTTACTGAAGAACAAGCAACTATAGAAACCTTGAAATGGCCAAGGAACTGAAAATTAATCTTATCATTTTTGGTCTCATGTCCTTTAAAATAAGTACCCAAGCCCCCACACTGATTTATTTGCAAAAAATACGCTTGTTGGAATCATGATACATTTTCATCCTCTCCCGAGCCGCTTTCCCACTTGATCTTACCCTATCCAGAACTACGTCTTTTTAGACAGACCTGTCAGATTTGTCTCTAAACAAAGTGGGACACAAAGCAGTGCAGGGTTACCTACCAAGCCAATTGAAAAATTGAGAAACCCCGGTTGTAGTATGAGGGGTATTATGATATGCCCATACCTTCCTATGAACAGATTCCTTCACATTTTCACCAGAAGAAAGTGCAGTCTGGAAAGCCTCTTTGAGAAGGCGGTTGGCCCTCTCCACAGCATCATTGGCAAGTGGCGTGTACAACACAATATTATGATGTTTGATGCCTCTCTTTTTCAAAACTAATTCCATTATTTCTGAAATAAATTGGATTCTGTTATCAGTAACTACTTCCTTGGGATAAATTAACTTTACCATGAAGTGGAGTAAAACAAGTATGGAATTCTTAGACATCGAATTCTATATCTCATCTAATTGCTTGCACAGTAGACTGTTCAGGAAATCAACAGCATGCAATGCAATTTTGCATGCCTCTAGCTCTCACCCCCTACACCAGATTAACGCCATACCATTTGGCGAATTTATTCGGGCAAGAAGAAACTGTAGTGAGGACTGTGAATTCGGGAGATGTCTTGCCAACATGAAAGAAAGATTTCAGACCAGGGGTTATGCAAGAAACTCTATTATAAAAGCTGAGAAGAGAATCAAGAAAGTGAAGAGAATAGACACTCTTATCACTAAACAGAAACCAAATAGTGATGGTAAAGACCATATAAGAATGGTCACGGACTTCAATTCACTTCATTCGGATTTACGAAAAAGTCTTACCAAACACTGGAGTTTATTGAAATCCGAAAAAGCACTGATTAACTGTATTACAGAACGACCAGAAATTTCCTTCAGTAGAGGGAACACACTACGGAACAAGTTGAGTCCCACAGTACCCCGGGATATTAGGAGTGCAGACTGGTTGACTCAACGGGGACTGGGTTTCCACAAATGCGGATTCTGCAGTATGTGCAAATGGGCAAAACACGGAACAATCACTTTTATGGGCCCCGATGGAGTATGTTATAACATCAAAAGTAATATCAACTGCACAACCAAATTTGTTATTTATATTATTGATTGTGAATGTGGTAAACAATATGTGGGGAGCACGATCAGATCTTTGAAAGAAAGAATGATGGAACATGTGAGAGCCATTGTTAACTGCAACCCCAAATATCCTGTAGCCTTACACGTTGACTCTTGCCAACAAGGCCAGCAAAACAAAAATGTACAATTTTTCGGCATAGAAACTGTACCTTTGGCAATGAGAGGTGGGAATCGCGAATTAAGACTAAGACGCACAGAAGCGACCTGGATTATGCGCTTGAAATCTGTAGAGCTAGGATTGAACTATGACCAGGAAATGCAATACTTTTTGGGTGACTGAATATTGACGCTATTAAATTGCATGCAATTATGATGGTCACAGGAATCAATAATATTGCAGAGCTGTGTTTTTGGAAAAACATGTGTGGAAATGTGTTTTTTGATATTAAGATCTTTCTTAACGCTGGGATGAGTCTCCCGAACCGACTAGTTCTGATGTAAATACCTAAACATGGATTGTGATGATGTACTCATTGTATTGTGATAGGCAGTCACAGTATGATTGGGCCATCCACACATAGAGGTTAAATCCCTCTTTTTTAAGTCACGATGCACAAAGCACTATGGTACACAATGGTATAGTCTGAATGTCACGTTGCACTGGGGAACATAGTCAATATGACAAGAGTGGAATTTCCTATGAAGGACGGTACACACTCAATTTGTGTATCAACTGGAATATGTCGAACGACAGTATTGCTATTTACTGGCCATATATCGACAGTAACACAGTCACGACGAATTCATACAAGCCACATCTCCGCTTCATATTGATTATCTCTACGGCATGTTACAATCGTAACAATTAACCATGTATTTCAAGTAGAGATAAGAAATATGTATTATCCTTTCAATATGGCCGACACAGTACCTCTGAAATGTACTCTTAGAGGAGGGAATGCCTTACGTCTGCGACGCGCTTAAATGTGGGCGGAAACGCTTTCACGTGTCCAAACACGGAACCGGGCCCGGAAGAGCTTCACTCGTCTGTTACCTCTGAAGACGCCGCACACGGGTAAGCGGAGCAAATACACGCTCGGATTTGAACGTGAACGTGTACTTTTAGGATTCGTAAGTCACGATTAGAGTTTTAAATCCCGCTTTTATATTTTTTCTCTCTCTGTAGCTTGATATTTAATCTATTTTGGAACCGCATCGGGTTCCCTGGCAAAAGAATTGACTTTGATGAGACTGCGAACACTCTCTAACTCTGAATTTTAAACCGCATCAGGTTACCTGTCAAAAGAATTGACTTTGGTAAGATAGCGAGCACTCTCTGACCCCTATATTCACGCTAGTATAACTATATATAGTAGTTACTGATGTGAGCTTTATTCTCTTCAAACAGCACTCTGTCTAACCACAGAAGGTCCGAGTTTTTGGTGAAGAACCCCGAGTGATTTCCGAGCCCAACTTAGACGCATATTCCTTTTAGATATATGTAAGTGGAGTAGAATCACCGTATATAGGTTAATACAGAATACTCGACGTATGTAACGGATTTGTGGCCAATAGATGGTAATATCCCGGCAAATAATGTTAGATAGGGAATTCCACCGCATGCATTTATAACAATATTATCCTAGTGAGAGAATCTTTGTGACATTCTTTGCGCAGGCAAAGTCTGCCTGGTCTAACAATGGACGATCTCAACAATATATATCTACAGTGACATATTTTACCCTGATTGTGTCACAGATATTAGGACTGTCACCGCTTCTGGACGCCCTCAAACCAGTGCTACTAGTGGAAGGCCCGGCTGGGTCGGAATTATCACCAGCTAAGCGGTGAGTCGACGTACAGTTCTTTTTGGACAGTCTCATTATGGTGATATCTTGCCCTAATACAACTCAAGTGTGGTTAGTGATGAGATTTCTCCGATTTTATTTTTCTCTCAACAATATCACAGACCTTCTGATGTTGACACGGCCATCTAGATATGTTTTTGCAATGACACAAATTTTGCACTATTTCACAAGGTTGGCATGAAGGATGTAAGAGCCGCACACGGTTAGGACACTCTCGCTGCGTAGCAGGATTTTGTCTCTATGTGTCATTGGGATCATTGAACACATATATTGAGTAACTAATTCCGCCCACACAAACCCATCACAATCACTATCACTATCACCCATACTCACGTCTTCATAGAACTTCGACTGTAGACACCCTATTCGACACGGATGTGTTGTGGTGGCACTAGCAAAACGAGCTTGAACAATTCACTGTATGTTCACTGCTGGAGGAAGCATTGACTACATGTATATAATGTCCAGACGACATGGTCTGGTATGGTAATATATCTGTTCAAAGAATGTGCTATATGCTACTCATTTGTCTGTTTCAGCCCTGAGGAATCGCGAAGGCGATGAAACACGTGTCGGCTGGCTGTACTCTTCATTAAAGACTTCAAGATTTACTCATCTTGTGGAACTTTGTTCACTTCTGTCATATTGGTGTTCTGGAATGTGCTTGTATATTGTCATTGTACAAAACGTCGTTACTTTACAGAGTGCTTCGGCAAACGTTTTACTTGATAGGAGTAGCTCTTTACTCACAGGAGTGGTTTGGGTTTGTCCACTCGCCGTATAGCACCTGGAGAATTTATGTTATTTTGAAACTATATGCGTATGAACAGGAAGTGCACCCCTTTTACTGATACAAAAACCTTCGTTCTTCTAGTCCATTAACAGTCTAGGGTAGCCGCCGCGCATCTTCTCTACTTAAAGTAGATCTCTAGTATACCATTGCTAGACACACTTGACTTTACCAACATGGATCGCACCAAAATGGCAGAAGAGTTGTTTGAGAACTTAGCGAAAGGCATGTCCACTCAAACTGCTTCCACCAGTACCAATCCCCCTCGCATTGAGGGCCTTAGAGATAAGTTCATCAAATTAGAACGCTTAAAGAAGCTTGAAAACTCAAAATGGTGGGACGGGGCAACTCTCAAACAGTATTTGAGGTTAAAACGTGTCCCTAGAGGTCTGAGAGGCCACATTTTTCCCACCTATGACGACCTAGATGCCGACCTCATGATTAAATGGGAAGAATCTCTCTCTAACAACTCTGTTACGTTAATGGAAATACTAATTGTAATTGCGGAACGCAGAGTTACTAAATTACAAGCAGAAATAGCTACCATTGAACAAGAAATTAAGGATCTCAACAGACCTGAATCTACTGTTAAAAATTACACTATCCTGGATGAAATCCTATTAAAACATCAATCTGAAATTAAGAATAGGAAAGCCAGGCAACTAAGAAGGGATGAGTTGGACTACTCCCGTGGTCGAATTTTTACTTTTGACAAAAAATATGATTCCCTGATTCCCAATAGTTCCAAAAATGTAAACAAAAAAACACAAGGCTCAGAACCTGCCTCCCTATCATCCAGTAACACCTCTCTTAACTCTGTGGGTACTGTAGGGGGAGAATCAGACAATCAAGACAGACAAGGAATGCCACCTTTTTTTCAAGAGGTTTTACGGATCAGGAAGGGCAACAGATTCCCTATAGCAAGAAACCAGTCAGATCCAAAACCAGGAGGGGCAGGGGACGAAAGCTCAGAGGATTACAGAAGGAAACTGAGATCAGGGGCCAACAGGAATTAGCTGGTGCCAATACGAGAGAAGTACAGGTGATTAATCTCTCCAAACTACATCTCACTCCAGACATGGTTTCCCTCCTCAGCAAAGGTCTAAGTTTCAACCCATATGCAATTGGTGATGTATGTAAATTGAAAATTGATTTGTTTAAATTTGTGAGGAACCTGAAACTGAAAAAGCATTTCTTTGGTTTGGAGAGAAGGGATAGAGGGGCTAATATCAATACACCTGTAACAGACACCACTGAATCCTTATCAATAAATGATGTGCATGCAACTCACCTTCTTTTATCATTGACCGATATGGAAGACTCTCCTCTTGATATGGACACTCTTCTAGAGGAATTAAATGTAGAATCTGACTATAGCATTGCCAGTGGGCTTAAGTCCAAGTCTAAATGGATTCCCACATTACCTGGTGGCAATGCCATAGATAACTTCTACAGACGTGTATCAGAGGATCTTGATAACTTGAACCGTCTACGCAAAAGCAGAATGTTCAAATATAAGGACAATCTCACCAGTGGGGAAAGAGTAGCACTTAACATACTTATGAATGACAATACCATCACTATACGAGAGGCGGACAAGGGAGGGAATGTAGTGGTAATGGATCGCATAGATTATCAACTAGAAATTAACCAACAACTACAGGATGTACTATGCTATGAACGCCTCACTTACAACCCCATTGGTCCCCTAACAATAGAAATCAACTCCCATTTATTAAACTGGAAACAATCGGGGTTACTGAACGAGGAAGAATACCTGTACTTAAAAATATTCAGACCAACCTACCCATGGTTATACACTTTGCCTAAGATTCACAAAAACCTACCTTTTCCACCAGGGAGGCCAATTGTTTCTGGCATAGGTGGCCCCACAGAAAGAATAGCAGAATATGCGGACCTGTTTCTTGGCCCGATAGTTAAAAATTTACCTTCCTATATCCAGGACTCCAAACATATTCTGAGCACACTAGCAGACATGGAATGGCAAGAAGAGTTTCTTCTTGTGACGATGGATGTGGTATCTTTATATACCAGCATTGACATAGACTTAGGTATTCAGGCTATCAATAAATTTCTTGGCAATAGACCTGCCACTCTATGGAAACATACGAAAATGCTATCTACAATGATAGAACTAATCCTAAAAAATAACTATTTCATGTGTGAAAAACACTGGTATCGACAAAAGCAAGGTGTAGCCATGGGCTCAAAAATATCACCCTCGTTTGCGAACCTGTTTATGGGCGCACTGGAGGCGGATTTAATTTGGGGCGAGAAGGGTAGTCAGTATATCGACTCCATAATTTTTTGGGGTCGATATATAGATGACTGTATCCTTATATGGTCAGGCTCAGAGGAGCAACTACAGAATTTCTTTCAATATTTAAATAACAATACGTGGAAAATTAACTTTACCATGAAGTGGAGTAAAACAAATATGGAATTCTTAGACATCGAATTCTATATCTCATCTAATTGCTTGCACAGTAGACTGTTCAGGAAATCAACAGCATGCAATGCAATTTTGCATGCCTCTAGCTCTCACCCCCTACACCAGATTAACGCCATACCATTTGGCGAATTTATTCGGGCAAGAAGAAACTGTAGTGAGGACTGTGAATTCGGGAGATGTCTTGCCAACATGAAAGAAAGATTTCAGACCAGGGGTTATGCAAGAAACTCTATTATAAAAGCTGAGAAGAGAATCAAGAAAGTGAAGAGAATAGACACTCTTATCACGAAACAGAAACCAAATAGTGATGGTAAAGACCATATAAGAATGGTCACGGACTTCAATTCACTTCATTCGGATTTACGAAAAAGTCTTACCAAACACTGGAGTTTATTGAAATCCGAAAAAGCACTGATTAACTGTATTACAGAACGACCAGAAATTTCCTTCAGAAGAGGGAACACACTACGGAACAAGTTGAGTCCCACAGTACCCCGGGATATTAGGAGTGCAGACTGGTTGACTCAACGGGGACTGGGTTTCCACAAATGCGGATTCTGCAGTATGTGCAAATGGGCAAAACACGGAACAATCACTTTTATGGGCCCCGATGGAGTATGTTATAACATCAAAAGTAATATCAACTGCACAACCAAATTTGTTGTTTATATTATTGAATGTGAATGTGGTAAACAATATGTGGGGAGCACGATCAGATCTTTGAAAGAAAGAATGATGGAACATGTGAGAGCCATTGTTAACTGCAACCCCAAATATCCTGTAGCCTTACACGTTGACTCTTGCCAACAAGGCCAGCAAAACAAAAATGTACAATTTTTCGGCATAGAAACTGTACCTTTGGCAATGAGAGGTGGGAATCGCGAATTAAGACTAAGACGCACAGAAGCGACCTGGATTATGCGCTTGAAATCTGTAGAGCTAGGATTGAACTATGACCAGGAAATGCAATACTTTTTGGGTGACTGAATATTGACGCTATTAAATTGCATGCAATTATGATGGTCACAGGAATCAATAATATTGCAGAGCTGTGTTTTTGGAAAAACATGTGTGGAAATGTGTTTTTTGATATTAAGATCTTTCTTAACGCTGGGATGAGTCTCCCGAACCGACTAGTTCTGATGTAAATACCTAAACATGGATTGTGATGATGTACTCATTGTATTGTGATAGGCAGTCACAGTATGATTGGGCCATCCACACATAGAGGTTAAATCCCTCTTTTTTAAGTCACGATGCACAAAGCACTATGGTACACAATGGTATAGTCTGAATGTCACGTTGCACTGGGGAACATAGTCAATATGACAAGAGTGGAATTTCCTATGAAGGACGGTACACACTCAATTTGTGTATCAACTGGAATATGTCGAACGACAGTATTGCTATTTACTGGCCATATATCGACAGTAACACAGTCACGACGAATTCATACAAGCCACATCTCCGCTTCATATTGATTATCTCTACGACATGTTACAATCGTAACAATTAACCCCGTATTTCAAGTAGAGATAAGAAATATGTATTATCCTTTCAATATGGCCGACACAGTACCTCTGAAATGTACTCTTAGAGGAGGGAATGCCTTACGTCTGCGACGCGCTTAAATGTGGGCGGAAACGCGGTCACGTGTCCAAACACGGAACCGGGCCCGGAAGAGCTTCACTCGTCTGTTACCTCTGAAGACGCCGCACACGGGTAAGCGGAGCAAATACACGCTCGGATTTGAACGTGAACGTGTACTTTTAGGATTCGTAAGTCACGATTAGAGTTTTAAATCCCGCTTTTATATTTTTTCTCTCTCTGTAGCTTGATATTTAATCTATTTTGGAACCGCATCGGGTTCCCTGGCAAAAGAATTGACTTTGATGAGACTGCGAACACTCTCTAACTCTGAATTTTAAACCGCATCAGGTTACCTGTCAAAAGAATTGACTTTGGTAAGATAGCGAGCACTCTCTGACCCCTATATTCACGCTAGTATAACTATATATAGTAGTTACTGATGTGAGCTTTATTCTCTTCAAACAGCACTCTGTCTAACCACAGAAGGTCCGAGTTTTTGGTGAAGAACCCCGAGTGATTTCCGAGCCCAACTTAGACGCATATTCCTTTTAGATAAATGTAAGTGGAGTAGAATCACCGTATATAGGTTAATACAGAATACTCGACGTATGTAACGGATTTGTGGCCAATAGATGGTAATATCCCGGCAAATAATGTTAGATAGGGAATTCCACCGCATGCATTTATAACAATATTATCCTAGTGAGAGAATCTTTGTGACATTCTTTGCGCAGGCAAAGTCTGCCTGGTCTAACAATGGACAATCTCAACAATATATATCTACAGTGACATATTTTACCCTAATTGTGTCACAGATATTAGGACTGTCACCGCTTCTGGACGCACTCAAACCAGTGCTACTAGTGGAAGGCCCGGCTGGGTCGGAATTATCACCAGCTAAGCGGTGAGTCGACGTACAGTTCTTTTTGGACAGTCTCATTATGGTGATATCTTGCCCTAATACAACTCAAGTGTGGTTAGTGATGAGATTTCTCCGATTTTATTTTTCTCTCAACAATATCACAGACCTTCTGATGTTGACACGGCCATCTAGGTATGTTTTCGCAATGACACAAATTTTGCACTATTTCACAAGGTTGGCATGAAGGATGTAAGAGCCGCACACGGTTAGGACACTCTCGCTGCGTAGCAGGATTTTGTCTCTATGTGTCATTGGGATCATTGAACACATACTAATTCCGCCCACACAAACCCATCACAATCACTATCACTATCACCCATACTCACGTCTTCATAGAACTTCGACTGTAGACACCCTATTCGACACGGATGTGTTGTGGTGGCACTAGCAAAACGAGCTTGAACAATTCACTGTATGTTCACTGCTGGAGGAAGCATTGACTACATGTATATAATGTCCAGACGACATGGTCTGGTATGGTAATATATCTGTTCAAAGAATGTGCTATATGCTACTCATTTGTCTGTTTCAGCCCTGAGGAATCGCGAAGGCGATGAAACACGTGTCGGCTGGCTGTACTCTTCATTAAAGACTTCAAGATTTACTCATCTTGTGGAACTTTGTTCACTTCTGTCATATTGGTGTTCTGGAATGTGCTTGTATATTGTCATTGTACAAAACGTCGTTACTTTACAGAGTGCTTCGGCAAACGTTTTACTTGATAGGAGTAGCTCTTTACTCACAGGAGTGGTTTGGGTTTGTCCACTCGCCGTATAGCACCTGGAGAATTTATGTTATTTTGAAACTATATGCGTATGAACAGGAAGTGCACCCCTTTTACTGATACAAAAACCTTCGTTCTTCTACTTCCTTGGGATAACCTTCTAGACAAAACATCTTTTCCAAAAATTGAATAACAACATTAGTGGTGGTTTCCACTACAAAATCTTACTAAATCCACTTGGAAAAGTAGTCTGTGAGCCCTATTAAGTACTTGGACCCTTCTGGCAAATCCGACGTAGGCCCAGCGATATCCAGTGCTAATTCAGACTATAAGACATGAGGCAAATGAGTGGGAATGAGCATGGTATCCCTCTATTTCCAATGCCTTTTGGACATGATGCACTCTTGACAAGCATCCACGAATGTGTCCACATCTCTTTCAAAACATGGCCACAAAAAACAAGTCCTTGCAGATTTCTTTGTGGCAGTAGACCCTAAATGTCCCCTATGAGCTAGATCCATAACTTTCTCTCTCAGAGTTATTGGTTACACGAATTTCCCAGCATGTAGCAATATACCTGTCTCCACTGTGAGTTGATCAGGGAACTGACTAAAACAGTACAAGTGCCCCTTTAAATGCGAATCACATGGTCATCCTTGTTGCAGAAATTGCTTGACTTTCCTCAATATCTCATTCTCCTGACATGCCTCATTCCATTCATGCACTGAAAAACACACAGACAGCTATCTACCACATCAAGGGTAGCCACAAGGCATTTGTTCCCTAGTAACTCTTCACTAAGAGATCCACTATTCTCCTGAATGGGAAATCAAGATAAACAGTTGATTTAGCATTGGTGCTACCTGGAATATATCTAGCAAGTAAATTGTACTCCTGTAACTTGGACAAGATTCTGAAGTCGTGATCATGCTGCGGATGTGCCTTCACCTCCTAACAGATAAATCAGGGGTTTGTGATCTGTGCATAGTTCAAATTTAATACCTCATACATAAGATCTAAATTTCTCAAATGGCCATGCTCATACAAGTGCCTCCTACCATCTCTCCACATCAGACAAAACCCCGGAGGCAAAAGCACTAGTTATCTTTATACTGTCAACACATTGGCACAAAATAGTAATAAGACCCACTGCACTTGCATCCACTGGCAATAAGCATTGATGACCAATAATGAAAATTTTCATTGATGGACCTTTACTTATTATTTCCTTGATCTCTACAAACACCTTCTGTTCATCAAAACCCCACATAAATGTTTTCTCAGCATCCTTTTTAGTGGTTTGATAAGTGTGGCATAACTACAGACAATTTTTACAACAACATAAGAGTGACTCAAAGGTGCTATACTAAAGATTCACCAAAGCAACCAAAAGCATAAAGTAATAGAAAAAACAAAATTTATGAGCAAAGGGAATTAGCCAGAAAAAATCCTAGAAGGAAAAAAGAAATCTTATTTCTTAAAAGAACCCTCACTCACCAACCTGGTGGTGACATGCTTCATCATTGGGTTCTACTGAGGGAACTAAATGTCCCCACAGTATGCTACAATGCTACAACGCCTGTGGTTGCAGAGGATCTGGTTGGATCACTGACAAAATATCGACCTGCAAAATATCGACCTACAGGAATATCGAGTCAAAAATTTCGAAGGCAAGAATATCGACATCCTATCTACAACATGGTAAGTACGAAAATATCGAAAATATAATATAGATGTAAAAAATATTGATGTTAAAAATATAGTTTTTTTTCTTTTAAAATATAAATCTAAAATGAAGGAAATAACACAAATAAATAAAATCAACATAGTTAAAATTATCTAATCATATTTAAAATAATAAAAAAATACATATATTATAATAATACATTAATTAAATATATACAGAAAATATATGATATATATGTACTTAATAATAAGTTGTAATAATTATTTTACTAATTTATAAATTAATAACAAATATTATAAATTACAAATACATTTACAAACATAAAACAAAAACATAAATAAAAAGTAAGAAATAAAAAAAATTAAATATACTTTCAACATTTTTAAAATTAATTATATAAAAGGTTGGATAGCGTAAGGGTAAAAATTACTATTCCAACTCCAGAGAGTGCAACAGTAGGGAAAGCGTTGGATAGCGTAGGGGTAAAAATTACTATTCCCACTCCAGAGAGTGCAACAGTAGGGAAAACATTGGATAGCGTAGGGGTACACATTACTATTCCCACTCCAGCGAGTGCAGCAGTAGGGAAAGCTTTGGATAGCGTAGGGGCATAAATTACTAATCCCACTCCAGAGAATGCAACAGTACAGAAAGCGTTGGATAGCGTAGGGGTAAAAATTACTATTCCCACTCCAGAAGTGCAACAGTAGGGAAAGCGTTGGATAGCGTAGGGGTAAACATTACTATTCCCACTCCAGAGAGTGCAACAGTAGGGAAAGCGTTGGATATCGTAGGGGTAAAAATTACTATTCCCACTCCAGAGAGTGCAACAGTAGGGAAAACATTGGATAGCGTAGGAGTAAAAATTACTATTCCCACTCCAGAGAGTGCAACAGTAGGGAAAGCGTTGGATAGCGTAGGAGTAAAAATTACTATTCCCACTCCAGAGAGTGCAACAGTAAGGAAAGCATTGGATAGCGTAGGAGTAAAAATGACTATTCCCACTCCAGAGAGTGCAACAGTAGGGAAAGCGTTGGATAGCGTAGGGGTAAAAAATACTATTCCCACTCCAGAGAGTGCAACAGTAGGGAAAGCGTTGGATAGCATAGGGATAAAAATTACTATTCCCACTCCAGAGAGTGCAACAGTAGGGAAAACATTGGATAGTGTAGGAGTAAAAATTACTATTCTCACTTCAGATAGTACAACAGTAGGAAAAGCGTTGGATAGCGTAGGAGTAAAAATTTACTATTCCCGCTCCAGAGAGTGCAACAGCAGGGAAAGCGTTGGATAGCGTAGGGGTAAAAATTACTATTCCCACTCCGGAGAGTGCAACAGTAGGGAAAACATTGGATAGCATAGGAGTAAAAATTACTATTCCCACTCCAGATAGTGCAACAGTAGGGAAAGCTTTGGATAGCGTAGGAGTAAAAATTACTATTCCCACTCCAGGGAGTGCAACAGTAGGGAAAGCGTTGGATAGCGTAGGGGTAAATAATACCATTCCCACTCCAGATAGTGCAACTGTAGGGAAAGCGTTGGATAGCGTAGGAGTAAAAATTACTATTCCCACTCCAGAGAGTGCAACAGTAGGGAAAGTGTTGGATAGCGTAGGGGTAAAACTTACTATTCCCACTCCAGAGAGTGCAACAGTAGGGAAAGCCTTGGATAGTGTAGAAATTAAATATAACAAATTTATAAATAATTGTTGTAAATGAAATAATTAAAAATGTATTTTTAAATAACTACATCATTTGCTAATCCCCATTGATAATTACTAAATACATACTTACAATGAAATAATTATTTAACAATAAATGAACAATAAATACAAATAAATATTAATTGATAAATATAAATAACCAAATTATATTGAACTTTAAAATATTTTTCTAAACAAAAAACATTAATTATGATAAATTGATTAACAATGAAAAAATGGTTAACAGTACATTTATTTTTTAATAAAAAATATTTGTTTATAAAAATTATTTTCCAATCAATAAGTTTAGTTTCCAATAATAAAAATTAAATAACAATAAACATTATTATTTACCAATTACAAAAAATATTTACCAATTAAAAATATTAATTACAAATTAAAAATTGTAATTACAAATAACAAACCTTAATTACCAATTAAAAAAAATTATTGCCAATTAAAAAACTGTAATTACCAATTACAAACCTTAATTACCAATTGAAAAAAATAATTGCCAATTAAAATATGTAATTACCAATTAAAAACGTTTATTACCAATTAAAAAAAATAATTGCCAATTAAAATATGTAATTACCAATTACAAACCTTAATTACCAATTAAAAAAATGAATTACCAATTAAAAAATGTAATTACAAATTACAAACCTAAATTAACCAATTAATACAATTAATTACCAATTGAAAAATGTATTTACAAATTACAAACCTAAATTACCAATTAATAAAATGAATTACCAATTAATTAGAAATAAAATATTTATCAATACCAATCAAAAATAAATATTTACTTAATAAAATTAAATTACTTCCCACCCTATTCCCCTATAAACCCACAACCCGCTACAGAACTTAAACGCTAAAATTATTGAAAATTAATTTACAATTACTGAAAATATATAATCAATTTAATATAATTAAGTTACTTCCCATCCTATTCCCCTATAAACCCACAACCCGCTCCTGTACTAAAACATAAAATTAAATTAAAAATAACATTTTTTATATATAATAAATAGTACACATATAATTTAAAACAAATAAACTACTTAACAAAAACATATAACACATACATATAGAATACATAATAAAATACATAACAACAAACAAATATCGATATTAGTAACATCGAAATTAGTGACATCGATATAATTTATATCGATATTTCCAACTTCGATATTACTTACATTGATATAAAAAAAATTCGATAATACTTACCTTAGGTTCGATATTCTGTTCAACGATATTCTTGTCCTTGATATTCTTCACCTTTGATATTTACAACTCGATATTATTGTAGGTCAATATTAGGGAATCGATATTTTGACAGTGCACCGATCTGGTTGTTATAATGGGATAGTGTATAGTGCTCAAGTGAAGTGAGTGTGAATTATTTAAAAGATAGCAGCTGTACCCTAAAAATTTTTATTCAATGGTCAGTTGGTATCATTAAAAAACTTGTGAATAGGACACATATTGGGCTATTATTTGAACCAGTGTGTCCTTAAAAAGTGTAGGTCGACATGTTTCAGCTGTTTTAACGCTCTATTCAGCTCAGCTTTCTTCAGGACCAAAGCAATTATCCCCGGTGGTCCACGCACGCTAAGGCGTGTCCTATCCGTGAGGATACTAAATGTGAGAACAAATATGAAAAAAACTCACAGTAAAGTCCGTGTGGGCACTCCTAGGACTCCCCAGCGGCCAAACCTGTGAAATATAAAATCATATCTATTAAATGACGTCAAAAACTATCGCAATTGATTAAATTAAATAGTAAAACAAAACCGACATCATTCTCTTTGCTGAATCTGTATACGGAACTCAATGAAAAAACATTTCTTTTTATAACATCTATGTTCCGTACAAGTCAATCATATATTACAATTAGCATTAGCATAATGTATCTTTTGCATTTACACATTGGCTCATTCCCAATTGGCAGAAAGGATTGTAATTATTCCCTTCGGTCCACAGACTATTAATTAAAGTCTTGCTTTTCTAATATAGTATCAGTAAGTGTCATAAAAATGACATAAACTGTGGTGCGTCCCTCACATGAAACGTTCTGCTTGCCCACCCCATATATGAGGGGTTTCTTTGAATTAGACGTTTCTTTTTTTGTATTAATAAAAACAACAGTAACAAAAGATAACCATGGCTCACTCACAACACAATGTAGAAGCGCATTCACCATGGGCTTACGGAGGGGGTAAATCTTCACGTTGGCTCAAATCTACGAATTAATAACACCTCGTTAGGTAAAGGAGTGACCTAATACCCTGACTCTCTTGTTGTTTAATACAGACAAACATAGAATAATAATCACCTAACCCTAAAAAGGATTGGAACCCCTCTAGAAAGAGAAATGTGCCTTAACACTTTAATCAAGTCCTCCTTGGCTTTACCACCTTCATTGGTTATGTAGTGTCCAAGGTACTCAATGCTGTTGGTGACAAATTTAAATTTTTCCTTTAACACAGTCATCCCATGTTTACATGGAGCGGCACACAGCTGAATCTGGCCATTCTTTTTTTTTTTTTCAATAGTTGCTGCACTATCAACTCAGCAGCATTGATCAGTCCAAATGATCTTCTCCTTGCACAACTGATCAAGAGGTTTCCTTAAATCCTCCCTAACAGATAAGGGAACATCCCTCACCTTGTGCTTCTCAGCTACAGCATCAGTTTTAAACATTATCTCATGCTCAAACCCTTGAACATCCAAAAAAGTATTTGGAAACATCCAAAAAGTATTTGGAAACAATTTGATCACTATTAAAATCATTGTTCTCAAGTGACATGACTGGAATGTTTGTGCCCAGTCTCAAAACAATACCCAGTCTCTCTTGATTAATCTAGCCCATGATGTACCTTCTGTTCACAGCCACAAAAATCTTGGTAAATATTTTCTTGACTGAAAAATGCAATATATGTTAAAAAAAACCTATTGTCTCTATCTCAGACTCACCATAAGCAATGGCTCTTATGTCAGCTATTTTAAGCAAGGTATTACCCCAATGCAGCTTGAAAGAACATTAGAATACCATTGTAACAGGTGAACCGGAGTTCACCATGGCTCTATTATTGACATTTCCTAGTCTAACACTACAATATGGCCCATTCTTCTTGGCCACTAAGGCAATCTCATCTGTACCAGATTCATCAATTGTTAGCCGTCCATTCCCTTCTTGCTGATCAGTACCCACAGTGAAGATTTTTAAGGTATGCATCTCTTCTTCAACTTGATTATACTGGTGTTCTACTGCTGGAACACAACTCACTTTAACTGTTGCACTATTTTTGCATACTTTGATGCAATTAATGACTTTTTTGCATTTAGTTCACCTTTTCCCCTGAGCTGGGCAACTAGGATTATTGCACCATCAGGATTCAAGCAAGCCGGGCCGAAGACGGCTGTAATGCCAGAAACCGGTCCCTGGAAGCTTGTTTCCTTCCCAGTGAAAAAATTGGCTTGGTAGTTTGGTCTGCCCTGTTCCCATGATGCACTGGGCCAGGGACAGACTAATTTGCATATAGCCAGGTTCTGAGCTGGGATGGTGCAGTGAGCTAAAAAACGGTGTTGGATCAAGCCCTGATCTCTTGACTGGGTGAGAGTATTCTGCTTAATTCAGAAACTCTGTCCATCACCACCCCCTGTTGTTTAATTATTTTGTCCACCATAGCATGGAAGGGTATACTCAGACGTGAGTCCCTTGCTCATTGCACCATCAGGATTCAAGCAAGCCGGGCCGAAGACGGTTGTAATGCCAGAAACCGGTCCCTGGAAGCTTGTTTCCTTCCCAGTGAAAGAATTGGCTTGGTAGTTTGGTCTGCCCTGTTCCCATGATGCACTGGGCCAGGGACAGACTAATTTGCATATAGCCAGGTTCTGAGCTGGGATGGTGTAGTGAGCTAAAAAACGGTGTTGGATCAAGCCCTGATCTCTTGACTGGGTGAGAGTATTCTGCTTAATTCAGAAACTCTGTCCATCACCACCCCCTGTTGTTTAATTATTTTGTCCACCATAAGCGTGGAAGGGTATACTCAGACGTGAGTCCCTTGCTCATTGCACCATCAGGATTCAAGCAAGCCGGGCCGAAGACGGCTGTAATGCCAGAAACCGGTCCCTGGAAGCTTGTTTCCTTCCCAGTGAAAGAATTGGCTTGGTAGTTTGGTCTGCCCTGTTCCCATGATGCACTGGGCCAGGGACAGACTAATTTGCATATAGCCAGATTCTGAGCTGGGATGGTGCAGTGAGCTAAAAAACGGTGTTGGATCAAGCCCTGATCTCTTGACTGGGTGAGAGTTTTCTGTTTAATTCAGAAACTCTGTCCATCACCACCCCCTGTTGTTTAATTATTTTGTCCACCATAAGCGTGGAAGGATATACTCAGACATGAGTCCCTTGCTCATTGCACCATCAGGATTCAAGCAAGCCGGGCCGAAGCTGGCTGTAATGCCAGAAACCGGTCCATGGAAGCTTGTTTCCTTCCCAGTGAAAGAATTGGCTTGGTAGTTTGGTCTGCCCTGTTCCCATGATGCACTGGGCCAGGGACAGACTAATTTGCATATAGCAAGGTTCTGAGCTGGGATGGTGCAGTGAGCTAAAAAACAGTGTTGGATCAAGCCCTGATCTCTTGACTGAGTGAGAGTATTCTGCTTAATTCAGAAACTCTGTCCATCACCACCCCCTGTTGTTCAACTAGGATTATTTGCCAAATGACTAACAGAGCCACATCTATAGCACACAGGTGATTTTAAAATTTTGGGTTTGTGACTGTTCTGTAATTTGTTATCTGCATTCACACTCTTTATACTACCCCAAAAGCACCTGACAATGCTTTTACAGATTTCAGAGATCGGCCTATGCCGTTAGCAATCTTAACCGTTTGATCCAGAGTTGGATTAGTAGAGCACACAATGTGTTCTTGATCCTTCTTGGAATAACAGTTCAGTACAATTTGCTGTCTAAGATATTGAACTTTGCCATTCTCAAGTTTACAACTGCTAGCCAAGATCCGAAAAGCACCCGAATACTGATCAATACTTTAGACAGCTGCTTGTTTTCATGGGTAAAAATCAAATATCTCCAAAACAATGCATGGTTCATCTGAAACATGTAGAGCAAATCTTTCTTTCTTCTTTTTATTTAATAACTTTATTTGGAAGCATAAAAGACATCCGTGAAAACATTTGCACAGAACATACATCAATGTTCATTTCATGCCATAAGATTAAAAAAATGTGCATCAGAAAAACTACAGTATAGAGACAAGATAACAGTGTTAAAACATATAGGGGCATATTATCAAGGGGGTTTATCTCCGCTTTTTTGGCTTTAAAAGCCAAGAAAGCGGAGATAAAATTATCTCCCTACTACCTAGCTGCCGCTAACACCAGTTAGCGACAGCTAGTAGGAGATAGTGACCATCTTGGGCCCCACTTTGCATGTCAGTGATATTTATCACTAATGATAAGCAAAGTGGGCATGCCAAGATGTTAGCGACTGGAAACATTCGCTAACATCGCTATCTCCTATTACAAACTTTTGGAGATATTTGAGCTAAGCGCGAATATCTCCAAAAGCTAACACCTGCCCTGAGCAGTTCTTAGCCATGTTATCCAATGGGAGGTGGATAACATGGCTAAGAGCATTAGCTCGGTAATGCATGAATATTGCTGACTTTTCAGCGATATTCATGCATTGCGGCGATTTTTATCGCATTTGCGATAAACCTTGGTAATACCAAGGTTTATTTCCGGTTAAAATCGCCGCAGCGCAGCGGTAAATTTTTGTCTCTAACCAAGCAATAGCGATAATTATCGCTATTGCTTGGTAATATGCCCCATAGTTACCAATTTTCTAAGAACATTTCCTTTAAATACCTTTCATACCCATATGTTTTCACCACCCACCATATCAGGGCACTTTCCTCATCAACCGGTGTTAAAGAAAGTATAAAAATATGTTACAGTTATTAAAGTGCGAAAGTGAAATGTATTAGACATTCAATGCTAATTTCTCTTAGTCCTGTAAATCATACTGCCTACACCATATATGCCTTATGCCCTGTTCTAGACCAAGACTAGTGACATATTTTTCCTGTCATAAAAAACTGTCCATAAAAAAGATGACATTCCAAAACAGATCTCTAGAGTAGGCAGTGATTGTAAAAATAAATATGCAAGACAGCATTGTGTAAAGCGTACTGGTTTAATCATTGGTAGAACATAGTGTCTCCTAAGTTGACTAAAGAATTTTCAAAGAAGAACCACGTGCATAGTGTTCTGGGGCATCATAACATCACAGGGGCAGTTTGTCAGTTTTATGGCCCTGTGATTCATATTTGGGGAACTAATTAATCAGTGAAATATATCCAATTTTTGGCAAGTTAGAACAAGCCTGTGCCATGCGTTTAATACAGTTTTATAATAAGGTTTCTTATTAAAATTAGTTCAAATCAGATTATTTTAATACCCTGGGTTTAGGGACTTCAGATATCAGTTTAAGGTTTTCCTAGTGCGTCATTCTATCTTTTTTAAAGTATTTCTACTAATAGTACCTAGCATTTCAGCCTACTCAAAGTATTGGAATGCCCCATGTCACAAAAACAAAACTATGGACATATGCTTGATTTGAGGCAATCTCCCATTATCGCTCAGTTGAGACGCCGCAACTGGGGCAAGGTCACCAAGGACCAACTGACCACCACCCTCGCCCTGAGACCACCCGCCGACCCCATCGACCCCGACACCGCCACTACCAACCTCAAACAGTGGATCAACGACTGCGCCAACACCCTCGTCCCTCTCAAGATCTCCACAACCAACCACACCAACAAGAAAGCCGCCTGGTTCACCGAAGATCTCCGGACCTCCAAGCACACATGTCGGAAGCTGGAGAAGAAATGGCTCCACGACCGATCACCAGACAGCCTTGCAGCCCACAAGAACGCCACCCACAGACACTACCAACTCATCCGGACCGCCAAAAGGACTGCTGTCAAGGACCTCCTAGACAACAGCGCACACAACACCAAAGAGCTCTTCAGCATCGTGAAAGAACTCTCCAACCCCAGCTCCAATACCAATGACATTCCACCATCACAAGACCTGTGCGACTCCCTGGCCACCTTCTTTCACTGCAAGATCACCGACAAGCGTTGGACAGTGTAGATTTAAAACTGCACACACTAATCACCCAGTTGCCAGAGCAGAAATAGGTGTTGAGCCATGCAAACACACCGAGTCCCAAGCTTCGTGGTTGCCTGGAAACAGAGCACGCTAGGTTCATTGAGACATGCGCCAGTTCCAAACCATCATGGTTGCCTGAAAGTTAGGGGTGGGCGGAAATCGCGTTATGCAAATCTCTGCAAAACAGTAAAATATCTCAGTGAACAAGTAGAAATTCCTGAACAAGCGGAATTGCTTGTTCGCAATGCTTTTTTACTGTTCGCAATCGCTGTTTGAGTCCTCGAGGGGAAATATCTCGCAAACACGCATTTTGAGAACATGAACAAGCAAAAATTTCGCGAAGTTGCAGAACGCAGAATTTTGGGCAATTTCGCGTTCTCCGCGGAACGCGAAATTACCAAAATTCCACAAATTCAGCGAACGGAAGGGAATTTACCACCCAGGCCTACTGGAAATAGGGCAGGTTCCGTTGTGTGGCACACGCACAGCATACGAACATCAAGCAGCACACATGCCACTCGAATGTCCAATCAGTTCCCATGAGCGTACCTCAGTGCCTCTGCGGTGACATCAGATCAGTCATCCAATCATCGTCAAAATGTGACAACACCAATCAGGAACGCGTTAAAATCTTGAAGGTGCCAAACACATGACGTGCAGAGAGAGGCACAATGGCGAGAATCGGCTGGAGAGAGATGCACCATGGCAAGGATCGGCTGTAGACAAGCTCAAAGAAAGAGGGAAAAAACAATACTTCTGTGAATCCTTTCCCAGTCGTCGCCAGTATCTTGAAGTGTGTACGTCTAATAAACACACCAGGTAGGTTGAACCAGTCCTTTTATTTGAGACTAAAGAATGTAATAAAAGAAGCCCATCTACAAGCAACTGTCCAGTTCTACTGTTCTGAGATAACTGCCTAACAGCAGGGGTGTGGAATTTAATAAAATATCTACTTGTCCATGGGGCAGGTTGCTTCATAAATCTACTTGTCCTGTAACAAAATCCACTTGTCCCTTGGAAGCCATGTAGTGCGGGTATAAATTATGGCAGCATTCTCATTATATAAGAGCTGTTATATGGCCTCTCTGATTATGCCAGGGCTCATACCATAGTAGTGTTTGAATACTAGCAATACCTTTATGTTGCCACGTTTCGGCAGATCTACGTACTGGGACTGAAGGTAGTGGTAAGCAATAGTTCCAGGGTTGGAATGCCCTTTTGAGTCTGTGCAAATCTACTAACTTGCATGTTTAAGGGTTTTCAACAACTCTTCTCTAATCTTTTCCCATACTGAGAAATGTTGGAAATGTACTCTTGATAATGGCAGACGTTCACCTTCTTCCAGAGTTGAGAAAAAAGTGGTTGGAGGGAAAATGAACTTGCAAGCATGAGCAAATCTACTCATGCTAAAATACAGTTCACAAATATTTTCTAGGAGTACAATGTCTTGCCCTACTTCTGTAAATTCACGAAAGCCATATAGCTGCACTTAATGCAAGGACATATACCAAGGGCTCTGTGTGGGGGTCTTTCTCTATGTCTATGTTTCTCTCTCTCTCTCTCTCTCTCTCTCTCTCTCCCTCTCTCTCCCTCACTGAGAGTGATCGCATTCTGCTCTTTCACAAGGAGCATATCGGCGCACAAAGTAGTTGTGTTCAGTGCCAATAACTAATGTGGTCGTGTGTGCTTTATTGAGACGAAAATCAATTTTTGCTTTTGCCAATTTTTGCTATAATGGTGAGAGTCCGGCAGCTCTCGCATCAATAAGGTTTTCCAAAAACCATGCCAAAACAAGTCACGCATTGCCAACACTTAAAAGCTGACCACCAATTTCAAACCAACTGGATTTGCCAAAGCTTGTTTATTTTTATGTTTCCATTAATCCTATTGAAACTGGTTACACTGATTTTCAAATATGAATATTTTCGAGAAAAACTAGCATGCATCAACACATTTTACTAAATGATGCTGCAGTGAAATGGAACCTGAAATTTTACGGTAGTTTAGCAAAATGTTATTCTTTATCTACTTTAATTTTTTTAGGAACATTTTATATTAAATGCAAAGAACATTAATCTTGCTTTCAAGCTTCTGCAAATATTTGCATCTAATCAGAGCGCATTCTGGGACAATTATGCATAGCCTCATATTGCTAAACTTTGAAACCGTGTGCACACATTTTTATACTGGAACCCCTGTCAGTAGTGCAGTCAGAATTTACATTTACTTAGAGCGCTCACCCTAATAATAAAGGCTTTAAATTAATGAACCATGAATACAAGTTTGAACAGCATTAACATATGTACACAAATAGTAACTTAACTGCAGGCAGTGCCCTTCTCTGACCCTTAATGTGGCACTGCAAACTTTCAGCCAAAGGGTTTGTGCTGCAGGGGGTTGTGCCTTCTTGTCCCAAGGACAAAATACACATTAAAACTTGTTGCCCTTGACCCCAAACAATATGTCCTGGGCATCAGGCTTCAGGAATTCCACATCCCTGCTAACAGACAACCGTCCGCCAAGGCAGAAACACAGCACTTGGGAGCCCACTTGGAAGATGCCCTCTGGTTAACATGTCACAGAAAGAACATTAAATATAGAAGACAGATTAAGGAAAACCTGACATCACAGTAAGGATATCACACATATCTCTTTGCATCCATTTTAGTCTTACCCTTAAAGATAGGTTGTCAGGGACCCATGTTGGGATGTACTGTAGAACCCCCTTGTAGTCACCACTCAGGACATGTGATACCAATTTATAAACATCCCATAATTCAGTGGTAATGATAAAAAAAAGAGAGTGATAATGATAAACAGCACTCTGGTTCCCAAGTTTGCCCATATCTGGAGGACAGCAGGTAATTGAGGAGGTTATTTCACTTCCCCAGGGGATGCCTACTACCTTGTGTGATGTGGCATGTTACGTGCATTGCCACAACACTGGTGGGAGGGTCTATGGAAAGGTTTCAATATTTACAGCACAGAATAAATTCTTAGTCCGCATGGGATGGATTTTATCAGGTAAGATCAAAATCTAACACATTTCTAGGACACTCATAATAAGGCCCTAAGTCACCAGAGTATGACCTCTTATTAACATTTTGTAATGAAGTAAGTACACTGGTAGTGAGTTGAAGATGATTTGATTTATTTGGCATATAAAGTTAAGCAAGAGGTAATACGTCCTATCCACATCCTAACTCCCAGCAACTGCCACAAAAGGAATCCAGTCTCCTTTCACTTCTAGAACACAGCACTCAAGATGATTCTTGACGTGAGGTGAATGTGACAATATGTAAACATTCTAAAAGAGTAGGAGGAGGCAAGATCATTACACATGTGCCTCCAATTTGTGGTGTTTTTCAAGAATGCAGGGCAAACCAGACATTTCACCTAAACAACCAGTCCTTGCCATAATTACTAATTTGATTTTTTTGCATATTCTTCAAAACAACTACAAAAAAGTTAAGCTCTGTAAATTTGGCTTCGATTATATTTTCGGATATTAATCTGAACATTTGGATGCGTTTTGTTCATTAGTCTAATTTGTTTTACCTTTCCCTCATAAGTGTTGAATCACATATGAGGAAACAATAGGCAAGGCATGTGCTGACACAAAATGTTCACGAATTTCCAGTGCTACTCTGTTTCAGAATACTTGCTGGAAAAGGTAAGTAAGATAAGAAAAACTAAGCAAGGTATGCTCTCCCACACAAACTGCTCATGAACTGAAAAAACATGGCAGCTGGGAGTGGAGTCGGAAAGCAGTGAGCTGCCTAAATGCATCAAACCCCACTGCTCACCAGCCCAAGTGCCAACTTGCCACAGTATTTAGGCTTCTAACCTTGTGTACATTTATGTCTTCGATTAACCTGAAGTTCTAAAGTTGATTGAAGCAGTCTGCTGCTTTCCTTGCTTAAACTGCTCACTGGCCCATGGTAACTTGGATCTCAGAGATGACACCAGGTCTGGAGCCTCAAAATGAAAAGCTGTGAATGTAATGCCGGAGAAGATGGCCTGACCGGTACCTTAAGATTTTGCAGTGAATGGTGTGGAACTTCTCAATGGTGCTCACTTCCCTCGCCCAGTTGGAGAAGGAGCAACTAAGCTGCAGGCAAACTAGACAGACTGTTCTAGCACAGGCCAAATCAGAAACCAAGCACACAAGTCAAAACACAAATTCACAGTGAAACTTTTCTTGTTGCCTCTAAGTTTTTTACTTTGACTGATGACTTAAGTCGCAAAGAATTCAAAACATGGGGCAAATGAATTGTGGATTACTTGTTACAAAGGGAACATTTATGCATTATCCTTTAATAGCAACTCACACAGCCGTACTACATCATAAAGGATAAAGTTCTAGAGTTATCAACAGTGAACAGGCAAATCTCCCTGCTTCCTGCCCTGGCGAAGGTGATTGAGAAACATGTGCAGCTCTCGATCACCAACTTTATCGAGAGCAACAACATCCTCCATGATTCTCAATCTGGCTTCCGTGCTAATTATAGCACAGAGACAGCCCTTCTTGAGGTCACCGAAGCTATCAGGGAAACTCTAGATCTTGGGGGAAAGGCTATTTTAGTCATGCTTGATCTGTCGGCGGCCTTCGACACCGTCCCACATGACGGTCTCCTTTTAAGACTCTGGGAGATCGGGTTTCGTGGGACGGTGCTGGATTGGTTTAAATCCTTTCTATCTGGTCGTCGACAGGTGATCTGGGCACCCCCGTTCTCCGCTGAAATGCCGCCGCTAGAGGTGGGGGTTCCCCAAGGGTCTATTCTGAGCCCCACCCTTCTTAATATCTACATGGCCCCTCTGGCGGCGGTAGCGGAGGCTTTTGGTACCCAGATCATATCCTACGCTGATGACACCCAGCTCCTGTTCACCTGCAGGAAGGGAGAGGCTTTTGATGGCGCCAGGATCAAAGACTGCCTGAGTGCGGTCTTCGCTTGGTTTCAACGGCACAGCCTGAAATGCAACTCAGATAAGTCTGAGCTGCTTTTCTTTGGATGTGCACCCGATCCTTGCTGGAAATCTTGGTGGCCTCAGGACATGTTTCCTCCTGAGAAGGCGTCAACACAAGCTAAGAACCTTGGTGTGTTGTGCGATGATGGCCTTTCTTTCAGACCCCAGATTATTGGGCTGTCGGGGAAATGCTTTGGCATTTTGAAGATGCTCAGGAAATTCCTTCCGCTGTTATCTTTGCAGTACAAAGAAATTATTGTTCAGGCGTTAATTTGATCGCGACTCGATTATGCCAATGCCCTATATATTGGACTGCCTAAATACCTGATTGCCAGGCTGCAAATTGTGCAGAATTCGGGGGCAAGAGCCATTTTTGGCCTCCCACGCAGAGCAAAAGTGGATTGGTGTCACTACAACGCAGGCTATTACAACGCCTGCTGTTACAACGCGGTTTTTACACCGCATACCATTACAACGCATAGTGCTTTTAAGCGCTGGATAGTGAATTATTTAATTTACTATTCCAACTCCAGTCCCCGTGGATAGTAGGGAAGGTGTTGGATAGTAAATTAAATATATTCCCTATCCTAGAGCGCCCCCCAGCGCAATGCGTTGTAATGGTTTGCGTTGTAATGGTTGCGATGTAATGGTAGTGCGTTGTAATAAATGCGTTGTAAGTGATGTTCCCCGCAAAAGCATCTGATTTGCTCAATAGGTTGCATTGGTTGTCCATCTCTAAAAGAATCACATTTAAGATTCTTACCCTGGCGTTTAAGGCCCTTCATTTAGTTGGCCCGAATTACATCAGGAAGCGCATGGCTTTTTATGCGCCGAGGAGGACTCTGCGGTCGGCCGGGTTGGCCAAGGCCGATGTGCCGCCGATCAGACTTGTCCGGATGGGAGGACGGTCTTTCCACTATCTGGCGGCACGCCGCTGGAACGAGCTCCCTGTCACTCTTCGGAAGGCCAACAGTCTCCTTTCTTTTAGAAAGGAGCTGAAGACTTGGCTTTTCTCTGCATGATTCTTTGGACCACTGTGAGTTGCCGTGTTGTGTTTTTCAGTTTCAGGTCTCTTTGCCAAAGCGCCGGGACACCCTTTGGGGTAGCCGTGCGCTATAGAAGAGACAGTACATAACATAACATACCAAAGGATGTATCCAGGAGATGATCTGCCTCTTTTAAAAGCGGCTCGCCACATCTAGGTCACTACTACTTGCTTCTCCTTCATTTCAAGCTTTTGGCTTGTACCTTTATTTATTATTTAGCTTCTATTGTGCTGATTTTGATGTATTACACGGCCTATATTAGCTTACATGCTGATTTTAATGTTACCATGCAGCTTATAATAACTTATGCCTTCTTGCAGATCTTTTGCTAATTTTAAATGATCTTTGCCTTTTCTGGTCGCTATTCTGATCGCTATGTGGCTTCATTTATGTGGCTTCAACCCCTGTGCCTTTCCCTTAATTTCTTACCCGGGGGTGGCGCTGGCTTCCCCATTCCACCCCCCCCCCCCCTCCTATGGACTTCCAATTTATGGTCGTCTCCGCTCTCACCTTCTTTAGGAGCTTTTTCTTCTCCTTTTCCCCCGTTCGCGCGTCCGCGCTGTTCCTTTCTCTAACTCTCCCATTTACCCGAGGTGCCTTCGCCGTTTCTTCACGGAGCCTCTAAATTTAAGGAAAGGGCATTGGCAAAACCCGCATTGCGTGCCTCCTTTCCAAAGCGACTTTCCTCTTCTCCGGCGGCTGGGCTCGAGCGTTCGTCTTTTGACTTGTCAGTTGCTCTGCCTCAGCCGCCGGAGATACCTTACTTTGCCTCGTTTGTTCACTATCTTTAAAAACGACCTAATCCCGATTACATTTTGGGCTGGCTCATTAGCTCATTAGCGTACTTCCTCATTAGCTTACTCTTCCACTAGGAGTGTATATTAATTCCACCCTACAAGCTAGGAAAGTATATTAATACCTCCCTATACTTTCCTCGACCTACCTTACATATCAAAAAAAAAAAAAAGAGCGGAGCTCTTGGATTATTTTGAATTTTGATATTTAATATATTTAAAAAAAAGAGGACAGTGAGGAGTGATTTAAATACTTACCTTTTACTTTTAACTTTGTTTCATCCCCTTGATTTAAATCGCCTTATACCCCAGGGACATTTTATTCACCATATCCGACATGGATTCGGATGACGCTACCGCAAGCTCTCCTGCTCCTATTGGCAATTCACTTAAGAAATTCCTTCAACAGGAGATTAAATCCTGTATGTTGTCGTCCCTAAAAGAAGTCATGTCCTCTAAGAGATCCTCTGATTTACAAGACCTCCCTATTCACACTAAGAGGTCCAAAAAAACAAAACATTGTGAAAGCACTACAGGCCCTAGCGCCTCTCATAGTTCGGGAGGTCCTAGCACTTCACTTTGGATGGGAGGCCACTGCGCCTCACTTGAACGTGATGTCCCTTGGGACACTCCCTTGATCGGTGTCCATGGCGGCACCAATATGAACGGTGTCCCTCGCGACACACTTTGCAGTAGTGCTAACCAAAAAAAGAATCTTGGTTTTGACTCCTCTTCCTCCTCCTATGATGGCGACTCCTTCAGAGGTCCCTCAGACGAATTCGTCTTTGACCTAGATGAGGTCCAGCATGACTTTAATTCTCAACCTGATTCGGAGCCCGCCTCTAAAAATACCATCCTTAACCCTATAGGCGAGGAAATGTTCTCTCCCCTTAATATCTCTCGCTCTAATAGCTCTAAGTGGTTCCCGCAGGAACATGTTTCCCAATTTGTCACACGTTGGTTAAGAAACCTTCTAGATAGAGATACTAGAAACACAATGAGATCTGAATCTCCCAGACCCTCTATTGATGAGAAGGTCTGTCAGACTCCAAACTTAGATCCAGATCTTATTAAATTCCTATTTAAATTAGGCAGAGACCCTAGAAAGGGCCTGGAGAGAGCTCTTAAGGGCTGCCAAGACAGACTTTTGGATGTCTTAGGACCACTTGTTAGAATATTGGACAATGGCGAAACAGTCCCACCTCTCCTCTACCCCTTTGGATGTCGATCTCATTCGAGGGTGGAGCCAAAGACCCGTTGTTTTACTTGGCAACGCTAATTCAAGTTTAAACGTTGAAAGGAGGAGATCCATTTTGAATAAAATTAACCCCAAATTAGGAGACATAGCAGAGAGAGAACCCTCTCAAAACCCTAAGGGCCTCCTTTTCGGGGAAGATATTATCAAGGAGATTGGTAAATATGTCTCTACCTTCACTGCTCTCAATAGGGCTCAAAATAACCTAAGACGGGTATTTAACACCAACCGTTTTGGTCAGGCCGGCAGAAGGGGTCGCTCTTCCGGCCGAGGCAACCAACGACCCTACTCATCATTCAGAGGAACTGGAAGGGGCTTCTACCGCCCTAGACAACCCTTCTTTCCCCAAAGAGGAAGGGGTCCAAGAAACGGTGGTTCCAGAGGTCGTGGTACTCCCAACACCTCCAATTCTACCATTAAGTACTACTCCATCTTTTTCTTTTCCTAGACTAAAACAGTTTTATCATGTTTGGAATTCAATCACCCAAGATCCATGGGTTCTAGAAACCGTCATGGGCTTCAAGATAGACCTTTTACAGATCCCCTTCCAATCATGCTTACCTCAACCCTTTGTCCTTTCACAAGATCAGGAAACGATTGTGGAGGAAGAAATTATTTCTATGCTCAAAAAGGGTGCAATAGTGGAGGTTCCCTGGTCCGATGCAAGATTCATAAGCACACTTTTTCTTGTTCAGAAAAAGGACAAAGGGTGGAGACCGGTAATAAACCTTCGAGAAGTCAACAATTTCTGGTTTATTGTCATTTCAAAATAGAGGGTATCCACCTTCTAAGGGATCTCCTTCTCGAAGGAGATTGGATGGTCAAGTTAGACCTGAAGGATGCCTACTTCACCATCCCTATGTACAGGGAACATCAAGCTTTCCTTCAATTTGATTGGAAAGAACGTCTTTACCAATTTCAAGCTCTTCCCTTTGACCTCTCTTCTGCCCCTTGGTGTTTTACCAAGATCATGAAGTGTATTGTTACAATTCTAAGAGGAAGGGGTATCCGTCTCATCATCTACCTGGACGATATTCTTATCCCATTCAGACCTCCTAAGAGATCTAAAAACTTCCATGAACTTAATAGAGAGTCTAGGATTCATCATCAACAGAGAGAAATCCATTCCCTCTCTCTGCAAGACCATAGATTTCCTCGGCTTCACTCTAGACACTGAGAAATGTCTTCTCCTTCTTCCTACCAAGAAGATTGCCAAGATCCGGAAGGAGATCAGGTCCGTCTTGAAACAAGAGTCTTTAACGCTCCGCGAACTAGCCAGACTTCTTGGGCTTCTTTCTTCTTCCATCCAGGCCATTTTCCCCGGTCCTCTGAATTTCACCGCGCTTCAGAGAATAAAGAGAAAAGCGCTCAATTCAGGTCTATGGTATGGGGATCTTGTCTCTCTGGACCCAGATGCCAGAGCAGAGCTCTTTTGGTGGCTGGAGAACTTAGACGCCTGGAATGGCAAAGCTATCTTCGGCTCATCCTCAGATTTTGTCCTAGAATCAGATGCCATTCTACATGGCTGGGGTGCACGTTTGGAAGACCAGAACACCGGTGGGGAATCTTCTCAACACATACATTTTCTGGAATGGACAGCTTGTTTATATGCTCTTATGAGCTTCAAACACTCCATTCAAGGGAGGTCTGTTGTTCTGAAAATGGACAACATTTCTGCTGTGGCCTATATCAATCGTCTTGGAGGAACAAGATCTGCAGATCTCTCCAATCTTGCCAGGAAACTTTGGATGTTCTGTCTGGAACACAAAATTTCCCTCAGGGTGGAATATCTTCCAGGGAAATCGAACATTTCTGCAGACTGGAATTCAAGATTCCTTCTAGACTTCTCAGACTGGAAACTTGATGTGAACGTCTTCAATACCCTCTTCCACTTTTGGGGTTCCATAGACGTGGACTTATTTGCCAGCAGGCTTACCTTCCAGCTTCCCAACTACTTCAGTTGGATGCCAGACCCGGGTGCTCTTGCTGTGAACGCCTTTCTCCAACCATGGTCTCACTTCCTGGTTTATGCCTTCCCTCCTTTCGCCATGATTCAGAGGGTCCTTCAGAAAGTCAGATTGGAACAATGCCTTCTGATCCTAATTACTCCTTTTTTGGCCGTCCCAAGCTTGGTTCCCGACAGCCCAGGAACTAGCATGCGACATTCCCTTTCTGATCCCAGCATCTCCAGGCCTGGTCTCAAACGCAGACGGGGAAGATCATCATCTTATTCTCGAGGGGAATTTGAACCTTCTTGCTTGGAAAGTGTCCGGCAATCTAACGAATTGTCTGGACTTTGGTCGACAGCTCTCTCTCTTCTCTGAGAATCTTGGGCACCCGGAACACACCTTAGGTATAACAACATTTGGAAGAACATTTGGAAGAAATGGTTTCATTGGTGCCTGGAAAGGAGTCTCGATCCTGTGGAGGCTCCTGTCATCAATATTGTAAATTTTCTGGTCGAGCAATTTGACAGAGGCCTATCCTATCGTTCTATTAATTGCTTTAGATCCGCAATCTCCGCGGGCCATTCCCCTATCAACTGTAAATCGGTAGGTAAAAATCCTATTATTTGTAGAGTCCTCAAGAGTATAAGGCTAAGGAGACCTCCTAGACCTAAGTATCAGACCCTTTGGGATGTCAAGTGTATTTTAGACCTTTTTTGTTCTTGGCCAGATAACTCTTCCCTTAATACAAAATTTCTCTCCTTCAAACTCGCCACTCTCTTGTGTTTAGTCTCCTGTAGGAGAGTATCTGACATCAAAAGCTTAGACATTTCTAATAGATGTTATGATATTTTTGGTGTCAAGTTTGAATTACTAAGAAGAACTAAAGCCATGTCAGATTTTATCTTTTATCCTCGTTTTGACACTTTCCCTAAACTTTGTGTGGTTGCTTGTATGAAAGAATATGATGCTAGGATGTCTCTCCTACACCCTAGAGATGCAAATCAACTTTTAGTTTCTTTTGTGAAAACTTTTAAACCTGTTTCATCCACCTCCATAGCTAGATGGGTTAAGTCTACCATGAGCCTTGCTGGTATCGACCTCACTAAGTTTCAAGCACATTCTATCAGAGGAGCTATGGCCAGTAAATCCTTCTGGTCAGGTGGTAAATTGGATGATATCCTGAAAGCTGCTGACTGGTCAAATGCTAACACCTTTCCTCGTCATTATTGCAAACCTATCGAGCATATGTCTGATGTTGTCCTTCAGGGCTACGAACATGCATAATGTAGCCTTCGGTCTTGTAATGAAATTGCGATTCTCCTATTAACATGACCAGAGAATCTGGATTTCATTAAAGACACGGGGCTGACATTATCCCTCCCTCCTCCCTTTTACAACTTCTGATATGTCTTTATGATATCTTTTATGAACTTATTGATTGCTTCAATTGTTGTTAATCTAATATTATGCCTATGCTCCTGTTATCTTTCTGATTGTGATGAGGTCTTTAGCTCTCCTAGGCTCTTGATCATTTCTTTCTTTCAGGCAATTCCGTTTAACCGGTTGTCCATTGAGATACCGAAGTTTGCTCCACAATGTTTTTCAAGCTCTTCTTGGATCTCTCCGTTTATGAAGTTCTTTCCTGCTGCGATTCTTTTAAAATAGGCAGATCATCTCCTGGATACATCCTTTGTTCACTGTTGATAACTCTAGAACTTTATCCTTTATGATGTAGTGCGGCTGTGTGAGTTGCTATTAAAGCATAATGCATAATGTCAGCCTCCGTGTCTTTATTGAAATCCAGATTCTCTGGTCATGTTAATAGGAGAATCGCAATTACTTGTTATAAAGGGAACAAGACAAGCATGCAATTTGCTATGGCCAGCGACCCTTCGGGATGCAGATAATATATAGAACCTGAAGCACCTTACTGATTAAGTGTTATAGAATGTGCTATACCTCTTTCTTCATAAGTCTTTAAACATTGTCGTTAAATCTGAGAAGGCGATGGCTGGCTAGGGCTTGTTAAAGGGGTACAAGGTTGAATTTTGCTTTGGTAGGAGCTAGGGTGGGAGGAGTGAGAGACAAAGTGTGAATGTAACACATCAGTATTCCACCAGAAAGACAGGCTAAACGTCCTTTAGCAGTTAGACAAGACCATCTTGATTTATATCAAAAACTCTTTAGAACTCGTTCAGAACTTAGCTGGACTTTCAACAAGTGCCCTTTGAAGAGAGGGGAATGGAAGACTCCTTGATTACCCCCAAAATAGAGAGCAAAAAAGGAATTCTATGTCAGGACGGAGGCGAGGATTATGCAGTCCTTTCTTCTCTTTATTATAATCAGCACTTCAAAGAAAACCAATCAAAACGTTTTTATTGAACCACAACTCCCATGAGCACATGGGAAACAGTGTCCATAGTAACCAATAGCCAATGATGGATCCGTCCGCCGTATAACTAGCCATGACGTCCTCTTCTATTCCTCTTTCTTCTCTGCTCGTCAGATAAGTCAAACCTTTTATCTTTCTGACGTTTGGTTGTCTTGTGTGGATTAATTTGTGTTTGCTTGTGCATTAGCGCTTGCTTAGCGGTGTGCTTGATTTGCTTCCAGATCCTCGGCAGTTCGACGTGCGTCAGGCGCTGCTTGCGCCGTCTCTGCCGTTCCTCTCATCGCGGGCTCTGTGGAGAGCGCCTTCGCTTCCCCTTAGCTCCGTAGGGCGCCGCTGTTCGGGTTAAGGCTGCGACTGCGGCGCTTGCCCCTCAGATCGGTGCGCTGAGGCAGGTTATCACCTGACTCACCAACCCTCGCCTGACACCGGGCCGGTGTAGTAACGCGCCCTCGTGCGCGACGCCCTCTAGTGGCGGTTGTCAGTCACCGCACCCTTTAATTGACAGCGGCACTGTCTGAGCACCGGCGAGGGGGCTACCTTCTGTAACTAGTTAAAGGTGTTTAGTGCTCTCACCCTCGCACAATGCAGACTGCTGAACAGTCGACTCCCCACACTCAGGGGATGGAAGACCCTGGCTGCTCCCAACCACTGCCGCCGGCGGTTGGCCGCGTGTTGTCACAGGCGCTGGATTCGGTGCTGGCTCCTTTGCGGGAGAGTGTGGAGGCCCTCACTCAAAGTATCCCCGGGGTGTTCAGTGGCGCAGTTCCTGCGAACCGCGGAGCCAAAGGCGCGCAGGGGGGGGGGGGGAAGTCGGCGAAGCGTCACGCGGGGCACTTGGAGGAGTTCGATCGCCTGAGGGACTCCTTCCATAAAAGTGCGCGAACGCTTAAAAATTTACCCTGCCGGGAGGGCTTCTTCCCCGGAGATGATGGCGACGAGGTCGCCCCGAATTCAGACCTAGACAATGGTTTCCCCTTGGAGGGAGAGGGTGTAACCGAGGACGATACCTCCTCGGACGATGAGGATGAGGGCTCAGGACGCCCCTGGCGCCCTGCGTCGCATTCCTCAGAGTCCCTGGAAGGGGATGACAAAGTCCCGGACATGTTTGATCCGTCGAGGATCTACCATCCGCGTTCGTCGGAATGGACCCCTGATCCCAAGGTGGCGGCATACATAGCTAGTAAAGTGCGCCAACCCCTGGAGAAGGAGGTTCGGACCCGCATGCGGGGTGAATGCCCTCGACCTAAGCTGGAGGGCAGAGTGGCAGCCACTCCTGATATTGACGAGAAACTCTATGCGTTCTTCGCCAAATTTATGAAAGACCCCAGGAAGGGTATTGATCGCTCCTGGCGCAGCTGCCAGGATAAGCTCCTGGACGCCGTAGGCCCCGTCACCCAGATCATCCAGTTGGCCGAGAGGGCCAAGGAGTCGGGGTCTCCGATGTCCACGGAGGTCGTGGCAGGTTGGGCTCAGCGGGCCCTATGCTTCCTGGGGAACGCAAATTGTGCGTTGGCGGCAGAGCGGAGGAGATCCCTCCTCATTAAGATAGATCCGAAATTAGGAGATCTGGCCACGTCGGAGGCGGGCCCTATTGCACAAGGCAGGCTTTTTGGGGAGCCTTTTATTAGAGAACTGAACAAGTTCGTGACAACTTTTTCTGCACTCGACAGAGCACAAACGTCCATAAAGATATTTTTTCCTGGACGGGTTTTTGCAGGGGCCGGACAAGGATGGGGTCGCTCCTCCGGCCGTCAGCCCCAGCAAGGCCCTAACAACAAGGCCCAGCAGCGCCGGAATAATGGCTGGAACGATGGACACCAGGGGAACTTCTACCCTAGCAGAGGCGCCGGCCGAGGGCGCGGCAGAGGTTACCACGGTGGTGCAAACGCACCGGGAGGCCCCTCCGGTGAGTGTTACCCTTTTTTCCCCATCCGTTCTGGGAGGGAGGCTTCGGGATCACCTCCACAACTGGAGCAGGATCTCCTCAGACCCGTGGGTCCTCCAGACGGTCAGAGGTTTCAGGATAGAATTCTATGGCACTCCCCACCAGAGGGTTCGCCCTCGTCCCTTGGTTTTCTCCTCAGAGGACAAGCTTCTTGTCGACACAGAAATCGCAGATCTACTCAGAAAAGGCGCGATTCGCAGAACGTGCCTGCACCCTGCGGGCTTCCTCAGCAATATTTTTCTGGTCCAGAAAAAGGACAAGGGGTTCCGCCCGGTTATCAATTTACGGGAATTCAACGAGTGGCTGGTCTACCGCCACTTTAAGATGGAGGGAATCCATCTTCTCCGGGACATTCTCCTTCAAGGGGATTGAATGGTCCGTCTAGACCTGAAAGACGCGTATCTCACGGTACCGATCTTTCCCCCTCACAGGCGCTTCCTTCAGTTCTTGTGGAACGAGGAGGTTTACGAATTCCAAGCCCTTTCGTTCGGCCTCTCGTCGGCCCCATGGTGCTTTACGAAGCTCCTTCGGCCGGTGGTGGAAACACTACGCGAGAGAGGGGTTCGGATGATCATCTACCTCGACGACATCCTGATCATGGATCAGTCGTCGGATTGTCTGCGGTCACACTTGACCATGACTATTGCCCTACTCCAGGACCTGAGGTTCGTGGTGAATGCCCCGAAATCGGATCTCCTTCCGAAGAAACAAATCTCTTTTCTGGGCTTCCTCATAGATTCCGACGCGGCCAGCCTCAGTCTCCCGCAGCAGAAGGTGAACAAGATCCGCAAGGAACTTTCTCAGACCCTGAGGAGAGACAGGATCTCCCTTCGACATCTGGCTCGTATTGTGGGCCTCCTCTCCTCCTCGATCCAAGCGATCTTTCCGGGCCCGCTACACTACAGGGCTCTTCAACGCCTGAAGGCACAACATCTCCGGAAAGGCCTGACTTATTCCGAGCTCATCTCCCTTACGGAGGAAACGAGAGTGGAGTTGAGATGGTGGATAGAACACATGAGCGCATGGAACGGGAGAGCGATCTTCGGATCCAACCCGGATCTGATCATAGAATCGGACGCCAGCAGAGCGGGCTGGGGAGCCCGTTGCGGCGAGATCACGATGGGGGGCCGTTGGTCGGAGGATGAACTACGACTCCACATCAACTGCCTGGAGCTTTTGGCGGGCTCCTTTGCGATCAAGTCTCTGACGCAGACCAAAGTGTTGTGCTGTATTCTGCTGCGCATGGACAACATGTCAGCGGTTCAGTATATCAATCGCCTGGGCGGACCTCGATCCAAGGCCTAAGCGAACCTGGCGAAGGATTTCTGACACTATTGCCTGGAGAAACAGATTTCTGTCTCGGCGGAGTATCTCCCGGGCACGCAGAACTCGATAGCGGACTGGCATTCCAGAAACTTCCTGGACTTCAGCGATTGGAGGCTGCACACGGCGGTCTTTCAGGCCTTGCAGGAAACGTGGGGTCCGTTCACCCTGGACCTGTTTGCCTCCCGGCTCAACCGTCAACTTCAGAGATTCGTGAGCTGGAGACCGGACCCGGAGGCGGTCGCGGTCGATGCCTTCTTACAGGACTGGTCGATGGAACAGGCGTACGCCTTCCCTCCTTTCCTCATGATTCCTCGAGTAGCGGCTCAAGTACGTCGTCAGCAGGCCTCTCTGGTCTTAGTGACCCCCTTTTGGCGGGCTCAGGCCTGGTTCACCTCGCTGCTGGAACTGTCTTGGGACTGTCCAATTCAACTGCCCTCGTTTCCGTCACTACTTTCGGGGCCTCTGGGAGAGGGGCACCCGCTGGTACTTCAGGGGACCCTGGTCCTCATGGCATGGAGGATTTCCGGGGACGTTGGCAGGACGACCGCCTTTCAGCGGGAGCAGCGGAACTCATCAGCAGGGCCTGGGCCCCTGGTACGGTCAAGAGGTACCGATCGGCTTGGCAACGGTGGCGTCGTTGGTGTCTGGGAAGACACGCCGATCCGGTGGGGGCTGACATTACCCTCGTTCTGAACTTCCTGGCCGAACTGTCCGACTCGGGGTTGGCGTATCGGTCCATTAATTCTTTCAGGTCCGCCATTTCGGTGGGGCATGTTCACGTCGACGGACGGCCGGCGGGAGAACACCCTTGGGTTTGCAAACTCATGAAGGGCGCCAGGCTTTCTACTCCTCCCGAACCCAGGTATTCCAACCTCTGGGATGTCAATATCATACTCAGGTTCTTTACCTCTTGGCGTGATAACCGCTATTTGTCTAGAAAGGAACTGTCAGCTAAGCTGGCGATGTTGCTGTGTCTGATTTCGTGTAAACGAGTCTCTGACGTGCGTGCGTTAGACATCTCGGCACGCGTATTCACTCCGGAAGGGGTGACGTTCACAGTGGCTAGGCGCACAAAGACTAGCATCAGGTCAGTATTGTACCCGTCCTTCTCGGACCACCCAAAACTGTGTGTGGTGCGTTGCCTCAAGGCGTATGAGGATATGACCGAGGATTGTCGCCCGCCTGGGGAGCGTCAACTCCTCATTGCACTGAAGAAACCTTTTAAAGCGGTTTCGACTCCGTCTATTGCCCGGTGGGTCCGTTGGCTTATGGCCGAGGCGGGCATAGATGTGACCACTTTTGGAGCTCACTCTGTTAGAGGTGCCATGGCTTCTAAGGCCATTCAGGTAGGTGGTAGGTTAGAGGACATCATGGCAGCGGCAGACTGGTCCTCGGAGTCTACCTTCAAAAAGTTTTACTTCAAGCCTATCTATGGCGCAGCAGAGCTTGTTGTGGATAAGCTTTGAAACTGCATAATCCTCGCCTCCGTCCTGAATGTAAAATTTCCTAGCTAACGTAACGGTAAGTTTCAATTCTATTAAGGACAAGGAGGCGAGGATTATCCCACCCGAGCCGGGGCGGTCTCGTCCCCCCCCTGTACCTTCGTATTTCAGTAAGTACTACTTTTTGAGGTATTTCAACTGTATTTATGCAATGCATTGTGGGAGTCACTGTTTTTTACCTTCTCAGTTCACTGTTTACAATCTGTACTGTTTAAACACAAATCATCATGCTTCATAGTCTCTCTTCATACTGTGTATTGACTTGCCTTGCTTCTGGTCAGAAGGACTGGATAACGGTCTCCTTATTTACTTTAGGACACGACCAGAAAGAATGAGGTGTCTTACAGAGATTTCTGCCTCACAGAGAAGACGAGGAATAGAAGAGGACGTCATGGCTAGTTATACGGCGGCGGACGGATCCATCATTGGCTGTTGGTTACTATGGACACTGTTTCCCATGTGCTCATGGGAGTTGTGGTTCAATAAAAACGTTTTGATTGGTTTTCTTTGAAGTGCTGATTATAATAAAGAGAAGAAAGGACTGCATAATCCTCGCCTCCTTGTCCTTAATAGAATTGAAACTTTCCGTTACGTTAGCTAGGAAATTTTACATTAACTGTGATAAACAACCAGCAGCAGGGGTAGTATTCAACACAGAGATACAGAGTGGAGCATCTCACAGTCCATTTCCCATAGGTCTTTATTAGCACAACCCAGATATGGAAGCTCAAAAATGGCCAGCATTCTATTGCTTCTTTCAGCAATTCTCTTGCCTCTTTCTGCACTTCTCTTGCTTATTTCTACAACTCTCTTGCATCTTTCTGCACCTCTATTGCCTATTTTTACACTTTACTAGCTTATTTCTCTATACATCTTACCTCTATCTGCACCCCTCTTTCTTCTTTATGCACCTCTCTTGCTTTTTTCTGCACCCTTCTTTTTTTCATCCCTCTTGCCTCTTTCGCAGTTCTCCTGTCATTTTCCGCACTTCTCCAGCTTCTTTCTGTACCTCACTTGTCTCTTTTTGCACAACTCTTGCTTCTTATCATGCCTCTATTGCTTCTTTCAGCAATTCTCATGTTTCTTTCTGCTCTATTCTTGCTTATTTCTGTACCTCTCTTGTGTCTTTCTGCACCTCTGTTGTCACTTTCTGCATCTCACTTGCATCTCTCTGCACCCCTCTTGCCTCTCTTTGCACCCCTCTAGCACCTTTCTGCACCCCTGTTCTCTCTTTTTGTACCTTTCCTGCCTGTTTCTGCACCTCTTCTTTGTGTACCTCTATTGCTTCTTTCTGCACTTATCTTGCGTCTTGCTGTACCCTACATGCCTCTTTCAGCACCTGCTGCTTCTTTCTGTACTTCTCTTCCTTCTTTCTGTACCACTCCTGCCTCTTTTGCTGGTTTCTGCAAATATCTTGCCTCTTTCTGCAGTTCTTTTGCGTCCTTCTGTACCACAATTGCCTCTTTCTGCACCCTTTTTCTCTTTTTATGCCTGTCTCTTGCCTCTTGTTGTCCCTCTCTTGCCTCTTTCTGCACATCTTTTGGTTCTTTCTGCACTTCTCTTACCTCTTTCTGTTCCCCTCTTTCCTATTTCTGCATCCGTCTTCCCTCTTTCTGTTCCTCTCTTGCTTTTTCTGCTCCTCCTTTGCTTCTTTCTGCATTGCTCTTGCTTCTTTTTGCACTTGTGCTGCAAATTTCTGCATCCCTCTTGCCTCTTGTTGTCTCCCTCTTCCCTCTTTCTGCACACCTGTTCCCTCTTTCTGCACCCCTTTTGCCAGTTTCTGCAAATCCCTTGCCTCTTTCTGCAGTTCTTTTGCCTCCGTCTGTACCACAATTGCCTCTTTCTGTACCCTTTTTTTAATTTTCTGCATGTCTCTTGCCTCTTGTTGACCCTCTCTTGCCTCTTTCTGCACATCTCTTGGTTCTTACTCCCCTTCTCTTGCCTCTTTCTGCATCCCTCGTGTCTCTTTCTGCACCACCTTTCCTTCTTCCTGAACTTCTCTCTCCTCTTTCTGTACCCCTCTTGCCTCTTTCAGCACATCTGTTGCTTTTTTCTGCACTTATCTTGCTTCTTTCTGCACTCCTACTTCCTCTGTCTGCACCCTTCGTGCCTCTTTCTGCACCCCTTTTCCCTTTTACTGAACATCTCTTGGTTCTTTCTGCACTGCTCTTGCTTCTTTCTGCACCTCTCTTGCAGAGTTGTGCACCCCTCTTGCCTCTTTCTGCACCTCTGTTGCTTCCTTCTGCACTTATCTTGCCTCTTGCTACACCTCTCTTTCCTCTTTCTGCACCTCTGTTGCTTCTTTATGCACTTCTCTTGCTTCTTTCCACACCTCTCTTGCTTCTTTCTGTACCCCTTGTGCCTGTTTATGCACCCTTCTTCCCTTTTCCTGCACAAAACTTCCAAATTAGAGCTTCTTTCCTCTTCTTTGGAGGATCTTCACGAATGAAATCTCCCTCTGAAGAACTGCTGGAAGATGACTCCATTGCTCTTATTATGGTGATCTTCCTTCTATTTGAGAAGATTCTCACAACAAATGCTTCTTCTTAGAAAGTCAAAGTCGAATAATTATAATGAGACGGAACTTTCAACACTCGCAATAGGAAAAGTTACGAACCAATCAAATCTCTACTTTTAAAGTCACATGGCTTTGCGTACGCGTATGATGTGCTTGCACAACTTTTTCAATACGAGTATGCATGATCTTCTACCGCAATTTGTGTAATTCTTTTTTAAAAGTAATATTGGATTTAAAAAAAATCATTAAAAAAAATCATAGTTATCCCAAATGTCTGCCCTTAGTATCTGCATTAAATACATAAATAAATGTTTTAAAACCAGTAGAAAAAATGCCCCCTTTCGCGTACAGAACACCGTACATGACGTCACACTGAAGCTTTTATGTGACGCCTAATGTCAAAGCATATTCGTACTGTATGCGCGGGTACACGCTGAGTATGATAAGCAGCACAAACTATGGTACGATCACCCTCTCAGTGACAAATCAGAGCTCAGGGTGCGCTAAGAAGAATAATTAGAAGTGCTGACTCATTACAGATCCGATTCTGGGCCTGCCTCTGCGTACATTATAACACCGCCCCATCCCTCTCTGTTGTTAATTCTTGGTGCACACACTAATACTTGCACATGCGCGGTGCACGCCCGTCCACATTACCCACATGCCACCACCAAGCATGCTTGGTATCATTTAGCCTAGAAACCAATACATTAGCCAATGTGATCTCCCCCAGGGCCATCATTATTATAGACCGCGAAAACGCTACCAATGACGGCCCTGGGCTTGGTTTGGTCAGCCCCCGCGGTTCCCATATAATGCGGGCACTGACGTGAGCACGTTCTCTTTTGCTTGCCTCTACTGCGATGACACACAGACTGTCAAAAACACCCCAGACTCAGCGAAACCACAGCCTTTCAAGACACGACAAAAGACGACAGAAACAAAGGTAAGAGAAGACGTCACAACATCAGCCTCCACAGTAAATTGTATATGCATAATACTATTTTTTTTATCCTTCATATGGCTTTCCTACCCCTCAATGGTTTTCAATTGTACTTACATAATTGAAATATTTCTTTATAAGTCATAAGGTCCTATACACCTCTAATCTTAAAAATTGTGCATGCATAAATTTCTGTGTCGTATTTCTGTACTGCGCCACGTGCTTAGGCCTCTATTATTATTAATTATGCGTCCATGATAGTATTTTTTTTTCTGCGTCACGATGCTGTCCCAGGCCTTTATTAACTTATTGATCTTCCTTTGTTTGCTGGAGCTGCAACAGTCTAAACTACGGAATATTAAGAACCCACATTAAAATTCACTTTTGATAGTAGTTACACAACTCAGTTTCAATGACTAATCAAAATCTCCTTTTGTTTCCTTCACCAAACATCGTTCAGAAGCAACTATGGCCTATCGAGCAACAACAATGGAATTCTCTGCAACTTATTGAATATACTTTGACGTATAGAAGCAGAGTTCAAGTGGAGTGGTGAACTCCGGTGGCTGCACTCTTTATACAAAGTAAGCACAGCAGCCTAGATCCACAAAGCCTGCATAGCAATGCATTAGAAATAGGTCGCCATAACGGGCGTCAGTAACGCAGTAGGCACTTCCATATAGACACCACTTGAATGCAGCACTATAACAAGTAAAATGTACCAGGTACACTGCACTCGTAAAACTGTAGTGTAACTTTTATTTATGAAAGGAGAGAGGGCCATATTATCAAACCTTGGCAACAGAATTATCGCCACTTTATCGTCAGGAAAGATAATGCGTTTGATATTATACTCATTTCAATCGAAGCTCATGTTAGATGTGAAGGACATCTGATATGAGCTTCGATTGGAATTCCATAGAGCATATTATCAAACCTATTATCGCCACTTTAGCGACACTTTCCTGACGATAACATTTCTTGACACCAAAGGCTTGATATCATGGCCCAGAGTGCGTAGTATACAGCAGCTTCGCTGTAAAATATATAATTACCTCCGAGCAGTGACAACAGATAGGTTACAACAGTCTGACAAACAGATCATCAACCTTATTACGCCACTTTTGAGTCACTTTTAACATAGGTAAAGTGATGCAAAGAGCTAGTAAATCTACGTCTAGTTCAACAAAAAATCTCAACTCCAGACTCTGCGACACAGTTTTAATGTTGTTTTCTCTCTCTCTCACTCTCTGTGACATCATTTCTCTTTCTCTCTTAAACGTAGACACTGCTGTCTGCTTGGACGTGTAGAAGACCTGCTCAACTTAAGTTGTGAACTCCACTTCCTAATGTGTTTGGCGCAAAGTTTACACAATGGTAAGCACAGAGGCCTAGATCTACAAATACTTCATAGGAATGCATTAGAAATAATTCGGCATAACGGGCGTCAGTAAGCAGTAGCCACTTCCATATAGACACCACTTGAACGTGGCACTATAAAAAGTAAAATGTACCAGGTACACTGCACTCGTAAAACTGTAGTGTTAGCTTTATTTCTGAAATGAGAGAGGGCCATATTATCAACCCTTGGCAACAAAATTATCGCCACTCTTTCAGCAGTAAACTGCCGCTAAAGTTGCCATAATAGGTTTGATAATATGCTCTATGAAATTCCAATCGAAGCTCATGTTAGATGTGAAGGACATCTGACATGGGCTTCGATTGGAATTCCATAGAGCATATTATCAAACCCATTATTGCCACTTTAGCGACACTTTCCTGCCGATAAAGTGGCAATAATTTTTGTCGCCAAAAGCTTGATATCATGGCCCAGAGTGCGTAGTGTACAGCAGCTTCTCTATAAAATGTATTATTACCTCCGAGCATTGACAACATATAGGTTACAACAGTCTGACAAACAGATCATCAACCTTATTACGCCACTTTTGAGTCACTTTTAACATGGGTAAAGTAATGCAAAGAGCTAGTAAATCTACGTCTGTTTCAACAAAAAATCTCAACTCCAGACTCTGCGACACAGTTTTAAGGTTTTCTCTCTCTCTCACTCTCTGTGACATAATTTCTCTATCTCTCTTAAACTTAGACACTGCTGTCGGCTTGGACGTCTAGAAGATCAGCCCACCTGAAGTTGTCCATCCAAGTGCCTGCAGTGTTTGGCCGCAAGCTTTATACAACGGTAAGCACACAGGCATAGATCTACAAATCCTTCATAGGAATGCATTAGAAATAAGCCGCCATAACGGGTGTCAGTAACGCAGTAGGCACTTCCATATAGACACCACTTGAACGCGGCACTATAACAGAACGGGAATATACGAGTCACACTGCACACGTAAAACTGTAGAGTTACCACAACTTGTAATGATTCAGCTCATTTACTCACATCTACATAATTCTAAACTCTAATTTTCTTTTTTATTTTGCAGATTACCAATCAGACACCTTTTGGAATCCATTTCACAATTTCTTTATAACATTGTTTAACTTATTTTGCCAGTTCTAAAATAGTTATAATTGAGTTTTGTTTATATTTATTATTTAATAAAAGTTAATTAAAAAAAACTACATACTTCTTTAATTTTGTGGGGGAGGGGTATGATGGTCCACAATAAAATTAATGTTGAAATAGTAAGACATTCAAGACTGGGATTGAAAACTACTGAGTTCTAACTAACTGATATAATAAATACAACGGTGAGAAACTACTTAAATGGCGGGGGACGGAGTACGTAATCAATGTTTGGCGCCTCGGCACTACCTTTCAAATAAATATATAAAAAATATGAATATTAATACTGTACAAAAGTACAGCACCTGGATGAATCACACGAACCGGGAAAATAAAGCGACAGATTTACTAACTGATATAAGGAAAGGTTTGCTCGTAGAATTTGAAGAAAAAAACGCGAACCTCGAAACGACGCTGATCATGCAAAGAGAGTACAACTGCTACACCAAAAAAATGGAAAGCTTTACATACATAAAGCGATACATTATTGCCGCTTTTATCAACAGGAAACTGCAGATAAAGCGGCGATAATGTGCTTGATAATAGGCCCTTGTAACTTCCCATAGCAGCCCAGGTTCTGATCCTAACCTAGGCTGCTTTGGTTATTCACAAGTACATATTATCAAGCCCAGTTTCCTGCCAATAAATGCAACAATAATGTATCGCCTTTTGTTGATAATATGGACCATTGCTCTTTTTTTGACCAGTAAACTTAGGTGCATATTATCAAGGACCGGTGTTAAAATTATCACCGTTTTATTGGCAAGAAACTGCTGATAAAACGGCGATAATGAGTTTCATAATACGGCCTTGTTATTTCCCATAGAACCCCATGATAGCACCAGAACATAGGCTTCTATGGGATTTACCAAGGACGTATTATCAAGCCCACCCTCCCAACAATAATAAAAAACTCCAGACAATGCAGATACCCGGACCCAGAGAGAGAGCTCAAAACATATATATTTTTTTAAAAAGACCTGAGGGGTGCGCTCCCCGAGACTGCGGGGAGTAGGAGTGCCATTCCCCAGTGCTCGGGGCACCTTACAAGCCCCCATTATGCAGATAAATTGCCCCCGTAATTTACCCTCCCCGGGACCTAATGAATAAAATGGACTTCTACTTTTTTTTTCACCTTTTCTACAGCGTACAAGTACTGCACGAGTACCCCGCCATTTTTTATTTTTTTTTAAATAAAAATTGACCCTAAAGATCCATGTACCACCCCCTGACCAAGACTATAGGCTCAGAATGTTTCTACCCTTCCCCCTTTCCTTATTTCACAACTTTGTTTTACTGTTTTCTTGTGACTCTGCTCTTCCGACAAACAACATGGCTGCCAATACTTCCTGGTTTGGAGTATTGACAGACAATCAGCATGCAGCTCCTGCTTGTAATTGTAGGTATTTACATACGCGTACGCCACAATTTTTCTTTACAAAAAAAATAAATAAAAAATAGAGCCTAAACATCCATATACGACCCCCTAAGCAAACCTAGAGGGTCAGAATATCTCTACCCAACCCCCTTTCCTTATCTCTCAACTTTGTTTTACTGTTTTCTTGCGACTCGGTTCTAGCGAGGCACAAGATGGCCGCCAACACTTCCTGGTTTCAAGTGTTGACAGAAAGTTCATAGCCAATCAGCATGCAGCTCGCGCTCGTAACTGAACAGATTTCAGTATGCGTACTGAACTCCGACTCTAGATATCGCTATGATTTTACTTGCAATTTTCTCAGAAACTACTGAACGGATTTACACCATTTAACAAAAAGCACAATCTGCGAACAGAACTCTACCTCTCAGCCAAATGTCGTGTAATTCCGTTCAGCCGGTCGGGCTGTAGCCCTGGCTAGAGGTCCCTATGGAAAATTGCATGGGGAAAACACGTTTTGGGACCCCCCTTTTTCTTGGCCTCCGCTTGACGAATCACCCCCAAACTTTCAGGGAAGGAGCGGGACTGAGCAGGCCATTTCCTTGGAGATTCCTCCACTGACGCCAAAGTTATTTCAAATAGAATGTTGTGGATTTCCTATGGAAATTAGGTCCTAACTATGACTACCTACTGGTGACCACCAGTAGGTAATATATATATATATATATATATATATATATATATATATATATATATATATATATATATATATATATATATATATATATATATATATATATATATATATATATATATATATATATATATATATATATATATATATAAAAACATATTTAAACTTTACAGAAACACACAGTCACTAGATGATGTCATCAGTGATTTTATTTTAGATGTCAACAGTGATGTCACTCATCATGAGTGATGTAATATGTAATGTCATCAGCAGTGCATTGCAGGGGCATGATTTATACTTAGCTCAACTAACTGGGTTTGTATCGGTGAAATGTCCAACTAACTATAAAGTCCCTGAAGCCTGTTTTTTTTTCAGTGAATATATATATTACCTACTGGCGGTCGCCAGTAGGTATATATAGTTAGGATTTTTTTCCTATGGGATTTCTGAAAATTCTATGTCAAATAACTTTGCCGTTTGTGGACGGAATGGGCTGAAATTTTCAGGAAAATGGCACATTTTGTTTCTGAGCAGCCCCTGGAAATTTGGAAGGGTTTTGTCAAGGGGGGGCAGAGAAAAAAGGGGGGCCCCAAAACGCGTTTTTCCCATTCATTTTTCCATAGGGCGGTTGGAATCACTTTTAGCTCGAACGGCTGAATGGATTTACATGAAACTTGGCAAAATTGTATATATATGGTTTGCCCGACGTGCCTTTGCTATGTCTTAATATATGTGCTCCAGTGGATTTTGAGAAATTAACGTTTTAAAAAACAGATATATCTGTGACAGCGCTCCGGTTAGCGCCCCGGTTCGCGTACCTGACGCGTAACGGAACTTCGCGAAGCAAAGCTGATTGGCTCTCCGGTGTCTGTCAACATTCTAAACAGTCCGGAACGGCCGCCATCTTGTCTCTCGGTAGGATCAAGAGACAAGAGGTGGAGAAAAACGAAGGGGGAAATAATGAAAGGGGGCAAGGTAGACCCCTCCTGACCCCCTAGGAATGATGTGGGGGCTATTACAGGGTCCCGTGGGGCAAAAAAAAAAAAAAAAAAATCAAGTTTTTCGCGGTAGAAGCGCTACCCGGTACGCGAACCGGGTAGCTCACCAGTAGCGTAACAGGAGTTCGCCATTTTGTGTTTCGGTAGAATTTAATCACAAGATGGAGGAAAAACAATGTGGGAAATGGGTATAAGGGGGCACGGGAGACGTATCCTGACCCCCTAGGTTTTCTGAGGGTGGCTGAGGAGGCACATATATGTTGAAAAAAAATTTGGGAATTTTTCGCGCGGTTAGCTGCCGGTACGCGAACCGGGAAGTGTACATAAGTGAAAATTAGTGAAAAAAGGTACATTCGAAATTTAAAATGAGTAATTATAGCTAAGGTAGCTCTGAAAAGAGCTTTTGGGTTCTGTGTAAGTTCTAGGTACTTATAAGTAGGTACCAATACACAGTCTTAAATTTTGGATGAAAACTCTGTTCCCCTCATCTGAGAAGTGCACACCATCTCCTCTGTAGATATCTTGCATGTAGTAATGCAAGTTATTGTTGTAGATGGAGCCCATTCCATGGTCTCTCATGTAAGCTGAAACAGACTTATTTACATGCTTCCTTGCTTTCTCAATTTGTGGACAAAATTGATTGGACCACCTCCATTTCTGTCTTTGGCATATATTGGAATATACCAAGGCAGTTTGAGGAAAAAGTGCCATCAATTGCTCAAAAGTGTCCTTTAAAACCATTTCCAGACCTACCCCAGTCAAAGTGCCCAAATCATTTCCTCCAGAGTGCACTATTATGAGGTCAGGGTTTGGCAAATGCAAAAAGGTTTTCACCAATGGTATCAATTGGTGACATCTCAATCCTCTTTGGCCAATCCATTTGATTTCCACATTTTGTAAATTGAGGATGTGTACATTTCTGTTATCAGCATACCTGTGAGCCCAGTGGATGTAGCTATGTCCAAGAATCCAGACAGAAAACATGGTGAGAGGAGGTTCTGCTGCAGTCAGATGAAGTGTGGGAATGAAATGACAGTTGAAACAGCAGGAGTTTGTAAAGAAAAAAAACTGCGGAGTTTCAGTGCTAATGATTCACTAGCAGTGATTGGTGGATTTCCATTTCTGAAAACAGAAAGTTAGGGTGCATGGATGTGTTCTTTGAAAGATGTAATTTGAATGGTTAAGAAAAAATGATTTTAAGAAACATTGCAGTGGATTAGCAGGTATACTGAGAGTTCAGAGTTCATTTGAAACATTGTTGTGTGAACTTGTAAACATGAGAGGTCTTTCAGGAGGTAGTTGCTATGGAAAAAGGGCAGAAAGGGCAGAGGGGGAAGGCTGTTGATTTGAAAAAAGTGAGGGAAGAGCTTTGATTGGGTGACAAGAGAGAAATGTGTGATGAAATACAGCATGTTTGTGCCTTTGTTGGTTGCAGCCTCTGGAGTGCATACCCTTTGCTCTGCTAAAGAAAAATTGGTGTGTGTCTGAGACTGTTTTGAAATTCAAAAAGCATTTGCTAAGGTGAGAAAAAACTTCATTTAATTTAGATAGAGACTAGTATAGTTTATGGAGAAAATAAGGAAGCCAGCCGTGCATTTAAAATGTTGTTTTGTGTCAAGTGTTTTCATTATTTTTTCCAATAAGATTTTGTTTATTTGACAAATTATAATTATAGATAATGTGAAGTATTAGTACTGACAGGGTGTGCTTGTACATAGGAGCTGTGCTGTGTTTTCAAATTATGACCAGAAAATCGTTTTTTTAAAAAAAGAAATGCTTTTTACATTTATGAGAAGGACAACATGGTGTCTGCTTTTTCAAATAAATATTTCACTTCGCACTATGAATATGGGAGAATAATTTGCTTGTTTGTTGGTTTAAAAACTCGTTTCTTGAAGTCATTTAGGTTTCACAATATGTTCTGCAAGAGTTACATAGTCAACATGGGGGCATATTTACAAGGCTTATGAGCCACATTCACGTCATTTTCCCCATTTTAAAAGTGACTTTAAAGGTGGTGCAAGGTCCTTGTAAATACACCCTCATGAGTGCTTTGCAAATTTAAGTCATTTTCCCCTGGTGCATGTGCCTTGTAAATACGCCTCTATGTGTGCTAGACAATTTTAAGTTACTTCTCCCATGAATCTGGGAGACTAATTTGCTTACATGATGTGTTTAAAAATCGTGTTAAGGTGAGAAAAGATTCCTTTAATTTAGAAAGAGATTAGTATGCTTTTTGGAGAAAATAAGGAAGCCAGCTAGGGTGTGCTTGTACATAGGAGCTGTGCTGTGTTTTCAAATTATGACCAGAAAATCGTTTTTTTTTTAAAAGAAATACTTTTTACATTTATGAGAAGGACAACATGGTGTCTGCTTTTTTAAATAAATATTTAACTTCCCAACATGAATATGTGAGAATAATTTGCTTGTTTGTTGGTTTAAAAACTCGTTTCTTGAAGTCATTTAGGTTTCACAATATATACTGCTAGAGTTTCATAGTCACTATGATAATAATGATATACATTTAGGACTGTTTAGGGGGCATGGATATGCTGAGGCTTCTGTAATTGTCAAAGGAGGAGAATTATGTACATTGCACTGCTGCATACAGTCCTCACCTTCTGCGTACTTTTGGATATGCTAGACTATATCTGCTCAATGAGATAGCTAAGCTGAGGAAACACAGGTGATGTGATTGTGAAATGAGCAAAAATATTTGCACGTTTTTCAATTACATCACCTGTGTTTCCTAACATTACTAATCACATTGTGCAAATGAGGTTTAGGCCTGTCCAGGGAGACAGAGGAGGTCTGGCCTTTGTTCAAGAGTGCAGTGGACATGATTCACTTCATCTGTAGGCCTGCACATGTATTATCTCCTCTGTACTCTTCAACAAGCCTAAATTTCATCTGCAACCCTGAGTAGGCCTCACCTCAAACAAACTTTTGTGACTGAAAGACCTGCCTTTTTGCTTCTAGATATTTCTTGGTTTTACCATGGCTGCCAGACAATCCAGCATACCTCTGGATAGGCCACACCTTATGCTGCTGCAAGGGCATTGTAAATACGCCCTCATGTGTGCTTGGCAATTTTAAGTCACTTCCCCCTGGTGTAAGGGCCTTGTAAATACGCCCTCATGTGTGCTTGGCCATTTCAAGTCACTTCCTCCTGGTGCAAGGGCCTTGTAAAAACGCCCTCATGTGTGCTTGGCAATTTTAACTCACTTCCCCCTGGTGCAAGGGCGTTGTAAATACGCCCTCATGTCTGCTTGGCAATTTTAAGTCAATAACAATAACATCAACAATGTCTGATGTGGATCAATCTCTAGATGTGGAACAATTTCTAGATGAGGAACAATGTCTAGAGAGGAACAATCTCTAGATGTGGAACAATCTCTAGATGAGGAACAATCTGTAGATGTTGATTTAAAATTATATAAAAGTTTTCAAAAACACCCTGTGTGAAGTGTTTTTAATATAACTGTGAAATAGAGTCTCGGAATTAGTTGAGATTAACATATAACAGAGCACAGGTCATATGTAGAAGCATTCCATTCCATTGCTACTATTTGAGATTTTTATATTTTTCTATGTTGTTAAATTACTGTAGGTAGAATTGACAACTAGTGTGTTAATTGTTTGCCTACTGTTATTGGTTTACTGTTTGGTAATAGTGGTTAATAACAATTTTTTTTAAATTTTTGAACAGATTTAACTAAAGATCTTTTGAAAAATTTAAAAATGCCCTCAAGGCAGAGGAAACAAAAAGAAGCAAAGCGACTTACACTCCACCTTGGTAAAGATTTGCAGCAGTCCTCTACTATAAAATCATTTCAAGTCGCCAAAAAAGCTCCGGGTAAGAAAATGAAATCATTTTTAAAAAGAATTTGCAGACAAAAAAATACCACTATAGAACATGTTTTAGTGCTGAAGAAGAGAGACAATTTAAAGGAAAAGGAAAGGCCTGTCAAAAAAGTTTCTGCTAGAGTAGGAGATATCTCTGTGCATGGCAGTAGAAGGGAAAATCAGTTCAGGGACATTCGTAGGCGAATGTTCCGCAACAGGATAATTGTCAATTTGTTAAAAAATATTAAGAAAGGCCAACAGAAAGTGGCATTTTATAAGAAAAAGAAAAATGTAGAGAAAATTATTGATCAGGCTTTCGAAATTAAGCGAAAGTTATTTATTTTGGTAATCAATAGAATTAGGAAACTAAACAAGGTAATTTATGATTTCAAATCAAATAGTAGATGGAAGAGAGTAGTTAATCGTAGTAATTTTTGTGAAGTTTTCTCAGGAGAATGGATGCATAGTTCAAGTTGTGAGGCATTTTTCAATGAGGAAAGTTACTTCCAGGACAATGATTTGGTGCATGCAGTTGACACCAGTGGTCGAGCATATGAGGTGAAAGATGGTTGTCCGGTTGAAAAAGAAAAACTTGTGTCTGCAGATGCAGAAGAGGTGTTAGGTGATGAGGTTTTAGGAAGACGTCCAAAGGGTCCAGTGTACACCTGGAAGTGTAGTAGTATTTGCAGTGTGCGACAGGATTCCATCAATTTGCTTTGTGATATTGTTCCTACATTTAATAAGAAAAGTTTAAAACAGAAAATGAAGTTGTTGCAAGAATTAGATCCTTGCAGAGTGAGAGAAGTAACAGGTTTGCATGGGCATTCACTGGCTTGTCTTTCCAGGAGAGTATGCCAGAGTGTTTTTCATCATTTCAGGATGCTAGCAGTGCATCATAATAAAGCGAGGAAATTAGTGAGAATGTTGTATTATGCTAAGAGTCCAGCAATTATGCTTAAACAATTATGCGCTGCTCTTTTGCATGGTTCTGAAATAGATGTGAAGAATATTTGTGAAGAAATTGAGTTCTGTTACTTTGGAAGTAAAGATGAGAATGTTCAAATTGACCCAGAAGTAGAGGGTAATGTTGAAGATAATGTACAGGTTTCCAGTACAGATAATTTTCAGAAGGAAATTGCCACGTTTCAGGTGAAATCAAGTGAGAGGCCTAATTTCACTTGTGTTTGTTGTCGACGCACTTATTATAAGAATCAGAGTAAGTTAGTGGATTTATATGCAAAAAGTGAAAGGGAAAATAATAGTGAATGGAAGGATTTCGCAACATACTTGATGGTAGAAAATTGTTTTGATTTGGGATCGGATCAACGTGTGTGTACTTATTGTTGTAACAAATTAAACCAAAACCAGATGCCTGCTAGGGCGGTTCATAATAATCTGGAATTGGTTGAGATTCCTTCTGAATTGAAGGATATAAAAATACTTATGAATCTATTTTGATTCAAAGTATCCATCCCTTTCAGGCTATTGTAAGAATGGAGCCAAAGACAGGGAAATTGCCTCCATCAGATTTACAGAGAGGATTAAAGGGAAGAGTTGTTTATTTGCTTTTAGATTTGAAGAAAAACATTAATACAATTGGAGTAGAGAAAGTGGAAGAGGAACCTCTGGTTATCCTAGTTAATGGCGTTCCGACAAAGAGTAAGAAAATCTGGCAAGATTTAGTGGATGTTAGGAAAGTCAAAAAGGCAACATTGTATTTGATAAAAAACAATGAGTACTACAAGCATGTATGTATGTAAGAAGAAGACAGCGAATTGTGTGCTGGACAAATTGAGAAAGTAGAAGCCTCTAAAAATGCAGAAATATATGAACATTATATTGTTCATCCTTTGCATTCCAAGGAAGTCATGGGGAATGCTATTGAGTTGTTTCAAATGAAACAAGCCAAAGGGAGTCCCATTAGTGTTTGGGAGGAAAGTTTGGAAGCTCGGTGTTTCCCACAGCTATTTCCAACAGGTCAAGGACGAAGATATGATGAGCGACCTCATCAAATTCCTGCTTCTGAATACCGGACTTTACGATTGTATGCAGAATATCCTAGGTTTCGTCAATGCATTCCCTATTTGTTTCATCTCCTGTTTGAAAGCGATCTGTCTGGACTGTCATATGCAGTGAACCACATCTTGAAAAGTGGTATACAGATGCGAAACATCTCGGCAAGTGACTTTATGCATAAAGTCAATGTCCAAGACAGTATTTTGGATTCACACCTAATTAATCTCATGGCGTGTCAGCGTGGTACTAATGAGTACTGGTACCGTCGTCATGGTGATTTAAAATGTATGCTGAGGAACTTAGGAACTCCGACATGGTTCCTCACTCTGAGCTTTTCCGAGTATGGCTGGGAAGACTTACTTGAATTTCGTCGAGAGGCAAATGCAAACATTGAAAACATCGAATTCAAGACACCCGGAGAACTGTGCTCTTTGGATCCAGTCAATGTATGCAGGTACTTCAATAATAGATTTGAAGCTATGATGTCTTTCATCATGAATAAGAAGAATCCACCTCTTGGAGAGGTGTTGGATTTCTTCTGGAGAAAGGAGTACCAAGCAAGAGGTGCTCCTCATATACATATGCTGCTGTGGATCAAGGATGCACCTAAATTTGGAACAGATCCGGATGACTTAGTGATGAGTTTCATAGAACAGTATTCTACGTGTGCTGTTCCAAACGCAAAGGAGAAGAAAAGCCTAAGAGAACAAGTTCTACGTTTCCAAAGCCATCGTTGTGGAAAGTACTGTCGTCGTAAATTCAGAAACAAGGACAAGTTCTACACCAAATGTCGTTTCAACTTTCCACGACCGGTGATTTCTAAAGGAAGAGTAAACAGTTTGATGTCATCTCTGCGACATAATGTGACGAGGAAATCACCCAAAAATACATACAATTTGAAAAGTAACGAAGAGTCCAAGTACATCAACGACTACAACCCAGTGATTTTGTCCATGTGGAATGCTAACATGGATATACAGTTTGTGGCTGACAACTGTATGGCTGTGGCTCAGTATGTGACATCTTACATCACCAAAAAAGAAAAGACAGAATTGAAGGATATGTGGGAGGACATTTCCCATGAAAAGAGCCTCAGCAAGAAGTTGTACAGTTTCAGTCTGAAGATGTTGTCGCATCGAGAAATCGGAGCTTACGAATGTTCTGACCGGTTGTCTTCAGCAAGTCTTTATGCCAAATCCAGGAGTATCGTTTGGGCGAGTCTTGGTCTTGCTGCAACGCGTAATCGAGTTCTGAAACCTGTGCGGGAAATTGAGTATTTGGCGGAAAAGGAGCCAAACAGTACCGACATTTTGAAGACCAACATGTTGGATACATATTATCCAAATCGAAGCAGTCACCTTGAGAATGTTTGTTTGTATGAGGTTCTACAAAATTACATATTCAAGAGGAACATCAAAGAAGATATTGAGAAAGGAGTGTATGCTGTAATTGGAAGTGAGGGATGTCTGGTCAAGCAAAGAAAATGCCAATTGGTAAACCATCGAAAATTGAGTGGCGAATCTCCAGAAAAAAAGGAGTTTTTCTATTTAGCACTTTTGCAACTTTTCAAGCCTTGGCGTGCAGAAGAGGAACTGCTTGGAGATTTCCTCTGTTACGAAGACTCTTTCACTGCCGCCAAGGAGACCATAGAATGTCCTGCTTTTCCCAAATATCAAGAAATGTTGACTTTGGAAATTGAGCAGGAAGCAACGATTGCAGCTGAGATTGCCAGAGACAGTTCTCAGGACAGTCAGAGTTCTGTTTCATTGAGTCAGGATCCACTAGGAGGACCTGTTATCGAAAATGAAGCTGCCACTGCTATGAATGAAGTGGAAAGAGCCATGGCACATGCTCAGGAGGATGCGGTTAACTTAGAAGACTTGGAAAAACAACTCAACGTTGAGCAGAGGAAAATATATGACGAAGTTACCAAGCAAATTGATCATGGATTAAGTCATGAGAAGAAAGAGTGCTCATGTACGTCGTTGAAGCCTGTCCGACTGTACGTGAGTGGAGAAGCGGGAACTGGAAAAAGTTTCCTCATTAAAGCAATTTCTTGTTATTTGCAGGAAAGGACTGAGTCATCGCTGTCTTGTGTTGTTACCGCTCCAACTGGACTGGCAGCACATAACATTAAAGGTATTACTTTGCATCGTCTACTGATGCTGCCAGTGGAGCATGACAACAAATTACAATACCACAAGTTATCTGGAGATGTTTGTTGTGAAGTTTCAAGAGTCTTGAGGAAAATGAAACTTCTTATCATTGACGAAGTAAGCATGGTTTCCAATGTCATGCTTGCCTTTGTGCATTTGAGAATGCAAGAAGTTCTTAAAACTGAGTATGATGTGTTATTTGGTGGTAAACACATCATTGTTTTTGGAGATCTTCTGCAGCTGACACCAGTGAAAGGACAACCTGTGTTCAAAATGCTCACGCATGAAGATACCAGGAAGTGCTTAGGGAGCATTGGCAACGTCAATATATGGTTAAACTTCAATTATGCTGAACTGCATGAAAATATGCGTCAGGCGAAGGATGAAGATTACAAGAATATTCTACAAGATGTTAGAATTGGAAAAGTGACTGAGCATGGGAAAGAAGCTTTACATGCACGATTACTGTCAAATTTATATCCAGAACAAGACGTTGTGCCTGAGAATATTTTTCAGAAAATTACTGAGAAGAAATTCGGAATATGCTTGATGCCAACTCTTGCAGAATGTGCCATCTTCAACAACAAAATGTTGCATTTAGAAAAGCAAGAGATTGTGAAACTGGAAGCTATTAACAGAGTAGAGCATATGGGAGCAACAATTATTTTGTCTGAGAATTTGAAATCAAAATTGGATTCATTAGAGAAGACTATATCTAAAAATGCGGGTTTTGAAAAGACTTTGCATGTGTGTTTAAATTGCCGAATCATTTTGAGAAGGAATTTACATGTTGAAAGAGGTCTGGTAAATGGATCAATGGGTAATGTTGTTGATTTTGAGAAATACAGAAGTAGAGATGGAATTGAATTTTTAAAAATTAAATTTGATGGCATTGAGGAAGTACAGCTAATTGGTCGTTTATTTGGCTAGGTTTTTGCTTGTTAAAGACTTATATGTTCGCCGTAAGCAGTTTCCTGTATGCTTGGCATATGCGGTGACAATCCATAAATCGCAAGGTTTAAGTGTAGATAGTGCATTGGTGAATATTGGCAGTTCCGTGTTCAAGGAGGGTATGGCATATGTGGCATTGTCACGGGTTAGAACTTTATCGGGATTGTACTTGATTGACTGTGATGTCACAAACATTTGTGCGGATCTAGATTGTGTTAAGGAATACAATAGGTTAAGAAGAGAGTATGCGCCACATTTGCCTCAATATCCTTTGTTTGAGAAACGTGTGGTAGGCCGGAAACGAAGAAATATCAGTAATAGTAGGGAGGTTGTAGGAAAAAGACCAAAAGTCGATGAACCGAAAATTGTAAGCAGAAAGAAAACGGATTCTGTTGAAGATGTTGTCGGTTTTCAATTTGAAAACAGTTCTGGTGTCAACTGCTATGCTAATGTAGTTGTTAATGTTGTCTTTTCACTAGAGACTTTAAAAGAACAGATTGTGATCAATTCGGAACAAAGTTTATGCTGTTTGTTGAATTCTGTGTTAGAGAACTGTAGCACTGATAGAACAAAAGTAGAAAGTGTGTCTGAAGTTCGTTATCTGTTAGACGAATGTTCAGGTCAAACAGACTTCTCTGAAAATATTCAGCAGGATTGTCAGGAGTTTTTAATGTATATGCTTGATGTATTGCAAGATGAGGGTGTAGATGTAGATCACCTGTTTGGGCTTTCTTATCAATGGCAGCATGACTGCAAGAACTGTAGGGTATCAAGTACTACTAGTGTAGACTCAGAAAGATTTATTTATTTAACTTTGCCAGACAGTAAATCAGTGTCCTTTAATAAGCTAGTAAAAGCAGCTGATCACAACATGGAGTGTAGCCAATGTAAATCTGAAATGATGTCAACATTATTTATACGAAGATATGGCCATTATGTCATTTTAATGTTCCAACGATGTAGGCCTGATGGAACAAAATTGACACCTTTAATACAAAATTTTGTTGCTTCGCAGTTGTCAATATCAGGAAGGACTTTTGTAACTGCAGCAATTATATATCATGATGGTCCTTCAACAACATCAGGACATTACACAGCATATTTAAAGTCTAGAAACGGCTGGTCATTCTGCAACGATTCTGTTATAACTTTCAAAAAAAAATTGCCGTATGACCTTAAAAATTCTTACCTGGTGTTTTTAAAACCAATATTTTAGGGAAAGAATCTTGGGATGTGCTCTGAGGAATTTCAAGAGGTTCATGGAGTAGAGGGAATGTAAGTCTGCAATGCTGTCTAGATTATTGGTCCAAACTTTTGATTATAATGTCATTTTAAAAATCCAACTATATAAACCTGATGCAAGTAAGTCTGCTTCATAGTAAGCAGTATCAGTGTGATAGGAAAAGTAGAACATGAGTGAGCAAGAAGAGTAAGATAGTAGTCCAGGATTGTGAAAGTAATCTTAAACGTTTTCTTTCTGAAAGTTGCGAAAATAGAAAATGACGGGATTTGCTTACAAGAATTCCAAGAGTTGTAAATCGCTCTAACATGATTTGGCCATGTGGAAACATGTGGTAGAATGTGAGAAGTCTTTTATCGTATGTAACATATTTTTCAAAACGATGGAGGTTTTCTTTCAGAAAGTGGCGGGCTGAAAATTTTAATAGCACAACAGAGTGTAAGCTATTCATAGGACATCCTTCGACGTCATGGAAAGTAAGTTAATTTTAAGGAGTTTTGAATATAGATTTCTTATGTTGTATGGGTTTTTTAAACACAATCATTTTGATTGTGTTTTTTTTCCCCGCTGTTACATGATGAATACCTTCAAGTCACTGATTCTAGTGAAATTTGATACATTCTGAGAACAGCAAAAATAAACCATTTAACATGTATAATTAATTCTCTACTTTTTGTACTTATGATATACATTTAGAAATGTGAGGTAGATATGGAGAAACTGAGGCTTCTGTAAGTGTCAAAGTTAATGCATACAGTGCTGCACTTCTGGGTACTGTTTTTTTTTAAACCTGAATAGGCCTCACCTCAAACAAACCTCTGGAAAGGACACATCTTATTTGCATCCTGAAACAATCATTTAAAATGTTAGAGACAATTTTATGATGGCTTTACATCTCTTTTGCGCTGCCATTGCATCACTGTTGTGAGACATCAGCAGTGCAAAAGATGCACATGTTCCAAAATAGGCCTCACTTCATCAGCATCAAGATACTGTTAGCTTAAAATATATATCTTTAGGACTGTGTAGGGGACGTAGAGAAGCAGAGGCTTCTGTAAATGTCAAAGTTGTTGAAAAACTGTTTGTTCTTGAACCTTTTCCCTTGTCTTTTCTAATTTTTAAATACATGTTTTAATATTTTTGAAATGTTTGTTCTCTCTTTCACAGATTGAAAGTATGAAAAAAAATTGAAAAAGTTAACAAGAATTATAAGGTAAATGTTTTCTACTCTTTTCGTTACATTTCTATCACATTCACCTATTATAGGGCTTCAGACTATAGAGCTTTAAAGAAAGATTTTTTAAATGTGCAAATTTGGAGCTGTGCCCGTGGGTTTTGGTTCAATACACAAGTGCATTGATCTAAAATGCGTGTGCACATTACCAAATCGCCGTCTGTTTCCTCAGGCGTACTCCTCCCACACCTTTGAAGTGAAGTTTAGCTTCACTATAAACGCCCCGGCTGCTTTACATCCTCATTCTACTGTCCCCGCTCCGTCCCCTCCCCTGTCTGCTGTGTGCATTTCTCCTCCCCCCCTCACAGTAACGTCACTCACACACGCAACGCCACTCACACACGCAACGCCATTCACACACGCAACGCCACTCACACACACAACGCCACTCACACACACAACGTCACTCACACACACTACGCCATTCACACACGCAATTCATCCACGCAATGCCACTAATCCACGCAATGCCACTCATCCACGCAACACCAATAATCCACACAACGCCAATTATCCACGCAATGCCTCTCATCCACACAACGCCACTCATCCATTTGCAAAACCAAAAGAACAAACTCTTCTATTGTGAAACCTATTGCATTTTCAATGCTTGATTCTTTCACTTCCTTATGTATTTTGTTTTCCACAATTATATCCTCTTCCTTCTTTTCTTCGGTAAATAAATCTATTAAACACCATTTCTGGTTTAGTCCCTATAGCTGTCTTTCTTTTAACATTACTCTCTGTTTTCTTCCCTTGTACTTACTCCTTTATTTATTTATTTTTTTAAATTGGGGTTAGCTCCCGGTTCGCGAACCGGCGAGCGAACCGGAAAGCAAACTAAAAAAAAAACAGCTTGCCAGAGTGTTACACTTTCTAGCAATTTTTGTAAAAAGGGGAGGTAGTTCTGAAAAAAACTTTTTTTTAATGTTTTTGTTGTTTTATATTTTTTTTCTTTTTTGAACATTATTTGGTTTTTTTGTATTTTTTGAACAATTTTTTGTTTTTTTTGGTTTTTTTCAAAGGGAAAGAACAAAAAGAGGCATTGAAAAGGGCTCAACAGGAGCAAAAAAAAAATTATTGCTTGGGGCGTTTAGAGCATCGGTGTTTCTCAAATGCTAAATTAATTAATTTCACACTCATATTTGCGCATGAAATTAAAGTGCCACAATATAAGCAAGTAAGCTTCATATGGACAAATTTTTTTTGAATATTTGGCACTGTTTCGCGTGCCTCTGCAACTGTGAGAGAAATATCAGCAGATGTCCTGGCCACCGAAGTTGGGGGGTTCTCTTGTAGGTCACGCATCTCTGCCCGGCTATAATTTAGTGGATGCCACCTCTGCATATGTCGGTGCATCGTGTAGTTTCCATAGCTGTACTTTTTTTCAGTGCCCCTGGATAATTTATCTTGGCATATAAGGCACGTAGCATAGCGTGCATTAACTTTTTTCTCTCCTGGTGGAATAGAAAAAAACTGCCAGATAAAACTATTTTTGTAATGAGATACCCGGGGTAACTCTTTGACAAATTGTGGTGCCTCTTCTTCCTCTCCCTCTTCTGGATCCTCTTCCTCCTCTGGGTTTCCAAGGAACTGTGGAGGTGGTCCTCTTTTCCTATGAGGAGATGGTGGTGGTGGTGGTGGGGGTGCACCAGCTGAAGCTAATACTGAAGCCATTTTTTAAACAGAGCAAAATAGGTCTTCCTTTCTCAAAGTTGAAAGTCAGAGTGAGAAAAAAGGTGGGGGCTTTCATCATTTGGGAAAAAAAATAGTTCTAAACCAATGAAAAGTGTTATTTTTAGGTCACATGACCTAGTCTTACATCATTAGGAAACCAAAAGTGAAATGAACCAATGAAAAGTTTTATAAACAAGTCACATGACCTGTTCCGCTCACGTTACGCGCTGCGCGCCGCGCCCCGGATCGCTTCCGGTTCGCGGTCCGGAGCACTTCCGGGAGCGCTAACGCGGCGCATCATAAGACGCATTACGCGACAACGTGATATGTCGCGCTTCCGCGACGCGTCACGATGTTGATTTCTGATGTGGTAGTTGCGCAAACGGAACATTTACCGGTTAGCGGACCGGGTCGCGGCATCAAATTGAGCTAACGGAAAGCTTCCCGGTTTGCGAACCAGGAGCGAACAAAAAAAATATTTTTTTAAAAATTAATCATAAACATATAAAATATATTTTGGGATTTAAAGAAAAAGACATTTTACAGCTACAGATATTAGCTTTTAAAAAACCATTGAAATTCACTGAAAAAACCATAGGTTATAGACCATATATAGTTAGGAATTAGCATTTACAAAACCATATTTTACTCACACAAAACCATTGAAATTTCATATATAGTTAGTTGCCCTAACTATATATCGCGCACCCGCAATCCACTGCTGATGATGTCACATATTACATCATTCATGACATGGTCAGTGACATCACTGATGACATCACTGATGACATCTCAAATGACATCACTGATGACATCACTGATGACAACATCCAGTGACTGTGTGTTTCTGTAAAGTTAAAATATGTCTTACATATTGAAGAATGAGTGGATGTATAAGTGTCTGGATGAAGGATTTAGTAGGTGCATGACTGACTGTATGAGTGAGTGATTAAATGTGTCTCACTGAGGGCATGAGTTAGTGACTAAACTGTCTTAATTTGTACATCATTATGTCTGTTGTTCTGTAAACTGCTGCATGTGTTGATCAGGAGCTATATGAGTAACTATATGGGTTATTGGTTGGTTGCCCAAGTATTTGTATGGGAGACTGAATGTGTGTGTGGGTGGCTGGGAGGTGTATGACTCTGTGCATAGATGTGTGAGCAGTTGATTCACTAGATGTATGGGTTCAAAAGTGCATGTGGAAACAGCTGTAAGTGTGCATGAGTGTATTGGTGAGTGAATGGATATCTCAGGGCTACATGTCAAAGTAAGTACATATGTAAAACACAGTACATGTGAGAGTTGACATATATAAATAACTGTGCATAATGTATATATCATTGTGAGCTTGTATCAGGGATTGTATAAGAGTGTAAATATGTGTTAGTATATGTTTGAATAAGTAAGGTGTATATAACTGTATAGTTGAGGAAATGGAGGTGTGATTGATTCTTTGCATGATTGACTAGGTGTGTGAATAACTCCATGGATGAGTGACAGTCTGTGAGTGTCTGTTTACACTGAGTGTATCTAAGGTTATATTAAAGTCTGAAGAGGTGCATCGTATTATCACATGAATGATGTCATCAGTGATGTGATCAGTAATGTCAAATGAGATGTCATCAGTGATGTCATCAGTGATGTCACTGACCATGTCATGAATGATGTAATATGTGACATCATCAGCAGTGGATTGCGGGTGCGCGATATATAGTTAGGGCAACTAACTATATATGAAATTTCAATTGTTTTGTGTGAGTAAAATATGGTTTTGTAAATGCTAATTCCTAACTATATATGGTCTATAACCTATGGTTTTTTCAGTGAATATATATATATATATATATATATATATATATATATATATATATATATATATATATTTATGTATATATATGTATACATTTTTTTTTTTATTATTTTTTTTTGCATACAGGTACATAAGAAAACGAAATGGGGAGAATAATTGACATGATGATGATAGACATAACATTAGTACAGATTATGATAAACAATGTTATGACATGATGTACCCTATATTGTAAGTAATCATATGCCCTCTAAAATGTAATATATGCATGATATGGGCTTGGAGAGATACATATGTCAACATTGAGATTGAAAGACATTGGTAATCCTGTTGTTTTCTTTCCCCTGAAGCGAACTATAAATTGTATGCTTAACAATGATATTTACATATGATATATTATGGGTAGAACCATGTTGTTTTTAATTGCACGAGCACTTTATTGACACCATTCTCTGTGTATACACAGTATTTTAATATTCTCTTTTTGTAAAATGAAGTACACTGTAAGATGGCCGCCAAAAGAATTTGGCGTGGTTAGTCCTCATTCTATGTCAAGAGAGGGGTGGGGATATAATGGTGTCTGACACAATACACTGGTTGACACTGACGAAGCCTTAAGGGTGAAACGCGTCTGTCGAGGGGGCAGGGGGGGTCTTGCCCATAAACCACTTCTTGGAAAATCGACTCTGAGTGCCGTCTACTTTCGTTCAAGTAAACGAGTGTGTGGCAATAATTGAACGCGGCTCACCACCGCAAGACGGAAGCACCCGGGACGTAGGAGGAGCGACGGCGGTGGCGGTACTGTTTGAAAAGTTAATTTGGCCGTCTGCCCCGAGGTTCGGAAGGAAATAGGAATCGGCATCCAGACTGTAGAACCGGAACCGGAATATGATACGGAGGAAACCTGCTCGCACCGTACCAGAGCTGTGAGGTCGTGGCACGCCAGCTGGCCGCTGCAGAACTCCAGTGAGGGTAAGTGCTGCATGCACAAGTACCCAGAACAAAAAGTATATTATAATTGAACCTCTGTCCTGTAACTTGAGTTGTCTGTGGCAGACCCCCGCAAACTGTAGTTGTGCCCCATAGACAAGAACAAGCAGCGTAAAGCGAGTGTGCATTCCCTTGCTCCACCAACATGTCAGTGGCAGCGGAGAGAGAGAGAGAAGCTGATGACATTTTCAGAAGCATTGCCACAATTCTGAAAAGAACAGAAGGTGCAGGAATTTAATAGGCACCAGCAAGTAACTTACAAATCCTATTCCAACAGCTTGAGAAAGTGCAAGAACGGGAAGTTCGAAAATGGTGGGAGGCAACATCACTCCAGTGCTATGTGGAGTACAATAGGGTCCCAAGGGGTTTGCGTATATTCACAATACCCTCCTATGAAAATCCAGACCCGCAACTCCTGAAAGATTGGGCGGCGTATACCTCAGACTCAAGCAAAGGAATGTTGTTAATGCTTATTAAGTATGCCTGGAGCGACAGAGATAAAGCCCTCACAGAGATACAAAGACTGGAAGATACTATCAACAAAGACAAGGATACCAAAACCATCGAGGATCTGCGTGGTCAAATGCAAAAAAGATTAAAGGAATATGAGAGTGGGATAAAGAAAAGGAAACAAACTAAGTTCCAAAGGGATGAACAGGACTATTTAACAGGCCGGATACTCACCTTTGCTAAAAAGTTTGATGCAACAGGGAAGAGGCTTGCCCAGGGAGCCCAGACTCCCGTTGAGACAGTAACGTCGGAATCGGATGCATCGGTCTCAGAAGACGAGTCAGTCTAGAGCAATAAGGGCAAGAAAAAGGCAATGATGACACAACTGCAGTCCCTTTTTTAGACGAATACCAAGTCATGAAAGAAACACGAAAACGGGCCCAACCCCAAATGCCACAGAAACCACTCCAAAAAAGAGGAGGAAAACCAGGCGGGGCAGGAGGGGGCACGCAGGTGGCTCCACCTATGGTAACTCACAGCAAAGGCAAGAGAGGGAGATGGTAGAACATGAAAAAACCACAGTGAACCTCTCGGAGAGAAAATTAACAACATATGAAGAAACGGTATTAAAAAGAGGAATGACCTTTTGTCCCACGGCCAAATTTGATCCGGTACAGACAAGGATAGATATCTTCAAGTTTGTCCGGAAGTTAAAACCACAAAAAATATTCGAATTGAAATCGCAATCAGGAACCAAAGTAATCCCTGAAGAAATAGAGGAAACCGGGACTGCCCTCATGGACAATGACATGTCACTCCTTATAACAACACACAATTTGGCAGGACTGGAATAAGTTCCCAGTTCAGTTGAAACACTAAGGAGTGAGGAGATCACGCAAGTAAGAGACCCAAGTAACTTAAAACAAAAATCTAGATTCTTACCACACATCACACATGACGCTATATGATATGTCATTTGAGATGTCATCAGTGATGTCATGAGTGATGTCACTGACCATGTCATGAGTGATGTAATATTTGACATCATCAGCAGTGCATTGCGGGCGCGCAAGTTATAGTTAGCTGAACTAACTATAACAGGGGAATTTCATAGGTTTTGTATGAGTAAAATGACCAGCTAACTATAACTGGTGTGAAACCTATGGTTTTTTCAGTGAATTTCAAAGGTTTTTAAAATGCTAATTCCTAACTCCAACGTGTGTGAAACCTCTGGTTTTTTCAGTGAATTTCAAAGGTTTTTTAAATGCTAATTCCTAACTAAAACGTGGCTGTAACCTATGGTTTTTTCAGTGAATTTCAATGGTTTTGTAAATGAAAATTAATTAATGTAATAATTGTTATATTTTTTATTTATACTGATTTACTACATTATTATAATTTTTTTATTTTTAGATATAGTATTTTTTAAATTACATTTCATATTTTTAATATAAATTGATAAAAAATGTTTGTACACCTCTCTGCAACGCAGCCCCCTGACGCGTTTGCAGAGGGGGAACTAATTCCCCTTGCATACTGGGGGTCCCTGGGGGCCAACTAGCCCACCAGGAACCTCCAGTATTCCCCATGGGGCTGCATTGCAGAGAGGTGTAATGAGGCCACACCCTTTTTTACACCTCTCTGCAACGCAGCCCACAGGCGCGTTTGCAGAGGGGGAACTAATTCCCCTTGCATACTGGGGGTCCCTGGGGGCCAACTAGCCCACCTGGTACCTCCAGTATGCGCCAGGGGGCTGCATTGCAGAGGGGTGTAATGAGGGTATGCCCCTTTTTACACCTCTCTACAATGCAGCCCCCTGGTGCGTTTGCAGAAGGGAAACTAATGCCCCTTTTATATTGGTAGTCCCAGGGGCCAACTAGCCCACCTGGAACCTCCTGTATGCGCCAGGGGGCTGCATTGCAGAGAGGTGTAATGAGGCCACACCCTTTTTTACACCTCTCTGCAACGCATGTCCCGTGCGTGCTTGCAGAGGGAGAACTAATTCCCCTTGCATACTGGGGGTCCCTGGGGGCCAACTAGCCCACCTGGAACCTCCAGTATGCACCAGGGGGCTGCGTTGCTTTGCCCCGGAGGGCGGCAGTCCCCGGGGCAGTGTGGGGGGGATTGAGCACCCCCCACACTTCTTTATCACTATGCCTCCACAATTTGGTCCCCCTGGGGGGTAATTTTTAAATAAACATATTGGTTTTAAAAAAAAAAACATTTTTGGCCTTGGGGGTCCTTGTGGGACCCCATGAGCAGGCCTAGGGGGTCAGGGTGCTTCTACCCTGCCCCCTTTTTGTGTTCTACACGTTTGTTTTTCTGCTTTCTTGTGCCTCGGTCTACCGAGCACAAGATGGCTGCCAATACTTCCTTGTTTGAAGTGTTGAAAGCCAATGAGCATGCAGCTTGTGCTCAAGAAGTTTTAGAACTCAAAAAGGGGGCAGGGTAGAAGCACCCTGACCCAATAGGCCTGCTTAGGGGTTCCCACAAGGACCCCCAAGGCAAAAAAAGAAAAAAAAATATTTTGGGGGGCACCCCACGATTTTTCATTTTTTTTTACGCCTTGGGGGTCCCTGTGGGACCCCCTGAGCAGGCCTAGGGGGTCAGGATGCTTCTACCCTGCCCTCTTTCTGAGTTCTACACGTTTGTTTTTCTGCTTTCTTGTGCCTCAGTCTACTGAGGCACAAGATGGCTGCCATCAATTTCTGTTTTGGAGTGTTGACAGACAGTGGCAGCCAATCAGCAAGAAGCTCGTGCTCAGCAAGGTACGCGCACGGTGCGCGAACGATGCGCTTATAGATATATAATTGATTTCAACTTTAATTTTCTCAGCAACTACTGGAGGGATTTACACCATTTAAACAAAAGAGTGATCTACGTACCACACCCTACCATTTTCCCAAATTTGGTGTAATTCCATTCAGCGGTTCGGGCTGTAGCCGTGTCTAATCGTCCTATGGAAATTAACATGGGGAAAACACGTTTTGGGACCCCCTTTTTCTTGGCCCCCACCTGACGAATCTTCCCGAGACTTTCAGGGAAGGAGCGTAGCGGAGCGGGCCATCTTCTTTGAGAATTTTGCGGAGATTCATCAACCGAAACTAAAGTTATTCCCAATAGAATGTTGCAGATTTCCTATGGAAACTAGGTCCTAACTATAACTACCTACTGGCGACCGCCAGTAGGTAATGAAGTACTATAGTAATTTCTCTATATATAGTATATATTACTATTCTATATATTACTATATCTATATGCGCAACAAAGTTCTGCAATGTTCTGATGATTTTCACCTGACGGGCTGGTGCAAGCTAATCGCAGCTGAGAGCGGTAATAATTCAAAGAAGCAAATTGGCCATGTCACAAAGAAGACATGCACTCCAAAATGTATCTTACAGCAAGGTTTTTATTTGGTGATGCATTTCTACCAAAAGGTATTCGTCACTGCCAGAAACCAAGAACCAAGTGCCCTATCACCTTAAGAAACATTTTACAACAGTAGAGACTCCATACATGAAAACAGTACTTGTATCTTAAATCATATAAATGCTAGCATAAATTGCATCTTATAATTTCAAGTCAATATTCAAAATCAGTTAATTAGCAATAACAATCATGAATAAAGTGCCAGCGCCAGTATGCAACAATCTATTACAATATGCACATGTGACAGCGGGGACATCATAATATTACAAGGCAATTCACAATTGAATTTCCATTGTATCTGTGAATCAACAATGACGTTGCAGAGGGAAAAGGCAGCTTATTGATCGATTATGCGCTGTAATACATGATTTCCAACACAATAACACCAATGGGCAGCCAATTTACATCCCAACATAACTCATTACCAGCCAGGGACCATTTAGGTAAGAGCAGTGGGGCAGTGGGTCCATGTAAATGTGTATATCCACAGACGATGATAATCGAAAATTAATTATTTATTTTATTTTCCTCGTGGTCATCTGTTGAAACCCCCCTGCATCCCAGCCCATCTGCCCACCACTTTAACCTGCACGGGAGGCTGCTGTTCATTACAGAACAGTTAATTTCGCCAAGAGGCATTTGCACTACTACATAACTGAACACAAGTTCCTTCATTCATTTCATTTTCACACATATGTTGAATGATCTATTTGTATAAAAGAAAACAATCCAAAAAAATAATTTAAGGAACCAAACCCACAAATCTTTGCCATGTGGCTGATCTTCTAAATAAAGTGTCTCTACTTGTTAAAATCCTAAATCACAAACAGGTACCCGTAGTGCTACCACAGGTTACAGTATAACAAAAGAAGACTAGGGAATACCTAAATCATGCATGGCTCAGTTTCATAATAAGTTTCACAATAAATTGCAATCATTTAAATGTATAAAGAAATACAACATTTAACAGAAAAAATTAGAGAAAATGGAAATACGGGAAAGTAGTGTAGATAGACCACAAGCAAACCATAAAAAGTGCAGTGCCAAAAGGAAACACATTCATTGCTCATGTCCAAAATTATGTTAACCCATCAATTCAAAAGTAATGGAATGAGAAGCATCCCAAGAAGTTAAAAATCTATTCAGGTAGATACCTGTATCCATGATGAAAAAAACGTCAATTTACAGAAAATTCCACATCTCAGGTAAATGAGCCGTCTTATTCATAAAGATTCTTTCATTGAGGAGACAAAGAAAAAAACCACAATAGAATCTAAGTAAATCATGACTCGGAAGATAAGTAGAAAGCAAGAGCTGATAATTCTTTGATGAGAGAGAGACTTGTGTAAATCAAAAGATTATACCTCTATGGGTCGTATTCTTCTTGTAGAGGGGGGATGCCATGTCACATGTCCTTTAAACACACTGATTGTTCTGAAAGTTAGAACAGAAACTCAATCGAACTAATATATAAAACGAGATTCAGTGGCCCTTTTTAGGCTTTAGAACAATAATAAAATTGTCAGTATAGTGATTACACATACTGTTTTGTTTATAAAAACAGGACTTCCCAGTCAATCTATTTGTCTCCAGGTCCGATCAATAGAGAACAAACCCATGGTCACTTTGATGAGAGAAGAATTGATGTAAGTAAAGATGTGTACCTTTATGTATCTTAATCTTCTGTGGAAGCGAAAGGCCGCATCACGTATTCTTTAAAATAAAGGATTGTTATGAAAAATTGGAAACAACCCGAATAAAACTGATGTTGATACAAGATTAAGTAGCCCTATTTGGGCTATTAGAGCGATAAAGAAATTGTCAGTATAGTGAGAGGGTATAGTGAAGTAGACGACCACTGAACTCACTGTATTCTAGTAATTGTTGTATACTTGTTTGACCTTGTAGACATGGACAAACAACTTGAAACCATAGCGTTAGTGTCAATACTCACTGTAAATATCTGACTAGGTTTGCTACGTATCCAATAAACCACAGCATATAAACCATTTTTAAAGGTGTCCCAACAATAGTTTGAATTTATTACTTGAATTCACCAATGTTTGGTTGCTGTTCCCTCACACTATGCTGTTGCTTCGTCTATCAGTGCTGAGATATTCTATTGTTGTGACCTTTTTTAATTGAGCAGCAGCAAAAATGAAGAAGAGAAACTTTAGGAATAATTTGAAATTGTGTTGGCCCTCCTCTCCTCTGTCAGTTCTTGCTTCTTCCTATAAGGGTGACTGTGGCATTGAGATGAAGTGAATCATATTGTGAAATTGGTGCGGCAAACCTAAGCAAGGAATCTGACAGTGGATTCATCCACCACTGTGATCCCTGTCAATCTATGTTCCATTGGGACCATTTCTTGGCGAACAATATGGTAGTTTATTTACTACTGCCCAAGGTTGGACAGCTAAGAACAGAAAGGGCCTGATTACGACTTTGGTGGTGAGGCGCTGGGTCCTCCCCGCGGCCACATCGCCAAAGCCGTGGTCGGGCTGCCTGCCAGATTTTGTGTCTGGTGTGATTTTGTTTTGATGTTCCCATGGCGGTGCCCTGAAAATGGCACTGCAATGTAAATGCTAAAAACAGTTCCTGCACAGCATGGACTGTACAGTCCATTCAGTGCATGAACTGGTGTGCTCATGTTGTGCTCCCCTGTGTGCATCTATATAGTGCAGAGGCATGAGAGGGCTCTGTAGGGCCCCATTTGTTTCCTCTCTGCCACGGTTTTCACTGCCATGAAAACCACAGTGGAAAGGAAACTTGTAATATGCTTGGTGGGTTTGTGGCAGTCCGGCAAGCATATTACTGCCCCCATTACCGCTGCAACACCACCAGGGAATGGGGGTTCCTTGGCGGATACAGCAGGGCAATGGCAGTCCAACCGCTCTTATAGGGCTGTTGGGAGACTTCCACAGCTGGGCTTCCATGAGTCTGGCAGCCCGTGGACCATCAGACTCGTAGTTAAGCTGAGGTTCTGAAAATTACGAATTCATTCGTACTCAGCCTACATTTTGTGATCACCGCCATTTTATGTTGCCCTCACTCAGGCAGCTCGGCGAACGCAATGTTTTTGTCGTTTCTGCCTTTGCGTGTCAGGTGGCTTCTCTGCTTATGTTTACTAGCGAGTGTCAGGGTCTGGCCGAGTACACTAATTCCCGTCTGAGCTGATTAATCCCCGTCCGGACTACATGTTGGTTCACACCATTGTTTCCTTTAAGTTATCTTATCTACTGTCCTTCGCTACATGTCTTCTGCATTCTCCTGTTTCACGACTGTCCTTCTACGACACACAGCTGTGTTTTCTCTGCTTGTAAATCGAATAATGTGGATTCATTTTGTAATTTACTTAATGGGTCAAGAGACAAACGGAACAGGAAATTTGAGTTGCCTTAGTCTTAAAACATTGTCTCCAACGTTTGCCTATAGCTCATGCTCGTGTGTGATTGCCTTTTTGCATTGTATTGTAACGTATATAAACCTGTGCGCCACGGAGTTAAGTGGCAGTCTCTTTTGAACCTCGTTGCACTGACGACTTCTAAGACCACTGTACTAGCTGCAGCTAATAAATACCATCTTCTACGCCAGACGAAGAGTCCGTGTCTCTGTATTTGATAAGGTAGGTGAACCCCGGGGATTTAGGCGTACCCTGCGACGCCGGGCCTTAAGGCTGCGGTTCTCCAACTTGCCCCCAACGTGAGGCGACTTCAGCGGTAGCAGTTGAGCCCGAGGGTCGTGAGGAGCCTCGCAAGAAAACTCCAGAGGAAGCGTACCACCTGATCGACCCCTGTATGTCCGAAGTGGACCGAAGGTCTTTGACAGAGCGGCTACTCCTCTCCGACGGCTGCTGGAGACTGCTGCCCTGACTGTCACCCTGCCTTGGACCCTTCTGATGATGCTTGGTAAAGCGAGATGATAGACGGACCTTCGCTGGTGTAGAACGATCCTTAGTTAAGTATTTGGTGGGTCGCTCCCACAGACCTTTGTTTTGTTTTGTTTTTGGTACATTCAGGTATTGCAATAGCTGAAGCCAAGGGGTGAGTACGATTGTACTATTTCACTGATCTATACCCCTTGTTGTTTGTGATCAGTCTAGAGAAGTGACGATGCCTAGGCTGAGTAAGTTTAAGAGATTTTGTTGTTTAGGTTGTACGAGGGATTCCCAGTTAAAGGAATCGTGCCGGATCCCTCCAGTCGGAACTCCCACTCTATTCGAAACACGGTATTGGTCCCATTACCTTTAATGAGACATGGGTCAGATATATGAAAAATAGTCGAGTTTTAAGATGGCTCCAGAATGGTAGCTTTGATCCCACTATATTAGACAATTTAGAAATGCTTTTGTTTAAAAGAAAAGCCCGGCCGGCTATAATTGACTCCTTTCGCCTTTGGCGTAAAGAAGCCAAACAGAAAGAAATTAAACAAGCGAAAAAGGATAAGAAAGCACAAGACATGTCGAATTTACAGGCTGCCCAACAGTTTAAAGATAATGAAGTAGATGGTATAAAGGAGGTATCAGAGAGACAACATTGTATGGCGATAGATAGATGCTATCCGATGTTGCCTACTTCCTCTTCAGATAAAAATAAGGAATTAGAAGAAGATGTCCTAATGACTTGTTTATTGAATTCCCCTCTGCCCTATGTCCAAAATGCTACCGCACCTCCATTACCACCTCCTGTTGCTCAGCAAGTGGTTGCTCAGTTGCCAATTGTTCAGCAACAGGCTCAGTCTATTAATACTTCTTTGCCTGCTTCTGCTCCATCCTCACAGTCTGTAATTCAGCCTCCGCCTTCTCCTGCTCCTACTCTTCAGCCTGCTATGTTTCAGTCTCCGCTGCCTTCTACATCTGTAATGCCTCCTATTCTCTTGAAGGATTCTCCTACTTCGCAGAGGAGGATAGCGGATGCTGTTTCAAGTTTCATTTCTCCTCTCCTTGGGTCTTTTAATCTGTCTCCAGCTTTCTCTAGACAACAATCTTGTTGTCAGCTTCCTCTTACGGATGAGAAAGTCGTTTTGGGCTCTCTCGCTCATAAATGGATTGAGCAGGGATTACAATATAGTACAGCAGATATTATGAGTAATTTTTATGAATGGACAGAACCTACGCAGAGATATGTTTTTAACGTTATGTGTCAAACCCTTATTAGAGGTTGGGAAGATATGGAGTCAGATACAGTTCCCTTGGAATTGCTGAAATTGCAGGCTGACTTTAATAAAGGCATTATTGTAGGACACCGGGTTGAAGAGGCAGTGAATAAACTCATTGCGTTTCGTACAATGTTTTTGTCTTTGTCTGTCTCCGAGACTAATCCCGCCAATAAACAAGGTAATAAGAATTATCCGATGCATGAAGTTCCTCCCGTATGAAGAGAAGCGGTGATTGGTCCACCTCCTGTCCCCGCGCATTTCCAGCGTATATGGGTCCATGAACCCTGTAAGAGGTCTGAAGTGTTGGCGCTTAAGAACACACTTCCGGACCCCCGTAAAAATCCTGCTGGATATTACAAAGAATTGTCCCAAACACTCAGTCGACGCTTGCATCATGAATTTGGCCGACATTGATATGCTATTTGGAAATGTGGTTCCGCAAGGCATATGGGTGCGGATTCGTAAGGAAAATCACTTGGCTGAATTAGGTGGCGATTGGGCTGCTATTAGAGCCGCGGATGCGAATCAGGTAGGCGGTGTGAAACCTGAGGATTTGATTACGGCTGTACCAGGTAGAATAATTGAATTGATGAAGACAATGATGCCTGCGGTGCGAGTAAATTGGGATAAGCTGGCCGCATGCAAGCAAAAGAAAGATGAAAGTGTCTCGGATTTCTTCACTTGTTTTGAAGAAACCTTTATTGACCACAGTGGTCAGGATTTGAGTGTAGAGGGTGGTCAGCGGTTATTTGTGGACAAGTTTGTATACAATTTGCTTCCCGAGTTATCAAATAAATTAAAGAGTTCTGAAAGTGCATGGGCTGTCTCTTCTCCTGCTAAAATATTGGCTACTGCACAGTATTATGAGAACAGAGATAAGGAGGAAAAGGAGAAACAAGAGAAGAAAAATAGAGATTTGAAAACAAAGGTTCTTTTACAGCAGGCGTATCCGCCTCGCTCGAATCAGCATCAGCAATCTTCCCAGTTTCAGCAGCCTCCGCAGTTTCAGAGATTGTTGCAAAAGCCTGAGTATTATACGCCGCGACCTTTGTTAGATTCTAACCAATGTGCATATTGTAGGGAAGAAGGGCATTTCAAGAATAGTTGCCCGGTTCAATTACAGCTTAATAATGGGACGTCTGCTCCTCGAGGTTGTGGTAATTTTCAGGCAGGATCTAGAGGTAGAGGACGGGGTGCATCCTCCCAGGAGCAACGTTCTTTTCCTTCACCTACTTCGAATTACTTTGACCAACAGGCAGTTCCGTCCACACAATATTACAATGATGATTATCACCCTGAGAATAGGGTCGATGAATTTCAGATTGAATAGTACAGCCATGGACAAAGTAAGGGAGTTGTGTCGATTCCAGTAGATCAAAATGGGCCATATGTCATTGTCAATACTATGGGCGTTTTAGAACCGTTTCTTTTGGATACTGGTGCGATGAGAAGTTCTATTATGCAATTTAAACTCCCTGGGGCACCTTTGTCTGGCATTATGAATACCTCTGTGGGGTTTTCTGGCGCCCCAGTCCGTAATCCAGTTTCTTGCCCCTTGCCTGTCTCGATTGGTCCTCATGATTTGGAAGCTTCCCTTATCCTGACAACTGGTTGTGGGGAGAATTTGCTGGGCTTGGATTTGTTGAAAATGTTACATGCAACATTGTATTGTTCTCCTTCTGGTGTGCATCTTACATTGGGAAAGAAATTGATGTCTTCTCTGTGCTTGTCCCGAGATCAGTTTCCACCTGAGTTGCTTTCTCTTCCGGAAAGTCTTTGGGCCACGGGTCCGAATGACGTGGGTCGCCTTGCGATCCCACCGTATTTTGTTACAGTTAAAGAGAATGTTAGGATGCCACGTATTCCCTAATATCGCATTTCAAGTGATGGAGAAAGAGCACTATTGGCTATTGTTGATGATTTTATTCAGAAAGGTGTGGTTGAAGAAACGAGAGGCAATGTTTGCAACAGTCCTGTTCTTCCGATCCTTAAGAGAACGGATCCTTCACAGCCTCCTGTCTATTGATTTGTTATCGATCTGAGGGAGGTCAATAAAATAGTGGTGCCACAGTTCCCTGTTGTTCCGGACATTACAGCTTTGTTAACAATGACCTCTGCTTCAGCAGTTTGGTTTTCTGTGACTGATCTAAAGAATGCTTTCTTTAGCATTCCTATAGCTGAAGAAAGTAGGGACATCTTTGGTTTCTCTTTAGGTGGCCAAAGTTTTCGCTTTAAGAGAGCTCCTCAAGGCTATTGTGAAAGCCGTTCTATTTACAGTAAAGCTCTTAAGTCCCAGCTTGATGCTTTTACTTTGCCTCCAGGTGCTACGCTTGTTCAGTATGTGGATGACTTACTGGTGGCTACTGATACGGAAGATGTGTGTAGGAGTGTGACTGTTGCATTGTTGCGTCATTTGTCTGCTTTAAATCATAAGGTGTCACCCTCTAAGCTCAATATGCCTGTCAAGAAGTGACCTATTTAGGTCATCTCTTGTTGAAGGAGGGAAGGCTATTGACCCCAGAACGCATTCATACTATTTCACAGATGTCTGTACCTACCACACAGAGAGAAGTGCATGCCTTTTTGGGTATTACTTCCTACTGTAGACAATGGATTCCCAATTTTTCTCTTTTGGCGAAACCAATGGTAACACTAACGTTGAAAGACACGCCCCATCTGCTCCCTTGGACGGATGAATGTCAGAAAAGTTTTGTTGATTTACGTACTGCCCTATGTTCTGCTCCAGTGTTGGGTACCCCAGATTATAGCAAGTCCTTTACACTGTACGTTCACGAGAGAGAAGGTTGCGCATTGTCAGTTCTGACACAGCAATTCGGAGATAAGCAAAGGCCATGTGCCTATTTCTCAGCTACATTAGACACAGTAGCTAAAGCTTTGCCCAGTTGTCTCAGAGCTACAGCAGCTGCAGCAATCTCTATTAGACAGTCTGCTGGATTAGTGTTGGATAACACACTCATTGTTATGGTTCCACATGCAGTGGATAACTTGCTGAACAGAACTAAGACGCAGCATCTCACGAGTGCTCGTTTGTCAGGTTACGAGCTTACACTGTTAGCGAGTCATGTACATATCAAAAGATGTAACACGTTAAATCCAGCTAAACTGTTGCCACTCCCAGATGAGAAAGATGATCAGGAAAAGCATGATTGTTTCCTCCGAATAGAAGAAGAAACGAAGGGTAGGATTGATCTAAAGGACACTCCGCTCAAGGACCCGGATGGGATCCTTTGGGTGGATGGTTCTTGTTTTAAGCTTCCGAATGGAGAAACCACTTCTGCCTATGCTGTCACTACCTTATGCACAATTGTTGAGACGGCACGTATTGGACATAATTCAGCCCAAGCAGCTGAATTAATAGCCTTGACTAGAGCGTGTGTGTTGTCAAAGGGAAAGAGAGTGAATGTGTACACGGATAGCCAGTACGCTTTTGGCGTTGCACATAGTTTTGGTAAGTTGTGGAGGGAGAGAGGATTCTTCACCTCCCATGGGACGAAGATTTAGCATGACCAGTTAGTGACCGATCTTCTCGAGTCACTTACCTTACCTACACAAATAGCGATCATAAAGTGCAGTGCACATAAGAAAGTTACAGATGATGTGGGTCGTGGAAATGCGTTTGCAGAAGAGGTAGCGAAAGCAACAGCCAGAAACACCACTAGCCGAATGTATGTGGCAGGCCCTGCAAATTGGGTTAGGGAAATTGGAATGAGTGAAGACACCGTTGAGAGTGTGAAAACGATTCAGGGAGAGGATACTGAAAAGGAATTGAGTACGTGGAAGGAAAGTACGGGAATGTTAGATTCGATGGGCTGTTGGACAGAGTTGTCGGAACATCGGCGATGGTTGTTACCGGATGCTTATGTGTTACCGGTCGTAACTATGGCTCATGGTCCAGCTCATATAAGTGCAAAGGGCATATGTAAGCTTTTGGCCCCGGTATGGCAGAATGAAGGAATTCCGAAATGTGCAGAAAATGTGGTTAAGCATTGCATTGTTTGTCTAATGCATAATCCAGGAAAGGGTACCCCATCTCCGGCAGGTCATTTTGCTCCCCCGTCATATCCTATTGAAGTGTTGCAGATTGATTACATTCATATGGATCACTGCAACAACCTCAAGTATGTTCTGGTGGTGGTATGTGCCTTTTCCCGTTGGATAGAGGCCTACCCCTTGAAAGATAATACTGCTCTGTCAACTGCTAAAGTACTAATTAAGGAATTCTTCCCTAGATGTGGTTTGCCGCGCATTGTCTGGAGTGACAATGGAAGTGAATTTGTGGGCCAGATTATGCAGGAAGTATGCTCCGGTCTTGGTATTAGACAGAAATTCCACGTGGCAAACCAACCACAGTCAGCAGGTTTGGTTGAGTGTTACAATGGTACACTCAAACTTAAGCTAGCCAAGCTTCAAGCCAGCACGGGCCTTGCTTGGCCTGATGCTTTGCCTCTAGCTCTTTTGTCTACCAGAACTACTGTGCACTCTCGTATGGGACTTAGCCCCTATGAGGTGGTATTTGGACGCCTGGCTAATGTTTGGGGCGTCCCTTGTCCCAAAAGATATTCTGACATACCATATCCTTTGTTGATTGATTATTTGGATGATTTAACTACTAAATTAAGTATTATTTGCCAACAGGTGCAAGGTGTTTTGCCGGAGGCCTCCACAGACCCAGGTCATACGATCCAACCTGGCGACCGGGTCTGTGTGAAGAACTTTCAATGGACAAAGAATCTGGAGCCTCGCTGGTCTACGCCTACGCAAGTTTTGCTCATCACTTGCACGGCTGTAAAGGTGGTAGGCAAGCGCAATTGGGTCCACGGCGTGCACTGTAAAAAAGTGCCACTGCCGTTGCCCTTTGACCAGTGGATTCGTAGTGGTGTAAGAGAATCGGACACTGCAGCGATTCCTTGCTTTGTTCCCTTCAGTGATGCTCAAATCTATGGGACTCAGTCTGAAAAGGCAGATGATGATATTCTTCAAGCCGCTGTGCCTTTGCATCATCGGATAGACACTACAAATCAAGAATCTATATTCCAGAACCAGACCGTGCCGAGCAAAACACGTTACAATTTAAGACCAAGAACTAATAAAGAGAACTGAACTTTTTTTAAATTTTCTACTTAAAGACATTTCTTTTTGAACTCTTTTTGCTTCCTTGGATATAATTTTAGTTTTAGATGTGCCATCTGTCTCCGTTGCAGGGTCACGGTAGGAGTCTCAGACTGTAACCTGATTTTTGATCTTTTAGTAAGTGGCTAGTGCCTCAGGATATACAGAAGTAAGTAGATGAGTGATTAAGGAAGATTGCCGTGAGCGACATTTTTTTTAGACAAAGATGGATGGCGCAACAACTATAGGTACGGAAAATAGAAAGCAGGAAATGAGATCAAAGTATTGTAAATTACTGCCTAGTCGATTTGGCGTAACTTTGTGTGTTTTGATGGTTTTGTGTATTTTATTAACTTGCACAGGAAGGATCGTACATGTCTTGCAAACAAGAAATGTTTCTAATTCTACGTCTTCTTTGCCTTCTCGTCTTTCTGTCTTTTCACATAAAATGCATACTCTACCCCCTCATGAGCAGATAAGGAGAGCCGAGTATATGAACAATACGTTCATTCAATTGTTGCACGAACATCAGTTGGCTATTAACATGACTGACTGTTGGGTGTGCGGTCTTATGCCACATAATGCTCAAAAGGGAATGCTGTATCTGGTTCTTCCCTTTTCATATGAAGGTTCAGCTTGGGCTTATCTGAAGATGCTTTCAGCTGCATACCACAACAGACTTAGAAGCCCTGTAAGAACTTCTGGGAATGGACTAGATTTTAGTCATAACTCTCTGATAAAAGGTATAGTGATAATGGCTAAAATAGTAGAGAAGAATAAGATTCCACTAGATGAGAAGAGAGCCTACGACGGATGGAATGTTGCCCACTATGTCTCTATTCTTGGGGACAAAACTAAGAAGGGTGAGTCTTCTCCAATATGGACTGTGCCCCATCAAGGTAATTTTTGTCTCCAAATGAATAGCAAGCAAGCTGACATGCAGCAGAAATGTGCATACACATACTTCTTTTCGTCCCTTGATTTTCGTCCATTGGTTCCGTCTCAAGGAACATATTTCGTCTGCAATGACCGAGCTCACACTTGGCTCCCTTCCAATTTTTCTGGAACCTGCTACATAGCTTTCCTCCTTCCCCCTACATATACAGCTCCGTCAGACCATCACAGAGTTAGGCATAGCAGAGGCGTAATTGATACCAAAGACACGGCAGAACAAGAGGGAGGAGATTTTCTTAAAGGATTCCATCCCTTTTGGGGCTCGATGATTAACAGCAGACATATCAGGCAACTGGTTCGAGTGGTTGAGACCACTATTAATGTTACTGCAGGTGCGATAGGTAACATCATAGTAGAGCTTCAGGCTGACCGTCTCATGACGTTGCAAAATCGAATTGCATTAGACGTAATCTTAGCAGACCGAGGAGGTGTCTGTAGATTGATTGGATCTAGTTGCTGCATTTATATTCCAGACGACGCTCCGGCAGTATACCAAGCCATTTCCAAATTGCACACGGTCTCCGAGTCGATTCATCAGGATGAAGGAGATTGGTCTTTTATGGGATGGTTTTGGGGAATATTGTCAGCTTGGGGATGGAAGATCTTAACATTCCTTAGAGCAATCTTGGCCATCATATTCTCTTGTTGTGTATGTGTGCAATGTGGTCCTGCAGTTTGTGGCCTGTTGGCTACTTTATGTGTTCCACAATCTGCTACTCAGAAGACAGAGAATATTCGAATGATGGTGCAGCAACAGCTTGAAGATCTTATGAACATCAGTGTTGACTCTGACTCAGATTAGCGTGAGTTGGTTTGTCTTTGCCTGAGTAATGGCAAAAGGAGGGTCTGAGGTTCTGAAAATTACGAATTTGTTCGTACTCAGCCTCCATCTTGTGATCGCTGCCATTTTATGTTGCCCTCACTCAGGCAGCTCGGCGAACGCAATGTTTTTGTCCTTTCTGCCTTTGCGTGTCAGTGGCTTCTCTGCTTATCTTTACTAGCGAGTGTCAGGGTCTGGCCGAGTACACTAATTCCCGTCTGAGCTGATTAAACCCCGTCCGGACTACATGTTGGTTAACACCATTGTTTCCTTTAAGTTATCTTATCTACTGTCCTTCACTACATGTCTCCTGCATTCTCCTGTTTCACGACTGTCCTTCTACGACACACAGCTGTGTTTTCTCTGCTTGTAAATCGAATAATGTGGATTCATTTTGTAATTTACTTAAGGGGTCGAGTGACAAACGGAACAGGGATTTTGAGTTGCCTTAGTCTTAAAACATTGACTCTAACGTTTGCCTATAGCTCATGCTCGTGCGTGATTGCCTTTTTGCATTGTATTGTAACGTATATAAACCTGTGCGCCACGGAGTTAAGTGGCAGTCTCTTTTGAACCTCGTTGCACTGACGACTTCTAAGACCACTGTACTAGCTGCAGCAAATAAATACCATCTTCTACGCCAGACGAAGAGTCCGTGTCTCTGTATTTGATAAGGCAGGTGAACCCCAGGGATTTAGGCGTACCCTGCGTCCCCGGGCCTTAAGGCTACGGTTCTCCAACGCCCTAGTCATTCGTAGCTGAGTAGCGGAAGCTGACTTCAGCACAAGGTTGTTGGCAAGGTTGTAGTTGACCTCTTGATCCTCTAATTTATATGATCATGACTGAATGGTTGTGAATGCATATCTTCTTCAGCTAGGGTGGATGTCCTGTTGCTGACATTTCTATCTTTTGCTTCTGGGCCCATTATGAGGCTTTGGCAGCCTGGCTTCTTGTTATTCTGTTTGTAGACTGAGAGACCCCTCTAAAACATTTCATTTGAATTGCTTTCCTACCACTGTATCAGACTTTCTGGCTCATGTCTACATACCACTGTTTTGGCAGCTCTTTATTTATGAGTTTTCTGAGGACTGTGGCATTATTTTACAGCTTACAAAAAAAGACTGCTGCATATTTATCTATAGGAATCTAATTGTGTTCTTTCTGTTGTTTCTAGCATGGCTAGTTTTCAGACCTAAACTTCTTTCTTTTATATGCTTTTATTCTTGAAAAGCTTTACATATATTAATTTAGCATTTCATTAATGTTAGTACAACGCTTAGGATCACATGTAAATGCCTAATTGCGATTTTCTGTGAATTGCAACTAGGTAATTGCTATTACAAATGTATGAAACTCCAAGAGTTTCATATTGCGGTTTGTAGGGGGTCGTAAATTGACTTACCTCATAATTATTATTGAGGTAGGTCACAATTTGCGACCCCCTATGAATCTCTCAATTCACTGGGATGGTGGCCTGCTGGGGTCCGCTGACCACCATGTCCGTGATTGCTTTTAAATAAAACAATATTTTTCTTTTAAATGCAGCCCGCTTTCCTTAACTCCTTTTGTGCGTCGGATGGCTAGGAGCCGTCTGAGGCACCTGTGTTGATGTGCGTCGGATGGCTCATGCCCGTCTGCACACAAGGCACTAGAAAACCCTCTGGTGTGGGCCCTGAACAGCCTTGGGAGAAAGGGCTTCCCCAACTTCTGAGCCTGTTCTGCTGGTTTCAGGGAAATGACGATCAGTGCACACGTCGCGCTGACATAATTTCTCTAAAAGCAAAACTGAAAATGAACTGATAGGCTGTCTCAGCCACCCGAGCCCAAAGAAAGACAGGAGAGGTATGATTAGAAGGAGAATAATCTTCCCTGCATAATGGTGTACCTCCCTAGTGGATCCCTGCTTGGGGATCACCCCAGGATGGTGATCTCCAAGCAGGGATCCACACACTGGACACCAGGGAGAGGGAGAGCGACCACTTGGGCAAGGGCCTTTGCTCCCCACAATTTCTTTTGGGGATATTCTGTATCTATACCCACAGGGGAGCAGAAAGCCCACTAGATGCCAGGTATTCTCTTTTTAATTTGTATTCATAGGTAGGGGTTGGCCGAGATGGGCATGTCAAAGCGCCCAACCCTCCCGTAAAATTCCACAATCTTTGTGCCCCCCGGGAGGCAGATGAGGCAATAGCCCCAGATCTGCCCTTTCGGGAGACCAGAAGCCCAGTAACGGCCAGGGAAGGTATTTTCCTGTATTCTGTCCCCCCTGGGTGGCATATGGGGTCAATAGCTACCAGTCTGCCTCCGGGGGGGAGGGGGGGCAGAATGCACACTAGGCACCAAGGATTTTCTTAAGTAGATCGGGTGGAGTCTGCCCAAAATGGGCATGCAAATGCCCCCAAACAAATTGCAAGAGTCTTTTTGCCTCCCCCATGAGGCTGTTCGGGGCAATATCCCCTGATCTCCTCCATGGGGGTAGAAAGCCTACTAGGCACCAGGGATAATGGTATTTTTTATACGTAGGGGATTTGGTTGCCAGAGTGGACATGCGAATGCCCCCACCCCCAAAAGAATTTCACAGTCTTTCTGCCCCACCAGGAGGCAGATGGGGGCAATAGCGCCTTATCTGTCCCCTCCTTGAGGGGCAGAAAGCCCACTAGGCACCAAGGTTTACCTTTTTTATTATATGCAGGGGTGGGGCTGTCCAGAATGGGCATGCCAATGCCCCTTCATAAAAATTAGTCACAGTCTTTCTGCCTGCCCAGGGACAGGGGGGGCAGACACCCCACTAGGCACCAGGGAATTATTTTGTATATGTATTAGGGGTGGGGGCTGCAGATAATGGGCATGTTAAGGCCCCCACCCAATGCAGTCTTTCTGCCCACCCGATAGGCAGATCAGGGCGAAAGCCCCATATGCCCCCCCAGGGGGGGGGCAAAAATACCAGTAGGCACCAGGGATATGTTTATGGGCATACCAGTGAGAAGCCCCATAGGCAAGGGTCGCGCCCTTTTTTTAAGCACACTGTTTGGCTGTTTCAGTCATGTTTTTATTCTCATATTCACCCACGTGGGGGCAGCAGAATTCCACTAATCCTCCAGAAACCAGGGAGAGTTTGTGTGGGTGTAAACTGGAGTTTAGCTGACGGTCAGCATGTACTGACCTTCGGCTGGCATTTTTCTGGTGGTGTGTGTGGACCTGGACTTGGATAATGGTGTGGGTGAACTCGCGCTTGATGATGGTATGTGTAGATTGGTACTTGCCTTGTGGTGTGCGTGGAGTGGTGTGGAGTGTCGCTTGGCTGGCAGGGTACTTGAACTGGTGCTTGGCTGGCTGTTTATATGGCTGGTGCTTGGCTGCAGGGCTGGACTGGCCGTAGCAGACAATGGGCATTTCCCCAGTGGGCTGGAGGGGTGGGGGCCAGTTTTCTGGGCGTAGGGGGCGGTTTTGTCACTGGGGGCCAGTTTTGCAGCAGTGCTGCAATAACGGGCCCATTAACAGAAGCAGGAGTGGTGCTTTTTACTAGCACGCCGCCCCCACCCCAGCCATGCAGCAATCTGGTCTTGTTGCTGTTCCCAGTGTGGCCCTGCTAGGCTGGCTGCGTGCAGGCGTGGTGCTTGGCTGGCAGTGTGCTTGTATATTGACTGGTGGTGTGCGTAGGTGGTGGTGTGCATGTACTGACTTGGCTATTGGTGTGGCTTGAATGGATTTGCCAGCATTTTCTTACGTAGAATCTCCTGCACAGCACAAATTTACTTGGAAAGTAACATTTTCCTCACACTTGTGTTGGTAAGGTGTAGGATCACCAAGCAGGCACACATTTACTACTACCCTGCATCCCCTTGGTCTCCTGATAAAAATGATAACTCACTAATCATGGGTAATTTTAGAATCCTCAGTGTGTTGGAAAAAAAGGGCGCACATTTAACATGTATACCTTATGTGGACAAAAAGTTACAGGGGCCTAAGTGCAAACTTCCTCAAATAGCCAAAAAAAGGCTTAGCACAGGGGAGGGAAATGCCTAGCAGTGAAACGGTTATAGGAAAACAGGGTGCATTTAAAAAAAAATTGAAAAGTTTTCTTTTTATATTTTAAGAGTAAGCAGTGGTCGATGGGACCACTGCCTGCTCTTAAAAAAGTTTCGGTACAAAAGGGGGTGGTGATGGACGGATCATCTGAATCAATCAAACACTCACACCCAGTCAAAAGATCTGGGTTTAATCCATCACCGTTCTTTAGCCCACTCTGCCACCCCAGTTCAGACATGGCTATATGCAAATCAGTCTGATCCTGTGCCTCATGGGAACAGTCCAGCCCGAACTGCCAAGCCATGTCTTCCCTGGACTGGAAACAAGCTTCTGAGGACCGGTTTCTGGCATTCCAGCCGTCTTAAGCCCGGATTGCTTGAATCCAGTGGCAAAGTGAGCAAGGGACTCACGTCTGAGCATACCCTGCCACACTTATGGCGGCCAAAAGCGGTACAAAAGGGGGTGGTGATGGACGGAGCATCTGAATCAATCAAACACTCACACCCAGTCAAAAGATCTGGGTTTAATCCAGCACCAGTTTCAGCATACATTCACAAAGGGGAAGAGGTCCCTTGGGGACCACTTCACATTTGCATATGGGTTTCCAACTACTTGAAGTACGTGGAAAATGTGAATGTTTTGCAACCACATTTTGGTCACAAAACCATTGCTACATACCTATGCGATTCGGTATTAGGAAGGGACACCCTAAACACGGCCCTTCCTAACAGAGAATCGTTAACCCATTTTGAAATTTGGTAATAGGTTATCAGATCTCAAAATAGGGTTTGGCACACTGGGAAACCATTTCTTGGGGTCACAATCGGCCCGATTCTGTGAATCGGGCCCATTGTAACCATACAAAAAGGAACATAAATTGACCCTTAGTTAGTTAGTACAACACAACAGTAAAACCTTTACAAGCCACTTTAAATGTATAAATAAACAAACAGGTAAATGCATGCATTAATAAATTAATCTGCATATACGCTTTTGTGTTAGTTCAATCAATCAACCAATCAATCAATCAGTCACAGTATTTATAAGGCGCACTACATACCCGTGAGGGTCTCAAGGCGCCGGTGGGAGGGGGGCTGCTGCTACTGCTTGAAAAGCCAGGTCTTGAGGAGCCTCCTGAAGGTGAGCAGGTCCTGGGTCTGCTGTAGTTGAGTTGGGAGGGTGTTCCAGGTCTTGGTAGCGAGGAAGGAAAAGGATCTGCCTCCGGAGGTGGTCCGCTGGATTCGGGGGGCGGCGGCGAGGGCGAGATTGGTAGAGCAGAGCTGGCGGGTGGGGGTGTAGAAGTTGAGTCTGGTGTTCAGGTAGGTTGGCCCGGCAGTGTGGAGTGCTTTGTGGGCGTGGGTGAGGAGCTTGAAGGTGATACTCTTGTTGATGGGGAGCCAGTGCAGGTCTCTGAGGTGGGGGGTGATGTGGCTGCGACGTGGGAGTTTGAAGATCAGTCAGGCCGAGGCGTTCAGGATGCGTTGCAGTCACTGTACACGTCTGGTTGGAATTCCAGCGTAGAGTACGTTGCCATAGTCCAGTCGGCTGCTGACGAGGGCTTGGGTCACTGTCTTCCTGATTTCGATTGGGATCCACTTGCAGATTCTGCGAGGCATGCGGAGGGTGTTGAAGCAGGAAGAGGAGACAGCGTTGACCTGCTTGGACATAGAGAGGGAGGTGTTGAGGATGAAACCTAAGTTGCGTGCCTGGTCTGTGTGTGTTGGTGTTGTTCCTAGTGATGTTGGCCACCAGGAGTCGTCCCAGGCCAATGGGGTAGGGCCGAGGATGAGGACTTCTGTCTGTCCAAATTCAGCTTCAGATGGCTGTTCCTCATCCACTCGGCGACGCCCTTTATACCTTCGTGGAGGTTGGTTTTGGCGGTGTGCGGGTCCTTGGTGAGGGAGAGGATGAGCTGAGTGTCAATCATATTTCCATTAATTTTGGTATGCGCTTTGCTATATCCCCATATTTAAATTGATTGGGTTAATTGAATTACTAATAATTTAAAAATCATTTAGTTATTGGTAATATTTGAAATGTATTTGTATTACTAGCATTGACTATACATTTGTTTATATATGTATATATGTGAATCCATGTTATTCAAACCAAACTATAAAGCAACAATGACTGTAAAAGAGCACCAAGAAGAGAAGTTAGGGGAGGGAAGATGATGCAGGAAGGTGTCTCACAAATGAGTATGGATGATGGGGGGATCTGGGAAGACGGGCAACAGTTCAAGTGACTCTGGGAGTAGAGCAGGAGAGGAGAGGAGGGATTGAGGTGGGGGAGAGTGGCACGATTGCCAAATTGAATGCAAGGGACCATTCAATTTACTGCAAGTGTAACAGCTGATAGGCCTCATCACTTGGATGTTATGCTATGGTCGGGTGTTGTTTTAAATGTAGTCTTTGAGTTCTTTCATGGAATAGTGGTTTGGTACCTGCCATATTTTAACTATGATGAAGCAGAGCAAAGCAGGAGAGGGAAAGCTGAGTCTTTTCTTCCTGTACTTATAAAATTCTAATCTGGAAATGTTGCATGTCCTCATGAGTCCTCAGGACACCTGGAACAAAGGTGTGGCTCTGATGGCAGCCAAATAGATAATACTATGGGTTTTGAAAGTGGTGCTGAAGGACATAAGGAGCCCATAGAATTCTTTGATCAGAGGAGTTTTCCTATTGAATTCCAGAAGACCTTTGATGAGTTGGACATCTGTTTGAAGAACCATACATAAGGTTGACAAATAACTCTCAAAATTGGCAGCTAGTGGATAATTGTTATTGTCATGATGGAATAGGACCATCACCTAGAGGGCTGTTTCGCTTGGACCAATATTGGACAGTTGATATGAATCAGTCTTAACTTTCTGGGGTATATGCAATCTGAACTTGAGGCTGGTTTCAATGAAAAAGCCCTGCAATTTTGCACTCGGTATCAGTTGTGGTATGAAGCCATCCAGATTCATGTTAGAGCTATTCCTAGTCTGATGAAGATTACTGGTGTTGACAATGAAGACTACTGCTATTTTAGTTGGATGAATCTTTAGAAATGTCTTGCATTTCCGGCCTTGAATGGCTGTGAAGCACCATTTTGTGAATCTTGGTTAGTTTGTTTAATCCCGTTGGTAATTTTTTGAAATTCAGTGGGTCTTCACATCATGTCTGTGGTCATAGTCATACCCTGAAACTAGGGGAACCGGATTGAGGGTCAAACTGGGACAGAAATAGGCCCATGCGCCAAGTAGAAGTGGCCCCTAATAGTGAAATAGATAGCATAAAAAAGTGTTTCATCCTTTCAAATTAGGGCATGTTTGAACTTGCAAAGACATGATGTGTAAGTGTTATGCAGGCATGTAAGTCTGCATGGATTTGAGCTTGCTGCTGGCAATGTTTGTTTTATTAGCAGGGAAATCAACAGGGAAAACCGGCCCAGCAGACCAGAAAACAGGCCCACAAACGGCAAGAAAATCGGCCAACACACTGAGCCATCAGACCAGGCCGTCGGAACTGCCAAGTAGCCCTACAGGCCGATCCAACTAAGTACAAGCCAGATCGATCCCTGGGTTCCCACAAGGCCAAAAGACAGAGGGCCTCTTTACTGCAGGCTGTGAAGCAATACTTCCACAAGGCAATGCTGTGGTTCCATTGAGGCCTCCAAAGAGATCGGGTGTGGGAGCAGAGGTTAGGATTAGGCTTTATATCTGAGCTAGGGTTAGTGTTTAATTTATTGTGCTTAAACAAAGGATATTTATTTTAGGGTTTAGGGATAGGGAGTCGTGGAACTGATGTATGGAAGCATTGATGTAGAAGAAATGGTGTATAAAAGTCAGCTGCGGCCCGTGAAGGTAAGAGCGGTGGGGTGGTGGTGCCGGGTGGCGTGGGATTTTGACTGACGCGCACGACGAAAAATGTATTATTTATTTAATTTTCTCTCGTCATCGTCTGTCGAAATCCCCCCCATCCGGCCTCACTGCTCTTACCTGCACGGGCCATGGCTGATAAAAGAAATGGCGGACAAAGCAATAAGGTAGGACTACCTGAAGTTTCTAGTTGAATTGCAAGTGTAACCTTGCATCATGAATCAAGTATAACATATTTCAGTAATATGGTTCATCCACTCACCTGATGCTGAAAATCATATTTCTATCTATTAAATAGCAGAGCTTGCTAAGACAGTCTCTAGTATGTACAGTAGAACTATGGAGAAATATTCAGATCTTGGAGTGAAATTCGTGAACAGATGCTTCTATACGAAATGAATGTTCACATGCATTAAACATGTGATGCAGTTTCTGCCTCCAGAATTATACTTATTTTGAGCAAGGCACTTAGTTAAATGTGAATTAAATGTTCACTCTCTGGCATTATTATCTTGCTAGATTAAGAAGTAAAATTCCCCAAGCCCCCTTTTAAATGGTTTTAGAAAACGTTAGCAGAGGCTTTCACTTTCTAAATGAGTTTAGTAAAGTGAAATATGTGCCCTTCATTTCTGAAAATGGTCACATGTATTAGTTTGAAACAGACCTAACTTCTGTAAGGCCGATTTATGAGATGTTAATAGGAAATAAAATGCATTTATGTTTTGACTGTATAATGATTTGTTTCCTAGCAGCAAATTGCAGAAAAATATATAGTATTTGCATTGCATTTTGTCTGATCGTGGGGTTTTTGATGCCAGAATTCTACCTGCTTAATAAAATGTTTGTCAAACAACCCGGGCACATAATCTAATTCGCAACCTCAGTGCCAGGAACAAAAAATAACAAGCATTTGCAATGCAATAGGTCTCGCATTAGAAAAGTTTGAGCTTTTAGTATTGTAAATGGCAATTTTTTTTTTTATGCAGTAGTTAAGTTTTGTTTGTATAACAATGAGCACCTTGAAGGAGTGAAGGATTTCAAACTAATAATAAAAGCATATACAGACAATAACTAACACACACAAATGGGGAACGGTGCTGTCAGGAACTGCAGGTAATTTATATATGCGGGGAATGAGATTTTGATACCCTTTTTGATCACTTAGATATTAATCTCATTCTTTAATTTTTGGATCGATTTTTATCTGTCATTGAGTAAAAGACAAACCCCGCATAGGTTAGATAAACCCCATAAACTGACGCCACTCTGAAGAACCACTTACAACTGATAAAGTTTTGAAAGTTTTATATAAAAGTCAAAATTAAATGAATACAATCCTCTCAGGATAAATCTCAAAAAGTATACAAAAGAATACAATTAAAGTCAGTTCAAGAATCAGTAATTTAAAGCATCGATGTGAAGTGGTTCCTTTGCGTCATCTACAGAAAGAGAAAATTAATCAAGTTAAATCTGTCCCTACTCTATACTACGTGACATCCTTATTTCGCAAGTTCCTAACCTAAAAAGGTGTCAGCAGTTTGACTCCCAAAGAAGTTCAAACTCTCTTAGCCTCTAAAGGTAACTTTAAGCTTGAAGAGCAGTACCCTTTCTGCCTACCCATTCGCTCACTAAGGGTCCTCGGCCTACTGCTCTCTTGCGCTCTGATCTCTCTCAGCGCATCTGCTCAAATCATCTACTCTTCGCCCTTCTCTCTCTTCTCGCTCTGAGCAATTCGCTATCTTATCCCCGGGGTGCTGTCCCTAAAATACACAATCACAGTGTGGGTGGAACGCCCCTTCGACGCCCACCACGGACTTTCCCCGTGAGGTCATCTTCTAGCTTTTTCCTTGCTTCGTCTCTTTCGTCGTCCATTAAGTTGACCTTTCTCCTTAGACGTCATCTTCGTCTTCTTGCTGGTGACTTCATTCAACATTACAATTGACACTTTCGGATCATAAGTCAATAACCTCAGCAGAACTTTAAACTTTACAACTATGTATGTAACCTTTCTTGGTCCTGTGAATGGACTTCTAAAAACAACTCTCAAATTCCCAGCGCTTCTTATCACGTTTAGGCCATAAACTTTGTCCAGCATTGTCACCTTAAATCTAGCAAGCACTAGACTCCTTGGCTCGCACGTTCACATCAAAACTATTCACGACTCCTGTGAGCCCACTAAATTACATACAGCGGACTACACTCCTGCGAACCCTTGGTCAGTCAGGTTAAAACCACAAATGACCTAAACCCTTCTAACATTCTTACAAGAAGCTTTCTACACAGTATAACCTTTAACACACATTTATATATAATCGCATTTAGTAAAATCGTTTACTTAAATGAATACATTCGACATAGAATATAAACTACATAGAGTATAACTTTATATTCTCATTTGTTACCTCGCCGTAAATGTTCTCTGCACATTTCTCCATGTTACATTTCACGCGGTTTCTCCATTTAAAGCTACACATGTACATGAACTCTACTTTGCACGTTCTATATTTCGTAATACATTCTACACATTTCTACATTAGCCCACTACGTATACGGCCTTCTAAATCTAATATATGTTCAAGAGTAAATACGGTTACATTTCCTATATTACTTTTGATTATAACAGTTGGCTTTTATGCTATAAGTGTCAACTTCATGTTACAACTCCTACGTTTATGCGATATGCTTGTAAATATGGCTCGCATATATGTTTTATTCAAATTTGCGCTCTCTCAGTCCCCCCTTTGATGACTTCTAGGAGTCATCACTAAATGCAATTTGAATGACACCCTTACACAGAACTAGTTACAATATTCCCTCTTTTCATCGTTTCAAGAGCTCTTAAGCTTTTGTACTGTTGATCTTGTAAAGCAGCTAATCTCCTTTCTTGCTCTCTCATAGATCTTTGTAACCGGTTCGACCTATACCATTTATACAATTTAACTAAACCTAACAATGTGATTATGCAAATTAATATTATCAATACAGGCTTTAATATATACCACACAATGCTTTTACCAAGGTTGGCAAACCAACTTCCAACCTTTCCTACTCCATGACCTACTTTTTCCCAAACATTTATTTTTGATAAATCTTCGATCTCTTGATGAATTTGTGTAATGTTGCTTATGACTTTCTCAAGTGGTTTTGAATTATCAGGAATATAAGTACAACATTCCTGAACCTTCAAAGCCTTGCAAACTCCGCCTTCTTTTGCTAGCAGTACATCTAAAGCAAGTCGGTTCTGAAGAACCATTGCTCTAATCGACTGCATCTCTCCCTCTACTAACATTAATGACCTTGCAGTGCTTGCAGATAGTCTATCTACAACTGTAGCTAGTCTCCTGATCTTAACATCGTAAAGTATTAAACCTAACATAGGAAACATTGCTCCAAATACATCTCCTACTACTTCTGCATCTCCTACTTCCCTTTTCGTTCTTATCGAAGCCTTTCCTTCTATGATCACTAAATCCTTTGCATGATATATTTTGGGGAAAACAATTGCCAAGTAACACGAACCATACCAATTGTCAGGTAGTTTTACATAGGCATTTCTTCCGCATACAAAATATACATTAGGAATTGCTTGCATCCCTTTCATGAAATCTTTTGTATAGTACTCTAACCTAAAAGCATGTTCGCAATTTACTTCACCTACAAATACACTCTCATAATACGTCTTGCTTCGAGTTAGACATAACTTTCCTTTCTGCGTTCTATCCAAAGCTATTGGACCATTGCTACCTTTCTTTTTATGTGCCTTTTCTTCTTCTGTCCAATCAGTTTTCCACTGTCCTGACATTTTCAGAATCTTCTGCCTTCTGTATCTGTCGTCTACTTGTCCTATGAACTTTTTCTCTACCTCTGACACTTTGCAAGTCAGATTGTTCCTGCGTGCATATGAAGTATCTAGTGTATCCCAAGGAAGAAAGAACTTTGTCAATCTGTCTTCCTTTTTGTAATAGTCCCACTTATTCATTTCTTTATAATTCGGGACTTCAGGCAGTACCGAATCATAATTTGAAAAGTAGTACTCAAATCCTTCTCTACCATAAAATATACTAAGCAGTAAACTACATGTTATCCCATAAGTCAATGGGAGATGATGATATCTAATGCCTTCGTCTACAGAAGCCGGCAATTGCATACAAACGTAGCATTCTTTGGCCTCCATGGCATCGATATACTCGTACAATAGTTTAGCATATGCGTTTGACCTAAAGTTTCCCTGTGACTCGTCTACATGTAATCTACGAGCTTCATCTGCCAGTAACGCCTTTTCACGAATGACATTGCTCTCCTCCTTCTTCCCAACAAGAGCAGGTTTCAAAGTCGTTACAGGCTTTACATCTGCTATTTCTTTATCAGTTTCATGTCCTATTATGTATGATATTGTCACTACTGTAATTATGAGAAAAATTACTACTGTTATAAGTGTACCTACTATACATTTAGCCTTTCGGTTTGGGTTGCCATTCTCCATATCATCAAAACAGCGTAACTCCTTCCTTTGCGAAGAAAAGTTTCTTTTCAAGTCTTTGTTTGCTTTCTCAGTCTGTCAAGTGCTCTTTATCAACAAAGTCTCTTTTTCGCAACAATGTCTTTTTCTCTTTAGTACAGACAACCCTAACCCTTCTCCGTCCTCTAAATGTAATCCCTAATTTTATTCTTCTTTCCACTCGGCTCTAGGTTATCTTCTTCTTTATAGCTTATATACAAAAGTCTCTATGCATCGACAATTATTCTCGTACTTGTAGCTTTAATAACATGTTCCAATAATTCAAAACAAATGACTTTTTCTTCTTCTTCTGGAATTTTATGACCAAAAGTCGGAAACTGTAAACGATTTAGCACTAGTTCTTTGATCCGACTTAGGTATGGGGGTATGGGAAGGGTGAAAGTCAGTAACCCCTCAGTCTCGAGTCCAGGCGTCAACATCCATATCTCCACTGCCACAAATGGATCGAGATCGATTACTTTCACTTTCTTCACTCTCCCAGATTTCTGTCCCCAAGACATCTGCTAGATAAGTCCACTCTGGGGTGGCGTACCTTCTGCAGGGCACACGTACCCTTCTCGATCTTCTTGGACTTTCAGTTCCTGAGTCTGTAGTTTCCTTTTCCTGATCCGTTTCTTCAGCGATTGGGACAAGCGCTCTTTCTTGATCTGCTTTTAAGCTTGGCCTTCTCCTTCTCTCCGGCCAACTAGCTTCATCACTCCTTGTCCTCCCGCTCCTTGTTCTTTGACTTGTCTCTTGATCGCTCACAGCTTGTTCATTCTCTGATTCGGATTCCCATGTACTCTCTTCTTCTGAGACGACTTCAGTCCCACTGGTGTCCTGACCTTCGTCAGCCTGTTCCGTCTCAGCCTCAGCCTCTTCGATCACCTCCACAGCTTGGCTTTCCCCCTCTATGGCTTCTACGCTTTCCGCTGGATTCTCATCCGAGAGAGGAGCTGTTTCTTCTAGAGGTGTTGGCACTCTTCGGGTGTGTGAGGCATGTATCCAGTTGGGCAAACCTCCACACTTTACAGCAGTGTTCGTAACAAGTATGACTTGAAATGGTCCTCTCCAGCGCACGTCTAGACAGTTCTTCCTAACGTGCTTCTTCACCAGGACCCAGTCCCCCGGACTCAGGTCATGGCACAAATCCTGTGCTGATGGAACCTCTGCAGCCTGGACCTGGAGGGACACAGAATTAACGGCATCAGATAGTCCCTTACAGTAGTCCAAGATCAAATCGTCTGTGATGTTCACTAGGGCTGCAGTCGGAACCGATGGCAATCTCATGGCTCTCCCCATTAGCACTTCATGAGGAGAGAGACCTGTTTTCCTATCTGGTGTGCTACGTATGCTCATAAGAACCACTGGAAGTGCGTCTGGCCAACTCAGGGATGTCGCTGAACAAACTTTGGCAAGTCTGGACTTGATTGTACTGTTGATTTGTTCTACGATCCCTGAAGCTTCTGGTCGATAGCTGCAGTGTAACTTCTGATCTATACTCAAAGCTGAGCACAACATCTTCACTATTTCGCTGTTAAAATGAGTTCCTCTGTCCGATTCCAAAGAGGATGGCACCCCAAACCTCGGTATCAACTCTCTAAGCAACAATTTTGCTACTGTAAGTGTATCGCACCTACGTGTAGGGTAAGCTTCGACCCATCTAGAAAATATGCAAACAATCACCAAAACGTATCTGAGTCTATTGCATTTAGGCATTTCTATGAAGTCAAGCTGCATTCTATTGAAAGGCCCCCCAGACCTCCCAATGTGACTCAATGTGACTGGTGTTCTCTTTCCTACGTTTAGTTGCTGACAGATCGCACATCGCTGACATACTGCTTCTGCCGCTACTCTAAACTTCGGATTAAACCACGTTTGTCTGAATACTCTCACCATAGCATCTCTACCTATGTGTGCTGATCCATGCAATTTCCTTGCCATTGGACTAACAAGTTCATTTGGTAAAACTGCTCTCCCATCTGCAGAGATCCAAAAGTTCATCTCACTTCTAGTACATCCAGCTGTTTCCCAACTCTTTTTCTCATCATCTGGTGCATTTTCCTGAACACTCCTTAACTCATCCCACGTATCTACAGTATCTAACAACATTGTCAATTCAGTTCTTTCTTGGATTCCCCCCACTTTTACATCAGTGTGAGAATATCCCTGTTCTGCGCAGTAACGCGCTACCTCATCCGCATAGCGGTTACCTTGTGACACAAAATCTACATTTTTCGTATGCGCGGCACATTTGACAACTGCAATGGCTGATGGGCCTTGCAATGCCTCTAACAAGAGTCTCACGAATTCTCCATTCCTAATGGGAGAACCCGAGGAGGTCATGTAACCTCTTTGAGACCATAACTGCCCATAGTCGTGAACTACCCCGAAACCATACTGGCTATCGGTGTATATGGTGACTCGAAGTTTGTCGCCTGCTAAACAAGCACGCGTCAAAGCAATAATTTCAGCTACCTGAGCGGAGTGTACTCCTTCCAGGCAAGCGGCTTCTATTACTCTCGTGATTGTGCAAACTGCATAAGCTGCTCTCAGCTGACCAATATCGTCTCTTACGCATGAACCATCAACAAAGAATATTTCATCGGGGTCAGTTAATGGCTCATCTACGATATCCGGTCTCGGTTTGGTGCATAGTTCAGTCACATCAAGGCAATCATGGTCTGTACAAATTTCATCATCGATCTCATTTGGAAGTGGCATCAAAGTTGCAGGATTCAAGACGGAGCATCTTTTTAGGGTCACATTCTCGGCAGCCAGTATGACTTGCTCGTAGCGTGTGAGCCTGCTATTTGTCAGATGCTGAGTCTTAGTCCTGGTCATTAACAATTCTACAGAATGCGGTACATACACCACTAACTGATGTCCCATTACCACGTTTTCAGAACGTTCAATGCTGACACCCGTTGCAGCTACGGATTTGAGACATCCGGGCAACGCTGCGGCTACTGGATCTAATGTAGCCGAAAAATACGCAACTGGCCTACGCGCATCTCCATGTATCTGAGCTAAAACTGCTAACGCGCATCCCTCTCTTTCGCAGCAGTAAAGCAAAAATGGTTTTGTGTAATCAGGCATCCCTAAAGCCGGGGCGCGACATAAGTCCTCCCTCAGCTGCAAAAACGCCATCAAACAATCTTTGTCCCATGGTACCGGATCACTTACTCCCTTGTGCGTCAGTTGTAGTAACGGTTTTGCCTTTAGTGAAAAGTTAGCTATCCACTGCCGACAATAACCGACCATACCTAGAAACATCCTGACTTCTCTTTGTGTTTTAGGCGCGTTCATTTTCATGATCGCCTCTATTCTGTCTGGAGACACCTTCCGTTTTCCCTTTTCAATCCTGTGGCCCAAGTATTGCACTTCGGTCAGACAATACTGCAATTTACTTGGAGACACCTTGTGTCCGTTTTCGGCCAAGTGATTTAACAAGGTGATGGTGTCTACCTTGCAAGCTTCCTCAGTTTCTGACGCAACTAGGAGGTCGTCTATGTACTGGACTAGAACCGAGTTCTTGGGCAGTACTAGACTTTCAAGATTCTTCTTCAATAGCTGGTTAAAAATCGATGGGCTTTCTGTATACCCCTGAGGGATACGACACCATGTTAAAACGCGATCTTCCAGCTTAAAAGCGAAAAGATACTGGCTCTCTTCATCTAAAGGAATCAAAAAGAAAGCCTGGCACAAATCTATCACGGTAAACCATTCAGCTTGGAACGGTATCTGAAATAATATCACTGATGGATTCGGTACCACTGGACAACATGAGACAACAATATTGTTAATCTTTCGAAGATCCTGCACTATTCTGTATTTCCCACTAGGCTTCTGCAAACCCATAATCGGGGAGTTACATGGACTTCCCACGATCTCCTTCAGTATTCCCTGTTTAATCATGGATTCGATCACAGGCTTTATTCCTGCAATCGTCTCCGGTGTCAACTTGTATTGTGGTGTTCTTGGATATTCAGCATTGAGTCTTACCAAGATCTTTACTGGTTCTACTCCTTTCATCAATCCTATTTCTTTTCCAGTAAAATCCCACACCTCAGCTGACACTTTCTCTCTCAAATCCTGTGGAAGCTCCTCCACTGTTAGGGTAGTATATAGTTCCACGCACTCCTGCGAGTTCACAACCTTAAAATCAGCATCCTCATCGTTGGTCTGCACTTCTACTCCTTCAGGTGTGCAATGTATTGTGCAATTTAGTTTACACAACAGATCTCTTCCTAGCAAACACACAGGGCTAGAATCACAGATCACAAACTGATGTTCGTCACTGTAATTCCCTATTTTTACTGATACTGATTCTGTCAAAGGATTCGTCATCCTCTTGTTTGCGACTCCTACCACCTGAATCGTCTCTCCCGATATTGGCAGACCTGGGACTACCGCTGATCTCAGCGTGGATCGAGTGGCCCCCGTATCCACCAAAAAGGTTGTAGGACATCCAGCTACTTCAGCCTCTACGTATGGTCCCCTCTGATCTACTTCCAGGGCTGCACCTAGAGTACAGTCTTCCTCCCTATTCACTCGTTGCCCTGTAAGAGGATCAACGTAGTAGCATTCTTCTCCTCCTACGAACAATGGCATTTGTCTGTAGGTTTTCCCTCCATTTGTAATGCGAGGCGGTTGAGGGAATGGCGCTCGAGGAGTCTGATTCCCCCCTTTGATAAACTTTCCCTTCGGGACTGTTGTTCCCTTTACCATACCGGGTTGAACCTCGTCCTCTTCCTGTTCTAATTCCCCCGTCTCGACATTATATGGACACTCGCGTCTCCAATGTCCCACCTCGTTACACTGATGGCACCTCGTTGTCTTTTTCAGTGTCGCAATATCCATTCTTGGCCTCGGTCTTTCCTCCTCATCTCTGCTTTGATTATTCTGTTTCTTTGCTTGCGTTCCTGTTCCCTGTTGCCGCTGTCCACCCTTTCCGGCTGTTTGCATTTGTACCAGCATTAGCTTTTCCTTAAGTTTCTTTGCCTTTGAATCTATTTCATCGCTACAGTACCTTGCATACCTCAAAATTTCATCTAAAGGTTTGTTCTGCCAACAGATCAAATGCTGTTGTATCATCAGGCTTATGTCTGGTCTCAATCCTAAAACAAACTTCGACACAAACTGTCCTATGTCCTTAGGATCCATGACATCCAACCCGCTGTACTGTTTGAATGCTTTCAGCAATCTCTCGTAAAACTTGTGAACGGTCTCTTTAGGTTCCTGAGTTGTTCGATCTATCTTAACCCAGTCTATGTCCTGCACTGGCACTTTCTCCTTTAGCCATGTTATTACTCTTTCGTATTTTTCCATGACTCTATCTGATGGACCATTTGTCTGGGTATCTCTCGGAGGCTCACAAGTGGGCCATTCAATACTAAGCTTGCATGCCGTCCACAAATCTCCGGGTACTACGATATCGAACAATGTGTTCAAATCGATCCATAACACCTTAGAGATCTTCACGAACCTCTCTACCTGCTTGTACCACTCTACAGGGTTCTCTCTAAGCTTCGGGAAAGAATTAGTGAATGCCGCTAAATCCCCCCTACTCCAAGGTACGTGAACGTAGTTTCCGTTCGCGATTTCTCGCAAAGGGAAAGCTTCCATTCGCATTAGGTCTGTATCCTGGGACTTCACAATTGTACTTCTCCTGCCAGATCCCCTCTTAGACCATTTTTCCTCCCATCTATCCAAATCTCTCCATATCCTGATACACATGACTAGTTCCCTTATGTGTACTCTTAGTCCAATCGTTCTACGTTCATCTAAATCTTGATCTGTGCAATTTAGCCTATGATTGGGCTGTAAAGCTTTAGTTCGTGACATGTCTATCATATACTTTTCTGCTAATTCGGATAGTTTTTCATGAGCTGCCCTTGCTTTCCGAGTAACATCCTTGGATAAGAACAATATTTCATCTGGTGCATACAACTCTAACCTCTCTATTGCCACTGTGCCATCAATTATTTCATCCAAGTCTGATTTTAAACTCATTACATCAATCCGTCTTGCTTTTATTTCAGCTCTCAATATATCAGTCCTAGGTGGCTCACTCATACCCCTCTCACCTCCACTATGCGCCCTACGCCTTAACACAGGTGAGTTATGAGGAGTTTTCCTTCTATCTCTTTGTTCCCACCTCTCTAGATCCCAAGCCTTTCCATCTTCCCTTGGGGTGTGGTGGAACAATGCTCCATCCCCCATCCCTACATTCCGTCTTTTTGGCTCGGTTTCTCCAGATACGAGATAGGATCCACCATTCTGTTCAAAACCACTGTAACTCGCTTGCTGTCTGGTGTCGCTCAATAAATGATAAGGTCCTTCATGGCCCTCCATGCTCCCGTGATCTCGTTCGTGATCACCGGATGTATGGCGAGACGTTTCGCGACTCTCCATGTTCCCGTGATTCCAATGTTGCGCCGTTTCACCCGGGGTATGGTGAGTGCATCTGAAAGTATTTCGGTACTCCTGCGTCCTTCGTTCCCCCTCACTAAAGGTGACACGAGGCACTTCGCCACACCCTGCACTCCTGTCGTCGCACATTTGCCTATTGCCGCTGATAGTAGGACAATTGTTTCCTCTGCTTTCCTGGCTCCCTCTCTCCCACTCCGGGCTGCTTTCGCCAGCTCCACAATGAGAGAGGATCCTGTTATCCTGATCTCTCCACTCTGCTCCTGTTTCTAAACTTTTCTTCCGACTCTCTTCGGCAGTATCCCATTCTCTCAAATATTCTCTTAATTCCTTATAGGATTTCGGTTTTGGTCCCCTCAAATCCATCTGTCCTCTTTGACTCCCTTGTTCTATCCAGGGACCTGTTGCGGCATCTAATGGGGTACTCCGACTCATCGGTGCTAGTATCTGCCTCTGAGGATTTATCATGGTATTCCTATTCTCCATCTCTGCCCTTTCCCTGTCCCATCGCGCCTGTTCCTCCTGCTGGACCCCTTCTGGGTTGTAGATTGACACAATAGGGCCTATGGTAACAGGTACCTGTAAAGCGTCTGGCATTTGGTACGACCTTGCATGTTGCGTTTCTGGCACCTTCTGGACCACTACTTTACCTACTACTCTCTGTTCGGAACTAGATTGAGGTATTTCCTCATCTTTCTTGGTATCCCACTCTGTTACTGGGATCGATTTATATTCCCCCCACCTAGCTCTGTCCCCTTGCTGTAGTATGGGACTTGCGGTTTCGCTGTTGTACGGAGGTGGTCTATCTGTTAATAGCCTCTCTATCAGATCCTCCTCCGTCTCGCTTTCTTCATCTTCCTCTAGAGGTTTCTTTTCTCCTGTAACTTCTAGCATCGGGTACAGTTTGTCTGCTTCTATCTTTTGTACCCTCCACTTCTTAGCTTCTTCATCCCATTTAGCATCCTGCACTGCCTTTACTGATCGTCTCACTCTTTCTTGGCGCCTCTTTAAGCTCTTTTCGTGTGCTGCTCTAAACCATGCACTAAGTGCTTCGAATTGTGTTGGCCTCGGTAGAGGTCGTGTTGCAAGCATTACCGCTTTCAGTTCGTTCAACACGTCTAGTTTAAACGTTCCGAATCTCGGAAACGTCAGTTCCTTATTCCCTTCAGTTAGCTTATTCCACTCGGAGATCCATAGTATCGAGTGTAAGCCTACATTTACTGCCATATGATAAGCTGGTGTGCCTTCTGGTGGAGCTTCTTCTCCGGCATATAACTTTCTTCTATTCCTCCTAAAGAGTGCTCTTAAACTCTTAAAACACTTCATTTTCGATACTCTACTATTTTCCCCTTCCTTGTTTACGTCCCGATGACAACCACCAACCAATCCTTACGTGGCTTTCGCTAATCGGCCTATCCCAGCGCGACTCTACGCTGACCGACCAATCTCAGTGCGGCTCTACGCTGACGTCACTCGTTTCCTCTGCAGCAGTTCCCCTTCTTTCTCAACTCGTCTCACGATCTTGCATGCGTTTTCATTCATACGCTGAAAAATGACTACTTCCGTCCAAGCGATCACTTTTCTCTGACTGTACGGCCACAGTCTAACTGTAATTGTCACCTCAACTGACGAAACGTCTTCCCTCTTACGGTCAGACGATCGCCTCAACTGATAGGTTACTTACACACAGTAAACGTACGACCAGCGTCCGTTACTCATACACTCACTCTTACGCTCCCCCTATCATCGGTCTGTCGGGCGATCAATGGTACCTCATGACCCCCTTTCAATGGTAGACAAATTACTCTGGGTGTTCGATACACCCGAACCACTTAAGCTCTCCTTGAACCTAAGATTTTATCCGGTTGCGCGCGCTCACAACCTTCCCTCAATCACACTACAGGCATTCAACTCCGCTTGACATTACAACACAAGTACAACATAAAATACCGCAATCTTACAACGCATGACCCTTATACTCACTCTCGACCGACTCTGCTGCTTTTTCTCTCGACACACCGTCAGCACCGTCTTCGGCTGGGATTCTTCTTCTGGTCGTCGATGACTAGGGACCTTGGGGTAAACTAGACCTGACCTAGGTTGTCTTCCTCAAGAAGAAAACCATCTTTCTCTGCTACCAACTGCGGGGAATGAGATTTTGATACCCTTTTTGATCACTTAGATATTAATCTCATTCTTTAATTTTTGGATCGATTTTTATCTGTCATTGAGTAAAAGACAAACCCCGCATAGGTTAGATAAACCCCATAAACTGACGCCACTCTGAAGAACCACTTACAACTGATAAAGTTTTGAAAGTTTTATATAAAAGTCAAAATTAAATGAATACAATCCTCTCAGGATAAATCTCAAAAAGTATACAAAAGAATACAATTAAAGTCAGTTCAAGAATCAGTAATTTAAAGCATCGATGTGAAGTGGTTCCTTTGCGTCATCTACAGAAAGAGAAAATTAATCAAGTTAAATCTGTCCCTACTCTATACTACGTGACATCCTTATTTCGCAAGTTCCTAACCTAAAAAGGTGTCAGCAGTTTGACTCCCAAAGAAGTTCAAACTCTCTTAGCCTCTAAAGGTAACTTTAAGCTTGAAGAGCAGTACCCTTTCTGCCTACCCATTCGCTCACTAAGGGTCCTCGGCCTACTGCTCTCTTGCGCTCTGATCTCTCTCAGCGCATCTGCTCAAATCATCTACTCTTCGCCCTTCTCTCTCTTCTCGCTCTGAGCAATTCGCTATCTTATCCCCGGGGTGCTGTCCCTAAAATACACAATCACAGTGTGGGTGGAACGCCCCTTCGACCCCCACCACGGACTTTCCCCGTGAGGTCATCTTCTAGCTTTTTCCTTGCTTCGTCTCTTTCGTCGTCCATTAAGTTGACCTTTCTCCTTAGACGTCATCTTCGTCTTCTTGCTGGTGACTTCATTCAACATTACAATTGACACTTTCGGATCATAAGTCAATAACCTCAGCAGAACTTTAAACTTTACAACTATGTATGTAACCTTTCTTGGTCCTGTGAATGGACTTCTAAAAACAACTCTCAAATTCCCAGCGCTTCTTATCACGTTTAGGCCATAAACTTTGTCCAGCATTGTCACCTTAAATCTAGCAAGCACTAGACTCCTTGGCTCGCACGTTCACATCAAAACTATTCACGACTCCTGTGAGCCCACTAAATTACATACAGCGGACTACACTCCTGCGAACCCTTGGTCAGTCAGGTTAAAACCACAAATGACCTAAACCCTTCTAACATTCTTACAAGAAGCTTTCTACACAGTATAACCTTTAACACACATTTATATATAATCGCATTTAGTAAAATCGTTTACTTAAATGAATACATTTGACATAGAATATAAACTACATAGAGTATAACTTTATATTCTCATTTGTTACCTCGCCGTAAATGTTCTCTGCACATTTCTCCATGTTACATTTCACGCGGTTTCTCCATTTAAAGCTACACATGTACATGAACTCTACTTTGCACGTTCTATATTTCGTAATACATTCTACACATTTCTACATTAGCCCACTACGTATACGGCCACATGCCTTGCAGGGGCACCTTCAGGATGCTTTAACTTCAGTGCTCCCAGGCCCCACATAGCTTTAGCGTGCTCATTAGGAGGTTATGCCTATTTCTTGGTGCATTTCCACAGAGCACTTTGGTATTCCCTCGCAGCCCTACAGGCCTGTATGCTGCCCCAGGTTGTCTCGTTTTAATTGTCTCACCTTGGCTGCCCCTCCCTCTGACCCAAATAACGTAGCATAACGTCACATAACTTTCCAAAACATAGCATAACATGTTATAGCATAGCGCGATCTAATAACGCAGTATAATCTGCCAACACAGGCTCTAGAAGGAAATCATCGCATTTGATATGACAATCATTCCATTGAGATGACGTCACATATCATCTAACAACATACATTATTAGAATAAACAATACCATGTAACAGACAGACACAACACAGTGTAATTGAACTCATCACATCAGAATATAGAGTAACCATAACATGATACAATTCAATAATCCACGAATGAAATAACACATTTGAATAAATCAAAGCACGCAAACAATTTAACAGAGCAAAATGTAACGTTAGAAAATGTAAGATAATTTATATAGGAAGAATCAAACACAACGCAGTTGAAATACAACATTGTAGACATGGCATGACGCAGCAAAACCGAACAAGGCACAGCAGACCCGAACATATCTTGCTACATCACGCTACGACGTGGCATGAAAAAAACGTCATCTTGGCGCTTCCTGCAAAGTGCCCAGAAACTCCCCTGAGACAGCGTGCGAGTCTCTATAAATAACAATGATCTTAGTCCATTTACTACGCATTCCACCTTTTTTGTTCCCGTGCCCCTTATATCTGCGCCTCATTATTTACAAACGTATTTTTGGGGGGAAGGGGGGAGGGGAGGGGGGTGTTACTACATTAGTGAAAAAGGCATGCACCTGGGAGAAGGAGGAACATTTGTTCTAAACAGGAGCCAGGGCGAGAAGACATCCCGCGTCGCCCAGGAATGGGTGGGGGAGGGGAAGACGCCACTGGAATGTGCGACTCCTGCCCTTTCATGGGGGTTCTCGTCAGTTTCGCCGTCAGTTTCCACAACGTTCTAGAATCAAGGTCCTGTTTGCCCGCGTTGGCCCCACCAGCGGCCGCCTGGTCAACTGGGTGCTTGTTACGTGCCAGCAAGTCCCAGTCCGCCATGGATTCATGTTTTAAATTGTATTTTATTTTGCCACAGTCACACAGTGCCAGTGAACCTGGGTGCCAGGCTGCGGCAGAAGTGGGTCGTTGAAAGCAAATGCCTTTTTATTGCCAATGCAACAGAATCTTTGCGGGCTGGGCTCATGCAGCCCGTCAAATTAATAAGCAGGCGTTGTACAGGGACCCCCGTGGCTGCTATTCTACCACTGCCTCCCCCCGCCCCCCCGGCCCCCTGCCCCCTGCCCCCACACACATACCACCATCTTGCTTTTTCCTCAGGCAAACCCATATTCTAAGAAACCTCGCAGGCACACAAATCACTTCTACTTAATATGCACACCAATAACCTAACACAATTACACCCCCTGCACTAAAAAGCACACGGACACACCTGAAGTAAGTAATATCAACTGGGGAAACAGAACGCGCAAACTCACCAACAAACAGAAATAAAGAACTGAACACACTGAAAGAAACTAACAGACAAGCACACGCCAGGGGGTGTGTGTGCGTGGGCGAGAGGCAGCGTGGTTCAATCATACACCCCTCATACATACACAAACACACACACCAGTCCAGAATGACCTTCTAATCAAATATACATACCAGCATCTAATGTTCCAACCTGAGAGCCCGGTACAAACAGAACATTGCCGCCGGCCTGCGACCAGGAAGTCAGGCAGGCCGGGCGGGACAACCGGAAACAGGAAGTAGGAGGGCGGGAGACTACCCCGCCTCCCACGGAAGAGCCGCGGCTGTTTGGAGCACCGGAGCAGGCAGGAGCCTACCCTGCGCCCCGGTGCCGAAGGAGGGAGGAACAGTCCTGCTGCCGGGCCCTGCAGCTGCCGATGAGAGGAGAGCCGCCGCACCAAAGAAGCCGGTGAGTGGGGCTTCACCTTGTTACTGAGCTGCGAGGGGGGGTAGCATGTGTGTGTGCGCGCGCGTGCGGCGGCGGGGGGCTGTGTATGTGTGTGAGCGTGCGTGTGTGTATGTGTCTTGGAGTCTGTGTGTATGCGTGTGTGTGTGTGACTGTGGGGGGGAGGTGGTGTGTGTGTAGGTGCGGCGGCGACGGGGGGAGAGGGGGTGTGTGTGTAGGTGCGGCGGCGACGGGGGGGGTGTGTGCCTGTGTATGCGTGTGCCTGTGTATGCGTGTGGCTGTGCGCATGCGTGAATGTGGGTGCACGTGCACGCAGCTAAATCCAGCCGGAGAGAAGCGCGTGGCACTTTCTTGTCCTCATTCCCCCGAGTCAGCTAGCTATAGTTCTCCACCTGGACGCATCCTTCGGATGCGAATTCCAGGCTTGTGTGCAACGCAGATATATGGGGCTATATCCACTGCTTAATTTGTAAACAAATATCTGCCAGGGATCAAGATATTGCTTAGGTGGCTACAGCAGCTTGCACCACCCACTTCCCATGCTGGCATTGCCAAATCCAGTTGGCAATTTCTACTTCTTCAGGTTAGTCAATGCTGTAAGAATAGTGCAAGAGTGCTGAAAATATTTACTTAATTTATATAGAACTATTAAACATGCGGCTGATGTGCTATATTAAAAAAAAACACAGGCAGCAGAACCATGTGGTGAAATAGAAAGATGCGCCAGTGTTATGTAATAAGTGGTACAGGTTCAGAGGGGTAAGAAATCCTGGTAATTGGCCCAGCCTGCTGAAATGAGGGTTTATTGGTGATCACTCTTCCTTGTAAATGGGGAACCCCTTGCCCATTATAATTGAAACTATATATAGTTGACCAAGGCGAGTTCTCTAGATTTTTTTATAAAAGGATTGTTTTATAATCAATCAAAAGATTATATTTTATGTCTCATGATCATCCATTTATTTAACCACAGTCCCATGGTCAATGATGATTTCTACACTGTTGGAATCATTCGTGTTCAACTTATTGATGGTAACACAGCCAACACGTGTTTTGCCCCCTATGGCATTCAAGTACAGAGCTTTTTCAAGGCTGATAAGAAAATGAAAACACGACATATACATTTTTCAAGCAATAAGCCATAAATATTAATACATGTGGGGAATAGAAACAAATGTAAACCCTTTATGCAATCATTGCATAATAACAATTTTAGAAATGTGAATGAGGAAAATAGTGTGTGGGAGATAGAGACATTGGTGCATGCAAAGACACACATGTCCACATGTATATACAATATGTTCCAATTTGCACCGGGCTTGCTTGGTTGGGGTACACGTTTAGAACATTGCTATGTATAGAGTCATAGAAAAGTACAAAGAACAAAGCTACAAAAATGTCATGTCAAAATAGGTTACAAAGTGTTCAAAAGGCAGATAGAATTAAGGAAAGGAAACTCAAACTCGTAAGTAGTCGCCAGGGTGACAAAGGAGAGCCTGTCATCGACATATCATAGGTAAACAGTATTGATTGCAAAAAACAACAACAGTTGAATACATATGGCAAATCGTTTATCAGTGTTGGATATTCAAATGACGGGAAGTATTGGGAACGGGAAACAAACAGAGAAACGTATTTGTAAGTAGCGTTAGATACTCTACTACTGTGAAGCTCTAGTTCAGGTGGCAAAGGTAGGGAGGGGAGTTTAAGGCGAAGAACACCTACCTAAAGTGAAGTTGTAAAGGACAACGAATCTGGTAACGGTATTTGTTCGGGGGGACATGCAATGTGTATAACAACACATATATTTTTTTGCAGATGTATACAGTAGGAACTCGACCCGAAGAATTGGATCGCTTTACATGAGCACCAATCACGTTACACAAGGACACATTCATTTATTTATTTTTGGTTTGTGTCTGCTGTAAGCCTATGGGTAGTTAAATGTCAATTCCGAGCGACAGCAAGAAGCCATATAAATCTAAATATATGATCATGTCGGCCTTTATAGGTATAAGTAGATGGCTGAGTGATCGGCTGTTGTCTAGCACATCAAGTCTTAGGTCAGTGTTCCGGTCCTACGAAAATCCAATCTTGTTCAGCGGAAAGGGATGTGCGGGGAATGAGATTTTGATATCAAATTATGATTATGATTAATTTAATAATTTATCTCATTCGTCATTTTTGGACCGCTCGTATCTGTCATTGAGGAAAGGACCACCCCCGCATTGGTTAGACAAACCCCATTAACTGACGCCACTCTGAAGAACCACTTACAACTGATAAAGTTTTAAGAGTTTTATATAAAGTTAATTTTGAATGCAATACAATCCACTCAGGATAAAATCTCAAAGTATACAAAATACAAAATCGATTACAGTATCAGCCGCTTAAGCTTCGATGTGAAGTGGTTCCTTCTGCGTCATCTGCAGTAAGATAAAATCATCAAGTTAATCTGTCCCTACTCTATACTACGTGACAACCCTACTTCGCAAGTTTCTTCCCTAAAAAGGTGTCAGCAGTTTGACTCCTAAAGAAGTTCAAACTCTCTTAGCCTCTAAAGGAATTCTTAAGTTTCAGAAGCAGTACCCTATCTGCCTACCCATCCGCTCTCTTTAAGGGTCCTCGGCCTACTGCTCCCTTGCGCTCTGATGTCTCAGCGCATCTGCTCAAGGCATCTACCCTTCGCCCTTGCTCTGAGCAATTCGTCTCGCTGTTCCTAATCTCCCAATTGCTCTGCTCTCCTCCCCGGGGTGCTGTCCCTAAAATACACAATCACGGTGTAGGTGGAACGCCCCTTGACGCCCACCACGGACTTTCCCCGATGATGTCAACTTCCTGCTTCTTCCATTGGTCCATTCCTTGCGTCGTCCGTTAAGTTGACCCTTCTCCTTTAGATGTCATCTTCATCATCTCATCGTCGACTTTTATTGACTCTTTCAGATCGAATGTCATATGAATTAGACAAGGCTTTAACTTATCTGTACAACTTTCTAACCTTCTAGATCCTGTGAATGGTCTTGTCAAAACATAGTCCACCTCAAAAGTGTCTCTCCTCACGTTCGAGCAATAAGCTCCGTCCGGCATTGTCACCTTAAATCTAACAAGTGCTAGACTTCTTGGCTCTCACGTCCACATCAAGCTATTTACGACTTTTACAAGCCCACTAAATTTCATACATTTGACTATGCTCCTGCGAACTCTTGGTCAGTTAGGTTACAATCACAAATGACCTAAGCTCTTCCAGCATTCCTACAGAAACCCTCTACACAGTATAACCTTTGGCATACATTTATATATTCGTATTTTAGCAAAAGCCCTAGTTATACTTGAATACGTTCTACATCAAATATATGTAATACATAGAATACGACTGCATAGAATATAACTTATGCATTTTCCTTGGTTACATCGCCATGTAAGTTCTCTATACATTTATCCACGTTATTTCCTCCACGTCTATGTCTTTCCACGTTTATATTTCTCGCCGCTTCTCCAATCCAAAGTTACACACGTACACGAATTCTACTGTGCACGTTCTACATTTCGTAAACACTTCTACACATTCCTATATTTACCCATCATGTATACGGGCCTTCTAAATCTAATACATTTTTTAACATGTGAATACATTTACATTTCCTATACCATATTATCACGTTAGTTGACCTTTATGCTGTAATTGTCAACTTTACATTACGGTATGCGTTTCATTCCTACGTTTATAACATATACGTCTAAATATGGCTACGATATACTTTATTTTCAAATTGCGCTCTCTCAGTTCCCCCCTTTGATGACTTTTAGGAGTCATCACTAAAAGCAATTTGAATACATCTTTTATACTGAACTCGTTACATCAGCTCCTCTTTTCATCGATTCAAGTGTTCTCAGACTTTTATACTGTTGATCTTGTAGAACAGCTAGTCTCCTTTCCTGGTCTCTCATCGATCTCTGTAACTTGTTCGACCTATACCACTTAAACAATTTTACTAATCCTAATAAGGTAATTATACAAATTAATACTATTAATACAGGCTTTAATATATACCAAACTATACTTTTGCCAAGATTAGCAAACCAACTTCCAACCTTTCCCACTCCATTTCCTACTTTTTCCCAAACATTTACTTTTGATAAATCTTCAATTTCTTGATGAATCTGTGTAATATTCCGTATGACTTTCTCAAGTGGTTTTGAATTATCAGGAATATAAGTACAACATTCCTGAACTTTCAAAGCTTTACAAACTCCGCCTTCCTTTGCTAATATCACATCTAAAGCAAGTCTGTTCTGTAAAACCATTGCTCTAATCGACTGCATTTCCCCTTCTACTAACATTAATGATCTTGCAGTACTAGCAGACAATCTATCCACGACTGTCGCTAACCTTCTAATCTTAACATCGTTAAGAATCAAACCTAACAACGGAAACATCGCTCCAAATACATCTCCTACTACTTCTGCATCTCCTACTTCCCTTTTCGTTCTCCTCGAAGCCTTTCCTTCTATGATCGCTAAGTCCTTTGCATGATATATTTTGGGGAAGACAATTGCCAAGTAACACGAACCATACCAATTGTCTGGAAGTTTTACATAGGCATTTCTCCCACATACAAAATACACATTCGGAATAGCTTGCATCCCTTTCATAAAATCTTTCGTGTAGTACTCCAGTTTAAAAGAGTGCTCGCAACTAACTTCACCTACAAATTCACTCTCATAATACGTTTTGCTTCGAGCTAAACATAACTTTCCTTTCTGCGTTCTATCCAATGCTATTGGACCATTGCTACCTTTCTTTTTATGTGCCTTCTCTTCTTCTGTCCAGTCTATTTTCCATTGTCCTGACATTTTTAGAATCTTCTGCCGTCTACATCGGTCATCTACTTGCGCTATAAACCTTTTCTCTACTTCTGATACTTTGCAAGTCAGATTATTTCTACGTGCATATGATGTATCTAATGTGTCCCAAGGAAGAAAGAATTTAGCCAGTCTATCCTCCTTTTTGTAATAGTCCCACTTATTCATTTGCTTATAATTCGGAACTTCAGGCAGTACCGAATCATAATTTGAAAAGTAGTACTCAAATCCTTCTCTACCATAAAATATACTAAGCAGTAAACTACATGTTATCCCATAAGTCAATGGGAGATGGTGATATCTAATGCCTTCGTCTACAGAAGCCGGCAATTGCATACAAACGTAGCAATCTTTGGCCTCCATGGCATCGATATACTCATACAATAATTTGGCATATGCATTTGACCTAAAGTTTCCCTGTGACTCGTCTGTATGTAATCTACGAGCTTCTTCTGTAAGTAACGCCTTTTCACGTACAACAGTACTCTCCTCCTTCTTTCCCACAAGAGCAGGTTTCAAAGTCGTTACAATTTTTACATTCGCTATTCTTTTATCATTCTCATCTCCTGTCAGGTAAGATATCGTTACTACTATGATTATGAGAAATATCACTATTGCTATAAGTGTACCTACTATACATCTAGCTTTTCTGTTTGGGTTGCCGTTCTCCATGTTATCAAACAGTGTACCTCGTTCTCTAGCGAAGATTCTCTTTCCAGTCTTTGGTTGCTTGTTTGCTTTCACAGTCTTTAAAGTGCTCTTTATCAACAGGTATCCTTTTCACCACAATGTCTTTTCTCTTCTTAGCAGCAGACAACCCTAGCCCTTCTCCGTCCTCTAAATGTAATCCCTAATTTTATTCTTCTCTCCACTCGGTGCTAGGTTATCTTCTTCTTTATAACATACGTACAAAAGTCTTTTATGCATCAACAATTATTTTCGGACCTGCAGCTTTCACAACAATTATTAACAGTTCAAAGCGAATAACTTTTTCTTCTTCCTCTGTCATTTGCTGACCAACTGTTGGAAATTGTAATCTTTTTAGCACTAGATCTTGAATTTGACTCAAACGTGGGGGTATGGGAAGTGTGAAAGTCAGTAACCCCTCAATCTCGAGTCCAGGCGCCAACATCCATATCTCCACTGCCACAAATGGATCGAGATCGATTACTTTCACGCTCTTCACTCTCCCAGATTTCTGTCCCCAATACATCTGCTAGATAAGTCCACTCTGGGGTGGCGTACCTTCTGCAGGGCACACGTACCCTTCTTGATCTTCGTGGACTCTCAATTCCTGAGTCTGTCGTGTCTTCCTCCTGATCCGATTCTTCAGCGATCGGGGCAAGAGTTCTTTCCTCCTTCCTTTCCGAACTTGGCCTTTTCCTTCTCTCCGGCCAACTGACTTCTTCACTCTTTTTCTTTCCGCTCCTTGTTCTAGGACCTGTCTCTTGGTCACTCTCAGTTTGCTCGATATCTGTGTCGGACTCCCAATTACTTTCTTCTCCTGAGGCGACTTCGGTCCCACTAGTGTCCTGACCTTCGTCGTCCTGTTCCAACACAGTTTCAGTTTCTTCGATCACCTCCACAGCTTGGCTTTCCCCCTCTATGGCTTCTCCGCTTCCTGTCGGATTTCCGTCCGGGAGAGGAGCTGTTCCTTCTGGAGGTGTTGGCACTCTTCGGGTGTGTGAGGCATGTATCCAGTTTGGCAGACCTCCACACTTCACTGCGGTATTCGTTACAAGTATGACTTGAAACGGTCCTCGCCAACGCACGTCTAAGCAGTTCTTCCTGACATGCTTCTTCACCAGGACCCAGTCTCCTGGACTCAGGTCATGGCACAAGTCTTGTACTGATGGAACCTCTGCAGCCTGGACCTGGAGGGACACAGAATTAACGGCATCAGATAGTCCCTTGCAGTAGTCCAAGATCAAATCGTCTGTGATGTTCACTAGCGCTGCAGTCGGAACCGATGGCAATCTCATAGCTCTCCCCATTAGCACTTCGTGTGGAGAGAGGCCTGTTCTTCTATCAGGTGTGCTACGTATGCTCATAAGAACTACTGGAAGTGCGTCTGGCCAACTCAGGGATGTCGATGAACAAACTTTAGCCAGTCTGGACTTGATAGTACTGTTAATTTGCTCTACAATCCCTGAAGCTTCTGGTCGATAGCTGCAGTGTAACTTCTGATCGATATTCAAAGCTGAACACAGCATCTTCACCACTTCGCTATTAAAATGAGTTCCTCTGTCCGATTCCAAAGAGGATGGCACCCCAAACCTCGGTATCAACTCCCTAAGTAACAATTTTGCTACTGTAAGTGTATCGCACCTACGTGTAGGGTAAGCCTCAACCCATCTAGAAAATATGCAGACAATCACTAACACGTATCTGAGTCTGTTGCATGGAGGCATTTCTATGAAGTCAATCTGCATCCTATTGAAAGGCCCCCCAGACCTTCCTATGTGACTCAAGGTAACTGGTGTTCTCTTTCCCACATTTAGTTGCTGACAGATCGTACATCGCTGACACACTGCTTCTGCCGCTACTCTAAACTTAGGATTGAACCACGTTTGTCTGAATACTCTCACCATAGCATCTCTTCCTATGTGTGCTGATCCATGCAATTTCCTTGCCATTGGACTAATGAGTTCATTTGGTAAAACTGCCCTTCCGTCGGCAGAAACCCAAAAGTTCATCTCACTTTTCCCGCAACCTGCTGTTTCCCAGCTGCTTTTCTCCTCATCTGGTGCATTTTCCTGTACTGCTCTCAATTCATCCCATGTATCTACAGTATCTAGTAACATAGTCAATTCAGTTCTTTCCTGGATTCCCCCCACTTTTGCATCAGTGTGAGAATATCCCTGCTCTGCGCAGTATCGCGCTACCTCATCTGCGTATCTGTTTCCAAGTGATACAAAATCCACATTTTTTGTATGCGCAACACATTTGACCACAGCTATGGCCATAGGTTTTTGCAAAGCCTCTAACAGTAGTTTCACGAATTCTCCATTCCTAATAGGAGAACCCGAGGAGGTCATGTAACCTCTTTGAGACCATAACTGCCCATAATCGTGAACTACCCCGAAACCATACTGGCTATCGGTGTATATGGTGACTCGGAGTCTGTCACCCGCTAAGCAAGCGCGAGTCAAAGCCACAATTTCAGCTACCTGTGCGGAGTGTACTCCTTCCAGGCAAGCGGCTTCTATAACTCTGGTAATCGTGCATACTGCATAAGCTGCTCTCAGCTGACCGACATCGTTTCTTACGCATGAACCATCAACGAAGAAAATTTCGTCTGGGTCTGTCAATGGCTCATCTACGATATCAGGTCTTGGTTTGGTACATAGTTCAGTCACATCGAGGCAGTCATGATCTGTACAATTTTCATCGTCCACTTCATTCGGAAGTGGCATCAAAGTTGCAGGATTCAAGACAGAGCATCTCTTTAGGGTCACATTCTCGGCAGCCAGTATGACTTGCTCGTAGCGTGTGAGCCTGCTATTCGTCAGATGCTGAGTCTTCGTCCTGGTCATTAACAGTTCTACAGAATGTGGTACATACACTTCTAACTGATGACCCATAACTACGCTTTCAGATCTTTCAATGCTGACACCCGTTGCAGCTACGGATTTGAGACATCCGGGCAACGCTGCGGCTACTGGATCTAATGTAGCCGAAAAGTACGCCACTGGCCTGCGCGCATCTCCATGGACCTGAGCTAAAACTGCTAAAGTGCATCCCTCTCTTTCGCAGCAGTAAAGCAAAAATGGTTTGGTGTAATCTGGCATTCCTAAAGCCGGGGCACGACATAAGTCCTCCCTCAGCTGCAAAAACGCCATCAAACACTCTTTGTCCCATGGTACCGGATCACTTACTCCTTTGTGCGTCAGTTGTAATAACGGTTTGGCCTTCAGTGAAAAGTTTGCTATCCACTGTCGACAATAACCGACCATGCCTAGAAACATCCTGACTTCTCTTTGTCTCGTAGGCGCGTTCATTTTCATAATCGCCTCTATTCTGTCTGGAGACACCTTCCGCTTTCCCTTTTCAATCCTATGGCCCAAGTATTGCACCTCAGTCTTACAATATTGCAATTTACTTGGAGACACCTTGTGTCCGTTCTCGGCCAAGTGATTCAACAAGGTGATGGTGTCTTCTCTGCAAGCTTCCTCAGTTTCTGACGCAACTAGGAGGTCGTCTATGTACTGGACCAGAACTGACTTCTTGGGCAGTACTAGACTCTCAAGATTTCGTTTCAATAACTGGTTAAAGATCGACGGGCTTTCTGTATACCCCTGAGGGATACGACACCATGTTAAGACGCGATCTTCCAGTTTGAAAGCGAAAAGATACTGGCTCTCTTCATCTAACGGTATCGAAAAGAAAGCCTGGCACAAATCTATCACGGTGAACCATTCAGCTTGGAACGGTATCTGAAACAATATCACTGATGGATTCGGTACCACTGGACAACATGAGACAACAATGTTATTAATCTTTCGAAGATCCTGCACTATTCTGTATTTTCCACTAGGCTTCTGCAAACCCATGATCGGGGAGTTACATGGACTACCCACGATCTCTTTCAGTATTCCCTGCTTAATCATGGATTCAATCACAGGCTTTATTCCTGCAATCGTCTCTGGCGTTAGCTTATACTGTGGTGTTCTTGGATACTCAGCATGGGGCCTTACCAAGATTTTTACCGGTTCCACTCCTTTGATCAATCCTATTTCTTCCCCAGTAAAATCCCATACCTCAGCTGAGACTTTCTCCCTCAAATCCTGCGGAAGCTCCTCCACTGTTAAGGTAGGATATAGTTCCACACACTCCCTTGAGTTTACGACTTTAAAATCTGCATCTTCATCATTGGTCTGCACTTCTACTCCTTCTGGTGTGCAATGTATCGTACAATTCAGTTTGCACAGCAAGTCTCTCCCTAACAAGCACACAGGACTAGAATCGCAGATCACAAACTGGTGTTCGTCACTGTAATTCCCTATCCTTACTGACACTGGTTCGGTCAAGGGATTTGTCATCCTTTTGTTCGCGACTCCTACCACCTGAACCGTTTCTCCTGATATTGGCAGACCTGGGACGACCGCAGATCTCAACGTGGATCGAGTGGCCCCCGTATCTACCAAAAAGGTTGTAGGACATCCCGCTATTTCAGCCTCTACGTATGGTCCTCTCTGATCTACCTCCAAAGGAGCTCCTAGAGTACAATCTTCCTCCCTATTCGCCCGCTGCCCTGTAAGAGGATCAACATAGTAGCATTCCTCTCCTCCTACAAACAATGGCATCTGTCTGTAGGTTTTCCCTCCGTTTGAGATGCGAGGTGGTTGAGGAAACGGGGCTCGAGGAGTCTGAGTCCCCCCTTTGACAAACCTGCCCTTCGGGACTGTGGCTCCCTTAACCACGTTGTTCTGAACCTCTTCCTCCTCCTGCTCTAATTCTCCTGACTCAACATTGTAAGGACATTCGCGTCGCCAGTGTCCCACCTCATTACACTGATGGCATCTCGTTGTCTTTTTCAGTGTCGCGATATCCATTCTCGGTCTCGGTCTTTCTTCCTCATCCCTGTTCTGATTATTCTGTTTCTTCGCTTGCGTTCCTGTTCCCTGTTGCCGCTGTTTATCCTTTCCAGCAGCTTGCATTTGCACTAGCATTAACTTTTCTTTAAGCTTCTTTGCCTTAGAGTCTATCTCGTCACTACAGTACCTTGCATACCTCAGAATCTCGTCTAACGGTTTGTTCTGCCAACAGATCAGATGCTGCTGGATCATTAGGCATATTTCTGGTCTCAATCCGAGGACAAACTTTGAAACAAACTGTCCTATATCCTTGGGATCCATCACATCTAACCCGCTGTATTGCTTGAATGCTTTCAGCAATCGCTCGTAAAACTCATGAACTGTCTCTTTCGGCTCCTGAGTAGTTCGATCTATCTTTACCCAGTCTATGTCTTGCACCGGCACTTTCTCTTTTAGCCATGTTATTACCCTCTCGTACTTTTCCATGACTCTAACTGATGGACCATTTGTCCGAATATTTCTCGGCGGCTCGCAAGTAGGCCATTCAACACTGAGCTTGCATGCCGTCCACAAGTCTCCGGGTACTACGATATCGAACAGTGTGTTCAAATCGATCCACAGTACCTTCGAGATCTTCACGAATCTTTCTACCTGCTTATACCACTCGACGGGATTATCTCTAAGCTTTGGGAAGGAATTGGTAAATGCCGCCAAATCCCCCCTACTCCAGGGCACATGAACGTAGCTTCCATTCGCGATTTCTCGCAAAGGGAAGGCTTCCATTCGCATCAAGCCTGCGTCCTGGGATTCCTCAAGCACACTCCGTCTAACGGAGCCCTTTCTGGACCATCTTTCCTCCCATCTGTCCAGATCTTTCCATATTCTGATACTTAGGATCAGTTCCCTTATGTGTACCTTCAGCGCGATCGTTCTGCGATCATCCAAATCCTGATCCGTGCAAGTTAGCCTATGGTTACTCTGTAAAGCCTTAGTTCGTGACAGGTCTACCATGTACCTGTTTGCCAAATTAGATAAGTTCTCATGAGCTGACCTCGCTCTTCGAGTAATATCTTTGGATAGGAACAGTATCTCATCTGGTGTATACGAGGCTAATCTCTCTAATGACACTGTACCATCAATCAATTCATCCAGATCTGCCTTCAAACTCATTACGTCAAGCCGTTTTGCTTTTATTTCAGCTTTCAGCATTTCAGTTCTGTGTTCTTTTCTCATATCCCTCTCACCTCCACTATGCGCCCTACGCCTGAGCACAGGTGAGTTATGAGGAGTCTTCCTCTCTTCTCTTCGTTCCCACCCCTCTAGATCCCAAGCCTTTCCATCTTCGCGCGGGGTATGGTGGAATAATGCTCCGTCCCCCAACCCTACATTCCGATTTTTAGGCTCGGTTTCTCCAGATGTGAGATAGGATCCACCGTTCTGTTCTAACCCATTATAACTTGCTTGCTGTCTGGTGTCGCTTAGTAAAATGAAAGGCCCTCGCCGGTCTTCCGTGTTCCCGTGATCTCTTTCGAGATCACCGGATGCATGGCGAGACGTTTCGCGACTCCCTAGGTTCTCATGACTCCTTCCACTATCACCGGATGCATGTCGAGACGCTTCGCGACTCTCCATGTTTCCGTGACTCCAGTGTCTCACATCCTCACCTGGGGCATGGTGTGTGCACCTAAAGGTATTCCGGTACTCCTGTGTCCTACGTTCCCCTTCACTGAAGGTGACGCGAGGCACTTCGCCACACCCTGCACTTCTGTCTTCGCACATTGGCCTATTGCTGTTATCAGTAGGATAAGTATCTCTTCTGCTCTCTTGGCTTCCTCTCTCCCACTCGGGACTGCTTTCGCCAGCTCCACAATGAGAGAGAATCCTGTTATCCTGCTCTCTCCACTCGGATCCCGTTTCTAAACTTCTATTCCGAGCCTCTTCGGCAGTGTCCCAATCCTTCAAATATTCTCTTAAATCTTTAAAAGTCTTTGGTTTAGGACCCCTCAAATCCATTGGCCCTCTTTGACCTCCCTGTTCTACCCTGAGACCCGTTGCAGAATCTAATGGGGTACTCCGACTTATTGGTGCTCGTATTTGCCTGTGGGAATTCATTGTGGCATTCCTATTCTCCACTTCTGCTCTTTCATTGTCCCATCGTGCCTGTTCCTCCTGCTGAACCCCTTCTGGGTTATAGATTGACACAATAGGGCCTATGGTAACCGGAACCTGCAAGGCGTCCGGCATTTGGTACGACCTAGCGCATTGCGTCTCTGGAACCTTCTGGACCACAAATCTTCCCACTACTCTCTGTTCAGAACTAGTTTGGGGTATTTCCTCAGTCTTGTTAGCGTCCCACTCCGTTACCGGGATCGACTTATATTCCCCCCACCTAGCTCCGTCTGTTTGCGGTAATATGGGACTCGCAAGTTCACCGCTGTATGGAGGCGGTCTATCTGTTAACAACCTTTCTATTAGATCCTCCTCCTGTTCGCTTTCCTCATCTTCTTGTTCTAGAGGTCTCCTTTCTCCCGTAGCCTCTATCATGGTGAACAGTTTGTCCGCTTCTATCTTCTGCACCCTCCATTTCTTAGCTTCCTCGTCCCATTTAGCATCCTGCACTGCCTTTACCGATCTTCTCACTCTTTCTTGGCGCCTCTTTACGCCCCTTTCGTGTGCTGTTCTAAACCACACACCAAGAGCTTCAAATTGTGTTGGCCTCGGTAGAGGTCTCATTGAAAGCATCGTCGCCTTTAGTTGGTTCAACACCTCTAATTTAAACGTTCCAAATCTCGGAAACGCCAGTTCTTTTTGCCCTTCAGTTAGCCTATGCCACTCGGAGATCCATAATATCGAATGTAAGCCTACATTGACTGCCATATGATATGCTGGTGTGCCTTCTGGTGGAGCTTCTTCTCCGACATATAAATTTCTCCTTTTTCTTTTAAAGATTTTTCCTAAACCCTTGAAACACTTCATTTTCGATCCTTGCTAATTCTTTTCCTTATTTGCGTCTTGATAACAACCACCAATCCCTGTACGACTCTCGCTAATCAGCCTATCTCAGCACGGTTCTACGCCAACCGACCAATCTCAGCGCGGCTCTACGCTGATGTCACTTCTTTCTTCAGCAGCTTCCCTCGTTTCTTAACTCGTTTCACGATCTCACATGCGTTTTCATTCATACATCGAAAAATGACTACTTCCGTCCAAACGATCACTTTTCTCTGACTGTACGGCCACAGTCTAACTGTAATTGCTACCTCAACTGGCACAGCGTCTTTTCCTCTTACGGTCGGACACGTGCCTCAACTGATAGGTTACTTACACACAGTAAACGTACGACCAGCGTCCGCTACTCATTCACTCACACATACGCTCCCCCTATCATCGGTCTGTCGGGAAATCAATGGTACCTCATGACCCCCTTTCAATGGTAGACAAATTACTCTGGGTGTTCGATACACCCGAACCACTTAAGTCCTCTGGACATAAGATTTCATCCGGTTGCGCGCGCTCACAACCTTCCCCCAATCACACTACAGGCATTCAACTCCGCTTGACATTACAACACAGGAACAACATAAAACACCGCAATCTTACAACGCATGACCCTTATACTCACTCTCGACCGACTCTGCTGCTTTTCTCTCGACGCACCATCAGCACCGTCTTCGGCTGAAATTCTTCTTCTGGTCGACGATGACTAGGGACCTTGGGGTAAACTAACCTGGCCTAGGTCGTCTTCCTCAAGAAGATAACCATCATTACTCTGCTACCAACTGCGGGGAATGAGATTTTGATATCAAATTATGATTATGATTAATTTAATAATTTATCTCATTCGTCATTTTTGGACCGCTCGTATCTGTCATTGAGGAAAGGACCACCCCCGCATTGGTTAGACAAACCCCATTAACTGACGCCACTCTGAAGAACCACTTACAACTGATAAAGTTTTAAGAGTTTTATATAAAGTTAATTTTGAATGCAATACAATCCACTCAGGATAAAATCTCAAAGTATACAAAATACAAAATCGATTACAGTATCAGCCGCTTAAGCTTCGATGTGAAGTGGTTCCTTCTGCGTCATCTGCAGTAAGATAAAATCATCAAGTTAATCTGTCCCTACTCTATACTACGTGACAACCCTACTTCGCAAGTTTCTTCCCTAAAAAGGTGTCAGCAGTTTGACTCCTAAAGAAGTTCAAACTCTCTTAGCCTCTAAAGGAATTCTTAAGTTTCAGAAGCAGTACCCTATCTGCCTACCCATCCGCTCTCTTTAAGGGTCCTCGGCCTACTGCTCCCTTGCGCTCTGATGTCTCAGCGCATCTGCTCAAGGCATCTACCCTTCGCCCTTGCTCTGAGCAATTCGTCTCGCTGTTCCTAATCTCCCAATTGCTCTGCTCTCCTCCCCGGGGTGCTGTCCCTAAAATACACAATCACGGTGTAGGTGGAACGCCCCTTGACGCCCACCACGGACTTTCCCCGATGATGTCAACTTCCTGCTTCTTCCATTGGTCCATTCCTTGCGTCGTCCGTTAAGTTGACCCTTCTCCTTTAGATGTCATCTTCATCATCTCATCGTCGACTTTTATTGACTCTTTCAGATCGAATGTCATATGAATTAGACAAGGCTTTAACTTATCTGTACAACTTTCTAACCTTCTAGATCCTGTGAATGGTCTTGTCAAAACATAGTCCACCTCAAAAGTGTCTCTCCTCACGTTCGAGCAATAAGCTCCGTCCGGCATTGTCACCTTAAATCTAACAAGTGCTAGACTTCTTGGCTCTCACGTCCACATCAAGCTATTTACGACTTTTACAAGCCCACTAAATTTCATACATTTGACTATGCTCCTGCGAACTCTTGGTCAGTTAGGTTACAATCACAAATGACCTAAGCTCTTCCAGCATTCCTACAGAAACCCTCTACACAGTATAACCTTTGGCATACATTTATATATTCGTATTTTAGCAAAAGCCCTAGTTATACTTGAATACGTTCTACATCAAATATATGTAATACATAGAATACGACTGCATAGAATATAACTTATGCATTTTCCTTGGTTACATCGCCATGTAAGTTCTCTATACATTTATCCACGTTATTTCCTCCACGTCTATGTCTTTCCACGTTTATATTTCTCGCCGCTTCTCCAATCCAAAGTTACACACGTACACGAATTCTACTGTGCACGTTCTACATTTCGTAAACACTTCTACACATTCCTATATTTACCCATCATGTATACGGGCCTTCTAAATCTAATACATTTTTTAACATGTGAATACATTTACATTTCCTATACCATATTATCACGTTAGTTGACCTTTATGCTGTAATTGTCAACTTTACATTACGGTATGCGTTTCATTCCTACGTTTATAACATATACGTCTAAATATGGCTACGATATACTTTATTTTCAAATTGCGCTCTCTCAGATGCTAACGCTCTACATATTATTTAGGGGTCATGGGTGAGGGCCGGAAATCCGCTTTGCCGGAAAAACTTAACTGGTAGTATTGTTCTGAGTGGCGTAACCTAGGAGCTATTCTTGAGTAGGATCCGGTGAACGATAAAAATAGTCTGTGAGTCCGAATGTCAGGTGCGTGAATTGGAGCTTATGGGTGTAGTTGGGACGGCGTGTTTTAGGTGCCATCGTGGTGGTTTTTAGGGGGCAACTATGACGGTCATGTGTTAATGTCGTAGCTGAGAGCTAGTAAAATGAATGTAAAAAGGAAATCAAAGTAAGGGACAAAAGGAAGAGTAGAAAGAATCGCAAAGAAAGAGAAAAAGTAAAGTGATGTAGAAAAAAGAAAATGTAACAAAAATCAAAAGTCAAAAGGGAAACGGAAAAAAGAGGAAATGGGAAGATTATTCATCAGAACCATATGTAGAGGTGGGTGCATATTGTGACGGCAAACTCAAAACATGGTTCATATGATAGCCGGAATCACTAAGTTCAACTTTATAAAATAATGCCTGTGCTAAGCCCCAGCAAACACCGACACATATTAAGCACCGGCTGTATCATGACTGTGGGCACTTAAGCAGAGCCTATTATTTAAACATTGCACTAACTGTTTCACTGAGTTACTGCATGAGGTGCAGATGGCACATCTCTCAAATGGAGAGAGACCACCGCTGCTAACTCATGGATGCCGAGTCACCAAAATGCAGCCAGTAGGAGGAGTGACATCACACACACTTTGCCCTTAATGATTCCACAATAAGTGACATCACATGACCTTTGCCCTAACTCTTTCCAGGAAGGTATATCACATTATCTGAAACCTGATAACATTACAATAATCAATTTCACTAAAGTTCCATAACATCTGCATGATTGATAGAACATCACAATACATCTCAGACAATTGTCGATTTTAGACACTGCAAAGCATAACACAGCATAAGCTTACATAACGTAACATACCCTTACATAACATGACATAATATAACTGAACACCTATATTTGGGTATTGACATGATCATTGAAAGTGTTGGGGTATAATGCTGACCCTGAGTTGAGGTGAGAAAGTGAAGAATGGGAGCTGGAAAATAGCAAAAAAGTGAAGCTTGAGAATCATACCTCTTATAGAAACGTATGTGGTGATTGTCTCTATCTTGCCCAAGAAAAGTTTAAGACTAATGGGGCAAAATATTGTATTTTAAACACAATTTTTCACATATATTTACAAAATGTTATATGGGTGCCCGCATGCCAAAAATTACCTCCAATATGCCAGAATCAACCTTTTCTCATGCCAATGGTGACCCTTTATGACAAAAATAACATATAATATGCCAGTGAGTGAATTTTTCTGCTGCCATTCATACATTATGGGAGGGCTTTATGTAAACAATTACCTCAGTATATCGGAGCCAGCATTTTGTCATGGTTGCATCCCTCCCACATGCCATAGTTGTACTCCTTTATGCCAAGAATGACCTCTAATGTTTTAGCATCAGCATTGTCAACGTGAGGCCAAGAATTTCCTTAAGTATTTCCACAGTTTTCGAAGGGTGTCCCAAATTCTGTGAATTACCTCGAATACACAAGTACCAATATTTTATCATGAAAGCCCATTATGATAAGAATTACCTACTGTTTGCCAGTGCCAGTATCTTTTGTCCACTTACCTCCCATGATAGGAATTGGCTCCAATAGGCAGGCATCAATATTTTGCCACAGGTGCCTGTATGAAAAAAAAATGTCTTCAGTGTGTAAAGGACAATAACAGGTTCACAAGCATACCACCACATTTTCTCTCATGTTCACTTTCATTAACCCACTAATTCTCTCATATTCACTCTCTGCACTCACTCTTAATCTCACTCACCCAATTGCACTCACTCTAATATATCTACATACCTCCTTCATACACAATCAGCTATTCTTACACCCTATTACTCACTCATTACCCCTCGCAGTTACACCTCCTAAGGGTCACTCACTGGCACTCGTTCTCTTTCACATGTATCCTTACTCACATTTTCAAACACTCTCTCACACTTTTTTGATTCATTCATTTCCAATCACTGACTTGAATTCCCTCTTACCTTCACTCATTCTCACTCAGTCTGACTCACTTATACTCAATGACACTCAATCACACTCATTCTCCTCAAAAACTGTCACTCTCACACTTACACACATGCTTACACATAATTCCACACATGAGCACAGAAACACACACTCTCTCTTACACGATCTCACTTCCAAACCCAAGCACAACATACATTTAAAAGTCTAATATGTACTTGTAAGCTGTTAGTAATATGTGCCCCTTTTTTAATTACACAAGCAGTAAATATTTCAATAATAGTCACTATTTGTATAATTAAAAAAGGTCAGAAAAAAGGAGCATTAGAGCTCATGTGCTCAATAATTTTCCACCTCTGAAGCAAAGGGTCGCAAGCACGGTGCCAAGGGTCACAAGAACTAAGAAATGGGTCACAGCTGGGACTCCTGCCAAGCCCTAAATGTGCTCCCTCTTCCATAATTGTACTGTTTGATGTTCAATATTTTTTTTTCCCAAGACCTTTATTGACTGATCGCAAAGTTGACACAGCAGGGTGCCAACATCCCAGCGGGCCGGCACTGTGTCCCATATGATTTCACAACGGCAGAGGGGATTTGGTAGGAGCCACAGCAAGCCGCCTACAACCCATCGGGCCGGCCGCGTTAGGAGGACGTGCAATTTAATCAGCCAACTAGTCAGGTCTCTAACAATCGTAAATAATCCTGGAAACTTAAAAAAACCACAGCTCTCCTGCCATTGATCTACGTCTGGGTTGACCATTCCCGCCTCGTTCCCCCATGCATCGCCATCCTGCTTCGTCGTCGTTCCCAAATCCCCCGATTGTGCAGCGCCAACCTGTCCGCTCCCTCCAATATCTCATGAGCTGCCCTCAGCTCGGTGTCCCTCCCCTTCCCGTGCAACCTCCTCCCGTGGCAGTTGGTCTGGGTACATGTCATCAGTGTCAGTATGTTTCAGGAGGTAAGCTTGCAGAGGGGCTCAAATGTCCCGCGGGCAAGATGTGGGTGGCATCAGTTCAGTGTAAGTGTGTAGCTGGTCTTGAAAGTGTATAAGATCGTTCAGCCACTGCTTAAATTTTGGGGCTCTGCCTCTCCCCCAATGGCAAGCAATCCTTCTTTTTGATAGTAGTAGGGCCAGAGAAGTGTATTTTCGGATCGTGACAGGCAGCTGCTCAGTGTACCCCAAGAGCACCACAAGGGGGGTGTGAGGCACGTGCATCCCAACCATCTCATCCAAAGCGCTAAGATCCTCACCCCAGTATTTCCGGATCAATGGGCAATCCCATGCCAGGTGTCCAAACCCCGCTCCCTCGACTCCACATCGGTTACAGCGGTCAGTATCTCTCAACTGGAGACGGTGAAGACGGGCAGGCGTATAATAAAGTTGGTGTAAATATCTATAATGTATGAGTCGTAATCTGCTGTTTGCGGAGATTTCTCCTGTCTGCCGACAGCAGGAGGGCCACTGTTCTTCGGCGAGGGGATGTCCCAGGGCCTCCTCCCCCCTGGTCTTGGCTGGGGCGGGGTCCCTCTCCCACTCCCTCTGTGTAGTGGAATATAGTTGCGATACTACATAATTAACTCAGAGATTGTAAGAGTTAAATATATCTGTTCTAGATTGCTTACTCTTTTTTTTGTTGAGTTTTTACATAGCGCTAACTAGACCCAAAGATATCAGGTATCAGAGCGCTTTACATGAGCACCAGTTTCGTGACAGACAGACACATTAATTTTTGTTAGGCAGCTGGAAAATAAGTGATTTGCTCAGAATCACAGGATGTTGAGCGTCCTTGCTGAGACTCAAACCTGGTTCCCCAGCTTCGAGGGCGACCGCCCTAGGCGTATCCCGTATCACCCCAGATCCCTTTATAACAGGTGCACAACAGTGTTCTGCACCAACAGAAGTGTTCATGATACAGCCACCGCTGAGAGCTCGGATTTGGAATAAAAGAGACACTTACTTTGCATGGTCAGCAGTGCTCATTGATCCAATATAACATTCACAGAAAAAAGGCCTCGTCTTCCACTCTGTCAGTATGGCCTTTCAGCAGGGCCTCAACAAATGAGCAAGGACAAGTGGAGATGGTGACTGCCTTTCTTCAAATCTAGGTAACCCCCAACATAAGGTTCCACACAAAGACAGCACAAGTCTGCCTTTGGTATAGGTTGAATCCCCTGCAAATAGTGCACTCTGTGGCTGTACCTCTAAGGCAGAGTTCTACAAACTTTTGAAGGTTGAGCACCCCCAGCTGAATTTCTTTAAATGTCGGGCCACCCCCCACCACCTGACAGAAATTTCTGGAATCTGGTACACTACATAATCAACCGCCCACCGCATATCCCGGGCCATATCCGGCAAATAATGTTCAAAACAATGAGTGTTTCCTACTTCTCCATGAATTCCCTCACCACCACTCACCAACAATGCACCTCATCTCTCTATAGCACCTTTCTGGCAAACATATAATTTTTTTTATAGTGCTACTCATAGTTTCATCATACTCAGGGGCATATGTACAAGCCCCTATAGACACCACACCGTCACTTTTAATGACGTAGTGGTGGCGATAGGGGCATTGCCATATTTACAAGTCAGAGTTAAGCCACTTAACTTGGCTTAACGCTGCCTTGTAAATAAGGCCCCCTTTCATGCTATGCTTAGGGTGAAAGGATGGTCATTGGGTGTTGCGGTGGGCGTTCCACTGCAACAGGCACTGATTTTGATGTTGCGCCCTATTTACAAGGGCGTGTACACAAAAAGGTTATGGGTCCTAACCACTGGCCAGCCTGGACCTCAACAATTGAAGAAACAGAACGAAGTGGCTTGCCAGGAAACTTTTGAATCCTAATTATAACCCACACAGCCCATAAGTACTGCGTGGCCAGGCTATTTGTTTAGCAAAACATTTATTTAGTTTTATAATCAAATTTCAAAATTCATGAAAACATGTCATCCAAAAAGAAAACACTGTCACAAAACAGCCAAGTCAAATACAAAAACAAACAAACGTGTGCACAATAGGTCCAAAAAATACACAAACATGAATACTGAATCATCAAAGAGTTACATGACACCAAAATGCAACTTAGAATACATTACATACATTTCAAATAAATTTAGATCAAAGAAAACATTCAACATATAAGCAAAAGGCTAAAATACCAGTGGACAGGCGGAATTAAGGATGGAACACAACTGCCTGCCTGTCTCACAGGACCTGTGACTAGGTATTCAGTCTGTTTGCACACAAGGGCCCACACAGGTGGAATTAATTTAATCCCTAGCTGCACCCCTCTCTCTTATCACAGGCTGGGGGTCAACGCGTTTCGAACCAGGATAAATGACGGTTCTCCTCAGGACGGGGACTGGATACAATCTTCACTGCACCACGAGCAAAGGGGTTTGCAGGAGTGGAGGGAAACTGTGGAGCAGGAAAGAAATTCTGGATCACGTTGTGTAGGTGTCCAACAGCAGAGCGCCCGCAAAGCGGTGCGCCGTAGGGAGGTGACAAGGTTCACATTCTTTGTATCAACTGCACGCTGTACATTAGTGGAGACGACTGAGAAGAAGGTGAATCACGGAGTCTTGTACAAGTTTAGTTTGCGGCGGGAAAGTTTCTACCGCACGAAGCCTTGTAAATCTTCTATTTACAAGGGCAGCGTAAAAGTGAGGCAGCGTAAAAATTAAGAACAGGGAAAACCTGGTTTTAAGCTGGCGAAACTAGGAGAAATGCTTTATTTCTCCTCATTTTTTTCATCCACGTGTGCTGCCTTGTGCAGCACAATTGGAAAAAGCAAAATGCCTTGTATTTGTAATCCTTAAAAAAAAAATCCATTTTGTGATTTCTGTGTGTGCCGCATTAAGCAGCACACATGGAAGTGGGACAAATGGCATTTAAAGATTGTTTATGTACAGGAAGGTCCCCCATCCTGTACATAAACAATCTTTTCCCTGCACCCAGACACCCTTGCACTATGGTGCAATGAGTCTGCATTGGTGTTACACTGCTAAGTGTAGCACCAGCGCAGGGGAAACGCGAGGCTGCACCATATTGTTGTAAATATGGTGCAGCCTTCCGTTTCTGAAGTGGCGGAGAGAGGACTTAACCCATGACTGCTAACGCCTCACTCCGCAACTTCCTTGAACATATGCCCCTCAGTTCTTTGATCTGCATAGTACACCTTCTTTGTAGCAGGCACATTAACCCTCTGTGCTGTGAGGGTGGCAGGAGTGCTGATGTGAGTGCACAGTGAGGTATGCAACAGTGGGAGAGTAGGGTAAGTGGAGTGACTGCAGGGCGAGTGAGGTGACCATATGAATTTGGGTGTGCATGTTAGTGCAGAGTGGGACTAATGAATGCATGGTTAGTGATGGGCTTGTTTAAGTGAGATTGCATATTGAGCAGTGAGGGGACAGGTGAGCGAAGTGTCACATGAGTGCAGGGTGGGTAGTGTGCTTGTGTGGCTGCAGGTTGAGGTACAGGTAAAACCACGCAAGTGCATTGTGAGAGCAGAGTGATCACTGAGTGCAGGGTGAATGGTGTGAGTGCATGGGGGTCAGAGTGAGAGAATTGTGATCGCTGTGAGTGCAGGGTGAGCATGAAAGTGAAGGGCAAGAATGATTAGCAAGTTGTCTGAATGCACAGTGCATTCCCAGACACTTGCAGTAACTCAGCATGCTATTGACGGCAGCGCAGGGTTTCAGATATGTTAAACTTTTGATATTGCAATTATGACATTACCAGGGATAGAGGGTGGAGAAAAAAATACTGGGCTGATCTTGCAATAAACTTCCAGTTTTATGATTAGGGTTGCCAGCTCATTATTTTGATGTCCCAGGTGGTACAAAAATAAGCAGTCATCTAAAGCTCTATTTTCAGAACTTATCTGTGCATACTCTGAACAGCAAATGTAAATAGAAAGCACTTTAAATTGTGTTTTAGGGCTGCCTGAATGATATGACTGATAATAAAGGGAATAAAGACAGAACAGTCACATCCTAAATGATTTCATACTTCTTTATAACCCATATTTAGTGTCAAGAGAAGCAATTTGCAGGCTGTTTAAACACCTGGGATTGGTATTTGTCTTTTGGCAACTTAAAACCCTTTTAGCCCTGTGATCCTTGTGCTCCTTGCCAGTGTAATTTAAAAAGCAACATTGTCACCTTTCGGGGAAGAACTGTCCCTCCCTGGACGGTGTTAAATTCCGAGGCTGAAATGCTTCAGCTGCAGTGGGAGGCAGGAAGCCTTCTCTGCTAAAACTGAAAGCAAGTAACAGACATTCATTTCATCTGCAGTGTGAGGCAAGGAGTCTCCTCTGCTATGATTTCGTTGCTTTCAGTTTTAGCAAAGGGGGCTCATTGCCTCCCACTGAGCTAAAGCATTTCAGCTGTAGGAATTAACCAGGATAGCCCTCTCCCCCAAAACCGTGTTTGTGGAAGCCCGATGAGAAGGCTTTCACAGGTCTTTAAAATACTTTTTTCTTGTTAATGAGGCTTTGATGGTTTTCAACCCTTCTTAGGGCCCCTGCATCTCCACTCTGCCAAGAATCAGTAGAGGACAAAGGTGAGATTTTAGAGTGGAGCGCGCCCACCCTGAGACGGTGTCACGCCCCCCCAGGGGGGCGTGTCCCACAGATTGAAATACTCTGCTCTAAGGGAAGGAGCGCCTGCACATCTAGTAGAATCTCTCCCTTTGTGCATGCTCCTCCATGATGGTGTGTAATCTGTTCTCCCTAAGGGAGACTGTTATCTCATAATGGGATATGAGCCTCACTCGGGATAACAGGGATACAAATTTCAGTTACGTGGAATAAGTTACGGTGCTCTGGAAAGCCCAGAAAGTGAATGTGCTTGCGCCGTGATCACCCCTCAGCGTCCTCCGCGCTGCAAAAAAGCCACTTTTGCCCTCACAGTGTGCAGATGGGCCTGAAGATCAATCACAGTGGGTCCCCTGAAATTCAGAGCAGATTCTGTTTTGTTCACATGATCTGCAGTGGTCCACCCTCAGAAGGTTTACATCCAGAGATATGACATTGATTTTCACTTCGAGCGATGTTTTAAAGTCAAGGATAGCATGTAGCACTTTCTCAAATTCTTCGGAGTGTTTTCACAGGGTAGATTTTAGGTGATGTAGGGCAGCTATGGTGGTGTCAGCGAGTGTTAGGGGTGTCACCGTGGTGTGGAGTTCAGGGATCCGTGATTTGACAGTCCTGGTTTTCCCTGTCATTGTACAATGAGGACAGAGAGAGAGGCAGGTCATGCCAGTCATGTGCCAGTCTAGAGTATCATGGGCTCCTGATCCCACCAGGCATGTGTGGTTAGTACCAGGGGAGTCGTGCTGCCATTTCAACCTTCAGGGAAGTCCACACGAGGAGGTTGCGCCTCTGTGCGTGCAATCCGATGTAGTGGGCAAGCCGACTGGGACAACAGTAATAGGAAACTCTAGGCCAGGTGCACCGGAGAGAGGCACAGCCCCTAGCTTGCAGAGAGATGACACACTGTCGAGGGTGTGTGCAGGAAGAGAGGCATTTTGGGGTGGGCTATCCATCAAGACCACGCTATTTCGAGCATGGTCACATTGATCCGTTTGAGTTCCCATTAGGGCTTGTTGCTGGGCACCACGTAGCCGTTTTGTAGACTACAGATGGAAAATACAAAAACTGTCCTGCAAATGAAAGATTCAATAAAACGTGAAATATAAACTGACACAAAACTGACCTATATTACATTTATTGTCCATAAATAGTTCGTGTTTTCCCCTGTAAAGTTAAGGACAAGATTTTAGGGATCCGATTACTTGTCCGTTCTAGAATGCTACAGGGTCTGGGGACTCTGCCCGCTTTAAGTCCTGTTTCGATTGAATGCTTTCTGGAGTTCATATACTGTTGTCTGTGGTGCCCCCTCACGAATTATTAGTCCATAGGTGGTTGACCACCCCGCCATTGGATTTGAGGTTGCTACCAGGGTTACAGGGCTTTTCTTATCAAGTGTCGTTTCTGCGCCCCCTAGTGGCCTTATTAACAAACTAGTTTGATTTTAGTGTGTAACCTTTTCAAACCGTTCATCGGATTAAAGCGGCTATAAACCCCACTTACACGACATAGCTTATTGCCAGGAGCACAGGGTAGTTTGACTTCTAGTAAAATACTTTTCCAGCTATCTTCAATGAGCTGTGATCTAGGCAGATGACTTGTAGTTTGAATTATCTCGGATGTTTACCATGTTTAGTAAAACCGTGGCTCTGTGTGTGTGGCTGGCTCTGTGTGTGTGTGTGTACGGCTGGCTCTGAGTGTGTGTGTGTGCGGCTGGCTCTGTGTGTGTGTGTGAGGCTGGCTCTGTGTGTGTGTGGCTGGCTCTGTGTGTGTGTGGCTGGCTCTGTGTGTGTGCGGCTGTGTGTGTGTGTGTGTGTGCGGCTGGCTCTGTGTGTGTGTGCGGCTGGCTCTGTGTGTATGTGTGCGGCTGGCTCTGTGTGTGCGGCTGGCTCTGTCTGTGTGTGTGTGTGTGTGCGTGTGTGTGTGTGTGTGGCTCTGTGTGTATGTGTGGGTGCAAATGCAATAGGTCTCACATTTGCGAGAGATTAAGCTAATGGCAATGTAAATGACAATGCCATTTATTTATCTGTTTTCAAAACCAACACATAAATACAAATTTTGTCATTTACAATGCCAATAGCTCTAACTTTTCCAAAGGCGAAACCATTGCATTATAAATGCTTGTTGTTTAAGGAATTACAAGATGGCTGCCACATCTGTGTATGCACTGAAGTCATGTTGTAATAATTTGTCTAAAACTAAAACAAAACCATTAACCGATGGCCATTTGTACAATGGCTATCTGGAGGACAAAAAAGCTTTAGCTTAGCCAGCAGGTTTCCAGTGTGAGTACTATTGACTTTGCCATTGCTTGTTTATGTATGGTGTATTTGTTATATATTTGCTTCGCTTGCTTTTGAGTGGTTAGCAAAATAACAATAATTATTTTCTCACAATACTCTTTCAGGGAAATCAATACATTTCACAGTCATAGTAAGGACGCTGTCCTGCTCAACATGCATTCTAAGATGACAGGAAATGTTTATATTTGTGGGGGAATGGTGCATAAAGGAAACTCCTGCTGCAGTTATGAAAAAGCGTGTTACTGAACATCTATAAAAAGCACTGAAACAAATAACATAAGGCAATGAAAAACCAGAAACAGAAAATGCTTTCAAAGACAAATACTGCATCATGTCTTCAAAAGTTATATATTTATCTGAGTTGCGTTGAGTTGCATTGGTTGCTCTTTTTATGGGTAGTGGTAGGCGAAACATTTTGGCAGGCAGTGGCGGCAGTTGACATTTGAAAGTGATGCGACGTAAAAGTTTGCGATGCGTGCCCAGCAATGAGTGAAACATAAATTTGACAGGCTCCCACACCCTCAGAATAGATGAGCCATGCTGAGCCAAGGCCCAAAAAGACAAAAAAGCGCCCCTTCGTTGTGTTTATAATTAAGCCCATCATTACATTTGCTGCACGGTAACACAGAAAAATACTAGTTTCTGCTGATTTTCAAGCATTCTCCAATAAAATGGGCATAACATGCCCATTTTATTATACGATTAAATAATGGGCTTTGTCTGACAGCCAGAGAATTATTGCCGGTGCATAAAAGAGAGAATAAGTTCCTCTGACGATTGCAGTACTGTTCCACCTGTGCATACCCCTTTTACTCTCACCCTCAACATACATGTGGTTTTTTTGTTGTTCACTAATTGAATGGAGATTCCTTACCTTAAGGAAAACATTCTGGCAAAACTTGAACTCCCGGTCATACAGCTCAACTCATTATTTTTAGATGAATACAGAGAACTTTTAATAACCACAGCCATATCCCCAGGAACCAGAATGAAGCTGCCACACAACGAACTTTAAAGACTGGCTTCCCTCCTCTATTTATGACTGGATATGCGTGCGTAATGCAAAAACGACAGTTGATTGACAGAATGCAGAACAATGTCAGACATTCACCCCAGTACAGAGATCTTGGCCTAAATCCATTGTTTTTTTGCACTCCACACCACCCCAGTTCAAACATGGCCATATGCAAATCAGCCTTGACCCTGTGCCTCATGGGAACAGTCAGGCCTGAACTGCCAAGCCATGTCTTTCCTGGAACGGAATCAAGCATCCTAGGACCAGTTTCTGGCTATCAGCCGTCTTCAGCCAGCATAGCTTGACTCCAGTGGTGTGGAGAGCATGGGACTCACGTCTGAGCATACCCATCCCACTCAGGGTGACAAATGCAAAAACAACAGTTGATGGACAGAATGCAGAACAATGTCATACATTCACCCCAGTACAGAGATCTGGGCCTAAATCCATCGTTTTTTTGCACTCCACACCACCCCAGTTCAGACATGGCCATATGCAAATCAGCCTTGACCCTGCGCCTCATGGGAACAGTCACGTGCGTGTCAGAGTGCAATGCAAGCATGCAAGTGTGAATTTTAGCAGTCGTGCTCAGGCCTTTTTGACATGGTTCACACTTGCATGCTTGCATTGCACTCTGACACGCAGTGTTCCAATGGGCGTTGTTAGAGGCAGGAAGGGGGAATAGTGGGCGATCGCAAACCCTAAAAACAAATGACGCTGGGTAGAGATTCAGTTGCTTGACAGACAGAGGAGGCAAAGGATAGTACTCAAGCTTCCGGCTACACGTGTAATAGCGTTCCTCCGATAGGCGTCTCTCAGCTGCAGCTGGTGGAGTACGGAGGGAAATACAGTCCCCTGCACAGGCACACGTTCCTGAAAGCTCCCAGCTTCGATGCAGGTGAGTCAGAAGTCGATGGGCCGGCCCGAGTGAGAAAACAGTGGGCGCAGAGGCTAAAGAGTGACCAGGAGGCAAAAGGCTTCTCCAACGGTTGTAAAGAAGGGAAATGTGAAATACTTTGTCGCAACTATAATCCTGCCTCCTATTGTCATAGGCTGACAGCCATTCAAAAGGTGAGATGGGATCCTGGAACGACGACATAACCTACGTATCAGACCCAGGCGAGCTGATTACTTGACCGAAGCCCTGGAAATACTGCTGCTTTAGGCAGCGCCTGACTCCCCTCACCTCTGCCTCCGAAACACACACTGCGCATGTGGGAGTTGGGCGATATTGAAGTCGTCCATGTCACATGCGCACTGTGTGTTTGTATGCTTCTGTGGTGTACTGCTACTAGGTTGGGCAGTATAAGTGCCTCAGACCAATCTTTGAATCTCCTTATTCTCCTTCCTCCGAGACTAGCGGGGCTCCGCCTCCAATGCCTTCATATGGGGAACCACCCCTGTGGCAGGAATTTAAAAAAACATATTCCATAGAATCTAGCACTACCCAAACAACCAGCTAATGCTTTGCAAATGGACAGCTAAATTCTGATCCAGCACTACAAGATTCTTGGCAGGAAATTACTACTTCGTGGAACCTGATTGTTTCAAATGCAGCACATTGGCTCAACAACATGGTGTATTTTTGTGTGTGATGTAGAAAGCTGGACCCAGTTGAAAAGTTTCAGAGGACCATGGGGCAAGCAGGAGCTACTGGGCCCAACTCAGAAGCGGCACCTTCAGGTAAGCCCGATGGGGCAGTTGGGCGGGGGAAGTCGTCAGTCGACGGAATAGGATTATTTATTTTATTATTCCAGTTCCATCATCTGTCAATTCCTCCCCGTGCGCCCTGCCCCACGGTGCCACTATACTTACCTGCAGGAGCTGCAACTGGCACAATAAATTGTGTTGATACTTTTTTCCCCTGATGTTCTAAGCCTGACCTACTATGGATCCTGAGCAACTGGGCAAGTACCCTTTAGCACTTGCCTCTCAGTGTTATAAAGCAGTCCAAGGCTTCTCCGGGGGAGGTAGATGCAGTGAAAAGAACACTGGCTCACAGCTCAAAATATTTACAATAGCAACAATAAATTATTGTTCAGTCAAAGAATTCCTTTTATGAAAAAAGGAATATTTATAAAGGAACACAAAGTGAAATACAGCAGACAAGAACAATACATAAAGTCCTCCTGAGGTCAATTCCCTAGTGTTAGATAGTCAGATCTCTGAATCCCACTTCCTTCTCTCTAGTTGTAGTGGTTATTCCCCATTATATATTGGAGCTATTCCAGTTAGGCCAGACTAGAGATCCGAGTCTTGAGAGTCCCATCCACTCTCCTTAATAGTCAAAAGTGTTCCTGTACCCATGGCACTACGAGGCAGTACAACTTCCTATGGACACTTTGGCCCTGTGATCAGTCTTACCTCCTTCGACTGGGGTTGCTGTGCCTGAGTCCTCTGGAGCATTCCATGCTCGGATGTCGCAGAGGTCTGCAATGGTGAGCAGCGCTCTTGGCTTGCAGGGTCAGCAGCTGGTCATCTACGCCGCTTCCTTTGATGACATGGTAAGTTCATCCGATCACTCTCACAGGTATGGAAATGATCACTCAGGTTCTGATGCTTGAGTCTGAGATCCAGCAGTCACAGGTTACAACAGCTTCTTCTCCTTTCGGCATCAGCAAAACCAGGTAATGGCCTTTGCTCTCCTCGGTGCTCCCCAGTGACATATGGCATTGCAGACTTTACTCAACACACGAAGTACAGCCTGATCGGCACCTTAGTAAGGCACTCTTCATGGCAGCTCTCAGTGGCATATGAGGTAGCTGACTTTTCCCTACACAGCGGCGATGGTGCAATTGGTGGAGCAACAGCTAACTTCACGATGGACCCCACTGGCATATGGGTTTACAGGCTTATGTCCGCTCAGGTGCACAGACATAATATCGAGTCCAAAATATCGTTTGGACAAAATATCGAGTATTTGATATAGACTGGACAAAATATTGACAGGACAGAATATAGACAACAAAAATATCGTTTTTAAGGTAAGTGAAGTAATATCGACTGTATAAAATATAGATAGTTAAAATATCGAAATATATAATATACATAGTAAAAATATCGATTTTTTAATAATATATAATATTTTATAGTGTATTTTTATGTTACAATATGTGTGAAAAGTGTGTATTTATGTTATAAATAATGTTATTAAATGACATTTTTTTAATGAATATTGCGTAATGTAATTCTGTAGCGGGTTGTGGGTTTATAGGGGAATAGGGTGGGAAGTAATTTAATTATAATTAAATAAATATGTAAATGTATTTATTGATAGTAATTAGTAATTAATTGTTACTTAATTTATATTAGTTAATTAATTTAATTAGAATTTTCTAATAATTTATATTAATTGATTAATTGGTAATTATGTAAATTTTACTAATTTAATTTCTGTAGCGGGTTGTGGGTTTATGGGGGAATAGGGTGGGAAGTAATTTAATTATAATTAAATAAATATGTAAATGTATTTATTGATAGTAATTAGTAATTAATTGTTACTTAATTTATATTAGTTAATTAATTTAATTAGAATTTTCTAATCCTTTATATTAATTGATTAATTGGTAATTATGTAAATTTTACTGATTTAATTTCTGTAGCAGGTTGTGGGTTTATAGGGGAATAGGGTGGGAAGTAAATTAATTATAATTAAAAGAATATGTAAATGTATTTATTGATATTAATTAGTAATTAATTGTTAATTAATTGATATTAGTTTATTAATTAAATTATAATTGTTAATTTATTTATATTAATTGATTAATTGTTAATGTATAATTAATTTGTATTATTAGGTGATTAATTAAAATAATTATTGTTAAAGAGGAATTTTTAAATATTATTTATTCTATTAGATAAAAGTTTTATTTACTTTTTATTAATTATTAATAGATATTCATTGTTAGAATTTTGATTAATATATGAAATATTTACTTTCCCTAATGTTGTATTCTCAGGAGTGGGAATAGTCCTTTTTACCCCTACCCTAGCCAACGCTTTCCCTACTGTTGCACCCACTGGAGTGAGAATAGTAATTTTAACCCCTACGCTATCCAACACTTTCCCTACTGTTGCACCCACTGGAGTGGGAATAGTAATTTTAACCCCTACGCTATGCAACGCTTTCCCTCCTGTTGCACCCACTGGAGTGGGAATAGTAATTTTAACCCCTATGCTATCCAACGCTTTCCCTACTGTTGCACTCTTTGGAGTGGGAATAGTAATGTTTACCCCTACGCTATCCAACGCTTTCCCTACTGTTGCACTCTTTGGAGTGGGAATAGTAATTTTAACCCCTACGCTATCCAACGCTTTCCCTATTGTTGCACCCACTGGAGTGGGAATAGTAATTTTTACCCCTACACTATCCAATGCTTTCCCTACTGTTGCACCCACTGGAGTGGGAATAGTAATTTTAACCCCTACGCTATCCAACACTTTCCCTACTGTTGCACTCTCTGGAGTTGGAATAGTAATTTTAACCCCTACGCTATCCAACGCTTTCCCTACTGTTGCACCCACTGGAGTGGGAATAGTAATTTTTACCCCTACGCTATCCAATGCTTTCTCTACTGTTGCACTCTTTGGAGTGGGAATAGTAATTTTTACCCTTACGCTATCCAATGCTTTCCCTACTGTAGCACTCTTTGGAGTGGGAATAGTAATTTTTACCCTTACGCTATCCAACGCTTTCCCTACTGTTGCACTCACTGGAGTGGGAATAGTAATTTTAACCCCTACGCTATCCAACGATTTCCCTACTGTTGCACTCTTTGGAATGGGACTAGTAATTTATACCCTTACGCTATCCAACGCTTTCCCTAGTGTTGCACTCACTGGAGTGGGAATAGTAATTTTAACCCCTACGCTATCCAACGCTTTCCCTACTGTTGCACTCTTTGGAGTGGGAATAATAATTTCTACCCCTACGCTATCCAACGCTTTCCCTACTGTTGCACCCACTGGAGTGGGAATAGTAATTTTAACCCCTACACTATCCAACGCTTACCCTATGCTTGCATTCTTTGTAGTGGGAATAGCAATTTTTACACTTTAGTTATTGTACGTTAATAATATTGGCTATTATTTAATTATATTTAGTTACTCTATATATATATGTTTTAAGAAATATGATTAAAAAAAAAATATTTTGAATTTCATTAATTATTTAATTATTAAAAATGTTTTTAAGTATATTTTAGTAATTAATTGTTAATATTAATGTAATTTAACATTGTTTTTATTAAAGTCGATATTTTTTACAACTATATTTTTGTAAACGATATTTTAAACTCGATATTTTTGTACTTACCTGTTAGTACATAGAAACTCGATATTTTGACAGTCTATATTTTGTCAACGATATTATTGCAACTCGATATTTTGGCAATCAATATTATTTCAGTGATCCGTCCGCTCAAGGGCAATCACCCGATTGGTGCTGCAGCCTCTTCTTCACACCTCACAACAGGGTTTCAACTCACCAGGATCCCACTAGACCTCGCTACCTCCAAGAGTTATTCTGTTCCTCATGGGACACACTGCTCTTGACAAGCAGGTAGGCACTAGTGCACCTGGTTCCAGGGCAGGTGGTCTTGGATATCCCCTCACCCTGCTGGAGTACTCACAAACCTTACCCCCCAGTTCTATTCATAGGTTGAAGTCTTGTAGAGCTTCTCCTCGACATAACGCTCTGTTGCTTAGCAGTTGACAATTTTGGAGGCCTCAAGCTCCCATTCTTATAGTCCATTTCCAGACACAAACTGAGATTTAGGGCCAGATGTAGGTAAATGAGATTTACCGATTTTTAATTACCGAATTTTACCGATTCGGTAATTAAAAATCGGTAAATCTGAGGGGTGGATATGTAGGAACATTCAGATGTTCCTTTTACCGAATCGGTAAATACCGATTCTGACAAGGGTGCAGGGGGTGTCACTTTGACACCCTCTAGCACCCCAAAAAAAGGTTCGGGGCCATGTGGCAGGCATACCTGCCCTAAGGGCAGGTCTGCCTGTCATATGGCACAGGTGTGCATGCACACATGTGCATGCACACCAGAATCGGTATTTTACCATCAAATAGTATTTGATGGTAAAATACCGATTCTGTAATGCTTGTGGGACTCAGAAGAGTCCCACCTACATATCAATTTTACCGAATCGGAAAAAATACCGATTCGGTATTTTACAGAATCGGTAAATTTACCGATCGGTAAATTTACCGATTCTGTAAAATACAGGGCCCTACATCTCAAATTGCATTTACCGGTCGGTAACGGCCGAATTCGGCCGTTACCGACCGGTAAATGCCTACCTACATCTGGCCCTTAGTGTCTCAGTATTTGAAGTTTATGTTGGGGGTCTGCTTTCTTCTCTTCTGCTTCCTGCACAGTTCTCTGTCCTGCCCTTCCTCAAGAATGCAGTCTGTTAGAAAATGAGCAACTCCAAATCTGGTAGCCCCACAACACAGCCCATGGGTATGACTAGAGGGTTGCACCTAAATGATATGTGCATAAAAGGGTTATCCAAGGGCCACAGCAATACTGTTCATTATTCTCATATCAGTTTATTCTCCTCTCTAAAATGTGCCCAATCCCCTCCTCAGTGACCTAACTCAGAATAAAAGAGCATCCTCTGAAGTGTACTGAAGAGCCTGGCTCTCCTTCCTTCAGTGTGTGTACCACCCAGCTCTCAGGAATGCAGCAATCCACACATCCATCTGAGGTGAATCCTCTACCTCCCAATGCTCCTGCAGTCTGCCTTGGGTCTCCCAACATGGAATCCAGAGTCTGTCAGGTGTTGTACCACTCACAGACTCACATGCACCCAGCACATGCACATAACACACATGACCTGTGCAGCACTACATATTAACTTGTATAACAAGGATGAGTTAAACTCACAGATGTGAAACTTTACATGATGATCCTTTGGGTCTCTCTCCAGAGGTACATGTAAAAAAGGCCTGTTCACTCCTACCAATCACTTCATAGTATGCTGCCACCACCACGCTCATACTGTCTCTTGGTAAAGGCAGTAGCATTTCACCATCATGAAGATAGCTTTTTGGGCACCCCTCCTGGTTTAACAAGACTATAATCGGAGAGACAGGCCTATGTCATTGCATACATGCATGATCTGTGTTTGCCCATGACAGCAAAAATCAGCACCAGGGATCCAGCTATTGTTCCAACTGGGGCACTCAGAGCAGGGGTACACATATCGCAAAATGCTAGGGTCTTTTCCACCCCAACAAACACAGTGAAACGTACAAGTTTACAGATCTCTTAATAAACAGATTGTTCATGGCTTGACCAGTCCATAACAGAAAAGATGGGATGCAAAGGTTTTATGAACTTCCCTGTCTAAGGACGCACAAAAATCAGCTATGCAGCATTAAAGAGTTTTCAAAGAATAGAACCTTGCTTCATGTTTGGTAGCTTGGTCTACTCGAAGAGGAAGCTCTCAGAGCAAATATATGCATGTGTTGTGCCTAATCAACCAACCACAAATCTTAACGTGATCACCAGTTCCGAGTAAAAAACATTTAATAGAAAATAAAATAAAGAAACTTAGTTAAGAGTACAAATGTGATGAGAAAACAAGAATGCAATTATGATATTCAAAGGAGAAAAGGTGACACTTTGGGGCATATTTACAAGATAGTGGCAAAGCGTGTCATTAAGCCAAGAAGATTAACGACACGCTTTGTCACTTTAGAAACACTGGGCTGCACAATATTTACTAGAATATGGTGCATTTCCACCTGCGCTGGCGTCAACGCAGGCACCCTCATACCATAGTGCAAGGGTGTCTGTGTTGAGGGGTAGATTGTTTATGTGCAGGAAGGTCCCCCTTCCTGCAAATAAACAATCTTAAAATGCTGTTTTGTAACTTCAATGTTTTCAGCTTAATGCAACACACATAGAAGTTGCAAAATGGCATTCTTTTAAATGATTACTTATGTGCAGGAAGATGGACCTCCCTACATATAAACAATCATTGATGTTTTGCTTTTTCTATGTGTGCTGCCCAAGGCAGCGTACATGAAAACAGAAAAAACGAGGAGGAATGAAGCATTTCTCCTCACTTCGCCTGTTTAAGACCAGCTTTTCTCTGGTCTTATTGTTGGCGCTGCCTCCTATTTATGCTGCTCTTGCAAATAGGTTATTACTAAAGACAGTGGTCCCTAGACAGTTACGAAATTCGAACAAATAATCAACATAAGATAAATAGTCTGTATGTTCTTTGTCCAGCCGGATAGAATTTTAATTAAACGTGTTAGTGTATTAAAGTAAAATCACATACAGTTGCAAGTGGGACACAGCCTGTATCCGATTTACATACATAAACACATAACAGAGAAGTGTAAGGGGAAGTTTTTTAGCAGGCGAAGAAAGAGCGGGAGTTTCTGCATATCATACAGTGAAGCAGAGTTAGATTATAGTAGAGTACCATTGTACATCTTAATCCCAATATTTATGATACATATGGTACGTTTAGTGTTGACAACGTTTTGATCCCTGGGGCAAGTAGTCATGGGATCATCATCAGGACTTATTGATAAAGCAAGCCTGCATGGGGGTGGTACACAGCATAAGATACATTCAATTCCGTAGAAGACGCAATGAATATGTTTCAACGCGGTGAGGTACCTACATGAGGACAGTACCGGGGTAGGTCGTGAGTGAATTAAAAGGAGGTCAAAAGGTATTACCCGTAGAAGATGCGATGAATGGATTTCAACGCAATGAGGTTCCTACACCGGGACAGTACCGGGGTAGAAGGGAGGATGGAAAACACAGGAGTCCGCAGGCAGTTGGCGGGATGTGGTGTATATGCCAAAATTAGTGATGGATGGTAGCAATGACCAACCCGTGGGAGACCGAGGCGGTGCTCGTGTCAGAAGGCACAGCTCCCGTCAGGGGTTCTGTGTACTGCTCTTGCAAATAGGGGGCAGCGTCAACATCAATGGGTGTTGCAGTGGAACGCCCACCACAAAACCCATTACCCGCCCTTTTCACGCTAAGCGTAGCATGAAAGGGGGCCTTATTTACAAGGCAGCTTTAAGCCATGTTAAGTGGCTTAACACTGCCTTGTAAGTAAGGCGAAGCTCCTAATGCCATCACAACGTCTCTGAAATTTATGTTGCGGTGGCGATAGGGACTTGTAAATATGGCCCTTTTTTGGGGGAATCCAAAAAGCAGGGAGGGTTCTGAAGCCTAAGCAATCCCTGTAGCTTTTAAGCACTTTTTATTTTGCTGGTGGATATAAGGTGGCGTTGGCCACAAATCAGAAACTTATCGACAGATTAAGAAAAGCCTATGGGTAACCTGTAGCGCATGCAAATTTAGATCTACGGGTCAGGGTGCATTAATGTCAACCCACAATCAAAACGAAAGCTCTGGGTGTAAAAACGCAAACTGCAACAACCCTGGACACTGTACACAAGCTTGAATTCCAAGAGGTTTCACAGAATTTAATGGCACTCTTTGAAAACAGTTAATAATCTGGGATTTGAAGTGATAGCAGTGTAACGTACAACCAACGTGGTTGACATCACTCTCACAAGACCAACTCCAGGTTCAAAATCTGCTCCTTGCTCTGACATTTCTGAAAGTCGTAACAAAGGTTACCAATGATATTAATAGAAAAAATCAGTACACACATAATGTGTTTAGACTACACAACTGGTCCAGTCGTTTTAGGGTTCCACCCCTGTAGTTGACTAAAACTCCCACACAGGCCAACAATCCACACTGGGATCAAAGGACCTCCTGCAAGCTTTGGCTTCAAGGAGCAAGGTGTACCTAGCAGACACACAGAACATCCACAATATGCATCAGACTCAACTTCCCTAGAAGAAATGAGGAAGGCTCGTTACAATCCTGAAACACGTCCTTCCTGGATGGAGAAGTTAATTAGCAGGTTGTGATAGATCCCAGCGAATTTTTTTTACACAGACGCAACAGGAATTTCTTTGGCTGAACTAACCTTCTTTAACCAATGAACACTATGAAAAATTATTGCACCACACTACTTATGGATACATCCAGCTACATCCTATGTAGCCAATCCCAAATTGTTACCCACACAAAAAATACATGTATTTTTACAGGAAAATTATGTCCCGAATGTCTTATGATTATTAGCTCTAGAAAGAACAAATCCGATATAGAACGTGCTGGTAATAATGACAAGCATTGTCAAAACCAATAGGTGCTGCTACTAGACGAGAGCTGTTGGCTTTGTCAACGTTTAGCCAGTGCAGTGCAGCAGGGATGAAAGTTAAACAGGAAACAAATGATATGATCTGGTCAGCACTGGCCACGACAAGCTCTTCTTGTTTGACAGCTGGTGGGAGGGAGGACGGAGTGGGAGGCAACAAGGAGAACAGTTGAAGTTAACACAAACAACAAAGTTTGTGAGAAAAAAGCAATATGTTGGGACGAGCGGTGTCCCAGTCATAGCCTCTATCTCATGACATGTGGCGTGGGAATGCAGCAACATGAACATGGGAGGGTTGCGGCAAGCAGAAAAACAGAGGGAGGGATGGTAGGGGCAAGCAGCAACATGGAAGAGGAAGGGTGGGGCAAGATGCAACATAGGTGATTGTGCAAGCAGCAACGCAGACGAGAGAGGGTGGAGGCACGCAGCTAAATTTATGAGAGGGACAGTGGGAGCAGGCATCAACATGGATGAGGGAGGGACGGTGGAAGGCAAGCAGCAACATGAAAAAGTGAAAGTGGGTGGGGGCAAGGGGGTAGGTGGAGGCATGTCGCAAAAAGGATGAGGGATGGAGGTGGCAATTCTCATGGAGGAGGGAAGGAGGGAGGGTCGATGGGGCAGGCAACAAGGAGGAAGGAGGGAGGAAGGGAGGGCGGGAGAAACACAGGGGGGAAGAATTATAAGAGAAGGGCAGTTAAAAAAGGCACACTATGCTGGAGTGCTTAATACAAACTATTAGGGACTGATTATGATGGCGGGTGGATCGCCACCGTCGCCCCGGCGCTGGCAATCCGCCCGCCATCGTAACCTATTTTACCCCCGCCATAATATAATAGTGGGGGTATCGCGGCGGACGCAAAGTTCCTCTGCGGCTTTTCCGCCGGTCGGCAATCGTTCCGATTGCCGGACGGGCGTACTTGGGCCACAATATGGTGGCAGTGCCTAGCAGGCAACGCCATCCATATTATTATAAGTGTGGTTTAAGCCCTTTCCATGGCGGTTATGCCACCATGGAAAAGCTGGCAGAGTTTTGCTTTGGGGGCCTGTTGCGGGCCCCCGGCGGGGTGGGGGTGCACTTGGGGGGTACACATGGTACCCCCCTCCATTTCCATGCACTCGGTGGCAAGTTCCGTGCGGTGCCTGCCACGTTGTGCATGGAAATACACAACATGGCCTCTTGGGATTGCCGCAATGTTAAATTGCAGAAGCGACCGCCAGGGTGACGGTCGCATCCTGATTCACGGTGCGGGAGCGCTGCATGTCTGGTGACCGGTCCGAAAACCGCGGGGGTGGCGGGCGGACTCTGACCCGCCCGCCATCCTGATCGACCCCTTGGTGTGTACAAAATGACCTCTGAAAGGACAAGAGTAATTAATCCATGCTCCAGTGGAGGGACAATAGACCAAGACAGAAGACGCTTGAGTCAACTGAATGGCCTCTGAATGATAAGAAGGAAGCAGATGCGAGTGGCAATGAAGCCAACTGATGGTAAGCAATGGGTGGCCTCTAAATTTACAGTTCAAAACAAAATATTTAGAAGAGACAGTTCATGTGCTGTGTAGGCGAGACCTAAAAATGAAGGAGGGCTTTACAAAAAGGGTCTTCCTTGTACTTTCAAAATCAAATGTTCCCTTCAAACTATTCAAATACATTCCTCATATGTTTTTTAACGAGCAGAGAAAACATCCTGCACATTACAGTGAATTGAACTGGAACAAACAAAGCCTATTGATTTACTTCAGGTGGAAGTGTAACCATAACAACTCCAGATCACCTCATTCTGTCCACTGTCAGCTATACCTTTGACTGATCAGATGCAGGCAGCTCTCAGCATACTGATTAGAATAGAAATAATAGGAACTGTGAAATCATGTATACATCAAAAACTAAAACTAAATGTAAAATGCATATCAAGATGTTGAAGTAATAGACACAGTTAGCATTTCTTTGGAAATCAGGAGCTGCCACTTTTAAGAGACTTTGGGCCATATGTATCAAGCCTTTTTCCCATTTGCAAACAGGCAGATTCTCAGAATCGCCTCGTTTGCGAATTGGAAAATGCCTTTTGGTATGTACCAATCCAAAAGGTCATCGCAAAATAGAGAATTGCAAAATTTGCGATTCTCTATTTTGCGAATGCAATTAAGGAATTGCAAACTGCGATGCCTTAAGTGCCATTCTGGAAGCACCAGAAATTTGCTATTTGGCCTTAAGGAATTGCAAATTACCTCCAACTTTAAATTAGTGGTAATTTGCGAGTTTCTTTGAAGAAGCACTTTTTGGATTTTTTAACAGTGCCATATATCACACAAACATGCCCTTAGGGCATGTATGTGTGCAAAATGCGCACACATACATATTTCAGGGGTGCATAAGGGTGACATTTTGGCACCCTTGCAGGCTTGAAATTTCATTCTCAATTTGTGATTCTCTAATTGGTAATCGCTAATTCAGAATGTCTTCCCATTCATTCCTATGGGCCTCCCAGCCCATAGGAATGAATGGGAAGGTATTCCTTAATTGCGAATCTCAATTTGCAATTCGCAAATAAGGAATATGTAGGATTTGCAAAGTTTTTTACAGATCCTACATACATTGCATTTTGCGATTCTCTAATTGCGATTGGCTAAAAATCGCAATTTGAGAATCGCAAAACTCTTTTTTGAAACCTATGGCCCTATGGGTGCACCTTGTTGATGAATTCTTGACATATAGAAGCAGACATCAGTCAAACTTATGGCAAAACCAAATCAGAGAAACGTTTTGGTTTGTAAATACTAAATATTAAACTTCATCAATCCCACCATATCCCCTATTACTAAAATGGGACGATCTAGAATGTTATGGGGACGTAATGGCTACGAATTTAAATCGAAATTTCGCTCTCACATTGCAACATATAATCAAGCCTTTTATTGAAGGAAGTGCACGTTTGAAGTTAATTGGTATCCATCTTATGTTGCATCTGTTTTGTCGTAGTTTACCTGCCACTCTTTGTGCATGTTTAGACCACTTCCTGCCCCTACTGAGTAGTGTCGACCCATAGCTCTCTAAAGCTTCAGTTCTTGGATTTCAATCTCTGGGTTGAAACCTTTCAAAGTAGACAAGTAAGCGTTAACAGAATTATGTCACTCTCCTAGGATGCCTCAATTGATTGAAAGGACAACACCACTCAACTAGGCATGCTTTGGGGTGCAATTCTGGTGCTCTGAACCGACTATTGTAATTATTTTAGACTTCATTCTTCCTGTTGTGTCGGGTGATGGGGGACAGGATGGCCCTAGGGAGATCGTGCTGGGACCTACACTCATGGGCATCTAATCCTGACTAGGCCTTACACGTGGCCCTAGAATAAACTCAGCCGGACACTGGGAATAAGTTTGCTTGCTCGGTCGGCGCGTATCTCTCTGAACGCCCTCGCACGTGCTCGACCTCTTTTTATAATAGGGCGGTCACATGACCAACACGTCCAGCCCTCGGGACATCAGGGGCGGACCTTCAGGAACATAACATTCCTCCTAAAATAAGGAAAAACCAAAACGACTGCAAACATTAAAAACATAACTCAACCATAACTCCTATCACTCGGGAACATTAGGACGAGGCCTTCAGCGTCCTTTAGATGCCAGTGCATTCAGTTCAAACATCACGTGCATATATGTAAATAGGAACAGTCTTACGTAAAGTAATCTCTCAGCCAGCCTGAGGGGGTGGGATTGTCACGTAGCTGGCGTTGGGACCCCCGATGAGTCATCAGTTCAGTTCCAACCTCCACTTCGTGTCTTGGCGCCTCTCTGTCGACCCCCTCCGGATCTGGGGCCTCATCCAGGGCCTCCGCGTCACCTCCCACTTCTTCGCTAGAAACCTGATGCTCGTTACTCGGCCTGACCTCGTGCTGAGATGTTGATTCACCAGTCGGCAATATAGTTGCAGTTTCGGTTTGTTCGCCGCCTGGCTGGCGCCTTGGCTCACTGCTTGAAGGATGATACAGTTTGAAATGAGACACATTGCGAGTCACCCTGTCTCGTCCTCGAGTGGCTGTGATGCGGGTGCCTTTTACCCCAATGACTCGCCATGGTCGTTTCTCGTAATTGAGTTTGAACTTGCCACCAGTTGCACGATTCCTGATAAGCACTAGGTCGCCTCTTTTGAAGTGGGGGGCCACAGCCCGGCGTTTCTTACTGATCTTGTCACATGCAGAATTTCTTTTCTTCTCCACTGCGTGTTCATCTATCATTTCCGGTGCCCACTGAGGGTGATGGGGGATGGAGTCAGTTATTACCCTTCCTAGGAGGAGATGTGCGGGAGCTACCCCAGTTGTGGAGTGCGGGGTCTGGCGGTAACTTCGGAGGAACGTGAAAATGGCCATTTCCACTGACTGCCCCTTGTCATGCGCAATGCGGATGACCTTGTTCAAAGTCCTCATGAATCTCTCGGCCTCCCCGTTGGCTTGAGGCCACCTCGGTGTGATGCGCCTGTGACGCGTTCCCAGAGACGAGAGGTATTCAGCAAAGTCTTGACCCTGGAATGGCGGTCCATTGTCTGTTCTGAGTTCCCTCATGGCTCCATGAGTGGCAATAATTTTTTCTATTTTGGGGATAACACAGTCTGCACTGGTGCTGGTGACAATTTCGACCTCTGGATATTTGGAGTGGTCGTCTATCATTACCAGCGTGTGTCTGCCATCCGGAAGGCTACCAAAATCCATGCTGACTCTCTCCCAGGGACCTCGTGGCCTGGGTTCCACAATGATGGGGGCCTCACGGGGGCTGTCGCCCGTGACTTGACAGGCCGTGCACGTTCGCACCACACTCTCCACCATGTCATCCATGAGCGGGAACCATACCTTTGTCCGCAGCCGGGCCTTCGTCTTGACCATCCCCTGGTGCCCTACGTGTGCCAGTTGAACCACTCGTCCTGTCAAGGCCGTCGGGATTACCAGGCGATGCCCTCGCAGAAGGCACCCCGCCGCGTCTTCATTTAGTTCAGCCCTCACGTGGTACAGACTGTCCATGATTTTCTGGGCCTCTGGTGTGAGTGCTTTCCAGCTCTCCTTGGCTTTCTGCCAGTTGGCCGTTCGGAGCAGATCCTTGGCCCGCTGTATGCAGGCATCCTGAGCCGTGATGCTCACGACCTCTTCCAAGGATATGGGGCGCGGGCATGATCTGGCCACGACCCACTGTACATAGGCCTCCGTCTCTTCTGCCTCATCCATCTCCTCCGGGGTTGCCGGCCTGGGGTGTCGTGATAGGTAGTCAATAGTATAAGCCAAATGTCCAGGTAGGAATCATTCGCAGTATCAATTTTTAATCAACAGTGTCATAACTATGATCACTCACTTACGACAGGTAACCAAGGGGTTTCAACAACAACAAAAGTGAATAGTATCAAAAATATATTTTTATTTTTCATATAGATTTATATATTTTTCCTCTTTTTGTTCAGAAATCAAAAAGTCTGGCAACATTAACCCACCGACGTTAGATATCACAAATCATAGGGTGGTAAAAACACCTTTACCAAATACTGTGGACACACTGAAAGGACCACATGCACAATCTTATATGCGCAACCTAATTCACACAGTGTTGTTTCAAGTGAATTTAAACAGTCTGGTTGTCTAAAAAGGTGTTTAAGCGTCGACGTTTCGGTCCGTGTTGGTCACAAAGATCCGGAGGACCATCTTCAGGACAGAAAAAGTTGCACAGCGATATCTAATGTAAACATAATAACATAACAATATCAATGAAACCCTAGGGTACACGGAGATATTTATGCAGCTCAAAAACAAAGAACAAAGTGACAAAAAACACTTCACTAGGTGTGGCATGCACCTTCAAACCACCACCAAGTGCACCTAACATACTGGTATCTAAGTGCCAAAAAAACGCCAAAGAGAATGCCAAAGAAAAGACCACGTGACTTGTGCCTACATGTCTTAATTATCCAGGTGCCAGGACAATCAACAATTCCACCTCATAGCAAATTACACGTGAGGCTTACATCCAGCTTATACTACCCTATTTCCCCTGTCTATTACTCACATTTAGCAAAAACGCCTCACAGGTCGTTCTGAAAAACCAGTAAATAAAATACATAAATAACGCTGTGTGAGCAGGCGAGGTACTATATCACCCAAGATGCACGTAAAATCACTTACATTCTGCCAAGCCAAATGAACCTTTGAAAGAAAGACAAGCCCGTAATCAGAGGAATGTGGTCGCCAGAGATATCAAGAATACAGTGCTAGCATGCCCCAAACTTACTTGACTATCCAAGAGACGCCGGCTCAGAGGGAGTCCGCGTGTCTACGCTGGTAGCGCTCGCGGAAACCTTTATATTCCGCAAAACAAACCAAGTTCGTAATCAGAAGGCTGTCCGCACCACAAAGACTCCAAATCAATAAGTAGGAAGGCGTCAGACTTACTTTACTCGACGGGAGACGCCGGCTCAAAGGAGTCCGTGTGTCTTCTCCGGTGGTACTCGCGGAGCCCTTCAGCTTCCGCAAAAAGCGTTGATAACGCTGGAGCGCCATGACGTCACTAAGGCAGTGAGCTTGGCGGCCATATTAGAGTGGTCTACGAGGCTAGTAAGTCTAGTGCTAACAAAACAGTGAACCATTAATAAATAGGGGAATTAACTACAGATAACCAACCTGAAATACAAAAATACAAAAATGCAAAAACGTACAAAAACGTACTCAACTCTCCTCCAGTTACTGATGCAGTATTACATACAGCCGTATGTAAAAGTACAAGATCAAAAGAACAAAAGAACCTTACATTAAGGTGGCCAGAGAATGCCATTCAATAAGGGTATTCAGCCCGTTTTCCACAGTGTCGCATAGCCAAATCAGTTTGTTCTCCCTTTGAGCAAGCAATTTGTCCACATTGGGACGTCTCCTTGTACCCCTTACACACTCAATAACAAACCATTTCAAATCAGTGGGAGCATGTGACATGTTATTAAAGTGCTCAACTAGTGGCGCCGTTTGTATTTTGCATCTAATGCGGGACTGATGTTGTGTTATCCGTTTTCTTATCTCCTGCGTTGTTTTTCCCAGGTAATATAGGCCACACGGACACTGGATGCAATACACCACGTTCTTGGACATACAGTTGGAATGATGTTTCAACGTCAACTGTTTCCCATTAATGCAGCAAGTTTTTGTTATTTGTGTGGTCGCGCAAGCTGTGCATCCACCACAGGGAAAGTGCCCGACAATGGGTGCCAGGCCCCATAGGCTAGTTAGGGTATTGATCTTGGGTTCCCTATAGGCTTTGACCAAATGGTCACGTAGATTTTTTCCTCTTTTGAAGGCAAATCTGGGGATGGCTAGTTGGGGTTCAACCTTTTTGATCAGATGCCAGTTGCGTTTAATGATTTTTGTAATTTCAGTAGATTCAGTACCAAAAGTCAGAACACAGGTTGTGGGTACTGTGTCTGATATGGTATTAAGATTAGGAGGTACCTTAATTTGTAGGAGGGATTGACGGTCATAATACCAGGCGCGTTTCATCGCATGTTTTACTAACCGGTATGGGTATGACCGTGTCACGAGTTTTTCTTGTAAGATTTTTGCTTCCCTGAAATAATCTTCCCTTTTGGTACAATTCCTCCGAATACGGAGGAATTGACCGAAGGGGAGGTTGTCCCGTAAATTTCGGGGGTGGTGGCTATTATACCTCAAGAGGGTATTACGTGCCGTGGGCTTGGTATATAAACTCACGGCAAGTGTCCCTTCAGCATGTATGATATTAAGGTCAAGAAAGTTTAAGGCCTCACAGTTACTCTCCAGAGTAAATTGCAGGTTCACATCCTGTGTATTAAGCCATCCGTGGAATTCTGTCAGCATATTTATGCTTTATGATAGGTAGTCTGCAGGATTCCTTGCCCCTGGCTGGTACTCGATGGCGCAGTTATATTCTTGCAGTTGCAAGATCCACTTTTCGATTCTAGGGGGTGGCTTGGAGGAGGTGCCTGAAAACAGAGCCAGCAGCGGCTTGTGGTCCGTCACTACCGTGAAGGGCTTGCCATATACGTACAAGTGGAAGTGCCGACATCCCCAATGTATTGCGATGGCCTCCTTCTCGATTTGGGAATATCTTTGTTCTGTGTCCGTAAGGGACCGGCTGGCAAAAGCAACAGGGGCCCAGTCTACCTCATCTCGAGCTCTCTGCATCAGAACGGCCCCCAGTCCCGCCGGTCCGGCATCTACTGCAATGAGAGTGGAGTGTCTTGGGTCAAAGAATGCCAATGTGGTGTTGCTGGAAAGTGCGCTCTTAATGTCTTGAAATGCCCTTTCCTGCTCAGGTCCCCAGTTCCATGGGGTGGAGTCTTTGGTTAGTTCGCGCAGAGGGAGGGTCAGGTTAGCTAAGTCCCTTATGAAACGGCCACAGTAATTTACCATCCCGAGAAAGCTTCGGACCTCCGTGACAGTGGTAGGCGGGGGTGCGTCCTTGATGTCTTTAACTTTATCGGGATCAGGGTTGACGCCATCGGCTGAGAACACATACCCGAAGAACCCTAATTTGGTCTGCAGAAATTCGCATTTGTCTCGGTGCAGAGTGAGTCCAGCACTGCGGAGCCTGCGGAACACCTGCGCCAGGCGTTGGTTGTGTTCAGGGATTGTTCTTGCGTGCACCATGATGTCATCACTGACATTGATCACCCCCGGTATGCCAGCAATTAGTTCCTGGATAACATTCTGGAAAACCTCGGCAGCGCTGGATATCCCAAAATACAACCTTGTGTACCTGCGCAGTCCGATGTGGGTGGAAAACGTCGTGATGTTCCGGGACTCCTTGTCCAGTACAAGTTGATGGTACCCCGCCCGGAGATCCAACTTGGAGAACCACCTGGCCCCGGCCATCTCTCCGATTAGGTCGTCGATCGTGGGGGTGATATGTCGTTCCCTTTTGATGGCCGCATTGGGTAGGCGCATGTCCACGCAAATCCGGACCGCTCCAGGCTGCTTTGGCTTCCTTGTGACCACGATGGGTGATACCCAAGGGGTGGGGCCGGACACCTTCTCAATTATCCCCGCTGCTTCCAGCTTCTGTAGTTCTTCCTCGACCAGTGGTCTCAAATGGAACGCAACACGACGGTGTCGCAGGGCCACCGGTTGAACAGTGGGGTCCACATGCAGGTGTATTTCCCGACCCTTGAAACAGCCAATCCCTTCAAATAGGTCAGAAAAGTCTGCAATCAGTTGCTGCACCGATTCCTCATGCACCCCAAACGCAAATGAGACCACCCCCAAGTCCTCTGCCGTCCGGCAACTCAGGAGCATGCCTTGACCTTCTTCCGACACGAAGATGTTGGCTCGCGTGATTTTGTCTCCGTGTCGGACCGCTGCTTTAAACTTTCCCCGGATGCGGAGGGGAACGTCCTGACCGTAGGCAAAGACGGTGATCGGAGTGGAGCGGAGGCTGGGAGGAGTAGCCATGTCTCCGTAGAGGGATGCACTCATGAGATTTATCGAGGCGCCCGTGTCCACGGTCGCCATGATGTCCTGATCAGCCACTTGTATGGCGCACTGTGGTAGTGTCCTGGTGCGTCTGGTGGCCGTGCCGATCATGTGCACCTTGTGTACGGATCGCTCCTCCTCGTCGTCGTCCATATCACTGTTGCTGGGTCCTCCTTCCGCGCCTTCGGGCTCCGCCACTGTATGTACTGTCTGGCGGGGCTTGCTGAACTTTCTGGACCGGCACACTTTTTCAAAGTGATTCATTTTTCCACAGCCGGAGCATATCTTGCCCCGTGCTGGGCATTCTGGCGCCGGATGTCTTGGGCCTCCACAGTAACCACATGACTGCGCCGAAGCTCCGCCCTGCGGAGTTGTTGTTCGCTTTGCCCATTTGGGCTGTGGGCGGACTTGTAGTCTATTAACCGGCTCCATTTTCACGTTGGCTTGTAGAGCTGCTTCCATGTGGGCTGCCCTGGCCTTGGACAGCTCCTTTGTGCGGCCCAGCGTGAGAATGTCTGGGAGAGGTTTCCCCGACTCCTCCAGTATTCTCTCACGTAGTTTAGCAGAGGCGCATCCCTGTATTATCTGGCCTCTGATCTCTTCCGTGACGTCCTGAAATCCACACGTTAGTGCTAGTTTCTTTAGCCGTGAGTGGTAGGCGTCCAGCGATTCCTCTGGCAGTTGTCGCGCTTGTCGAAAAATGAATCGTTCATAGTCTTGGTTGGCCATTGGTTCGAAGTGCGCATTGAGTGCATTGATTAGTGTGTGATGGGTCTTAGGAGTTGCCTCCGTGAGGGTGCGGGCAATGGAGTGGATATCCTTGCCACCAAGATGGAGAATCATGGCACGCTTCTGTTCCTTATGGACCTTGGTGGGCTCGAAGAATATGAAGAGCCTGTCCACCCATTCCTTCCACTTCGGTGCGAGAGTGGAAGGCGCACCCTCCACCACAAACGGTTCAATGGGCGGAATGTTCGCCATCGCCGTGGACGCTCGGGAGGATGTTCGTGGGCAGACCGGAGCGCCTCGCCAGGCGCACCTCGGTGCGGTTCACGCACGTGCAGCCCAGCACGGTGCGGCACCGGGCGTGGAGGGTCCGCCGGGGGAGCACCTCGCGCGACCAATCAGACTCCTGTGCGCCGCAGGAAGGTGCAAGCCAGCGCCGCTCACCTGTCGAGATCCAGGGATCAGAGTCGTTCCTCCAGGTGAGCAGAGCGGGGGGGTGTGTGTAGGCAAGGCACGAGCACCGCAGGCACGTTGGAGCGCCCGCAGCCGCCTCACCCCAAGAGGGACACACACCCACGTCCCGAGCGAGGGATCGACAACCACCCTCGTCGCCAATTGTTGTGTCGGGTGATGGGGGACAGGATGGCCCTAGGGAGATCGTGCTGGGACCTACACTCATGGGCATCTAATCCTGACTAGGCCTTACACGTGGCCCTAGAATAAACTCAGCCGGACACTGGGAATAAGTTTGCTTGCTCGGTCGGCGCGTATCTCTCTGAACGCCCTCGCACGTGCTCGACCTCTTTTTATTATAGGGCGGTCACATGACCAACACGTCCAGCCCTCGGGACATTAGGGGCGGACCTTCAGGAACATAACACTTCCCACCAAGCCTCTCCCACCTACCTTCTAGTCCAACTCACTTAAGGATCTCCTCTGCAACAGGTTTAATACTGTAAACTCTGCAACTATGGGCTATATGTATGGCAAAGTCGCGCAGCACAGCAAGTCACCTTGCTGCGCTACGTGACACGGAAATGCAAGTGTGCACCATATTTTAAGGAATACAGCACAATCCTGCCTTTGTCCCTGCTGCCTGGCACCAACACAGGCACCCTTGCACCATGGGCAATGGTGTCTGCGTTGCATTCAGGATTTATTTTGTGCTGGGGTATCTTCCTGCACAAAAACAATTCCCTGAGGCGTATTCCTCTTTCTATGTGTGCTGCGGAATGCAGCACACATAGAAAGAGGAAGTAATGAGGGGAAATAAAGATATTTCTCCTCCTCCTTGATACACCGCCCCTGGGAAGGATTAGAATTTTGGTGCATTCCCAGATCTCCCTGTAATGGTAAATCTGTGAATGCATCAAAGTTTATGGGAGTTGCGTGCGAACACCCACGTAACGCTTATGTAACACTGCCTGGGGCAGAGTATTGCAACACATCGATTTGCCATGTGTTGGATTACTCATAGTTTATCAAGCCACTCAGAGCAATGCAAAGTGGCCTTGTGTGGCTTGATATATCACATTTTAGGGTTTGTGTCATGCATGCACCACATTGCTTGGTAAAAACGCAACACAAACCCTTGATAAATATGCCCCTATATTTGAGCAAATTTGTTCAAGAGCTAATCCCTCATCTGACAGACAGCCCCCTTTAGAGGTGTTTACAGGATGCCGTAAAATGTCTCGAGAGCAAGAACGTCTCATTTTCGGATTCCGCCACTGATTTAAAAGATGATGACTTGGTAGTTTACTGCAGCTATGGGGCCAAAAGAAAGATGGTATCCTTCAAAGTATTCATAAGTTAAACAGCAAGCTATCTATGGCATGCACCTCCTTTGTTATAGGTTGTATGAAATCTAACTTGTCTCTGATGTACTCCCTCAACCAAGCCTTATCTTACAGACTGTCGATCTTTTGTTCTGAAAAAATCCAATTTATCTGCAACTATATTGAGGCTGTTTTGCTTATTTAGGGCCAGATGTATGACCCACCAATTAGCGACTCACAAATTGCCTCGCATTTGCGACTCACAAATTGCAACTCGCAAATTGGAATGTAAAACAATGACTCAGACACTGGTTGCGATTCCTAATGAGAGTGTAAATTGCATGCCTCGTTATTATTAATGAGGCAGGTGCAATTGGCAAGCTCATTAGGAATGGCTAGCACTCACAGGGATGCCGTCCGTTTTTCTTAACGGGATGCATTTAAAAAAAAAGAAAAAATTAATCTTTTCAGTTTAATTTTTTAAGGGCAGGCGGTGGTCCCTTTTTACCCATTCATAAAGGTGAAGGAGTCACCAGGGGACCCCTTCCCATTTGTGAATGGTTTACCACCTTTATGAAGTAGGTGGTAAATTGTGAGTGTTTTGCAACCACAATTGCAGTCGCAAAACATTCATAAATACAAATGCGAGTCACTATTAGGAAGGGACGCCCTTGGTAAACCCTTTCCTAATAGCTAGTCGCAAACCTCATTTTGCGAATCGATAAAATTAGGTTTTACATGGCCATTCTCTAAATTACGGCCACAATTTAGGGTCGTACATCTGGACCCAGGTCCTTTGCATGAAACCATATTGTGCTGTTATACCAAAATTGTCTTTTATCTCCAAAAAAGTATGATTGAGTCCCAGCTTTGTATCTTTGAGACGGAATTGCCTTCACTTAAGTCAGGCTCCTAGCATGACGTTTGTTTAGCTTCTGCCCTAAGAGAAATTGCCTGAGAAATATGCCTGATGTCAATTTGGTGCTACAGACCTTTTTCTCTGTAGTGTGTGATCAAGCCTCTGCTCTAAAGTCCATCCTAGACCCAAGGGTTTAATCCATATGGTGCTCAATGTCTCTGCTTATTTATGTTGCCCAAATAACTGATAAATAAGCAGATTATGCTCCTTCAAGCCGTGCAGATTTAAGGTATATCATAATGGAGGTTCGTCCAGGAATGGGCACAGGAACTCCCATGTTGTCCACTTTGGACAACAAGAGACTGAGCTATAATGATGGGCATCCCACTGTCTTCATGTAGTCAGACATATCTGCTGCTTTTTGCACGGTCGATCATACAGTTCTGAGCCAAATTTAGTGTAGGCTAAACTGCCTGGAGTTGCCCTGTTTTGGTTCCCCTTCTATTTTTCTGGTATGCATTAATACTTGGTGCCCCCCCCCCCTTCTGATCTATTCTGAGGCTTGCCCAGTGTTCCATCCACTAGAGGACATCACTTTCATCCATCTTATTCAAGAATTATTTGCTTCCTCTGACCATAACCATACGACATTTTACTTCTGGATTCATCTATCACATATATCACACCAAGCTGACCCTGAGTTTTAACTGTCCTTGTTGTGAGTTCTGATTAAACCCCCAGTCTTTTTTATTTGATGTCCAGTCCTAGATGAGTAGAAACTTGATGAAGCTGAATATCAATAAAACAGGAGGTCTTTCGTTTGACCAGGATACCTTGTGGAACCATGCCATCTGGCCCAGTGTGCTAGGTTCCCCGCCATATCTGGTCATCAAGTTAAAAACTCCTACCTTCTATTTCAAAAAGGAATTGTTGATGGGACATCAGGACAAAGCTGTGGTCTCGTTATATTTCCACCTGTTGAGGCATCGAGAATTTTTTTTATTTTTCAACCCAGGATCAGCAGGAACCTGTGGTTAATGTAGACATTGCATCAAGACTAGTGCAAAAAACCTCTGTTAGAAATATTATTAAGGGAGTAATGACTCACCTTAATAAATAATAACAATCCCTGTCGGGGTGAACCCTAAAAGTCACTAAAGTAACCTATGTTCATGTTATGTTATGTGCATTTGTAGAGAGTGCTATTACCATGGAGGGTATCCTAACACTGAGCAGTTGAGAGTCTAGACACACCTGGATAACGGGAAGTCTATTTAAAGAGCCAGATCTTCAACTTCTTGCAACATTCAAGGGTGGAGGAGGCTCTGATGTATAGTGGTCAGCCATACCAGCCTTAGGAGTGATGTAGGAGATAACCTGGCATCCGGAACCAGTTCAGCATATGGGTGAGATGTGTGCAAATAGGGATCCAGCTAAACAGATGTGTCTGGATGGTTTGTGAAAAGAGATGCGACTATTGAGGGAGGCTGGGCCAGTCATGTGTAGTACTTTGAGGGTCTTAGTGAAGACTTTGAAATATGTGCACAGGAGCCAGTGGAACTACTTTGGATCAAGGTTGATGTGTGTGCTGCATGGGAGGTTGAGAGTAATTCTGGCTGCAGAGTTCTGAATTGTTTGCTGTCATCTAGTGAGTTGTTTGCTGATCCTGGCATAGAGAGAGTGTCCATAGTCCAGCTTGCTAATAATGAGGGCATGAGTGACAGTTTTGTGAGTGTTGTTTGGGAACCATTTGAATATTTTTCTCAACATCTTTAGAGTGTGAAAGCAGGAGGGGGTTGTGTCATTGACATGGCGGTCATTTCAACTTTGGAGTTGATGGCTATCCTGAGGTTCTTGGCTTGGATGCTGGGAGTGGGTGTGGATCCTAGTTCAGCCAGTCATCAGGTGTAGTCCTACAGTGAGGTGTTCGTCCAGAAGATCACAACTGCTGTGTTGTTGACAGTTGGTGTTCATTAGTTTGGTGACATCAGTCTTGCAGACAGTGAACTTGTTCTGAGCGTTGGGAGTTTTCTCAAAGAGGGGGATTATGAGTTGGGTATCATCGCCATAGGAGAGGATGTTGATATTGTGAAAGTGGATAATGTTGGCCGAAGTGGTCATGTTTGTTGGAAGAGGATTGGGTTGAGTGACAAGCCTTGCGGTACTTCACAAATGAGGTTGATGGAATTTGAAGAGTTATGGGACAGTCTGACTGCTGGTTCCTCCCTGCCAGGAAGGAGTAGATTCATCAGAGAGGGGGTACTTCAATTTCCAACTCCTATAGGTGTTGGATTAAGATCAGGTGAAAGACCTTGTCAAATGCTGTAGAGAAGTACAGCAGGATGAGGGCAGCCATCTCTCCTCTGTCCAGGATGATGCAAATGTCATCTGCGGAGGTGTTGATTGTGGGTGAGCTTTGAATCTGGATTCTGTGAAGGCCTTGAGTTGGTAGTCACTCAAATGGTTAGAGAGGTGTCTGTTGTGGAGTTTGTAAAGGGCTTTGACTGAGATGGAAGCAGGAAGATCAGTCTGTAGTTGCTGAATTTAGTTGGGTCCATGGAGGGTTTCGAGAGCAGTGGGAGTACTGTGGTGTGCTTCTAAGTATCCTTAAAGCTAGCAGATGAAATGGATGTGTTCTGGATAGGTGTGAGTTCTTTGCTGGTGGGTCAAAGTCCCTTGCTTCGAAAGGGGTCTGATGGGGCCACTGATGGGGCTAGCACTCACAGGGATGCAGCCACTTCATGGAAGTGGCAGACTCATTCAATGTAATGGTGGGCCTTGTGGTCAAGGTTGTTTACCTGTTTGAAATGGGGAGTTGTGTTGCGAGGTCGGCGGGGTCTGGTTGAGGGTTGAAGTTGCTGCATATGGAGGATGTCCTGCTGCAGAATAATTTAGAGAGATTTTTTCAGAGCTCCTGTAAGGGAGTGATGCTGGTGAAGTGAAATCTTTCAGGATGGTGAATATCTCTTTACTGCTGCTGGTATTGGCATTGATGCAGTCTGCAAAGTGCAATGCACATGGTATTTTGGATCTGTTGGTGGTAGTGTCTCAGGGCGGACTTGAAGGTGTTCTTTTCTGTGATGTTTTGGTTCAACCTCCATCTGCGTTCCAGTTGTTTGCAGTGGTGGTTTGTCATCCTGAGTTCCTCCATGTACTAGTTGACACGAGGTCCGTCGGACCAGGTGATGAACCAGTTGTTGGAGTTGTTGATGGATTTAAGCAGGTTATGGTTGTGTACAGGCTGGAATCCATTATGGCAAGCAGAGACCACCAGCATTGCCAAGTTGTAGGAAAAGGCCTCTTGTTGTATCCCTGTGGCTTTAACAGGAGGTCACCCATGTGACCATGAAGTTCACTTCTTTGACATGGATAAAAAGAAAGAAAATTTAAATCCTTCAGGGCTCTTTGCAGGTAACAGATAGAAATCCCAGTCCCTTATGTTCTTCCTCAGGCCCAGTAAAGTTCTGAAGTGGGTGCTGGAGGTGCCACATTTATGCCTGGAACAAGTTAGTGGGTAGGAATGACTCATGGGTACTCTCAAACAATGAGGAAAGGATCCTAGAGCAAACCTTACTCACTTTGGGCATTTCCAAGATGGAAATATACTTTGGACACACAAAACCTGGTTTCTGAGGGCTGGGTGTGTGTGATGGGTGTACTATTGTAATCCTAGTTTACTCCCACATCTAATAACAAATCTGGTTTGAAAAGCCACACTATCCCCAAAAACCTTAAAGACAGACATCTGGTGGGACAAAGCAGGACCTTCATTAACCAGACAGGGGATGCAGAATTGTTTCAGCATCCTCTTTCTTTTCTCATTGTCCCACATGTTATATGTAAAAACGCAGCAGACCTGTCAATCATTATTTGATATTCTTGCAAGATTTGACGCTGTAATGTCAGAGAGGATGCTCACACCCCCCTCGCTGCATACTCCGGTTGGTCAGAGGAGCCATCTCTTGACATTCAAGTCAGCCATTTGGTTGATCCCGGAAGGCACTTCACCCCTTGCCACACTTATTCAAACGCTAATTACTGGCTGACAGAAATTGGAGAGCAAATCCAAATGAAGCCTTTAGGAACTTCAGGCATGGAAAAGGTAACTTTCTTAAAGTTACCTTTCTCTAATATTTATTAAACATCTGCCCACACTATTGGATTGGGTTTTTAATAACTTTGAAAATCCTTGTTTAATTATTTTTCTAGCTA